>NC_057923.1:38361592-38986592 GCF_018873765.1 Telopea speciosissima
GTGTGGATATCAGCAGGGATGGATGGGGGAGGGTTTTTAGGTCATTTTTAAGTTCCAAACATTGTTCTCGACTTGTGGGTACTTTTCCAAAAGGCAAGAATTAAATCAATGGTCAATTGGTATCCCTGGGCATTTGGGTCAATCGCCCAGTGCATCGCCCAATCACTATTTAACATGAACTTTCATGTTTAAATCTGGATTTCTTCTTTTTACCTAGCCTCAAATCGACCAAGGGTGATTCCTAAGGGTATCTATCATACAATTCACAAGGAATGGAATAGGTTTAAGGGTTTCTAAACCTATACACACATGAAGGTGGTAGGTTGGGTTTTAAATTAACAAAATTGAACTTAATTAACAAGGATCAGCTTTAAAATCATAGAATTACTTCATATCAGTATATAGATCACCTATGTAAACCTAGAACTGAATTGGTTCTAAGCTAAAACATATAGAAAACCACATGCATGCTAGGATCTAAGCTTAAATTGCACAATTTAAGTGTTAATTCCATAGTTTAGCTTATATCCATGGCTATCCCTTATTTCTTTAATTGTAACAGATTATAAACCTCATTTAAGTGGCTAGATTATGCATAAAATGCACATGTATGCATGATCTATTTCTTCTTTAAGCTCCTAGGTGTTATTTCTAACATTTTTAGCTAAAAACACAAGTTATAACCATATGGACTGAATTCATTCTTAATGGACAGGAAGTATTCTATACTAATACAGGTTATATTCCATTACTTTCAGGTGTGGAAATGTGCAGATCCAACTCCAATTCAGATCCCTCACTTTCTCTTCCTCTTTCTTCTCTTTCCTTCTCTCCTCCTTCCTTTTCTTCTTTCTTTCTTCTCTCAAACATTGGAAATAGTAGGGAAAATGAAATAAAAGGGCTGGGCCCGCCTATTTATAGACCCCATAGCGCTAAGGCCTGTTTGGCCCAACTGTCCCAAATTCCATAATGCATTTTTAACTAAATTCATGCCCATTTCAACTACATAGGTGGGGCCCACATGGTTCCAAAGATGGGGAATGGTTTCTAAAATTCCCATCTACATCTAGGGGGTGGGTGCAAGCAATGTACATAGTTTCCATTTGTTTGGAACATAAAATACAAGTTTCAGACACTCTGGGCGTTTCACTGGGTGTTTGGGTCAATCGCCTAGTGCATCGCCCAGAGAATGAATCTCTACTGTTTTTACTATGGCCTTTCACAAGATTGAGGCTTCTACTTGGGAACCTCTCCTACACCATTTCCAAGGCAAAATGAACATATGTATGGGCATGGCCCCCATGTACTTATCAGAGAGAGAGAGATTACCTAGAGTTGGAGTTGTACATCAGGTAGTGGGCTGAGCAATTGCATGGGTTTGAAACCCATCTCCTCACAGGTATGATGGATGACATCCTTGGGGGCTCTCCATTGATTTTAACCATAGGGGTGATACACCACAATGTGGTTGGGTGAT
Source organism: Telopea speciosissima (assembly GCF_018873765.1). Taxonomy (NCBI): domain Eukaryota; kingdom Viridiplantae; phylum Streptophyta; class Magnoliopsida; order Proteales; family Proteaceae; genus Telopea; species Telopea speciosissima. The sequence goes on from NC_057923.1 coordinate 38,363,070, forward strand.
TGGCCCCAGGCTCATATCCTTCAGGCAAAGTTCCAGTTAGTTTGGGGCAGGTTTAATACCAAGGCTCTTCCTCCCATGTGGACCCTACAAATTCCTTCATGGACTTCTGTTAGAACATATTAAGCTCTCATGGGGCTAAGGCAATGTAGTAGGGGAGTGGATATCGATCTGAGGAGTTTGCTATCTTTTAGGTAGCTGATTATTGGGTCTATCCAGCTTGGCTCTTCTTCTACGGGGTTGTAACTTTTTCCTCCTTATGGGACGGTTGGTCCAACAACTCTAGGTAAACTGACCGGTCTAGTTGGTCGAGCTCGAATTTCATGAGTCTAGAAAGAGCATCTGGGTCAGAGTTTTCTGTTCGGGGATTCCTGATCATCTCAAAGATGGTGAAACCATTGCTCAATTTCACCTTTGCAAAGATATGCCACCATACGCTCGTCTCTTGCCTTGTACTCGCCATTTAGTTGGTTCACCACCAGTTGTGAGTCTCCTTTGATCGTGAGCCTTTGTACTTGGATGACTCAAGCGAGCTTCAATCCTGCAAACAATGCTTCGTATTTTGCTTTATTGTTGAAGACGGGGAAGTTGAATCATAGTACGTACCTGATCTTGAACCCCTCGGGGCTTGTGAGGATGAGTCATGCTCCTCCTACTGCTGCATTGCTCGAGCCGTCAATGAATAATGTCCACAGGGCCTAGGTAGGCCTCGGGTTTTGACTCACCAACTGGTTCTCCTTCTGGGTATGTGTTATGTCTGTGCTCAAAAATCCGGGCTAATTTGAATTTTTGGTTGTAAGACTGAAACCTGAGGTCATAGCTATCAATACCTTATGGAGCATTGACCGAGTGATTGAGATAAAGTACGTGAGCCCGTTGGTGAAGACCTACATACCGTTAAGAAGGCAAACACCAACTCCTTGCAACTATACAATTCACAACCAAATGTACAGCCTAAGCAAAGAAAAGAAGAAGGAGAGGATGGAGGAGTTGTGGCTTGGGCTGCCAACTAAGTTTGTATAAGTTAAATACAAGTTGAGGAACTCATCAAATTACTTTCCATTTTCAAGGTAAAGCTTTAACCTCGAAGCTTCCTTCCTTCCACTTCATTTTCTAGTACTTAACTAAGGAGTAAGATTTATTTCAGATTTAAAGCCATGAAATTACTGTCTAACATGCCAACATTTGACTTATAATCTATGGGATTGGGACCCAAGTCCTTTGCATGCATGCTTAGACCCAACTATAGGACCTAATCCTAATTCTAGGTTAAACTAATGTTGACCTTCATCACGTTGAATGCTTGAATTAAAGCATTTTCAGACCCAAACATCAACTTGCATGTTGATTTGGTGTTAAGAGCTCAATTCCATACATGTATGTTTAAATCCCAACTTGAATGTCAAATTCTGCTACTCTGGCAGATTGACCTCTATTTAATTAATGACATAACTTTACCATCCAAAACTCATTTGCTTGGATTCCAATTTTGTTGGAAACTAGATTCATAGAGATCCATTATTTTAGAAGGAACCATAATCCAATTCTGTCTCCAGATGATCTGGAATTTCACTTCAAGTTGCTGTCATGGATTGAATTCTTCTATTCTGACAGATTGACCCCTGTTATGTTAAAATGACATAACTCGACCATGTGATCCTCGATTTCCTTGATTCTTGATTTGCTCAAAACTAGACTTATAGGGATTCATTTTGTTAGAAGAAACCATTTTTTGATTCTCCCTCCAAGTGAGCTAAAATTTAACTTCAAAGCCAAACTTTCCTACTGTTGCTGTCTCTGGTCGATCTACAGTGGTCGATCCAGATCAACCAGTCCGATCAACCAGTATTGCTGATCCATGTAATTTTCACTTTTGTTGTGTGTGGCCCAGTGTCTCACACCTCGGATCATCTCCCCGCACTCCAACTAGCCCGTGGAATATTGCCCCGGCAATGTGACCATGTGGGGCCCACTTATATGCCTATATGCTATAAAATAAGCTATAGAATGTGTTTTTCATAAAACCTACACTAGCCAAATAGACCCTAAATTGACCCCTATATAAGCTAACTTAAACCTTAGAAATTAGCCCTGTTCATTTTGTTGGAGAAGAAGGACAGAAAGAGGAGAGGAAGAAGGAGAGAAAGAGAAGAGAAAGAAGAAGGAAGAGCTTGGATCCATCCTTGAGCTTAGCATACTTGAGGTAACACTCCTAGGCTCAATTTTCCTTAAGCTCAATGCTATCCTTAGGTTCTATTTATAGGCAACTTCATGGTCTTGCTATGCACTCATGACTCAATGCCTATCTATGAAATTCCATGGATTTCTTGCTAGATGCTAGAAATTCTTGCATGCATGTGAAGATCTACCCCTTTACACCCCATCTCTGTTTTTCTTTGAACTCAGATTACCATGGTAATTGTTCTAGCTTAGGAATAGCAAGCTGCCATACCATATGATAGGTCTAGGCTATAGCTAATGGTGTAGGACATGTCCTTTTTTATTCCATGACCAAACATGTGTAGTAGTACTGATTTGGAGTTAATCAAACCTTTCCTTGAATGTATTATGTAGATCCACGTGTATGAAACCAATGCATGTTGGCTATGTGAGCCATAAACCCTAAAAACCCCATGCATGTTCAATCTTCATTTTGGATTATGAAATTTGGCATGGAAGTAACCTACTTGTGCTCCCTGATCATTAATATCAGCCTTAGATCAGTAAAACCAAGCCAAAACACTAATTGCATGTGACATCCTCAAGCAGTACAGTAACATGTCGATTTCCACTGGTCGATTGGATGGACCACTTCAATCGACCACTAGCAGAACTCTGATCCAGGTCTGAAACTAATCAACCCTATGGTCTAAGGCACCTTCTAGAAGGCTATTTGTGTAAACTAACTAGGAAACCCATGGCCATCTAGCCTTGTTACTCCCTTTGGGTAATAGGTTGATTGGATTAACCAGCCCAATCAACCAGTGCAGAGCTTTTGGGTGAAACCCTGACCAAATCATGTAGGAACCCTCCAAGCCATCACTTGAAGCCTAATGGTGTGAAACCATATGTAAATCCACCAAATCCTTTAGTTTGCTGCTGCCAGCATAACTGGTCGATCCCTTTGGTCAATTAGATCGACCACTGTTGGTGTAATTCTAGAATTGAGTCTAGCCTTGGTTTAAAACCTAGACCAAGGGTACCCCTGGACTCCATAGACATTTAAACACTTATTAATGTTTACTTTTGGTTCAATTAACTTTAGGCTATAACAATTTGTTCGATGAAGAGTATTGGAGTGCGATCGAGAGCCGGCAACAAATTGAACAAGTAGATCATAGTCAAGGTGAGTGGATATGAATCATTCGTGTAGATGTAATGCTGCTAAACATTCTAAAGATAATTAAATGCTTTTCTTTCTTTTAAATTGCTATAAAATTATGAACTCAATGGTATAAATGTGGAAATGTTTATGTTATAATTGAAATTCATGATATTTAACTGCTAGACTAGATGTCGTAGTCAGCTTGAAAATGAATGGTATGGTGAATCGTAGTATGGGCTACGGGAGCACTATACATTTCATACTTGGAAATGGAGAGTGTGGTAGCCCGTAGAATGGGATACGGTTGACACCACTTAACTCATACTTACCATGTAGATCATATGGTTAGGTTGAACGTATCCTTATGCTACAACCCTTACCAACTAGTGTGCATGTGTTGGATGATCATGGCCTCCTGAAAGCCGAGGAGTTATAGAATGCGGGATAGATTGTCAAGGCTATCTTAGGGTCTGCTAAGGGAGGGAGTTGGTGCTCCTAATCCCAGCATGGGTTTCATTCGCAATGATTGAGGCTACAACCAAAGTGAGAAAATGAAGCTGCAAAGGTTGTTGCCCGAGTCATTGCAACTAGCATCAACCTAGTGACTTAGTTATGTTTCCAGGTGGACTAGAGTAATAAAATTGAATCCAAGCATATAGATTCATGATGATATGTTACAGTTGCATGCATGATTTATTATTCATTTGCTGGGCTTAGTAGAGCTCATCCCTTGGGAAATATTTTCTTTTAGATGATTTTATAGGTATTGGTTCACTTACAAATGCATGATGAAGTAGTTGATGAAATTGTAGAACTTTCGTACTTTGCTACCCCGTGAAGATCTTGTAGTTTTATAACTTCCATTCTTTTAGAAGCGTAATCATCTTCTGTACTGTACTTTTGATCATAAATGAATAAATATATATATGGTATAACATAGGTACTTGGGATTTCACTGTAATTAATATTATCCATCTATGGGTAGTTCAAGTCTTTCATTGCCTTCTGATATACTTTCTTTATATATCTATTTTGTTGTTGGTTTGTGACATGTAAGTACTGCTTTTAGATCCTGGAGGATTAGCGGATATCATGGGATATCTAGGTCACCCACTCATTCCTCCTAGGGACGGTTTGGGGGTGTAACAGAGTGGTATCAGAGCGAGAAGCTCCATTTACATTCACAAACAACGAAAGTAGGATGGTGGGTTGTCTATAGACAAGGAAATAAAATTTTAGGAAAACACAGCAATAGAAGAACACAATAGGAGATTAGCCAGGTGCAAAAGCCGATAACATCATAGTTGAAGAGGCATAAGCTTTTACATTCGGAAAGAAAACCGAAAGTTCTATTTCCAAATATATCATAAAAGAAAGTACAACTAATAAGCAGAAACAAACATGAACATAAAAATGGAAAATTTATATTCTAGAAAATTCAAAACTAGGTCGACTCTTGAGTTGAACCGTAACCTCGAAATGATAATCAACGAATCATAGATATCTATTAACCCAGCTGTATCATATTGAACCTTAACAGTCAGGGACTTTTGTGTAATTAAAAGGGAAATGAAATACCTCTAGACTCAAACAACCTGTATCAAAATTTTACTCCATCGAAGGTTGAACTGAATCCAGTGCCTAAATTGGGACATGTGGGTGCATATCTTGCTTAACACTGCCTTAAGTTCGTCGCACCCATGCATTGCAAACTTCTTGTTCCAAATCGTCCCATTTAAATATTTTAAGTATGTAAATGTTGCCTCAATAAATGAAATACATTGAATCTTCTTGTTATGTCCAAGTAATCTTAAATCCTAAATTCTTTTCAGAAAGCAATCATGGTGCAAACTCAATCCAACAGAAATATTCCTTGTGGAGCATATCTTCCTAGTATCCCTCCAGTAAATCCTCCCAATGAACCTGTTGCTCAGAAGATAAAAGTTTCATTTGCATCTGTACTTGAGGCCCCTCTAGCTCGGGCACTTGCACCTTCCTCTGTTATGACTGCTAATGAGGTGTCTACCATCATGGCTAGTATGATGCAGACTATACAAAAATAGCAACAGATCCTGTTGCAAATCCAGCAACAATAGCAAGAGTTGCTAGCCAACACGGCCACTCAGTTTGTGACCGCAATGCAATAGCTGCAGCAATAGTTCATGACTTATATGAAAGCACACTTTCAAGCTGCAAAGCGGGCACATGCCGTACTAGGGACTTCTCTTATATCTGACACACCACCTGTGCCCGATAGGTCTGTGGAAGATAGACAGGAAGTTGAGGGCATAACACAACATGAGTCTAGGAAGAGAGACCTATGAACTCACAAGGGTCTGAAGAACCTAATAAGCCTCCCAGAGGACCCTATCCTGATTCAACTCCAGCATGCTTTAACGGAAAGGATGCAAACCGACCTAGCCAATCGACACAATTCATCGCTACTCCTTGGTCGTCTGAGTCAAACATTCGATGTTATGATTGCAATCAGCCAGGGCATATGGCCAGGGATTGCCAATATCGTGAAGCCAAGTATGTGTCGTATCTGAATGTCATCTATCCGGGGCAGCCACAACAGGACAATAGGCCAAAAATGGAATAAACTCTTCAACCTCCTCGGCCGGCATCAAGTTAAGTGAGTCAGGTCTCTCCTCAACCCGTTGTGCTTACCAAGTGTTTCATGTGCAACAAGCTTAGGCACATAGCAAGGGACTGTACTAGCTAGAGATTCAGTACACCCCCACAATTCCAATCTGCTACTTGGCCTTCTAGCCCCACAAAGATAGAGTTCAAGGGCATGTACATGCCTTGACCACAGAGGAAGTTGAGGCGAATTTGGAATGATGAAAAATACTCTATCTGTATCATCCTCACCTGTTCAAATATTATTTGATTGCAGAGCTCACGCTCTTTCGTTCTACTGAGTTTGTTGACAAGAGGAATGTACCCTCAAAGAACTTAGAACACAAACTAGTGGTTAGTACTCTTACTTGAAACGTTGTAAATTTATGGACCCTATCCATTTGGAAATTCCAGATTTGTATGTAGATTCCGGAAGGATGGTAAAAGACCATAGGCGTATAGTTAGGTCTTGGTAAGGTGTTATACCACAAACCAAATGAATAGAACATCCCAGGCAGGATTCAAGGAAGTGTGAAGTATACTAAGTGGTTGGAAGTGAATAATAGATTGGAAGAATTTAAGTTGGTAAAAAGGATAGTAATGGGTGTTAGTATAGCCAAATATAGTCAATAACAGAAAGAAACTGAAACGGAAGGATTTGATAAACTTTGCTCAATAAAAGGTATAAATGGAGTAATGGGTCTTCGAATGTCCCCTCCGTTATTGGGACTGAACAATAGGGATTCCATCAATATTCTCTAGTGTTTAGTCAGGTATTGGAGAACCCAAAGTGAAAGTTTTCATAAGAAGGAGCCGTGTAAGCTCACATAGTTCAAACTTATACTACGCGACCCAAAACTATAGAAGTATAGATTCTTGGACAAAATATATAGAGATAATTGGATCGCTTGATTTGTTGAGGGTTTATGTATGAGGTTCGATTCCCTTTGGACCTTTAAATTAAGCAGAGCCTTAGATCAGCCAAACTCGAAAGTGATTTAGATCTTTGGTTGAGAAGTGAATATTATTCGAAACAGAATCTAGGCAACCCAATCAAAGAGTTATGCCGATAAGCGACGAAAGAACCTAAAGTTTGTTGTGGGTGGTCAGATATTTCTTTGGGTATCACCAACCAAAGGGGTGATGTGGTTTGATAAGGAAGAGAAGATCAGTCTGAGAATAATGATTAGTGGTGTACTGATTGGTGGAAGTCCATGATGTATTCCATGTATCAACATTTGAGAAGGTACCTCTCAGACCCGATTCATGTCTTGATTCAGGGACCAGTTGAGCTTGCTGCCACCATGCCCATGGACAAGAAACTTGAAGGGATTTTGGGACGCAAAGAGCATGACCTCCACAATCATACTACCATATGGTAAAGGTACTGTGGAGTAATCGCCTCGATCAAGGAATGTCTGGTTAACGAGAAGATGAAAGGTGGTAGTATCCCCATCTACTTAAATCCCCAGACACGTCAAATCTCGAGGATGAAATTTGTGTAAGGTGGGAGGAATGTTATATCTGTGCCTAAAAATCCGGGCTAATTTGAATTTTTGGTTGTAAGTCTGAAACCCAAGGTCATAGCTATCAGTACCTTGTGGACCATTGACCGATTGGTTGAGATAAAGGATATAAGCCTGTTGGTGCAGACCCACATACCATTAAGCAGGCAAATACCAACTCCTTGCAACTATACAATTCACGACAAAATGTATAGCCTAAGCAAAGAAAAGAAGGAGAGGATGGAGGAGTTGTGGCTTGGGCTACCAATTGAGTTTGTATAAGTGAAATACAAGTTGAGGAACTCATCAAATTACTTTCCATTTTCAAGGTAAAGCTTTAACCTAGCAGATTCCTTCCTTCCACTTCATTTTCCTATACTTAACTTAGGACTAAGATTTATTTCAGGTTTAAATCCATGAAATTACTGTCTAACATGCCAACATGTGATTTAACTTATAATCTATGGGATTGGGACCCAATTCCTTTGCATACGTGCTTAGACCCAACCATAGGACCTAATCCTAATTCTAGGTTAAACTAATGTTGACCTTCATCACCTTGAATGATTGAATTAAAGCATTTCTAGACCAAACATCAACTTGCATGTTGATTTGATGATGAGAACTCAATTCCATACATGTATGTTAAATCCCAACTCGAATGTTAAATTCTGCTATTCCGGCAGATTGACCCCTGTTTAATTAAAATGATATAACTTTACCATCCGAACCTCATTTGCTTTGATTCCAATTTTGTTAGAAACTAGATTCATAGAGATCATTCTATTAGAAGGAACCATTATCCAATTCTGTCTCCAGGTGTTCTAGAATTTCAGTTCAAGTTGCTATCATAGATTGAATTCTTCAATTCTGACAGACTGAACCCTGTTCGGTTAAAATGACATAACTCAACCATGTAAAGCTTGATTGCCTTGATTTTGGATTTGTTAAAAACTAGACTCATAGGACTTCATTTTGTTAGAACAAACCATTTTCCGATTCTCCATCTAAGTGAGCTAAAATTTAACTTCAAACCCAAACTTTCCTGTTGTTGCTGTCTCTAGTCGATCCAGATGAACTAGTACTGCTGGTTGTGAGGATTTGTTCTCGAAACCGGGACCACGTTCCCATTTGGGGGGCTCTTTTTGGTTCGTGATGATGGGGTTTGGTTATGCTCCTCGGTTGGAGAGAGAGAAGGAATGCGTCTTCTCAAAGTTTATGTTTTATCAGGGGATGGGGGTCAAACAATTAAATGAAATAGAGTTGCCACCTAGGATTAGGGCCTAGGACCCATTGGTGTAGCCTTGTGAAGGGCTACAGGACTTCGTTTGGTTTGGTCAGAGATTTGGGGTAAGTGGTCAGGTTACGAGAGTGGGAAGGTTTTAGGCACCCACCTTGTCTGGGTGAACCAGTCTTTCTACTAGATGCTGGTTTTCAAATATTCTTCCTTCATAAATGTCCTATTTCCACATGTATAGCTAAAATGATACACAAACTGCTTAAATAAATTAACTACTGTACACTACACGGACATAATTTAAAAGTCTACATCGTTACAAAATTAAAGTGCGATGAAAGGATTAAATACCTGTATGCTTTAAACCAATGCAATTATATGGGACGGATAACATCCCCCAGCTCAGGTGAATACAAAAGACTGGCTTTGTCCTTCGTCGGACAGAGTAACGGCATCAAAAAGTAATTGCCCAAATATTGGGCAAAATAATGACATCGGAAAATCTTTGGAGAATAATCACCCGTATGTTGGGCAGTGTAACGGCGTACGGGCATTGGGTACTAGGACCTCGGATAGAATAAAAGTGTCGAAAAGCTTCAAAAACTAGGCTTCTCGGATATTGGACAGAGTAACGGTGCACGGGCGTCGGGTACTAGGACCTCGAACAGAATAATGACATCAGAAAGCTTCAGAAACTAGGCATTAGGACGTCAGATAGGGTGACTAGGCCATGGGAGGTTTTGGGGTATTGGGAAAAAACGGGTTAGGAAATGCGAGTCTGGGGGACCCAGACTTTGGACAAAGGGACGAGGCTCGAAAGCTCGAAATTGGACTGGGACAGGGTGCTGAAACTAGGAAAAAGAGGAAAAGAGGAAAAAAGGAAAACTAGAGCTCTAGGTGTCTCCCCTCTCCTCAACTTGGAACTTGTTGAAATGAGGAGTGGGGGGTATTTATAGGAAAAATTCTTATCTGGCGGTGCCGCGCGGCCAAATTTGGGGTGTTGTCGGACCAAAAAAATTACACTTTAGGTCCCCCGCGATGCCGCAAGGCCAAGGACTAGCTAGGTGCGGTGCTACCGTGCAGTGTCGCGGCCACGTGCGGTGCTGCCAAGTTGTGGCTTCAAGCGGGGCGTCATGTGGGGTCGTACCGAGGATGTGGGGACCGACGGGTGGAAATGAGGTGGAATAGGGGGTGTCCGAGTCACCCTGAAGAAAAAGAGAGCTTAAAGGGAATTGCCAGTCTTTCGCGTCTGATTGTCATTATCGCTGGGTGGGTGGCAAAATTCAGCGTCTACTGTTTGCCCCTCTTTGGCCGAGACTTGTGCCAATGGCTGAAGGGCAAAGACAAAAGGCCGCTTGATTTTGTCACCAGGAGCATACATCACCACCACTTTGCTCATAGGTGGCGGAGTTGAATGTTAAAATGCGTCTCAGTAAACCATTCGACAAATCTTTTGAGCAACTACTACCGTCACTTTGCTCATAGGCGACGGTGTTTCCATAGCAAACTTTTCAATGAGCCTCCTTGGGTCGAGAAACTACTCCATTACTTTGCTTAAAGGTAATGGAGGTCCCTTAGTAAACCTTTTGGTAAACTTCCTCGGGTTGAGCAACTACTATCGCCACTTTGCTTATAGGTGATGACGTTTTAAACCATAAAACCTAATTCGACAAATCGCTCGGCGAATCATTCGGGAAAACTTTTCAAATTTGGAACGAAAAACCTATTTCGGCAAACCGTCTGATGAAATCTTTTGTTTTAAATGAATAAACCTATCCCGGCAAACTGTCCGATGAAATCTTTTTCTTTGAACGATAAAACCTATCTTGGCAAATGGTTCGGTAGCAATGGGTGCTCAATCAGTCGATCTAGAGGATCGGGTGTCAATAGGAGATCGAAGATCTGATGGCAGTGGGTGGGTGATCAACAGATCGGACGATAGTGGATGATCACAAAGTCAAATAGCATTGGGTGATCTAGGGATCAGATGACAATGGGTGATCAACAGATCCAACGACAATAGGCGATCCAAGGATGACAATGGGTGATCAATAGATCCAATGGCAATGGGCGATCCAAGGATCGGATGACAATGGGTGATCAACAGATCAAATGACAATGGACGATCCAAGGGTCGGATGACAATAGGTGGTCAACAGATCAAATGGCAACGGGCGATCCAAGGATCGGATGACAATAGGTAATCAACAGATCCAACGATAATGGGCGATCCAAGGATCTGATGACAATGGATGGTCAACAGATCAAATGGCAATGGGCGATCCAAGGATCGAATGACAATGGGTTTTCAATAGATCAAATGGCAATGGGCGATCCAAGGATCGGATGATAATGGGTGATTAATAGATTGAATGGCAATGGGTTTTTGAGTGACGCTCCATTGGATTCTAATTTATGTACGACACTCGGTAGGAAATTTGACTTTGAGCAACACTCGGCAGGAATCTGGTTTTGAACTTCACTCAGCGGGAATCTAATTTTGATAAACACTCAGCAAGGATTTAGATTTTGAGCGACAGTCAACAAATTTTTTATTTTGAGAAACGCTCGATTAGAAAGACATCGTGACTATATTTCTCTTGGAGATGTATGATGAGACGGCATCGTGATCGAATTTTTGAAAATGCGCAATGAGATGGCATCGTGATCAAATTTTTTGAAAAATGTCATCGTGACCCATACTTTTTGAAAAGCGTACAATGAGATGGCATCATGACCAAAATTTTTAAAATGTACGATGAGATGGCATCGTGACCAATTTTTTGGAAAATATCATCGTGACCAAGTTTTTTGGAAGACGTACAATGAGATGGCATCCTGACCAAATTTTCACGAAATGTACGATGAGATGGCATTGTGACCAATTTTTTGAAAAAATGTCATCGTGACCAATTTTTTTGAAAGACGTACGATGAGATGACATCGTGATCAAATTTTTTGAGAAATGTACAATGAGATGGCATTGCAACCAATTTTTTGAAAAAATATCATCGTGACCAACTTTTTGAAAGACGTACGATGAGATGGTATCATGACCGAATTTTTGAAAATGTACGCAATGAGATGGCATCGCGACCCACTTGGAAAACGTATACGATGAGATGGCATCGCAACCCAATAAAAATTTTTTTTGGCGGCGGTACCTTGCGGGGTGCCGGCCTCCTCATTTCTTACCTCTCCCTCCTTGTCTTGGGCTTTCCATTAGGGGTCTGCCCTCTCTCTTCTTTCTCTCTCTTCTTTGTTTTTTTCTTACTTTCTTCTTAGTTTGGCTCTTTGCCATGCCTTCGTCAAAGCGGGTAGGTCATCGTCATCTTCCTCTGAGGTGACCGACGATCTAAAGGTGGAGTGGTACCCTGGCAGCACTCTAGCGGACACTGCCCTCTACAAATGTTGTACCATCTAGGTCAGGCCCTCAAAAGGTAAGTGGTGCTTGCCTTCTATTCTTTTTCATGCAGTGCATGTTTTGTTATACTCGATTTCTGCCCATTATTCTGTAGGAGCTTTACTATCCCAGCTATAAGAAATACTGCCATACCAATGACATCTTGTCATGGTACCAGCGACTCCATCCTACTGTGAGGGAGAGGGTGGACACCTGACAGGCCTTGATTGTACTGCTCAGGTAGTTTCACCAAAGCTTGATACCCCTACAGTTCATGCTCTTGCGCACCATTGGTGGCCGTTGACCCACACCTTCCATCTACCTGCTGGGGGGTAACTATCACCCCCTTAGACTTCTTTATGATTATGGGGATTCCTTTCTCTAGGAGACCTGTTTCTTTGACTCCTTTTATTTAGACAAAATCCCTTGGGAGATTAGTGATCTCCTCGGTTTCAAAGTGGCTTCCCGCGTCATTCTTTTTACCACCTAGAAGAAAGAGCAAGACAACCGAGTGATTGATGATAGCTCCCAAGAGGACTTATTTGATCAGGCTATTAGGAGTTTTCTCCTCTATCTTGTCTCCAATGTCCTCTTCTGCAATGGACGAGGTCGCACAGATACTCTTCTTGCTTGTTTCTTTGAAGATTTTGAGGAGGCAGAGTCCTTTGATTGGGGCAGATCTGCTTACGCCCATTTCCTGAAGATGTTAGATCACCTTGCTTTCGGCGCTCCTGGCTTGATTGGCTGTGCCTATGTTCTTTGGGTATGCTTCACTTCCCTGGCTTTTCTTTAGCCTTCAATCTTTTTTTGGTTCTTGATATTGCTCCCTCCCCTTTTTGATAGGTATGGTGTTACGAGGTTCTGGGGATTCATGCCCCTTGTCTTCCCGATGAAGTAGCTCCTTACATCCCCCGAGCAACTTTTTGGGGGAAGGCCAGGTGTTCTTTTATTGATGAGCTGCAAGTATGCCTTCAGCTCAATGACATGGCAGTCAACCGTGTAGTCATCAAAGAAACTTCTTTAAGCCTTTTTGTTCTTTCTGAATTGGTTCTCCTTGGCATTGGTTTAACTGAATGATTCTGTTGGCAGATCCACTGGCAGCCTTACGACGAGGAGCAAATTGATGATCCTGATGACCAAGATGAGTATCGGTATGTCTTTGGGCTTGTCGAGAAGCGGATAGCCTTTGAGGGTCCCTCCGGAGTTGAGCTTTATCTCGATGAGAGGGTGACCCTCCAATAGTATTCTTCTTAGATGGCGCCTCAACCTTCCCCTTCTCATATGCATGCTCCTCTCTTATCTCCTGATATGGAGGTCTTGAGGATTAGGATCCCAGCTTTGGAGCTGACTATGGTAGATCAAAATTACCAGGACTTCCTCTATCAGGAGACAATCTGCGTTTTCTTGACCCAAGAGGGTTCCATGGTATTTTCTTGAACCTGATCTCCCTTTATGACATTTTCTATTTTTTTTTTTTTTAAATGACAATCTTGTCTCTTCTTTTCTTTCATCTTTTTGTAGTACCCAGGCCGTCGTCTAATTCTTGGCGAGTACAGATTGCCTCCTTCACATGGCTGTAGTGTGAGCTCTCGCCCTTCTCATGCTGTCGGTGCTAGTTTGCCTATCGCACAAATAGGTGACCTCATCCCAGGATACCAGGGATGGACCATCCCTTCCAAATTTGATATCAGTCTCTAGACTGTCCTTCCTGCCTGCCGGGTTTCTGATCACACTTTAGGACTCCCAATTCCCTTTGTCGAGGTATGTTACCTCTTCTTTTTCTCTTTTGCTTTATAATTGATTCCTTGGTCTTGGCGCTGACCTCTGCTTGGTATCATCATAACAGATTAGTGCTGAAAGATACACTGGATGCAGGCAAGCATGGATGCCAAATTCCTGGAGCGGATACATGACATCCAGCGGTTGGTGAGTACTTCCTCTTCTATGTCTTTTGATGTTTCCTTTCCCTTCTTTGGAAACTTTTCCCTTTTGAAGTAATCTCATTCCTTTTCTCTTTTAGAGCGGTTAGCTCAATGAGATGAGGGAATCTGGGGACTACTTCAAGAATCACTGTCAGCAGTATTCAAAGGAGAACAGGCACCTTCGGAGGCAGTTAGCGTGTGCAGGACTCTTTCCATCACCATGTGCGGCGCAGGGCAATGATGATGATGACGGTGACAAAGATGATGATGATGATGGTGGTGGTTGTGATGATGAGTTCATTCCGGAGGCTGATAGGGAGGCTTCATCCTTTGGCAGCGAGAATTAGCCTTCTCCCCCTCCCCAATTATTAAATATACTTTTTGTATGGATTTTAGAATGTTGTATAGATTTTAGATGTTGTATGGATTTTAGATGTTGTAGTTTGGTTTCTTTATTTTGTCTTATGAACAAAACAGGTTAATTATTTTGAAACATTTACTTTTTACTTTGCAAGGCACAAGCCCAAATGTTTTTCATTTAATCCCTAATTGTTACATGCATGGGAATGGTAAAGCAACAGGAAAAAAGAGTGATGGAATTGATACATAGTTCAATAAGATCACCCTACAATTACATGTTTCATCCACAATTCGTCTAGTAGATTCATGATCTTTGGCATTAGCTCTTCTGGTAGTCGAATCTTCACCGTTGATGCTTTCAGAGCTGAATGACATTGCACAGGTATAAGCTAAAGCAAATAGAAGGTGGTATGGGTCAAACCCATTAACCACACATAATCACAATCCTGGGTCTTGAAGATCGGGGCCTCTGTATTCCACCAATTGCAATTCCATTGAATTTTCTCGTCCATTCTTTCTTCTAAATATTTCCTCGAATCCTTAATCGTATGAAACTCTATTGTTTCTCTTCGGATTCAAAAATGCTTTAGGTGTCGTGTAGCGTCGGATATTGGTTGGACCAATCCTAGCCTTTCCAGTAACCACATTTGCAAAATTGCAGGTGATCTTGCACAATAATCTGTGCCATATTTTTGGGAGGCACTCATATCATCCAGACCTTTGAAAGTCTCAGCTAGCACTGTAGGGGTGATATCACATCCTTCTAGAAGCTACTGAACAACATCGGCCATTACAGGGGGTACACCTTTTCTCGGGGTGTGCAGCAAGTATCTCCCAATCATGTAAAATAAATACGCTTTCCTCTTGTTCTCCTATCGAGCTTCTCTGATGCTTTCCTACTTGGAAAAGATTCCTATCACTTTCATAATGTCAACTCTGTCATATTCCATGACCTTCTGGACTTCCTTCTTGGTCCATTCGAAAAATCTTGTAGAACTTCTTCATAGTTGTGGCACAGAGGGGGACGAAAAACTCTTCCTGACAGCGGTGAGAGCTTGCAAGCTCGAAACTCTTCAATTGTGGGGGTTGTCTTCACGCCTCCAAATCTAAAAACGTGTTGTTTTGGATCCCAACATTGGTATATTTGCCGAGGCATGTAATGATGGATCTCCACATACATAATCCTCCCAAGGGTCGGTAGATGTACATCTTCCAAAGCGGTTGGATCTTCCAAACTCATGTCTACGGTCCATTTATGTAAAGTCTCATTGAGAGTTGCCCTCTTTGGGGGTCTTGCCTGTACTCAATCAAAGAACTTTTTAGTAAACTGGAAAAGATCTCTTTTACTTTTTTTTATTATATTTTTGGACTCAAGAAATAATCAGCTCCTATTAGTAACACATGAGAAGATGTCGGATGGCAGAGTTTTGTTGAATGGCAGGATTTTTTTTTGGATGGGTGATGGAGATTGCCGGATGGCGAATTTAGGAATATGCCCCTGATGAAGTGTTGTTGTGACCGCACTTGAGCAGGCCAAGTTGGCTACATATCCTTTGAAAAGGAATCAGGTCAAACGTAGTTCATGTAGACCTGACGGCTATACGAAATATTTTTTAAGTCGGTCCATGTTGCCAAGGCCCTTGACATCTTCTCCATCAAGATCCAGGAGTCGAACAGCTTACCCAGTTAGGATTTCCTTTACTTGATAAGGTTTGCTCCAATTTGGCCTGAACTTGCCCCTTGGGTCATGGATAGGTGCCCTTTGTTCTCAAAGAACCAAATCTCCTTCTTCGATGTTCTGTGGGCGAACTCCCTTGTTGAAGGCCCTCGCCATTCTGAGTTGATATTTTTTTAGGTGATCCATGTCATCCTTTTCTCATCTAGCAGGTTGAGCTCATCATGCCTTTCCTGCATCCATTCCTCTTCGGGTAATTTGCAGTCCTGCAATACTCTGAGATATGGTACTTGGATTTCTATGGGTAATACTGCCTCCATTCCATAGACCAATGAAAAAGGAGTTGCCCCAGTAGAAGTCTGAATGGATGTCTGACAAGCCCATAACGCATATAGGAGCTTGTCTGCCAATCTCTGAGTATCAGCCATTTTTTGTAATATGACTTTGACATTTTTGTCAGCTGCTTTCACTTCTCCGTTAGTCTGTAGTATGTATGTCGTAGACTGGTGTCTCTTGATACCAAACTAATCGATTCGTTGAACCAATCAAAAATAAACCTAACTAAACACTAATGCAGTGGAAAGTATGGGTGTCGAACTACGGGGAACAGAGGCTAAGTTGCACAAAATTAAATCAAGTCTAAGGTGGAACTAAAAATGTAAATTAATTAAATTAAAGCTAACACTAGCAATTGATTAAATCAAATAAAAGATGGTGAGAAAATACTGTTTTTAGGTTGAATCAACTTTAATTCAGATTCATCACTCAAACTCTCTCATATTTGACTCATGGCGACTACAAGCCCCATGACAACCACAGAAAATAAGGTCCCTTCTAGGTATAAAGTATCTTGGCAAAATTATCGTCCGATCGCTATAATGAATCGAAAGTTCAAAGAACTCGGGTACGCACAATCCACTCAGGTATACCATATCATCGATACGACCACATGAATCAATTCAATACTATTGCTTGGTAGGTTAAATTGAATCATAGAAACACATTACCCTAACTAGATGTAAACATGATTACTCAAAAATCACAATGAGATGCCTAAGTCTTTTCCAAGCAATCGATAATAAAAGAGAATGAATAATTAAATCATCCTTAAAGTATCATCTTCCCAAAAACAGCAGCAAGTTTAGTTACTCATTTAACATAAATGAAATAAAGAGAAGTTAGGGATACAAGCCAAAGAATTAGAGGGATCAAGAGAGTAGAAGCAATGGCACCAATGGCGATGGTAGATGCTCTTCCTCTCCTCTTCTTCTTCTTCTTCCTCTTCTTCCTCTTCTTCCAGTCTTCTCCCAAAATTGTAGAGCTAGCCTCCTCTCAAAAAAAGTAAGAACGGACTGCCCTCTTTTTCTTCCTTGTTGAATATATATCCCCTTTTTAATTCTCCCCCCTTCCTTTTGAAATCCAATCCGTCTCCCTTCTTTTTGAAATCCATCCCTCTTTTTTAGGGGAGAAGTGATATGGGTTTTGAAATAAAAAACCAAAAAAATAATCCAAGGGAATTGGGTTCGAGTAGGAGAGTAAGAGAGAGGGAGAGAACGTGTGAGATGGGAGAGATGGAGAGATCGTGTGAGATGGGATGACTTAAAAAAAAGTAAAAAGATGTTTAAGAGTTTTTGAATTAACAAAGTGGAAGGAGAGAGAGAGAGAGAGAGAGAGAGAGAGAGAGAGAGAGAGAGAGAGATTTACGTGGGAGTAGATTTCTTCTTTCTTTTATTTTATTTTTTTTTCTTTCTTCACACTTCCCAACTTTGTCATAATCTATTTTTTTGTCATAATCCCTCCTTCCTTGACCTGAATCGATTCGACCTAAGAATTAAATGTTAACCATTTAATTTTTCTGATGCAATGAGTCTAATATCGATTTTTCTTGAAAAATCTCCTCTTTGTCAAATTACGATAATGCCCTTGAGATAATGATTTGCACACATGCGGACCCTTGACCCAGCTGGTAAACATCCAAAATCGACTAAGGGGGCTGATTCTATCACTGATTCATGCTATTCTCCCTCCAGGCCTGCAATCATAGAAATCACATACCAGTATCAAATCCTTCATAACTATTCAAATAAAAACCGTAAATAAATAATGATTTCTATCTAAGATTACAGCCCAATCACACTCCCCAACTTAGCCTTTTGCTCGTCCTCGAGTGAAAGAGAATAAAGAAAATAACTGACTCGACTCTCTGGTTCATAAACAGTCTATCTACAGATGATACATTGAAAGAGATAATGACAGTTTACTATTGCACATCAACTCATCGGATGCTTGGCTCATGGAAACATAAGATCTAAGCAATGAACTAGGACTTCTCCTAAGCCATCAAGCGCTCACTTTATGCTTTTTCAACCCACTGGTTCACCATGAATTGTGACATCTAAACCTTTTACAAATGCACCTACTAGTTCGTGTAACACCTCATCATCAATGTAGCTCACTTACTTTTCTCTCAAAACATTTTTCTCTCTCTCTCTCCCTTTTTTTTTTTTTTTTTTAAATTACATGATTCTCAGATCCGTGCAATGTTCTGGCCTTTTAAGCTTTCTAGAAGGCTCATGTAACGAGCTTTAAGCCAACCACTCCCAAGCCAGGTGACTTTAGGGGATTGAGTGTGAAACACTCCTCAGGCTTACTCACTCGAACCAAAAAGGCTACAAGCCCGAACTAGATTCAAGAATACTAGTAATAATAACCTAACTGGTCACTCCAACCATTTTATGCGAGATTCCGGGCTTGTGGCCTAGATGCCCCGGTTACTAAGTTGAAGCAACAGAACTAAACTCACATTAATTGCTTTTTTTTTTTTCAAAGAAAGAGGTTGCGAACACAACTAAGGAGTGCTCTGCCTAAACATTCAAAATATCACAAACCGGGTAGACCTATGTGTTTAGAAGCATTAAGCAATCTCACAAATGACAGTAAGAGAAATAAAGGTTCAATACTTAACATCGTGTTGAATTAATTTTCTCACAACCTAGAGTAAAATGCATTGTAAAGTAAAAGTATCATTATAAAAATGAATGCATGAAAGTTTTTCAAGAATGTAGATGAACCAGAGAGTCATATGCAGAAAAATTTTCAAAATCCTCCCTCCCCAACTTAAACGGCATTGTCCCTAATGACGACTAAAAATAACAGAAAGAGAACAATATGGGAAACAAAGGATGAGGAATGAAACCATCTGGGGTGTGGGTGTACGGCAACGAGTGAAATCACCGGAGATAACAACACAATGAGACTTTAACTCTGCTACGGGAGATGGCTCTACAAAATAAATCATAAAACACCAAACAACATAAAAAGGAAAACAACAAATGCTGTAAATAAAGAAAACGTGGGCTGCCTCCCAAGAGCGCTAAGTTTTGCGTCTTTAGCCAGACGACAGTAAAGCTCAGGGTAGTCCATCAGAAGCATAATCATAGTCTACATCCACTAGGTCTAAAGACTCAATTAATTGGCCATCAGCAAGGCCATCAACATAGGGTTTCAGTCTTTGACCATTAACCTTGAAGGTTTTCCCGTTCTATGGATTCCTGATCTCAATAGCACCATGAGGGGCGACAGATACAACCACAAAAGGCCCATCTCACCGAGATCTCAATTTTCCTGGGAATAAACGCAATTTAGAATTAAAGAGCCAGACACGCTGATTAGGTGCAAAGGACTTCCGAACTATGTGTTTATCATGAAACGCCTTATTTCGGTCCTTATAAATGCATGAGCTCTCATAGGCATCATTGCGTAACTCCTCCAATTCAGATAGTTGGAGACGACGAGTGGAACTAGCCTGAGTCATATCAAAATTAAATGTCTTTATGACCCAATATGCTCGGTGTTCCAACTCAACCAGAAGATGACAGGTCTTACCGAAAACTAATCGGTATGGAGACATACCTATAGGAGTTTTATATGCAGTTCGGTAAGCCCACAAAGCATCAGTTAACTGAGTAGACCAGTCCTTACGGTCTGGTCTAACTGTCTTCTCCAATATCTGTTTTATCTCTCGGTTCGATACCTCCACCTGAGCAGATGTCTGGGGATGATAAGGGGTGGCCACTTTGTGGTTAATAGAGTACTTCTTCAGTAAAGCCCCTACCCTCCAATGTCGAAAATGAGAGCCCCCATCACTAATGATGGCCCTAGGAAATCCAAAACGGCTAAAAATGTACTCCTGAATGAAAGAGATAACCACCTTGTGGTCATTGGTCCTCATAGCCTTTGCTTCTACCCATTTCGAAACATAGTCAACTGCCACAAGAATATACTCATTACCGAATGAGGCAGGAAAAAGGCCCATAAAATCGATACCCCAAACATAAAAAATCTCAACCACTATTATAGGGCTTAGGGGAATATCATCACGTCAGGACAGATTGCTAACTTGTTGGCATCTCACACACGCCTTACAGAAGGTGTGTGCATCCTGAAATAACGTGGGCCAGTAGAAACCAAACTGTAGTACCTTGGCAGCAGTTTTCTTGCCACTACAGTGTCCCCCACAGGCGAGAGTATGGCAAAATGATAATATGCTCTGAAACTCACACTCAGGGACACAATGACACATGACCTGGTCTGAACAGTATCGGAACAACTCTGGATCCTTCCAGTAGTAGTATCGCATAGTAGAGAGAACCTTATCTCGAGCTGTTTTATCCCAATCAGGAGGTAATTGGCCAACAGCAAGATAGTTCACTATAGTTGTGTACCATGGAGTCGATTTCGACGAAATTAAAAACAACTGCTCATCAGGGAAAGTTTCCCGAACCAACTCCAATGTAGGAGAGGAATCCAGAAGAATCTGGGATAAATGGTCTGCTACAACGTTTCCTGACCCCTTCTTATCCCTGATCTCCAAGTCAAATTCCTGAAGGAGAAGAATCCATCGGATCAGCCTTGGCTTGGTGTCATGCTTTGAAAGAAGGTGCCTAAGGGCTGCATGATCCGAGAAGACTATCACCTTCGAGCCCAAAAGATGGGAGCAAAATTTATCCAGGGCAAAGACTACTGCTAGGAGCTCCTTCTCAGTAGTGGTGTAGTTCAACTGAGCATCAGACAAGGATCTACTAGCGTAGTAAATAACAGATGGCTTCCCATCCATCCTTTGACCAAGTACAACACCCATGGCATAGTTAGAGGCATCACACATGATCTCAAATGGTAGAGACCAGTCTGGTGACCGGATAATAGGTGCTTCAGACAATGCAGTCCGAAGGGTATGGAAAGCAGTCAGGTACTTTTCATCAAAGACAAATGGGGCATCCTTGGCAAGGAGATTGCACAAGGGCCTAGAGATGAGACTAAAGTCCTTGATGAAACGCCTGTAAAACCCGGCATGGCCTAAAAAGGAACGGACCTGCTTAACAGTCGTGGGAGGGGGTAGTTTGGCAATCAGATCCACTTTGGCCTTATCTACCTCAATGCCCTGAGAAGACACTACGTGACCAAGTACATTACCCTTACGAACCATAAAGTGGCTCTTCTCCCAACTCAGAATAAGGTTATGCTCCACACATTGCTGAAGAACAAGAGATAGACGGTGGAGACATTCATCAAAAAGATGACCCAAAGATGGAGAAGTCATCCATGAAAACCTCAAGTGAATGGCCAACCATGTCAAAAAATATGGCCATCATACACCTTTGAAAGGTGGCCGGAGCATTACACAACCCGAACGGCATCCTCCTAAAGGCAAATGTACCAAATGGGCAAGTGAAAGTGGTTTTCTCTTGGTCACCGGGAAAAATGGGGACTTGGTTGTATCCCGAATAACCGTCAAGAAAACAGTAGTAGCTCTACCCAGCCAATTTTTTTAGAGTCTGATCAATAAAGGGCAGAGGAAAGTGGTTTTTACACGTGACCTTGTTCAACTTTCTGTAGTCGATACAAACATGCCAACCCGTAGTGGTACGAGTGGGGATAAGGTCACCTTGGTCATTAGGAACGACCGTGATTCTGGATTTCTTAGGGATAACTTGAGTTGGACTGACCCACTGACTATCCGAAATAGGGTATATAATACCCGCATCAAGCCACTTTACTACTTCATTTTTCACTACTTCCCTCATATTAGAGTTAAGGCGCCTCTGTGGATCTCACATGGATTTAGCTCCGTCTTCACAGTAGATACGATGCATATAAACAGAAGGGTTAATACCCTTCAGATCAGCTAAAGACCAGCCAATCGAAGCTTTGTGAGCTGAGAAAACCTCCAATAGGAGGGACTCTTGCCTGTTAGTGAGATCAAAGGATATGATAACCGGCAGAGTCTCTTCCTTGCCCAAGAATGCATATTTTAAGGTATGGGGCAGAGGCTTGAGTTCCAGTTGTAGAGGGGACTCCAGAGAAGAGGGCTTAGGGGATGTAGCCAAGGGTGGCAAAGGCTCATATCTATAGGTCCAGGGAGGCTGCCTGGAAGAGGGTTTAAGATCTAACATGGCGTTCACCTCTTCAGTATAGGCCTCTTCATCAAAGCCTTCTGCTCCATAGGACATCACAAGTTGTAGAGGATCATTTGTAAGGATCTGGGAAGTGTACTGAGATACAGCTTCATCAATCATATCTAGAGCAAAGCACTCGTCTTCTCTGTAGGGTCCTAGGGATGCATTAAAGATGTTTAGCCGAAGCTTCTTGTTCCCAAATGATATGTCCATGGCACCTGACCTGCAGTTAATGCAAGCATTGGCGGTCGCCAAGAATGGATGCCCTAGTATGATAGGGGGAAGCTTGGCTGAGGTAGATTCCATATCAAGGACTAGGAAGTCCACTGGGAAGTATAAATCATCTACCTTCATAAGAACATCCTCTAGAAGTCCGCAAGGTCTTTTCACAGAACGATCAGCTAACTGAAGTATGACTTTAGTGGACTTCAACTCTCCTAATCCAAACTTCTCAAAAATCGAACCAGGTAAGATATTCACACTACCCCCAGATCCAGCAATGATTTGTCAATGGAGAGGTCTCCAATGACACAAGAGATGAGTGGTGTACCAGGATCCTTCAGTTTGGGGGGTAGGTCAGTGATAACTGCACTTTCCTGTTCTGTGAGGTGTATGGTTTTGGGAGTTTGGTTCCTTAGCTTACGCTTCTGAGTGCATAGGTCTTTCAGAAACTTAGCGTAAGCTGGAACCTGCTTGATTGCATCCAATAATGGAAGGTTGATGTGGACTTGTTGAAACAAATCCAACATCTCCTTCATCTTCTCTCCTTGCTTCCCATATGGGAGAGAGGATGGAGTTTTGAGAGCATCAGGGAAAGGGACTCGGGGTGTATACTCATTCGGTTGAGGTCCCTCCCCAACTGGTCGCTCGTTCTGCTTCTCAGTATTTTCCTGGGAATGGACCAAAGAAGGTGTAATGGTTCTATTCCCATCAATGAGAGGCCCCAATGCCTCTGATTCAACTTCTGTTTGGGCTGGGGTTGACTCTGCTGGTGTGGTCTGTTGAGGGGTATTAGAGCGGAAGTCCTCACAGGTAGGTGGTGTGTCATGTATTTCCACCCTCTTACCATTCATCAACACTCTAACCTACTGGACTTGTTCCTTACCCCTCCCTATTTGAGCACTATTGGGGTTTCCAATAGGTTGGCTTGGTAGTTGGCCAGTCTCTCTCTTATTGACGGCTTCGGCAAGTTGACCAATCTGGGTCTCCAGCTTGCTGATAGAGTGAGTGTGGGAGTGCAATAATTGGTCATTGATTCCCACTTTCTGCTCAATACCTTTCAGCACCTTCATTACCTCACTCTCAAAAGATGGGGTATGTTGAGGTTGAGAGTAAGGTTGTTGTTGTCCACCCCTATAGGCATTAGGTTAGGCATTGAACGGTGGCCTAAAGGGTGGATTAGGAGGGTTTTTCCTTAAAAAATTGAGGTGATTTTGCCATCCCAGGTTATAGGTGTTGGAAAATGGGTCGTTACCCGGGTTGGCAAAACCCTGAGCGGCTTGTACCTTTTCCTGGATAAATTCAGGATTCTGTGCTGCTAAATAACAATCAGTCACATAGTGATTTGGGTCAACACAGAGGGCACAAGCTTCAGCTTGCTTAGGTGGAGAAAATCCCCTTGAGATTGATGGGGGTTGGGTAGGTCCTCCTGACAGTAGGTAGTCCATTTTTTTGACAGCAAGTCAACCTGTGCCTTTATGCCAGCACTCTTGTTGATCTCATAGAGTCCACCTTTTTTCGGTTGCCCAAGCGTGGGGACGTCAGTCCTTGAGGCTGAAGCTCTGTGTTGGGAGTTTTCACTCAGGGTCTCAAAAAGATCCCATGCTTCATTCTCGCTCTTATGCATAAACGTTCCTCCACAAGAGGCATCCACCATCTGACGATATTGGTCCCTAAGACCATCATAGAAGCACTGTACCAATTGCCATTTTGGTATAGCATGGTGGGGGCATTTCTGAAGTAGTTCCTTCAGTCTTTCCAAATACTCATGAAATTCTTCACCACTATTCTGGGAGAAGGTGGTGACGGCCCTTCTAATGGTATTGGTTCGGCCTATTGGGAAAAACATCTTCAGAAACTGCTGTTGCATTTTCGCCCATGTGGTTACTTGTGCAGAATCCAAGGAATGCAGCCAATGCTTGGCTTTATCCTTGAGGGAAAATGGAAATAGCAACAGTTTTAGGGCGTCCTCTGAGAGGTTTTGGAATTTTATTGTAGAGCAAATCTCAAAAACCTCATCCAAGTGCTTAGAAGGCTCTTCATTATGATGTTCATAGAATGATGGCAGATTTCATAATGAGCAGCCTCAATTGTAGGTAGCCTAGTGCCGGTTTGGGGCTGGTATGCAATTGGAGTGACATGATCACTCAGTGGCCTGGCCTGTGGGTTTGCCTCATCAACCATCCTAATACGGTGTCTAATCCTCCTACAAGTATGTTCAATTTTGGGGTCAAAATCTAATAGGTCAGGTTGGGCTGAGCGCGTACCAAGCATACAACGACCAAGCTAAACTAGGCTAGGACCGAGCATACAAGTGTATCAACCTAGCTATCGGGGTCCAAACGTAGTAAGTGTAGGGTCGAATGTCCTAATGTGGGACCGATCAAAATAGGGCAACTAAGCTCGTAGGACCGCACATACAAGGGTAACCTGTACTAAAAGAAAAAGAAAATTACAAAAGTGGTAAAGAAAAATTACAGAATAAATTTAAAATGAAAATTACACATGTAAATTAAAACTACCCTAAATAAAATGAAATCCTAAACTAGCGCAGATCGAAGGGTACCAAGGTCAATCCTAAAGTTGAATGGGACCGAAGCATACAAGGGTAACTAGGCCAGCGTGGGACCGAATCATACAAGGCTGAAATTAGCTATTAAAAGAAAAATAAAGAGAAAAGTTAAAGAATATCACAGAGGCTATCTGGACTGCATCGGTGTCTTTTTGAAAGAACCAAATCTAGCTGAACCGTATCCCCTCTTAAACAACCTCCAACGATTCAATACCTACAGTAAAAAAATAAATCATGAGTCTATCACTAATACTAATGACAAATTCAGAATGAATAGTAAATTAAGCTATGTTAACACAAAAAAACAAAAAAACAAAAATCAAAATTAATGCTACTGTAGGCTATTAAACTAAGAGATGCAAAAATCTGAAGTACCTAAAACGAAAATCAGAAATAAAGATTAAAGCAAGCTATTGAAAGACCATTAAAAGACTCAACAAAACTCTAGCAATCGTGCTCTAGTTCCTTGGCAACGGCGCCAAAATTTGATCGAGTCGTTGAACCAATAAAAAATAAACCTAACTAAACACTAATACAGCGAAAAGTACGGGTATCGAACTACGGGGAACAGAGACTAAGTTGCACAAAATTAAATCAAGTCTAAGGTAGAACTAAAAATGCAAATTAATTAAATTAAAGCTAACACTAGCAACTGATTAAATCAAATAAAAGATGGTGAGAAAATACTATTTTTAGGTTGAATCAACTTTAATTCAGATTAATCACTCAAACTCTCTCATATTCGGCTCATGGCGACTACAAGCCCCATGACAACCACAGAAAATAGGGTCCCTTCTAGGTATAAAGTATCTTGGCAAAATTGTCGTCCGATCACTACAATGAATTGAAAGTTCAAAGAACTCGGGTACGCACAATCCACTCAGGTATACCGTATCATCGATACTACCACATGAATCAATTCAATACTATTGCTTGGTAGGTTAAATTGAATCATAGAAACAAATTACCCTAACTAGATGTAAACATGATTACACAAAAATCACAATGAGATGCCTAAGTCTTTTCCAAACAATCAATAATAAAAGAGAATGAATAATTAAATCATCCTTAAAGTATCATCTTCCCAAAAACAGTAGCAAGTTTAGTTACTCATTTAACATAAATGAAATAAAGAGAAGTTAGGGATACAAGCCAAAGAATTAGAAGGAACAAGAGAGTAGAAGCAATGGCACCAATGGCGATGGTAGATGCTCTTCCTCTCCTCTTCTTCTTCTTCTTCCGGTCTTCTTCTCCCAAAACCATAGAGCTAGCCTCCTCTCAAACAAACTAAGAACGAATTGCCCTCCTTTCCCCCCTTGTTGAATATATATCCCCTTTTTAATTCTCCCCCCTTCCTTTTGAAATCCAATCCGTCTCCCTTCTTTTTGAAATCCATCCCTCTCTTTTTTAGGGGAAAAGTGATATGGGTTTTGAAAAAAAAAACCGAAAAAATAATCCAAGGGAATTAGGTTGGACTAAGGAGAGTAAGAGAGAGGGAGGGAACGTGTGAGATGGGAGAGATGGAGAGAACGTGTGAGATGGGATGACTTAAAAAAAGGTCAAAAGATGTTTAAGAGTTTTTGAATTAACAAGGTAGAAGGAGAGAGAGAGAGAGATTTAAGTGGGAGTAGATTTCTCTCTTCTTTATTTTATTTTATTTTTTTTCTTTCTTCACACTTCTCAACTTTGCCATAATCTATTTTTTTGCCATAATCCCTCCTTCCTTGACCTGAATCGATTCGACCCAAGAATTAAATGTTAACCATTTAATTTTTCTGATGCAATGAGTCCAATATCGATTTTTCTTGAAAAATCTCCTGTTTGTCAAATTATGATAATGCCCTTGAGATGACGATTTGCACACATGCGGACCCTTGACCCAGCTGGTAAACATCCAAAATCGACTAAGGGGGCTGATTCTATCACTGATTCATGTTTTTCTCCTTCTAGGCCTGCAATCATAAAAATCACATAACAGTATCAAATCCGTCATAACTATTCAAATAAAAATCATAAATAAATAGTGATTTCTATCTAAGATTACAGCCCAATCAAAAACTTGGCGTAAAACTTATCTGTTTTTCCCAAGAAATGTGCTCCCTGATAGGATATGAGGGCGTGTGACACTCCATATATGCATATGATATTTTTTTTGATGAACTTTGCTACCTTCGCAGCCGTCAAGACAACATAAGACTGTGTTTATACCCATTTGGTGAAATAATCTATGGCGACGAGGATGAATTCATGTCCGTTGGATGCTTTCGGCATCACCTTCCCTATGATGTCGATGCCCCATATGGAGAATGGCCAGGGAGCATTCAATGAATGGAGTTCCATGGGAGGAATGTGAATAATGTTGGAAAATATCTGGCACTTGTGACATCCTTTCACGAACGTGGCACAATCTTCTTCCATAGTTGCCCAATAATACCCCAATCTCAGGATCTTCTTGGGGAGCATTCTGGCATTCATATGCGGTTCGTAGATTCCCTAATGGATTTTTTTCACGATTGTTTGAGCTTATTCCTCATTTACACAAAGTAGTTGTATGCCTTTATAAGATCTTTTATCCAATAAGTCTCCTTGGAGCATGAATTGCGTGGCGTACTTTCGTAGCCGCTTCTTTTCACCTACTGTGAAATGGTCAGGATACCTCCTTTCTCTGATGAAGTCAGTTATGGAGGTGAACCATATTTTTCCATCAGCTTTCAAGACATTCACTAATTCTTCGTACGCCGGCTCACATCTCTTGTCCACCAGAAACGGTCGGATCTAGGAATCTAAGCTGCATTCAACCATTGAGGCAAGGATAGCCAAAGCGAATGTAATTTCTTCAAAATTCTTGATTATCCCCTCCAAGTGTTCCTGATAGGGTTTCAACTTTTCATCTTTCATTTTCCATTTCCCTTCAGTTTGACAGATTATGATTGACGAATCCCTATAAACTTTCAACTTCTTGATTCCTAATGCCATAGCGGCCTCAAGGCCAATCACACATGCTTCGTACTCTACGATGTTGTTGATACATGAGAATTCTAATCGGAAAGTAGAAGGGAGATAAAGATCTTCTGGGGTTATCAGCAATATTCTGGCCCCATATCCTCTTTGATTGGCTATGCCATCAAAGTACAACTACCACCAGTCTTTGCATTCTTCTTCTTCCATGCATGCTAAGTCCTTATTTGGAAAAAGATCTTTTGTTGGTCACAAATCGGACTCCACCGGATGTGCAGCTAGATGGCCTAAGACTGTTCGCCCCTTCAAAGACTTTTGGTTGACACATGTTATGTCAAATTCTAATAATAACAACAGCCATCTAGCCATCCTTCCAGTTAGTGCTGGCTTTTCAAATAGGTACTTTATCGGGTCCATCCTTCAGATGAGTCGGATTGGATGGGAAAGCATTTAATGCCTCAATCTTGTAGTTACTCAAACCAAAGCGGTACATGTCTTTTTCAAAGGGGTATAGTCAGTTTTGTACTCTAGCAATTCTTGCTCAGGTGGTAGATTGCATGCTCTTTCACATTCTTCTGATCAAACTGTGCTACCATTGATTCCATTGCCATTTCTTCAACAGATAAGTATAACAGCAGTGGTTCACCTAGCATCGGCGGGACAAGTACTGGAGGATGAGTCAAGTACTCTTTTATTTTTTTGAATGCCTCTTGGCACTTATCGTTCCATTCTTTTGGTTCTTCTTTTCTCATGAGCTTGAAGATGGGTTCACATGTCGCGGTTAGGTGTGCTATAAATCGGCTAATATATTGGATGCGACCCAACAAACCTCAGATTTCTTTTTCTATTTTTGGTGATGGCATTTCTGTTATAGCCTTTATTTTATCGGGATCCACTTCTATTCCTCTATCACTGACGAGAAATCCCAGAAGCTTCCCTGCCGTTGCTCCGAATACACATTTTTTAGGGTTCAATCTAAGCTTGTATTCTTTTATTCGCTCGAGGAACTTTCTCAGTGCCAGAAAATGTCCCTGTCGGGTGACCGATATGACGATCATGTCATCCACAGACACTTCCACTTCTTTTTGTATCATGTCATGTAGGATGACCGTGGCTGCTCTTTGATACGTTACTCCTGCGTTCTTCAGACCAAAAGGCATTACCTTGTAATAATAAGTTCCCCATGGTATGGAAAGCACTATCTTCTCTCTGTCCTTTGGACACATGCTGATTCGATTATACCCAGAAAATCCATCCATAAATGACAATAGGGCATGCTTTGTTGTGTTATCTACCAACAAGTCAATGTGCGGCAATGGGAAGTCATCCTTGGGGCTGACTTTGTTAAGGTCTTGAAAATCCACACACATTCGTACTTTCCCATCTTTCTTGGGAACTGGGATAATATTGGACAACCTTTGAAGGTACTGTGCCACTTGGATAAATCTTGCTTTCCACTGCTTGATGACTTCCTAATCTTTTCATTCTATTCAGGCCGCATTCTTCTGGGCTTCTGCTTGACAAGCCGAGCATCTGGATAAGTGGGCAATTGATGTTGTACAATCCTTGGATTGATGCCTTACATGTTTTCATAGGACCATCAGAACACTTCTTAGAATTCTTTTAACAAGGCTGTCATCTAACTAACTTCCTCCTTATCTAGTGAGGAGCCAATTTTAACCATTCGGGGACACTATTCCGTTCCCAGATTTATGAGACATGTGTCCTCTCAGACATGCTGAGCTTTTTTTTGCTTTAGTTATTTTATTAAGTGATGATGTTCAAGGATATTCATCACCAGAAGATGAATCGAAAGAAGAAGAAGAGACATACTCAGAATGGTTGATTTCATTCATGATGGAAAGTGGAGTACATGCAGACTCGACAGACGAGAAGGTACTACCTTCCTTGATCACAAGAAACTTACTAACAGATGAGACTAGTTCGGAGTTAACCACTCTTTGAGACTCTATTTCCTGAAACCTTTCAGAAACACTGATCTAGTTTAAAATGGGTTCTTGGAGAGGGTGAATCAAAAGATGAGGTTTTGGCCCTTCTTCGTCCCCTGCAGAAATCATGGCTATCTCGAACAATTCTCTGATGCTCAGATCTTCATCAGCAGCTTTCAATTCTACTTGTTCCACGTCTAGTGCCACCTAGTCAATGTCGTCTTGAAAGAAGACTTTAAATCCTGGCTGAAAGCTTCCCTTGTCATGATCAAACCATGGCTCAATGTTGCCATAGTCTGGGAAGTTCTCTCCTTCCTTGACAAAATACCCATTCAGAGTCTTAAAATTTGAAAATGGTCCCATGGTAGTACTTGCTTTCTCAAATTTTAGGCTGTTTTCAAGTTTGCCTTTTTTCCTTGGTGCTTCATATTCCAGTCTGCGACGGTTGCTGTAAGTTGGAAACTCAGGGAATTTTGGAATCCCCTGTTGATTCTTTCCCAGTCCAAGCCCCGGGAAATATTCCATGCCGTTCATCATCTTCAAAGTTGACTTATTCCATGTGGATGGAAATCCGGATGGGATTATCTCTCTTACTTTTGAGATTGTCACACTGATCGACCCAATCTCAAATCCACCTAGCTAGGTATCTTCTGGAGTTTCTACTCCTACCTCAATGCTTGCCAAGGTATGCACTATTTCTGGGTCACCGAAGATAGAGATCATCTTCCCTTCATGGATAAACTTCATTTTTTAATGTAGGTTTGAGGCCATTGCCCTTACAAAATGTAGCTAGGGTTACCCCAATAACATGTTGAATGATGCTTGAATGTCAATCCCTTGACATTCCACCGTGAAGTGGACAGGTTCGACTCGGATATTAGTGGTCAAGACTCCCAGAACTTTCCTTCTTATGTTGTCATATGCTCAGATTGTCTGAGCAGAGGGCTTCATACGATTGAGATCTAGCCCCATGCAGCTTGTAGCTTTTAGAGGTATGACATTGATAGATGATCTGTTATCTATCAAGACTTAAGGGACCCGGTTCCCATTGCATTCTACGGTAATGTGCAATGCTCGATTATGATTCTTCCCTCCAGGTGGCAGATCATCTTTGGAGAATGAGAGAGAATGTGTGGCATAGGAAGCCCCCACGATGTTTGAAAGCTCTTCTGGGCCCGTCTCTATTGGTACCTAAACTTTGTTGAGTGCTTTCATGACTGCTTCCCGATGTGGCGGGGAGGCCATCAACAATCCCCAGACGGAGATGTTAGCTTGTATCTTCTTCAGTTGGCTCAACACTTGACTTTCTGGTTCATAGTTGTTCTGAGTTAAGGCAGGTGCATATAGTTTCTCTACAATCAGACCCTTCTCTTTGAAATTTCTTCCACTCCTAGTCTTTGATACTTCAGGTTCTTTTCCCTTGACAATGAGCTCTACCGGGCACAGCTCGTCATCCTCCAGGTCACTTTCAGTTATCACAAGGGTTCCTACCATTGGGCCCTTCCTTCTTGGACGAGTGACTTCGATTTCTGCCTTCAAGGCAACAATCATCCTTTGGGCCTTTTGCAAGATCTTATACAGGGCCTCTTGCTTTCTACAGAGGTGTCCAATAAGTTGGTCAACATCAGGTTTTCGCAGGCCAACTGGCATCATCTGTTGGAACATTTTGAAGATTTCATTGGCTAACTTTTGGAATCTCAAAGCTTCATCTAAGGACTCTAAATGTTCCTCATCTTCTGATGTTTCTTCATCGCTGGAGATTACAGGATGAATGTTCTTTGTGGGATCCCTCATTTGTTCATCCGTGTTGATGTTGTAGAGGTAGAACCTATCATGTGCTTGTGCCCATCATGATACTCCTCACTTCCACGGTTTGGAGATGTTGGAGGACTTCTGCACAAATCTTTTGCCAGAGCGAACACGAGGGAGACCGCATCTTCCAATTCTTTCAAGACTTGAGGTAATGGCCATTTCTACTTTACCGGCTGTTGTCGTTGCAAGTTCTACCTTAAAGAGCATCTAGTGAATCTTATTGTTGAATAATGTAAACCAGAATACAGTGGGGGGGGGTATTCTGGTCTTTTGGGAAGTTTATTTTATGTTTTAAGTCTATTTTGTTACTGCCTAGCTATGTCAGCTATGGTAGGGGTATTTTAGAACTGTATTTTTATTGTTAAACATTATAAATAAAGGTGCCTGGGTGATCACATTCAATCATTCAAGCTTTCCCAATTCTGGTTCTGATATTCTAGTTCTGAACATGGTATCAAAGCTAGGGTTTTAAGCCCTTCTCGATTTCCAAAACCCTTCCCCCCTTCCATCAATTCCCCTCTTCTATCCCCTTCATCGATTTCTTCTCTCTCTCTTCTTCGTCTTCCTTTGGTCCACTCAACCCTTCAAGGGCAGCACCCATGAGGTGATCCAACTATGGTTCGAGTGCTGCCCTCTATCCCACCTCAATTTTAAAACCTAATTTCAGATCGATAGCTGCTGCAATTTTTCATCTCTGCGATTCAAGATTGCTTCAACTTTTATGAAAATTGATCTCATAATAGTTGGGAGATCGATTGTTTTTTTGGAGCATCACTGCAGGCCTACAGACAGCATCTATCCTATCTAAATTTTCACTGATTGAAGACCTCAAAGCTGCAATTTATTTCCCCTTCTTATCTATCTCAATTGTCAGGATTTTTTAAAACCCTGACACCTTATCGATTTGGTTCTTCTAGGCTGCTATTTGGGAAGATTTTTTGAGGGATTATTCCCTGATTACATTGCTGCAATCGACCCTATTTCTACACCAAATTATTGTTGTTTTTTGAAGATCTGGCCACTTCAATCCCAAGAAAGTATCTTAATTTACCTAGACTATGTCATCAACGTAGACTATAAGAACAGTGAGTTCTTCACCGACCCTCTTGATAAAGAGTGTGTGATCAACATTACTCTGCTTATAGCCCATAAAAATCATTGCTTTGTGGAATCGACCAAACCAAGCCCAGGGTGACTGTTTCAGCCCATATAATGCCCGCTTCAGCCTGCACACTTTTCCTTTATTTCTGTCACAAGAAAAACCAGGTGGAATGTCCATGTATACCTCCTCTTCTAGTGCCCCATTTAGGAAGGCATTTTTACATTTAGCTATTGCAAATCCCAACCAAGGTTGACTGCACATGACAAAAATACCCGAACTGGATTCAACTTTACAATAGGTGCAAAGGTCTCCTGGTAATCAATGCCATATGTCTGAGTAAAACCCTTGGCCATGAGTTGTGCCTTATATCTATCCATGGTGCCATCCACCTTCTATTTCACCACAAACACCCATTCACATCCAACGGTTTTCTTCCTAGGTGGAAGAACCACAGGCTCCCATGTGTTATTTTTCTTCAAAGCCTCCATTTCTTCCATCATGGCTGCCTTCCACTTTCCATCTGATAGAGCTTCCTGCCAATTATTAGGAACACGAATAAAAGAAAGGGAAGATATACTAGCACGAAATGATGGGGAAAGGGAGTCATAAGAAACAACATGAGATATAGGATGCTGAGTGCAAGTCCTGACACCTTTGCCAAGGGCAATAGGTAACTCAGGAGAAGGAACATTACCAGGTGGAGAGGCAGGTTCTGGATCTAGGTTCGGCAATTGGATGGGTATGGGAGCAACAGTTAATTGAACCTGCTTATGTTTCCTTGCATTTGTCTTCGTATTGCTAGCATCAATCAGCCTATGAAATTCACTAATGGTCCTCTGGATAGGAGTCTGGGCTGGAGTGGGCTAGACAGGAGTAATGGTCCTCTGGACAGGAGTTTGGGCTGGAGTGGGCTGGACAAGAGTCTGGGCTAGAGTGGGTTGCTCCCCCTGTATAGGAGTGGGCTGCTCCCCCTATACAGGAACCTCTCCTCCTGACTCGGGGGGAAGATTAGAAGGAGGCTGAACAGACTCAAGATAAATAGGCTGGAGTGGAGGTGGAGAGTCTACAGTCAACACATCTTCGCTAACACTCCCCCTAAAGAGGTGGGGACACATAGTAGGAGACATTCTCATGAAACACGACATTTATGCTGACAAAAATCCAGCGGGATGAAGGGTGATAGCACTTATACCCCTTTTGTGTAGCTGAGTGCCCCAAGAAAATGCACCGAAGACTACGT
Organism: Telopea speciosissima; assembly: GCF_018873765.1. Lineage (NCBI taxonomy): Eukaryota > Viridiplantae > Streptophyta > Magnoliopsida > Proteales > Proteaceae > Telopea > Telopea speciosissima. The sequence continues at coordinate 38,397,423 of NC_057923.1, forward strand.
GGGTCAAGTTTGCCCGGGGACCTGGTATCCCTGGCATAGCAAACGCAGCCAAACACTTTGGGTGGAACAACAAATGAGGAAGAGCCAAGTAATAGCTCAACAGGGGGTCTAGAGTTAAGGACCCTACTGGGCAGCTTATTAATTAAATAGCCGGCAGTGAGGACAGCATCCCCCCAATAAACGGAAGGGACATTCCGGGCAAACAAAAGGGCACGAGCTACCTCTAAGAGGTGGCGGTTCTTCCTCTCAGCCACACCATTTTGGGCTGGAGTATCAACACAACTGGTCTGATGGAGGATCCCATGGGCAGCCAGGTATTTTTGGAACTGACCTTCCATATACTCTCGCCCATTATCACTCCATAAAATTTGAATAGTGGTCTGAAATTGAGTTCTAACCAGCTGGTGAAAGTGCTGAAAACATGAAAAAACCTCACTTTTATTGTGCATAAGACAGACCCAACTAAACCTAGAATGACAATCAATAAAAAGTGACATACCACCAATGACCCGAAAGTGAAACTTTTCTACTAGGACCCCACACATCAAAATGAACAACATAAAATAAAGAAGATGATCTTTTATTAGAAATGGGATAATTTAAACGTGTCTGTTTGGCCAAGACACAAGGCTCATAAAAAAAGTCTTCTTTATTACAAGAATTACCTAATACTAGAAATAAAGTAGATAAGGTACCTAAAGGTGGATGTCCTTGTCTAGAGTGCCATATGTGTAATTTAGAAGAGAAAGATGCTGGGGAACAAAGTCTAGAAGGTATAGCCTGTGTAGATGCAGGATCTCCATCAAGTAGGTACAATCCGCCATACAATTCTGAATGGGGCATTGGAAGAGGAGGTATACATGGACATTCCACCTGATTTTTCTTGTGATAGAAATAAAGGAAAAGTGTACAGGCTGAAGCAGGCATTATATGGGCTGAAACAGTCACCCCGGGCTTGGTTTGGTCGATTCCATAAAGCAATGATTTCTGTGGGCTATAAGCAGAGTAGTGCTGATCACATACTCTTTATCAAGAGGGTTGGTGAAAAACTCACTGTTCTTATAGTCTACGTTTATGACATAGTGGTTACTGGCAATGATGGTGATGAGATCAGACAGTTGAAAACCTTCCTTGGCCAGGAATTTGAGATTAAAGATCTAGGTAAATTAAGATACTTTCTTGGGATTAAAGTGGCCAGATCTTCAAAAGGCATATTTCTCTCCCAAAGAAAGTATGTCCTAGACTTGTTGGTTGAAACAAGTTTGCTAGGCTGCCACCCTTCGGATACTCCTATGGATCCTACTGTTCGCTCAAGGAAAATGATGGTGAGCCTGTTGATAAAGGCCGGTACCAAAAACTTATAGGGAAGCTGATCTACCTTTCACACACTCCTCCAGACATTGTTGTTGCTGTGAGTGCAGTGAGTCAATTTATGCATGATCCCTACACTTCTCATATGGAGGTTGTTCTTCGTATTCTACACTATTTGAAGTCGGCTCCTAGAAAAGGCATCCTTTTGTCTTCACATGGTCACCTACGGATAGAAGCATACACCGATGCTGATTGGGCTGGTTCTATAGATTGGAAGTCTATTTCTGGGTATTGCTCCTTTGTAGGTGGAAATCTTGTCACCTGGCGTAGCAAGAAACAAAATGTAGTTGCTCGTTCTAGTGCCGAAGCTGAATTTCAAGCTACGGCACAAGGAATTTGTGAGTTACTTTGGCTTAAAGGGTTGCTACAAGATCTGGGTATTCCTATTCGCCTTCCTATGATGTTGTGCTATGATAACAAGGCTGCAATCAGCATAGCACACAACCCGGTACAACATGACTGTACCAAGCATGTTGAGGTGGATAGGCATTTTATCAAGGAGAAATTAGAAGAAGGGCAGATTTGTATTCCCTTTGTGACTTCTTCGGATCAGCTTGCCGATATCTTCACCAAGGGACTGCTTGAAAAGTTATTTCATCCTAATCTAGTCAAGTTGGGCATGATCGACATCTTTGCTCCAACATGAGGGGGAGTGTTAAATAATGTAAACCAGAATACCATGGGGGGTATTCTGGTCTTTTGGGAAGTTTATTTTATGTTTTAAGTCTGTTTTGTTACTGCCTAGCTATGTCGGCTATGGCAGGGGTATTTTAGTCCTATATTTTTATTCTTAAACATTATAAATAAAGGTGCCTGGGTGATCACATTCGATCATTCAAGCTTTCCCAATTCTGGTTCTGATATTCTAGTTCTGAACACTTATCGACCACTCTAAGGATCTCCCTTGCTTTGAATGGAAGGGACCAAGCTCTTTGTTAAACCCATGCCCAAAAATATGGGCTAATTTGAATTTTTATTGAAGGTCCAAAACCCGGGGTCAAAGCTACCAATACACTGAGGTGCATTGAACCCATGGTTGAACTTAATGAAGTAGCCCCGTTGGTGAGGACCTACATACCATTACGAAGGCAAACACCAACTCCTTGCAACTGTACAGCTCACCACCAAATGTATAGCCTAAGGAAGGTACCATCCCTTGATTCTAGGGCCCTACCCGAGTACATGATATATTTGGCCTATGAAACATTTAGGGATGGTTAATGCGTGAAGACATTAACAACAGGGTGATTCGGCACTATTTCAGTAAGAAATAAAGAAGAATAAAAGAAAGGCCTAGGCTCCTAAACTTAATTTGTGTGTGAGAAGCCAAGCTTGGAATTCTATCAAATTGCTCCCAAAATCTTAGGTAAAGAACCCAACCATAGGACCTAATCCTAGTTCTAGGTTAAACTAATGATGACCCTCATAACCTTGAATATTGTAGATAAAGCATTTTTAGACCCAAACATCAATTTGCATGATTGATTTGATGATGAGAACCCAATTCCATACATGCATGTTAAATCCCAACATCAATATCAAATTCTGCTACTCTGTAGATTGACCTTCTCTTAGTTAAAATGATATAACTCCACCATCCAAACTCCATTTGTCTTGGTTCTAATTTTGGTAGAAACTAGACTCATAGGGATGCATTTTATTAGAAGAAACCATTACCTAGTTAGGTCTCTAAGTCAGTTAAAAGTTTATTTTAAGTTGATGTCAAAATCGAATCCTACTGTTTTGACAGATTGACCTTTGTATAATAAAAATAACATAACTTCATACTCTAATATTCATTTTCTTTGATTATAATTTTTCTAGAAACTAGATTTATAGAGATTCATTTTCTTAAAAGTAACCATTATCCAATTATGCCTCTAAATTAACTGAAATCTCATTCCAATCCAAGCAAATTCTGCAAATGATCTTTGGGAGATGCACTGGGCGATTGACCCAAACGCCCAGTGCAAAGCCCAGAGTTGCTAAAGCATGTGTTTTTCATTCCACGACTTTGGGAATCAGTTCCTTGGTGTGTAACCACCTCATACATGTGCATTGGAATTTTAGGAACCATTCCCTACCTTTGGAACCATGTGGACCCCACCTAGGTAGGTAGAATGAGGGAGAATTAGCTTAAAAATGTATTTTGAGCTTGGGACAGCAAGGCCAAACAGGCCTTAGTGAAGCCTGGCTTATAAATAGGAGGGCCCAGCCCTTATTTCATTTTCCCTGCTGTTTCCAACATTAGAGGGAAGAGAAGAAGAAAAGAAAGAGAAGGAGAAGGAGAAAAGAGAAGAAGAAGAGGAAAGAAGAAGGGATTGAAGGCTTGGGAGCTTTAGATCGACTCTCCAAGCTCAAGGTAACCCAGCTAGGACCATTAAAATCTATTTTTCCCCATGTCTCACTTCTGTTCACAGTGTTTGAGCCCATTCCTCATGTCAGTTGGCCATAATCTTGTATGTAGTATATGAATTCATCACCTAGAATGCTAGGACAATCATGGATTATGCATGCATGGTTGGTTCCATATGTTTTAATTGATGTTCGTACTAGATATAATTTGTTTATACATGGTTTTTATTCCAGCCATGATTCTTGGACAGTTTTGAAATAGAATGCATGCATATGAGGTGAATAAAGAATTGGAGACCTCAAACCTTACATGCATATTGGGTGGCTTGGTTTGTAACCTAATTTAGCTACTATAATGGATAAATACAACCTGTTTACAAGCTTATGGTGTGGATTAAGGAAGATTATGCATCTGATTTCAGCCAAGCTTGAGTCTCTGTGGTGTCAGAACCCAAACCATCACCCCTTGGTTAACCAAGCTATTGTTACATAAATTCCATCCCATTCATCTCAAATTGATCATTACAACTTTCCAGAACTCATCCTTGGTCGATTTGGGGCCAACCCAGCAGCCAAGACTACAATTGGAGCTTGGAAACCCATGTCCTATAGGCACTGGGTGATGCACTGGGCGATTGACCCAAACGCCCAGTGAAAGGCCTAGTGGCTGATTTATGACCAAACCTAATCCAAACCTTATGGGACTTCACCCACAGCCCCAAAATAGTATTTATAGCATAAAAACCATCATGAACCCCTACCCCAACCACCCTTGCTGTCATCCACACTTTGGATGCACAAGTGGGCCCACAGAGCCAGGTACACACACCCAGACTGAGCCAAACATGAGCTGAAACCTTTGACCTTGTTTTGCATGTTTGGTGGGGCTGTGATTAAGTTAATCTTTCCCTAAAATTTATTAGAACATGGGTTCTGTATCTCTGGATGATGCACTGGGAGTTTGACTCAAAGGCCCAGTGCAAGTCCCAGAGAATTACAGCTTAGTGATTATGAACTCAAACCTGAATCAAACAAAACCTAGACCAACCCTAGGACCATAATCTGATCTGAACCATGTTTGATACATCTTAATGGTCTGATTAACTTAGGTTATAATCCTGAGCACGAGGCACTATGTCAGATACCGATTGGGACCTAACTAACTAAAGAACAAGCAGGATTTGCACAAGGTGAGTGGAATTACATCATGAGTGTAGGTGTAACATGACTAATGGGTCATGACAACAACAACAACAATATTTACTATCTCTAACTACTTTAAATTGCTTTATATTCTTATTTAAATTATGAATCTTATCTAATGGACATTGGAAATGCATGATAATGCTGATATGTGGAATTTCTAGATTAGATGTCGTAGCCGGCTTGGAAATGAGGCTTGTGGTAGCCTGTAGAACGGGATATGGTTGACACCACCGAACTCATACCATGTCATATAGAATGCATTTGGTTAGGGTATCATCACCCGTGCTACGAACCCTTGCCAATAGGGATTTAGGTGTTGGATACCACAAAAGTATGAGACCAATATCCTGAAAGGCATTGCTCGGTCAGTAAACTCATCATGATCATTAGGACGTGGTGGTAGCACATAAATGTGTGAGGCCAATGTCTCAAGGAGACATTGCTCGGTCTATAGGCCCATCAGTTAGTGTAGGCCAAACTACGGTCCAGGGATAAAACCATGGTTCCCTAGGGAAACCAATTAGGGTATTGCACACCCTAGGTTAGCCCATGGTGTCCCATGGGTGCCTCATTTTAATTTTTAGGGTTTTCCATGGTTGCCCATGGGAACCCTGGTGCAACCCTGTTAGGGTTTCTCCTTCCCTCATGTGTCCCATGCAATTATAGAGCACATTAGGGACAAAGAAACAACATCTCTAATCCATCACATGGTAAGAGGGATCCATCCCATACTCGAATGCGCAGCGGAAATAAATCGATTCGAGTTTCTTTCGCATCCCATAAATATTAATAATTAATAACTGAAGGAATTAAATAAGAATTGCTAACCTGGTGAGCCTCAAGTGTTGCTCCTCCAATAGATAATGGTTCTTCCTCCAGTGAGCGCTCCAAGTAAACAGATCTAAACCTCCAATGGTGCTACCAAGGTTCTTCAAGCCAATCCCAGATGCTCTCAAATTCTTCAGCACAGATCTAGGGTTTCACAAACCCTAGCTCTCAAACACAGAAGAGAGAAACTAGAAGAAGAAGAAGAGATCTCAAAGAGGGAGAGAGAGACCAAAACACAGAAGTGGGGGCCAGGCAAAAACGTGGAGCACTACCCCCCTCCTGCATTTTTTTGATCCTTTTATAAATCTAGGGTTTTAATTAAACCCTAGATGGATTACTTTAATCCCATTGAGAGTTTGTCTCTCTCTCTCTCTTTCAGTTTGGCAGTTCTGTTTAAACTCAAAGTTCTTCTAAAAGGGGAAGAAGCAGAATCTAATAGAGAAAGTATTAATTAGCTACGTTATTTAATTATTAATGGATAATTACAATTAGCACTAATTCCATTAATTAAATAAAGAGTCAATTAAATTAAAAAATTCTAAATAACTCCCTATATGATAACTATTATCATATACAACCCCCCCACTAATCAACGCCATCATTATGGAATCTAGGGCACGTACACATGTACTGCCAAACCCCAATCCATAGTACAAGTCCATATATGAGCGTCTGTGCATCTGATTGGGTCCCGCAAAACTCGATAAAATACTTTGTTCAAATAATTATAAATAATGTATCATTTTATGTAAAATAGATTTTTGCAAAAACCATTTCCAAAACGGCACTGGATCCAGATTCTGATCCGACCATGCATAGATAACCTCTATCTTGGTGTTCCCCAATTAGGCAGTGGTGACCGTGTTGGATAACTCCTTCACTCACAAAGTGTTCATGCATTCCTAGAACACTGGCTTTGACTCGCTTGAGTCTCAGTCATTGATGAACCAAAGAATGCGATCACACTTTGCAGTGACAGGGTTCCCTCAGGTACAGGGTATCGGTGACACATGTCTATCCCTTCCTACATCTAGCAGTAATACATGAGGAAATTGACAAAGTAGATTCTTCGCCAATGCACACATCAAACATGTGAGCACTCGCATTCGTACCCTGACATCACATGTCTAGGCATACCCAATGCAACGACCATATGTTAAGGGTGCCTAGCCCAAACCCTAGTTGTGACTACCATTTTAAGTATAACTTACGGACACATAATGCTCAAAAAGTTTATATCGCATGTGACAATATTAAACTAAAATGTATAAATGTTCAATACAATGGTGAACCGGGTTGAACCGGATCGAACCAGGTTTGATGGACACACACTTGTCCAACAATCTCCCACTTGTACATCAAAGCCAATTCCCCATACATTTTAAACCCATGCCCTCCATGTGTTTCTCAAACACTCCTGGTGACAAACCCTTTGTCATGGCATCAGACACATTTTCAGTTGTGTCCACTTTGGAGATACTCACGACGCCCTGCTGGATAATCTCTCTAATGAGGTGATACTTTCGCTGCACGTGTTTGTTCCTCTGATGAGCCCTAGGCTCCTTAACCTGTGCAATGGCCCCTCTGTTGTCATATAACAGGGGAATATGGCCCTTGACAAGGTCAGGGACTACCTCCAAATCTGATAGGAATTTCCTCAGCCAAACACCTTCTTTTGCTGCATCACAAGCTACAAGGTATTCTGCTTCGATAGTAGAATCGGCTGTAGACTTTTATTTCGCACTCCACCATACAATAGCACCCCCACCCATTAGATATGCCATCCCGGACGTGGATTTTCTATCATCCTTGTCAGTTTGGAAATCCAAATCTGTGTACCCCAATACTGACAACTGATCAGATCCAAAAACCAAGAAATATTCCTTAGTCCTTCTCAGGTACTTAAGGATATTCTTGACAGCACTCCAATGCTCGCGTCCAGGGTTAGATTGATAACAAATTACCATACCTCCTGCATAGCAAATGTCTGGCCTCATATACAATATAGCGTACATAAGACTCCCTACTGCTGAGGCATAGGGAATCCTCTTTATCTCTTCAATGTCTGTCTGAGACTGAGGACATTGACATCTGGAAAGACTGACTCCATGTCTGAAGGGAACACTTCCCCTCTTGGAGTTCTCCATGCTAAATCTGGTCAGGACTTTGTCTATATAGGTAGCCTGTGACAAGCCTAGCATCCTTTTCTGGCGATCTCTTACGAGTTTGATCCCAAGGATATAGCTAGCTTCACCAAGGTCTTTCATCAAAAACGTTGTGGATAACCACTGTTTTACTGATGAAAGAAAACCTACATCGTTACCAATCAACAATATGTCATCTATGTATAAAACAAGAAAACATACTGCCCTCCCACTGATCTTCTTGTAAACGCATAGTTCATCCATGTTTTGATTAAAACCAAATGATTTGATTGATTGATCAAACCTGATGTTCCAGCTCCTGGAAGCCTGCTTCAGCCTATAAATGGACCTCTGTAATTTGCACACCTTTCTTTCTTCCTCCAAGGAAGAGAACCCCTCTGGCTATTCCATGTAGATTTCCTCTTGAAGGAATCCATTCAGAAATGTAGTCTGCACATCCATGCCAGATTTCATAATCAAAGTGTGCAGCGATAGCCAATAAAATCCTGATGGATTTCATCATCTCCACTAGTGAAAATGTTTCCTCATAGTCTATACCCTCTTTCTGGGTATAGCCCTTTGCCACCAGTCTCACTTTGAATCTTTCAACCTTTCCATCTGCGCCCTTCTTCCTCTTGAAGATCCACTTACATCCAATTGGCTTGATGCCAAGTGGTGGATCGACTAGAGTCTAGACCTTGTTGGAATGCATCGAATTGATTTCAGAGCGCATTGCCTCTAGCCACCTTGTGACATCAACATCCTTTAGAGCCTCAGAGTATGTCATCGGATCATCATCCGATTCAACCAATACCATGTGGAACTCTTGCACAGTTTCCTCTTCGGTTAGAAGAGTAAGCCTGGTGGGGTGGTCTAATAGTCCTCCCACTACGTCGAGGTTCTTCAGGTGTTGGTATTTCAGTGGGTATACCAATTGGTCTCACTTCAAGAAGTGACGCTTTTGAGCTATCTGATAGCTCTTTAATGACTATTGGTTTGGACCTCTGGGTCATCATTTCTTCCTCCAGAAATGTGACGTGTTTACTTACAATGACCTTTTGGTCAACTGGGTCATAGAAATAATAGTCTATCGTGCCTTTGGGGTAGCCTATGAATGGCATCTTAAAGTCCTGGATTCCAACTTGTCTGTCTGTTGCTTTCGCACATGTGCTATGCAACCCCATACCCTAAGGGGTTGAATACTGGGCTTACGCCCTTTCCACAACTCAAAGGGTGTCTTGGCTACAGACTTGGATGAAACCCTATTCAAGATGTAAATTGCCATTTCTAAAGCATACCCCCAGAAAGAGAGAGGCAGCTCACTATAAGTGAGCATCGTCCGGACCATATCCAATAGGGTCCTATTGCATCGTTCGGATGCACCATTTTATTGTGGTGTGCCTGGATTAGTTAGCTGACTAACTATCCCTTGGGATATGAGATGATCTTTAAACTCATCCGATAGATACTCCCCTCCACGATCTAATCGTAAGGACTTAACGCATTTATCGAGCTATCTTTCAACCTCGGCTTGGAATTCTTTGAATTTATCAAAGGCTTTCGATTTTCTACGCATCAAGTATATGTAATCATATCTAGAGTAATCATCGGTGATTGTGATAAAGTACTCATACCCATATCTCGCTTATATGTTTATGGGTCCACACACGTCAGTGTGTATTAACTCTAACAGATCTGTGGCTCTAGTACCTTTATTGCTAAAGGGTTTCTTGGTCATTTTGCCCTGAAGACATGACTCACAGGTTGGGAATGGTTCCACCCTCAGACTCTCTAAGGGTCCATCCCTCACCAATCTACTGATTCGGTCCACATTAATGTGACCTAATCTTAGATGCCATAGATATGTTGAGTTCACTGGAGCTGCTTTTCGTTTCAAATCAACATTTGAAACAACATTCGTTCTAATAGGACAATCTAGAAAATACAAACCACTTTGCATATATCCGGATGCCACAAAGGAATTATTAAAATAAATGATAAACTTAGAATTAAAGGAAAAATTATATCCGTCCAAAACAAGTTTTGAAACTGAAATTATCTTCCTCTTGAAAGAGGGTACATAATAGCAATCCTTTAAAACTAAACAAGCATAACTAAAATTTAAAATAAAAGTTCCTACAGCCATTGCCATGGTCTCAGTTCCAGTGCCCATCCGAAGACGCACCTCATTTCTTTCCAGGTTCCTTGTCTTCTTGAACCCCTGCAAATCATTGCAAATGTGAACAGTGGAACCACAATCCACCAACCAACAATTGGTTGGTTCAAAAGACAAATTAGAATCATAAAAAATGTGAACATCACATGCACCTTCTTTAGCAGCCTCTGTTTCATCTGGCTTCTTGTCTTTCACAGTAGCCAGGTAAGCACGATAGTTTCTTTGCCAGTGACCCTCCTTCTTGCAATAGAAGCACTTGCCTTTGCCTTTATTGCTAGACTTCCCACGCTTGGGTTTCAGGGTCTTACCCTTACTTTCTTTTTTCTTCTTCTTCCCACTTGAAGAAGGCTTTGTCTCAGTTGCATTGACCTCAGCCTTGTCCATTTTCAAGGACGCTTCAGCCTCTACCAGTGCATTAGCAAGCTCGGTGAGCTCCATCTCTTTATCAGACATCTTGTAGGACATCTTAAAGGGTGCATAGGCAGAAGTGAGTGACGCTAAGATCACATCAGTCTTGTATCGCAAGATGAAATCAGTCCCCATGGATTCCAGTTTCTCAAACAGATTGATCATCTTCATTACATGATCCATTACTGGAGTCCCCTGGGACATCTTGGTATTGTGGATTTGACTCACCACATCAGAATGGGCGTGTGTTAACTGCTTGTTGAACAATTCAGCAATCTTATCCATCTTACCCCCAGCAGTGCGTATATCCTTGACGTGTCTACAACTAACTTTTCCAACAATCCTAGGATATAAAGTGATGCCTTGGAATCTCTCATGAGGAAGTCCTGCATCTCTTTATTTGCCTCAAAATCGTTTGGTTCGGGTTGAGGAGGAATGTGTTTATCTAAAACTGTGTACAGTCCTTCAGCAGTCAAAAGCAACTTAATGCTCTGGTACCAATCGACATAGTTTGTACTGTTAAGTTTGTATTCACTAATGAATGCTAACAGGTTGGAATTAACGGCAGTCATTGTATAACTATCTACACATGCACAAGTGAATAACCAAATGCTAATTAATAACCATTGAAAATAATAAATTGAGCACACACACATCAATGGTCTTTCATGATTTGGGTTTCCCTCATAACCCAAAAGATGAATTGGATACCTACAACCCTTGCATGCATAACTTACCCTGTTGGGAGTCATTATACACACCGTGGTAGTGTGGACTAGGCTGTCCACCCCATGGGCTTCCAATATTTTTGGCCATTTGGGTGCCATATCCAAATCCTGTCGGCTGACATACACCCAAGTCATATACTTACCTATTGCATTAGTTAGAATCATGGAATCATGAAAAATGGCCCACTGTCACAGTGCCCTCTCACTATCCATACCCTAACATATCTAGATAGAGGTAAATATAGATAAGTATGTGACAGTGGTCCTGACAATGTCCTGTCGGTGTATGCGGGGCATATCACACAATCTCTACATTTATCTTCAATAGGAGGCCATGGTCATGTCTACCGATTAAGACTAGTCCATATCATACATGTATTATGATTAAAGAGGGATTAAGCAACTCTCACATACATGGATAGATTTAAACAACATAATTAATCAACATTAATTAAAAGTGATTATGGGATGGCGGCATTTTTATCAGAAGCAATTAAAGAACCCTCCCAATAAAACTAAAACTAATAACTTTGGGTGCATTTATCATGCCATGGATGCCACGCGTCGATCATCTCTTCCGCCCGATCACGTCTTCAAAGTAGGTGACTTGCATCTCCATAAGCTTTGAGCGCCATATGTGGATCACCATCAACATGCCCTGCGAGTCCTAACTCCTCTAAAATTATAATGGAAACCTAGAAAAAATTCTATGCACTTTCCTTTTCATAATAATAAAGAAATCCCGCATGGAGAAACCAACCCACCATTTGGGCTGCCCATGGGGTGGAGTACATTTGTTTATAAAAAAGATAGGGGGAGAGAGAGAAAGAGAGAGAAGCATCACATCCACCCATAACCCCATGTATCATATACATAAACAATCCATCCATTTATTAGAATGCCATTCCCATAATCACATTATAATATAATTTCATGCATGGGCATTAAAGCAAGTAAACCAATAAAAAATTATATGGATTCCTTCAATCATTGAACTACCACATCGCATGTGATAACATGTATCCAATCCCATAAAATTAAAATCACAATTTTAATAGCAAGTGGGTAGAGGGAAGGATCCCTTCACCAATCTTCTTCCTCCCCAAAACAAAACAAATTAATAAAAATTCAATTTTGAAATTTTTTTTTTTTTTTTTAATGTTAAACTGGAGGGAAAACAAGGGGGGTGCATGCAGCCCATAAACGCAGGCTGCAGGCACTCCCTGCGCAGCCTATAGGTACAAGGCCCAAGGATAGCAGCCTTAGGCTGCAGGCCTGCCCGTAGGCTAAAGCCCACAGATAGCAGCCTGCAAGCTTGCTGCCCGCAGGCAGCAGCCCGCAAGGGGATGCGCACAAGGGCAGGTTCAGGGGGGAGGGCATGCGCAGAGGCTTGGCAACGTGCACTCCCCCCCCCCCCCCACATATAAAACATGATTAAAAAAAATTAAAAATTAATAATCACAACCTAATTGGATACATGCTTCAATAATTGGAATAAATAAAACAAACCAAATCCATCATCACATGGGTAGGTTGTTACACTAACAACCTTATAACTACCCATGTGCACATGGGAAGGTTGTTACAACAACCATAATTTTAACCACCCATGTGCAACTTGCATCCAACTCATGACAATCATGTTAATCCATTAATTATTCAATATTCATGGGTGGGAAATGTGGCTCTGATACCAAACTGTAGGCCAAACTACGGTCCAGGGATAAAACCATGGTTTCCTAGGGAAACCAATTATAAACCAATTAGGGTATTACACACCCTGGGTTAGCCCATGGTGTCCAATGGGCATCCCATTTTAATTTTTAGGGTTTCCCATGGTTGCCCATGGGAACCCTGGTGCAACCCTGTTAGGGTTTCTCCTTTCCTCATGTGTCCCACGCAATTATAGAGCACATTAGGGACAAAGAAACAACATCTCTAATCCATCACATGGCAAGAGGGATCCATCCCATACTCGAATGCACAGCGAAAATAAATTGATTCAAGTTTCTTTCGCATCCTATAAATATTAATAATTAATAACTGAAGGAATTAAACAAGAATTGCTGACCTGGTGAGCCTCAAGTGTTGCTCCTCCAATAGACAATGGTTCTTCCTCCAATGAGCGCTCCAAGTAAACAGATCTGAACCCCTAATGGTGCTACCAAGGTTCTTCAAGCCAATCCCAGATGCTCTCAAATTCTTCAGCACAAATCTAGGGTTTCACAAACCCTAACTCTCAAACACAGATGAGAGAAACTAGAAGAAGAAGAAGAGATCTCAAAGAGGGAGAGAGAGACCAAAACGCAAAAGAGGGGGCCAGGCAAAAACATGGAGCACTGCCCCCCTCCTGCGTTTTTTTGATCCTTTTATAGATCTAGGGTTTTAATTAAACCCTAGATGGATTACTTTAATCCCAGTGAGATTCTGTCTCTCTCTCTCTCAGTTTGGCAGTTCTGTTTAAACTCAAAGTGCTTTTAAAAGGGGAAGAAGCAGAATCTAATAGGGAAAGTATTAATTAGCTACTTTATTTAATTATTAATGAATAATTACAATTAGCACCAATTCCATTAATTAAATAAAGAGTCAATTAAATTAGAAAATTCCAAATAACTCCCTATATGATAACTATTATCATATACAACCCCCCACTAATCAACACCATCGTTATGGAATCTAGGGCACGTACACATGTACTGCCAAACCCCAATCCATAGTACAAGTCCATATACGAGCGTCTGTGCATCTGATTGGGTCCCGCAAAACTCAATAAAATACTTTGTTCAAATAATTATAAATAATGTATCATTTTATGTAAAATAGATTTTTGCAAAAACCATTTCCAAAATGGCACTGGATCCAGATTCTGATCCGACCATGCATAGACAGTCTCTAGCTTGGTGTTCCCCAATCGAACAGTGGTGACCGTGTTGGATAACTCCTTCACTCACAAAGTGTTTACGTATTCCCAGAACACCGGCTTTGACTAGCTTGAGTCTCAGTCATTAATGAACCAAAGAATGCGATCACACTTTGTAGTGACAGGGTTCCCTCAGGTACAGGGTATCGGTGACACATGTCTATCCCTTCCTACATCTGGCAGTAATACATGAGGGAATCGACAAAGTAGATTCTTCGCCAATGCACACATCAAACATGTGAGCACTCGCATTCGTACTCTGACATCACATGTCTAGGCATACCCAATGCGACGACCATATGATAAGGGTGTCCAGCCCAAACCCTAGTCGTGACTACCATTTTAACTATAACTTACGGACCCATAATGCTCAAAAAATTTATATCGCATGTGACAATATTAAACAAAAATGTATAAATGTTCAATACAAAGGTGAACCGGGTTGAACCGGACCGAACCGGGTTTGATGGACACACACTTGTCCAACAAATAGGACTGGTGGTAGCACAGTGGTAACATAGAGGGCCGGTTAGGCTGACCTTGGGAAGGGATGCTGGAGCCGACTGGTCTTCTCCAACAACTCAATGGGTGTATCACGGGAAGGGGTTAGAGGCCCGCACCAGGATACATGTATTGGGGATTGTAGTAGCACTTTTACCTGCCTTAGTTTTGATGCTAGGTGGCTTAATAATAGTAATGAATTTCATTTCATATAGGCCCATTTGGTTGTGCTTGCATGTGCATGCATGGTTTATGTTTAATTCACGAGCTCGGTGGAGCTCACACTCTTGTATATTCTCTTTTAACTGATTTTGCAGGTACTGGTTTGCTAATGGGCGATGAAGCTATTGATGGAACTGTAGATCTTCCTCATCTTGTTGCTTAGCGATGATTTTGTGATTATTTAAGTTTCTTTCCTTCAAGAAGTGTAATTGTCAGAATGTTATACTTTTGAGCATAAATGGATATGTATACGGCATAACATAGGTATTTGGGATTTTATTATAATTGATATAAATCATCTATGGGTAGTTCAAGCCTTCCATTGCGCTCTAATATACATTTATTATCTTTTTACCCTCATTGTGTGGTTTGTGGCATATAAGTACTGCTTCTGGATCCTTGGAGATTGGCGGATATTGTAGGATATCTGGGTCATTTGCCTAAATCCTCCCAAGGGGTGGTTCGGGGCATGACACTCTTGGTCCATAAATTTCCTCATACTGGTTGACAATAGGTTCTTCCTCTATTCCAGATGCTTCGTTGTGTAGTTCACTACTAGTGCCTTCATCCATTACTTCGTCGTTCAGACTTTCAATGGTTGTTTCTTCATCTGACTGTTCTTCAGAATCTTGATGACCTGTGACCTCTTCTTCTTCCCCACTACTATCAATAGGGTGAATTCCTTTTGTTGGATCAAAGTATGGGTCTCCGATATTGATGTTACCGACCTAATTTTCCCATTCTTCCATCATTCTTGGTAGACTTGCGCAGGGGAAATCATCCGAGTATAACATAGGATCTTGGGGTGGATTCCCAAAGAAATCCTTTAGGACACGTTTGGTTGGAGGATTCTTCGGAGATGGATTCAATGGAATCTGGATTCCCAAATTTTTTGCGTGTTTGGTTTCTTGGAACCCGGTTCCGTGTTGGATTCTAAGAATCCATGAAAATCCATTTTTTAATGTAAAATTGGAATCCACAAGAATTCCCCTTGGGGTGAATTCCAAATCGAGTCCAGGATTCTAGGCCCTCATATATATAGCATAGATTCTTGTGGACTCCAAAAATCGGGAATGAAAATTCAAGATTCGATTGCTAAGGTTTCTTTGGTCTTCAGCCTATCGATTTTTTCTTCATTTTCTTCTCCAAGGAACTGAAGACGAAGACAATCTCTGGTGAGACAGAGGAAGCGAAGGTGAAATCACGACTCTCTTTCTCTCTCTGGTCTATAGCCATCTCTTCTCCAAGGAACCGAAGACGAAGACAATTTGCAACTCCAAGGAAGCGCATGTTCTTCTCTGCTCTCTCCCTCTCTATCGTTCTCATTTTTTGTCTCTGTGACGAAGACAATCTGCAACTCCAAAGAAGCGCAGGTTCTTCTCTGCTCTCTCCCTCTCTATCGTTCTCGTTTTTTGTCTCTGTCTCTCTGTCTATGTATCTCTCTGTCTCTCACTCTTTGTGTCTATGTATCTCTCTGTCTCTCCCTTTATCGTTCTCGTTCGATTGTAGTTAGGGTTTTTTTTTTTAAATTGGAATTATTGATTGCTGACTAATTTTTTTCTCCATTTCAGGTTCTAGGAAGTTCAATAGGGTCATTTTGAAAATCTCCAATGGAAGGAACATCTTGGATTAAGGCTGGTATGGCATATTTCTTCTCTCTCTCCCTTATCTGAGACAGCTGCATTATAGTTAGGGTTTTTTATAAAAATTTCATGGTCAACTAGGATTTAAATACACATCTTAAGTTGTTCCCTTTTCTATTACTGCTACTGCTCCTATCTTCGTTTGGCTTTGGCTGTCGCTGCATTTTTTGTTGTGGGTGTTGTTGAGGTTCCATTGCAGATTGAGAAAAAACAATAGGAAGAAAACAAAAGAGAGAAGAGGTAGTAAAGTAGGTGTGAGAGGGGTTATAACTGATAGGAGGAAGTGAGTGGTGCATAAGGAGAGAGTTAAATTAAAGAGACGAGATCAAAGAGAATCGTGGGAGCCTCCAAGTTGAAAACTGAAGAGAATATGTTCTTTACATTTAAATCTCAAAAAATGTGAACTTTACAGAATCTGTGATCCTCATGAATCTTACAGCCAAATCTCCTGTCCAAAAGATAATTATAATTTCTTATATCCCTCCTGTTTTACAGGTTCCCTAAACCAGTATGCCATGGGACTTGTTTGGAAAGGACAGTAAGAGAATTGTGAGGTTAGCAAAACTCTTCAAAGCTATCTAATATAAGCTTAAAATCTAAGCCAACCAGTACAAATTGAGAACAAAGAGAATTAGTTCTTTACAAGCAGAACCACAACTAAGAAAACTTGTTAAGACCAGGAAGAGCAAGGTTAAAGCATTGGTGGGTGCATTCGAAACTGTAATCTCCCTACAAGAGAGCAAGCCTTCTATTTGTTGAGTTTGAACTGTTGTTTCCCTCTTCTACCATAATGTGATTTTGTAAAGAATAAATTTAAAAAAAATTAATCTGACCGTGGAATGAATCTTACAATTTTATGTAAGCTGCATGGGGTTAATGAAGAGAGTTCAACCAAAGTGAGGAACCTTAATAGAAAATTGAAGGATTTTCTTGTTTGTATGATGATTTTTACATATGAAATCTCTGTATTTCAGAGGTCTGGTTCTTGTTTTCATTTTTAGATACCCAATGTACTTTTCCTACTTGGTGATTGAGTCTAAATCTTATACCTGTGTTTAGTAGGTAAGATATTTCTCTCCAAGTCATTATGATGACAACAGCATGAGAGTCCATATCCTATTACTGCACTTATGTCCATAAATTATCATTCAGAATGTTTACAATTATCAAGTTTGTATAGATTTTTTTAAGTTAAGGGCTGTTGTAGGACCCAGTTATGCTCTTTAATAAACAAGTTCTCAACCCATAACCACCTCATTATTTTGTATTTTTCTCAATATTTCCACCAAGTGATATCAACAAATGAGTATAGAGTCATGACCACCTTCCTTCGCTGATTTTTTAGATCTGAAACCCACCACCAGCAGATTGTCTTCCATTGATTTGATCTGATCACTTCCAGTAAAGCCCCTTCCTCAGCTTTTGCTGCAAGTCTACTAAACATTTCAGCAACTAGAGGGAAATTAAGAGGTTATATGGGATCGAGGCACCCCAATTGCATGGACAGCAAGTCCAAATAATAGCAGCATGCATCCAATTTTTCCATCTCATGTGATCACCTAATCTCCCTGATGAAGATCATAAGATCCCAATTTATGTGATCATTAGCTTTTCCCAAATAAATGCATAAACAAAGCCAGGAATTTCACTTCTAATTTCAAATCAGTAAAATGCTTTGCAATTAGAACAATATTGAGAACCCAAGAGTCTTCTGTGAAGGCTTCTGATGCTGTGGAATAACAACTCCTTTATTGAATCTTTCTCCCATTATCCTACACACCCAATGAAAAGGGTATGATTCAGATGGCTTATCCTTATTAGTATCCATACATAGGTTTGCTTTGGGAACCCATTTCAGATTCAGCATTTTGGGAAGAGTATGGATCATAAAGAATATGGATTGTTTATTATTACCTTGCATTTCTTCTACGGTGGATTTTATAGTTAACTGCTAGCTATATTGGAAATGGTATCTTTTTCATGGAATTCAATTAATGTTATCTGAAGTAGACACATGTCTTTTTTAGTTTCCTGAAATTTTAAGAAGGCTAACAAATGGTGGAGTATTATTCTGTAGGTGGTTGTACTCAAACCTGAAAGGTCAATTCCAGATTCGATTTTGAGGGAAGCCAAAGGCCTTGCAATACTTACTGTTGTGAAAGTTGGCATGATGGTTACCTATAACGTTTGAACGGGGCTTGTACCTGCTCATAGAGAAGATGGGTCATGGTCTCCACCCTCTGCAATTTCTCATATGGTGTTGGATGGGGAGCTCAGGTATGGTAGTTCTTTGTCTTACATTCATTGTCCTCTTGGTCCATTCCTATCAGTCTTGAGAGCTCATTAGACTAGAAAGCAATATACTATCAGTTTTGGAATGTCATGTCCTCTTAGTTAGTGGTTCTGTTTGTTGTTGATTAAATTCCAAGCTCCACTTGATGGGTCTTTAGCTCAAATTGGTAGAGCACTTGGAACATGAGCATGTTCCAAGGATGGTGGTTTAAATCCACCAAGGCCCTTTTGTTCAACTGTTTATAGCATAGTCATTTATGACACTAATCCACACAAGAACCCAAAATTAATGGCATCTTTGAAATTTGACAAAAATTTTATATTTATGTACTTAAATTAAATGGATATGGATTTGTTTACCATATGTAGAGATCTTTGTTGTTTGAAAATGCCAGTACTATGAGTTTTGCTTTGTTGAAGTAACATAACACCACTTAGTGTTAATTTTGTAATTTTTATGGACACATGAAAAATTGGGAAAGACTTTCTTTTGAGAAATTTAACCCAATTTTTTTATTATCTTATTTTTTATAATGTCATATTAAATGTATTCAGATGTTGTATAACAAAACAAGGTTAAAATATTTTTTCAGACAAAATTTAAGTAGAATCCAACTGACAGACTCAGGGTAACCAAACAGTCTTACAGATGGATTCAGAAGGATTCCACCTGACAGACCGAAGGCAACCAAACAGTTTTTCAGTTGGATTCCACTTGACAGACCCAGGGTAACCAAACAGGTTTTTTATCAGAATCCAAATCCACATGAACCAGATTCTTAAGAAGCTGGTCCAATTTAAGAATCCGACTCGTCTGACACCTTCAACCAAACACACCCTTATTAATGCCAGGTTTAGCCAAGCCATGTTCCTCAGCTCGTATAACATTCTCTGAAGTATATTGATGAGCACATTTATGTGTGAAATTATCCCATTTAATTCTGCATTTTTATCTGCTTAGAATGGAACTATTCGGGTACTTTTTTGTATTTTTAGGGTATAGGGGTATTTTCGGCATATGGGAAGAAGTTTCACTGAAGACCTAAGGGCATAACTATAATTTTAAAAAATTGGAAAATTTTCAGAAGATATCCGATATTGGCTCATATCGTCCAGAATATTAATTGGAGCAACTTTAATTCTCGGATTGGGTCCATCCGGGGCCAGGATGGAGAGATATGTTTAAAATGAGAATTTGGATCAAATTTGGTATTTAGATTAAATTCTCTTTCTCTCTCTCTTCCTCTCTCATCCCACTACTGTTTCTAATCCTTCCTAAATCCCATCTCTTTTAAAAATCCCTCTCTTAAAGATAAATAAACAATGGGAAACATAATCTTGCCTAAAACCACTCCTCTCTCCTAAAATTTTTTCTCTTCTCTCACATATTGCCCACGGTTCCCAACCCCATTCTCTACCATAATTTCATTATCTTACATCACTTTCAGCCACATGTCCCTTTAAAACTCAAATTCTATCTCTCACATCTTTCTTTCTCTCACAATTCTTTCCCTATCTCTCATCTAACTCCCTTTTTTTCCATACCTATCTATCTCTCTCTCGGATGGGTTTTTGTTTTCCTTCTTTTTGGGGGATCTCAAAACCAGCAAAGGGGGGAGACCAAGTCCTCTCTAACCATGCTCCCTCTCTTTCTCTCTTTGTTCTTAGTGATCGGTTGTGCTTTGCAAGGGTTGAAGACATTCGAAGTGGCTGGCCACGGTTCGATCTCCATCCCCATTGCTCTCCAAGTTCATCCTCACCTGCGTGTTCAAGCTATGAAGATTTTAATCAACACTTAGTCTCTTACCACCATGATCGACTAAGTTCTTTCTATCTTTAGGTGTAGATTAATTAATGGTGTTTGCTATTTAAAATTCTGGTTTGCATTCTTGATTGCTTGATGTTGAGACCCCATCCCTGTTTGGATGATTTTAATCGATGTATTTAGTTGGAAAATTCTGTTTCTGTGATTCATTATTTTTCTTTCAAGCAATGGTATTTTGTTCGTATGTGGTTGTACCGATGATGGATTATAGCTGAATGAACTAAGCATGCCAAGCCTTATAAGCGAAGGACGATAGTACTCGTCAAGATAGTCCATATCTAGGAGGAACCCTACATTCTATGGTGTTATTAGACCTATGGTTATAATAAACCGAAACATGCAACCGAATTGAATAGCAACCCATTGGGGATTCGAACCCTAAAGATAGTCTTCTCCCGTATTTGCATATCATTGTTAGCTTAGATTTGTTTCTTTCATTCGTAGTTTAAAAATCAGATTTATTGCAATTTAATTTTCATCACTGTCATCTAATCATCTTAGTAATTTAGCCTTCCAGTTCCCCATAAATCGAACCCTTACTTGCTACTTGCTAGATTAATTTAGGGTTTTATTTTTGACCGGTTAACGACACGATCATATATCTTCTTCCCTACCGTTAATTCTATCTTTTCAACTTGTTCTGCCAAATGACCGCATACTATATTCGGGAAGCTGGAAGTAGCTTCGTACAAGATGTCATGGGTCGTGGATGTTAGCTCAAGGATGTCTTGCACTTGATGGAAGACGTTCATGCCCCATCTATCAAAGTCTTCTTCTTTGATGAACCATGTTCTTCTTGGATTTTCAGGTGACCTTTCTCCCTCACTGTTGCTACTTCCCTCATTTCCGAGAGGTATGGGTTGGATGAGATTAGTTTGACCCATTTCGTCATTGTCTACTCCAATATTGTTTATTCCAGTTTCAACGAATAACTCATCTTCAAAGTGTGACTCAAAGTCTTCTTCTTCACTATTGTCGGTATTTCCTCCCATCTGGATAAGGAAAGTGTCTCCAGAGAGCGTCTCGCCGATGGCCAGTGCAAATATGGCTTGGATCAAGCTTAGTGTGACCTCTTCAATGACGTTCATGCTACCCTCAGGTGGCTCTCTCCCAATGGGTTGAATGTGAACTGTCGGGGCAGCGCATTCTTCATCATCTTCTAAGTTTTCCACATATGCCATGTGGCTGATCTCATAATCGGTGAACCCGAACTTTCTCAATTGTACATGAGGTCCAAGGCTGTCTAACCTATTCTCTAGATATTCCAGCTTCATTGTCCGATGGTTGGCGGCTATTCCCTTCCCTCGGTCACACCGCTGTCAACCTTCTCTGAATTTTCCATTGTAGTTGGTTCTTGCACAATAGGCACACACCATCATCCGTTTTGCTCTTCTCTTCCGAGTGTATCGGTTTTGGCTGCGAAAAGGTGTTGGTTGAGCTCTGTTCATTTCTTCTCTGCACATGTCTCTTAGGAAATTGCTGATATTGGTTCTGGCTTCTGCTAGGAGGTCCATCTACCACATGAGACGCACCTTATCCCTCCAAATTCCTTTAAACTCCTTCAAGGGACTTCCTACGGGCCGAATCAAAGTGTTTGGATCCAGACCTGTTGTCCCTTCTTCCAAGGCATTCACAGATTCCATGGATGATCTCAGGGACTCAAGTTCAATTTCATCAAGTGACCCCTTCAAGGTGGTGAATCCTTCCAGTATCTCACACCGCTAAGAGTAAAGATACTCATGATACACTTCATACAGATTTTCCAGGATTATCCCTACTTGTTGCTCCTCCATTAGGCGAGGTTCCATCTGGTCCGCTTCTTCACGAAATCTTTTGACGAAGTCAGAGAATCTTTCATTCGGCCTTTGCCTCAGAGCCTCCAACTCTTTTCTTCTCATTTTCTTAGGTTTGGCCTACTAGCATAGCCCTGTAAATTCAAGAATCCATTGACTTCCTCTCTTGTCTTGTAGGTTGGATCATGAATATTAGGTCTTCACAAGTGACATCCTCTTGCAACATATTCACCCTGTGGTTTAGCAAAGGGTTAGTAGTTACATTGGGCTATTGTTCCAATTTCAATGCTATCTTCCTGCGTTGATCAAGTCTTGTATAGCATGCTTGAGGTGTATGCATTTGTCGGTTTGATGACCTTTCTGATTGTAATAGTAGCAATGTAACTCTGGCTTGTATCCTGGAGGTGGATTGGCCAAATCTACATATCTTGGTGGTACAACATCCAACATCCCTTCCCTCTTAAGCTTGAAGAAGAGGCGAGTAGGACTCATATTACCAAAAGTAAACTGTCTAGGAGAAGCTGACTATTCTACTTAGATAACCAATGGTGCAGTGGCCATCAGTGAAATCTTCTTCTCGGTGTACTGGCTGGTGGTGACCACATTCACTTTGGGACCCTTCCTTCTTCCTACTTTGTTATTTTTATTAGGATAAGATCTAGAGGCCTCCTTAGTTGAAGCCTAGGCTTGCTTTCCCTTGAAGAGCTTGTCTTTAATTCGCTTTTCTGTAGCTATGAGTGCTTTAAAGATTTTGATGTGCTAACAAGGCAGTCATGGTACTCCCCATGTTAGTTCTCTAGTATCATTTCCACTTGTTCTACTTCATTCAGACGTTTCCACATCCTAGATGCCTTCTCGCGGAACCTCATAATGAAATTGGAAAATCTTTCGTTGGCTCCTTGCCTCAAGGTTTCCAACTCACGCCGAGTAATATCTACCTCAGTGTTGTAAGAATATTATTTGGTGAACTCCTTCACCACTGCTGACCAGGTTTGAGTCTGAGTCTGGTCTAATTGAGTGAGCCACCTCAGAGCTGATCCAGTCAGTGAGTAAAGGAAGCTTGACCCATTTGATTCTCTGTAAGCTCCCATGACTTGGCCACAGTATTGAAGATCTTCAGGTGGGCTTTGGAGTCCCCTGTCCCGTCGAATTTGTCAAGCTTCTATTTGAAGTCTTCAGGTATTCTCCCCATCAAGAAGAAGACCAAATCATCTTCTGGCTTTGCTACTGCTTTCCCTTGCACAACAATCTCCAGTTTTTTAGCTTTCTCCCTCATCTGTTTCTCTCTTTCAGTATCAGGGGGAGTCTGTGTGGTGTTAATGACCACAACTTCTTCCTCCTCTATCACAACCTTGGGTTGTACTCTGGGTATTGGCGTCACCCTAGGTTCTCTGGGGATTTGTGCATTGTCTCCTCGAGATTGACTTTACATTTCCTGAACCATCTGTGTAACTAGCTGCCTCATCTCAGTCATCTCTCTTCTCATGCTGACCATTTCTTGACTCAAAACTTCTTTTGAAGAACTAGCCTCTAGTGGATCCATGGTACTCGTAAGAGAAGGTGACCTTACTAGACTCTACCTCGTGGGAATAGAAGATGGGCTGGGATTTCTGTTGGACGAAGGGGATGGAAGCTAGTGGAGGTGGGCCCGAGTTAATCGGCCAGCCTGACGGTCTTAAGCGAGCAACAAAGGGTTCTTTCGTCACAGAATTGTGCCTTGCAAGGGCGAAAGATTGCTTTAGGATTTTGAGTGAAAAATAAATTATCATTTTTTTATCTTTTTCTTTTTATATGTATATATACATATTTATGTTTTGGTTTACAAAGCAAATATACAAACATATATATACATAGTGGTTGGGTAGTGTAACGATCCATTTCTAACCTCTTCGCTCCACCTTACTCAGGTAATTAGTGGTGAGATCTTCATCAAACTTTAAAATGATCTGGGAACGAAGAGGCTTTCCCATGGCTCCGTAAGTTGGTATAATCTTGCCATACAACCTTCCTTGTTCAATGGCTCCCAGAGATTGAATTAGGATCATCACGAAGAGGATTTCTCAAGGATCTCCCGATAGTCTATCCTTATTTAATGTAGAGTACCTTCCATTTTGGGATAACCGGAGCTCCATTATTGACATAATGTCCTGGGTGGTGTACCATTTTTTGAGGGACTATCGAGGCTACATTTTTTTTGATACACCATCCCGGACGATTGTGTTGCTTTCATCGAGGGACTATCGAGGGGCTATCGAGGGATATCTGAAGGGCAAGTGGAGCTCTTTCCCATGATGAGTAAACTACATTAAGGAGGATATAGTGCCAAGAACCTCGTTTTTGGCCCCGAAAGGTTGCTACATTAGTTTATGGCATATCCTAATCAGATATGGTCTAATTTCCTACATGATGCATGGATTGGATAGGCTAATAGGACAGAAAAAGGTTATCCTTGACAGAACCGATATATTAATCGCTCGTGGTCACGAATTGTCAGCACGTGGTTCTTTTAATATACCTGGAGAGTAGGTCACACGATCTCAGAATAATTAAAATAATGCCCTTTTTGAGTAGCGAAGTACCCCACAACACACTAGTGAATACCCTCGTCAGTGATTCTAAACTTGTACAGAAGGGCTATGGCTTTATCATGAATTACCCATACCTACATATAGGGTCCAACAACTAACCACGGGGTTATGCGTTTCCATGAAGTGTTGTGTGTGCATGATAGTGGTGGCGGAAGCGGGTATCATTCGATCTCAAAGTGCTTAGTATGATGTGCCCCACCCCCTCAGGGTAAAGGTACAATAGGGAGTACTCTCGTCATTTGATTTCACTTTAAACACGATGCATGATGCAGTAAGTACATAAAAGGGGTTAGCCAAACATGTTACCAATTAATAATGCAGAAGGAAGAATATTCTTGCATTCAACGGTAGCATCTAGTATCGAAAGCTTGACCATACCTCCCCAGCGGAGTCGCCACTGTAAGGATCTGTTCTCGAAACTAGGACCGTGTTCCCATTTGGGGAGCTCTTTTTGGTTCGCGATGATGGGGATGGGTTATGCTCTTCGGTTGGAGAGAGACAAGGAATGTGTCTTCTCGAAGTTTATGATTTATTAGGGGATGGGAGTCATACAATTAAATGAAACGGAGTTGCCACCTAAGATTAGGGCCTAGGACCCATTGGTGTAGCCTGTGAAGGGCTACAAGACTTCAGTTGGTCTAGTCAGAGATTTGGGGTAAGTGGGAAGGTGTTAGGCACCCACCTCGCCCGGGTGAATCGGTCTTTCTACTAAATGCTGGTTTTTGAATATTCTTCCTTCATAAATGTCTTATTTCCACATGTATAGCTAAAATGATGCACAACTGCTTAATTAAATTAACTACTATACACTACATGGGCATAATTTAAAAGTCTATATAGATACAAAATTAAAGTGCGATGAAAGGATTAAATATATGTATGCTTTAAACCAATGCAATAGAACGGATTGTGTCCCCTAGCTCAGGTGGAGGCAAAAGACTGGCTTTGTCCTTCGTCAGACAGAGTAATGGCGTCAGAAAGTAATTACCAGGATATCGGGCATAGTAACGGAGTCAAAAAATCTTTGGAGAATAATCACCCGGATGTCGGGCAGCGTAACAACGTACGGGCTCGGGTACTAGGACTTTGGACAAAATAAAAACATTAGAAAGCTTCAGAAACTAGGCTTCTCGGATATTGGGTAGAGTAATGGTGCACGGGTGTCGGGTAATAGGACCTCGAACAGAATAATGGCGTTGGAAAGCTTCAGAAACTAGGCCTTAGGATGTTGGAGAAGGTGACTAGGCCATGAGAGGTTTCAGGGTTTTGGACAGAAATAGGTTAGGAAAGGCGGGTCCGGGGGACCTGGACTCCGGACAGAAGGATGAGGCTCGAAAGCTCAAAATCGGACTAGGGCAGGGCCCCAAAACTAGGAAAGAGTAAAAAAGGAAAACTTGAGCTCTAGGGGTCCCCCCTCTCCTCAACTTGGAACTTGTTGAAATGATGGTGGGGTATTTATAGGAAAAATTTCCATTTGGCGGTGCCGCGGCCAAATCTACGGCACCGTAGGATTGAAAAAATTACACTTTACGTCCCGCACGACGCCGCGGCTTGGGGCACAGCATTGCCGTGTAACACCACAGGGCCAAGGACTAGTTGTATGTGGCACTGCGACTGAGTGCGATGTGCAGAGCCACAGCCGGATGCGGTGCTGCCGTGCAATTTTGTGGCCGGGCGCGACACTACCGTGCAATGCCGTGGCCGCGCGTGACACTATCGTGCTGTGTGGCATTCATGTGCGGCATTGTCGTGTTGTACCGCGATCGCGCATGGTGCTGTTAAGTTGTGGCTGTGAACGGGGGCATCGAGTGGGGTCATACTAGGGATGCAGAGGACCGCGGGTGGAAGCGAGGTGGAATAGGGGGTGTCCAAGTCACCCTGAAGATAAAGAGAGCTTAAAGGGCATTGCCAATCTTTCACGTTTGATTGTCGTCATCGCTAGGGGGTATCAAAATTTAACGTCTACACTGATCCATGTAATTTGCACTTCTGTTGTGTGGGGCCCAGTGTCTCGCACCCTGAATCATCTCCCTGCACGATAATGTGACCATGTGGGGGCCACTTATAGGCCTATATGCTATAAAATAAGCTATAGAATTTATTTTTCATAAAACCTAGACTAGCCAAACAGACCCTGAGCCTGACCCCTATATAAGCTAACTTAAACCTTAGAAATTAGCCATGTTCATTTTGTTGGAGAAGAAGGAGAGAAAGAGGAGAGGAAGAAGGAGAGAAAGAGAAGAGAAAGAAGGAGTTTGGATCCATCCTTGAGCTTAGCATACTTGAGGTAACACTCCTAGGCTCGATTTTCCTTAACCTCAGTGCTATCCTTAGGTTCTGTTTACAGCCAACTTCACGGCCTTATTATGCACTCATGATCCATCATGCCTATATATGAAATTCCATGGATTTCTTGCAAGATGCTAGAAATTCTTGCATGCATGCGAAAATCTACCCCTTTATACCCCATCTCTGTTTTTTTTTAACTCAAATTACCATGGTAATTGTTCTAGCTTAGGAATGCAAGCTGCCATACCATATGATAGGTCTAGACTATAGCTAATGGTGTAGGACATATCCTTCTTTGAATGCATGTCAATTCCATGACCAAACATGTGTAGCAGTACTGATTTGCAATTAATCAAACCTTTCCTTGAATGCATTCTATAGACCTATGTGAGCCATAAACCCCAAAACCCCCAATGCATGTTCAATCTTCTTTTTGGATTATGAAATTTGGTATGGAGGTAACTTGTCTGTACAGTAATAGGTTGATTGCCACTGGTTGATGATGTACCACTTCAATCGACCACTAGCAGAACTCTGATCCAGGTCTGAACCTAATCAACCCTATGGCCTGAGACACCTTATAGAAGGCTATTTGTGTAAACTAACTAGGAAACGCATGATCAACTAGCCTTGTTACTACCTTTGGACAACAGGTTGATTCCCTCGGGTTGATAAGATCAACCAGTGCAGAGCTTGTGGATGAATCCCTGACCAAATCATGTGGGAACCCTCCAAACTATCACTTAGAGCCTAATGGTGTAAAACCATATGTAAATCCAACAAATTCCCTCAGTTTTGCTGCTACCAGTATAACTGGTCGACTGGATCGACCACTCCAATCAACCACTGCTGCTGTCATTCCAGAATTGAGTCTGGCCTTGGTTTAAAACCTAGACCAAGGATACCCCTGGACTCCATAGCAATTTAAACACTTATTAATGTTTACGTTTGGTTCAATTAACCTTAGGCTATAACAACTCGTTGGATGAAGAGTTTTGGAGTGCAATCGAGAGCCAGCAACAAATTGAACAAGTAGATCATAGTCAAGGTGAGTGGATATGAATCATTCTTGTAGATGTAATGCTGCTAAACACTGTAAAGATAATTAAATGTTTTTCTTTCTTTTAAATTGCTATGAAATTATGAAATCAATGATACAAATGTGAAAGTGATTGTGTTTTGATTGAAATGTTGTATTATGATGAAATGCATGATATTGAACTGCTAGACTAGATGTCGTAGTCGGCTTAGAAATGAATGATATGGTGAGCCATAGTATGGGATACAAAAGCACTGTACACTTCATACTTGGAAATGGGGAGTGTGGTAGCCCATAGAATGGGATACGGTTGACACCACTCAACTCATACTTACCATGTAGATCATATGGTTAGGTTGAATATACCCTTATGCTACAACCCTTACCAATAGGGGTGCATTTGTTGGGTGATCATGGCCTCTTGAAAGCCAAGGAGTAATAGAATCTGGGATAGGTTATCATGGTTATCTTAGGATCTGCCAAGGGAGGGAATTGGTGCTCCTAATCCTAGCGCAGGTTCCATTCACAATGATTGAGGCAGCAACCAAAGTGAGAAAGTGAAGCCGCAGAAGTTGTTGCCCGAGTCATTGCAAGTAGCCCAACCTAGTGACTTAGTTGTGTTGCTAGTTGGACTAAAGTAATAAAATTGAATCCAGGCATATAGATTCATGATGATGTGTTGCATCTGCATGCATGATTTATTATTCATTTACTGGGCTCAGTGGAGCTCATCCCTCTAGAAATATTTTATTTTAGATGATTTTGTAGGTACCGGTATACGTGATGAAGTTGTTGATGAAACTGTAGAACTTCCGTACTTTGCTGCCCTGTGAAGATCTTGTAGTTTTATAACTTCCATTCTTTCAGAAGCGTAATCATCTTGTGTACTGTACTTTTGATCATAAATGGATATGTGTATCGTATAACATAGGTACTTGGGATTTTACTGTAATTAATATTATCCATCTATGGGTAGTTCAAGTCTTTTGTTGCCTTCTGCAATACTTTCTTTATATATCTATCCTTGTTGGTGGTTTGTGACATGTAAGTACTTGGATCCTGGAGGATTGGTGGATATCGTGGGATATCTGGGTAGCCTGCTCATTCCTCCTAGGGGTGGTTTGGGGGTGTGATAGTAAGTGCATTCTACTAGGAAATCTACCATTGCCTATCCTTTAATCGTTGCTCAGGGTACGAATTCTATGTGATATTCGCTCAACTCCACTACCCAAACCACGAGTCATCCAGAGACGTCGGGTTTGTTAAGTACCTTCTTGAGAGGTTGGTCAGTCAGGACGTGGACAACATGTGTCTGAAAATAGGGCCTGAGCTTCCTTGTTGCTATGACCAAGGCGAATGCCAGATTCCCTATCTTGGGGTATTTGGTCCCTATGTCAAGCAAAACATGGCTCGGATAAGATATGGGCTTCTACTATTTCTTATGTTCTATCAGAAGAACTGCGATGATGCCCATTGGGGAGGCCGGCAGGTATAGTTATAGTTAATATTTGGGCTTTGGTCGCACTAGAAGTGGTGGGCTTTCTAGGTATTATTTGAACTCCTTAAAGGCTCGTTGGCATTCTTCAGTCCAGATGAATTCCTCTGGGTCTTTCAAGTTCTTTAATGTCTTAAAGAATGTTAAAAATTTGTCTCCCGCTCGAGACAAGAACCGGGTCAGCGTTGCTACTCTTCTGTTCAATCTTTGAACTTCCCTAACTGTCCGAGGGGGCGCCACGTCCTTGATAGCCTAAATCTTGGTTGGATTGGCTTTGATCCCTCTCTTTGACACCATAAACCCCAAGAACTTGCCAAATGTCACGTCGAAGGCACATTTGGCGGGGTTCAACTTCATATGGTTCTTCCTCAATACTTGGAAGACCTCCTCTAAGTCCCCCAGGTGTTGCTTGGCTCTCACGCTTTTGACCAGCATGTAGTCAACATAGGCCTCCATGTTACAACCAATATGATCTTGGAATACCTTATTGACCATTCTTTGGTAAGTTGCACCTGCATTCTTTAGTCCAAATGGCATGACCTTATAGCAGTAGTTTTCTTGGTCTATTCTAAATGCCGTATAGATCTCATCACCTTCTTTCATCCTGATTTGGTTGTAGCCCGAGTAGGCGTCCATGAAACTCAGCATCTCGTAGTTGGCCATTGCGTTGATCAGGAGGTCGATGCGAGGGACCAGGTACTCGTCTTTCGGGAAGGCCTTATGAAGGTCTGTGTAATCCACGCACATCTGCCACTTTTCGTTGGTCTTTGGGACCATCACCACATTCTCCAACCATGTTGGGAATTATTCTTTCCTAATGAACCCCGAATAGCTCAACTTCTCAACCTCTTCCTTGGTGGCAGCTTAATGGTCTAGCACGAAGTTCCTTCTCTTCTACTGTACGGGTTTCCTGTGTGGATCAACATATAATGAATGTTCAGCTAGGTAACGGGGTACACCTAGCATGTCGAATGCTGACCAGGAAAATACGTTGGCATTATTTCGAAGGAACTCCTTCATTTCCTCCTTTTTCTTTCCCTCCAACAAAACTCTGATCTGGACTGTCCATTCGGGTTTCGTCTTGCATAGTATAACCTTCACAAGGTGCTCGATTGGTTCTCTACACCACTCCTTCATTTCAACTCTATTGTCAAGAATTCCCATGGTCAGGGCCATGCCTCAGTAGTTTCCTTTTGTATGCTTCATGAATGCCGCATAGCATTCTCTCAATTTCTTCTGTTATGCCTAACATTCTCCGAGGCCGTATAGCATCGAAAACTTCATTTTGAGGTGTTTCGTAGACACCACTGCTTCCATCATGTTGAGGCTCGGTCGTCCTAAGATGACATTGAAAGATGCATTGACCTTAACCACCATGAAGTTAACAATGATGGTTAAGTCCTTGGGCACCTCTCCCACTGTGAGTCAAATATATTGCAAACCAGGTTTTGACTCTGTCGAGTCACCCCAGTGGAGCCAAATATATTGAAAACCTAGTCAACAGTCATGTAGACTCTCCCAGGTATAAAAACAAAACATGACTCAGTCCGAGTCACCCCGAATTTTACTTAACTCGGAGTTTTTCCCGAGTCACATGAGAATCACCTGAATGTAGTCAGGGTCTCTCTCTCATCCGATTCCATTGCTGTCGGTTGCAACACAACATTCCACCTCTCCCCTCCCTCCACCATCGCAACACACTCTTCCACCTCTCCTCTTCCTCCACAGTTGCTTTTGCCACTGCACTATGGCTTATGATTCCAACTTCGATTCAGGTTCTAGCTTATGATTCCAACGCTATTGTTGTACAAGGTTGAGGAACAGAACGGTGCAGAGTTGCAAATCAAAATAATCTCTGATTATATCATTACACAAATGCACTAGCTGTAGCCGATGATCTCTTGAAACTCCATCTTATTTCTCCATGGGAAGGGTGGATGGGTGTGATTGTCCAATGGGGTCTTCAGAAATTGCATCGAAGGAGGTATGATTGATGTCGTTCTTCTCCTTGTCTTTCTTGCCATCGTTCAAGAAGTGTTTAATTTATTTGCTTTGCTTTCCCATCTCTGTCAAACTATAAAACAGAGAAGGAAATTCATCTAACAAACAGAGAAGGAAGAACTAAAGAGTAAAGATGGAGATGCAAGAGGACAAGGGAGGCTTTATTTTTTTTGGGTAATTTACACATACCACCCCTGAGGTTTGACAAAAGTATGATTTTACCCCCCAGTTTTGGAAAATTCTGCGTACCCCCTTGAGGTTTGCAACTGTTAACAAATACACCCATTACGTCAGTTCATTACTAACCGCGTTAAAATTTTGATTCGAACTGACGGAATTGCCCTTGCAAAAAAAAAAAAAAAAACACCTGCAACTCATCTTCCCCAAATCAATTGGGGGAGATGAGTTGCAGGTATGGAACACATACACATACCCTCAAGTGTGGAACACATACTTATAATCGGAGGATTAGTCAATCGTTTGGAGAAGGACGAGAAGAGATGACAATGGCGATGACGATGATGCGATATGGATTTCAAGCAGCATTCGCAGAGGTGTGAGAACAGCTCCTTCTAAGAGGGGATTTACTTCCTCTACTCAGCATGATGATGCTCATGAAGCAGCAAAATGGGAAAAGATAACATATGCTGGCATAGTATCGTGCACAATTTTAGCTATTGTCAATTTATCAAAGGGTCATCCCCACATTGAAGAGCCTCCTACATACCCATATTTGCACATCCATAACAAGGAGTTTCCATAGGGTCCAGATGGCCTTTTCGAGATGAAGGAACACCATCAATGGGTAGTCACAAGTTGGTTTTTTTGAAACATTAAGATCTGTTTGAATATTCCCCTGGCTTCCTCAAGAAAGGTGATTTTAAACTTTTATTGTGGCTAGTTGTGTTGGTTTTTATCTTACTCTATAGTCTAATAAGAACTCTAATTAGTTTATGGCACAATTTCCCTAGTTTGTCATCTTAGTTTCTTGCTTTGACCCTCTCTCATTAAGGGCGTGTTCAAACCCTAAATTGAATTTTTCAACCTCTTCTTCCCAAACCCTTCTTTTGTTCCATCAAACCACTTTTGGATCTTTGCATCCATCTGGGTTTCCCTTAGATTGCTTTTCCTATGCGGTGGAATCTGAAAGTCTTGGTGGGTTTTTGTCTGTTTAATCTCTCATGTTCTGCTTTGTTCCACAAAGATTTTTATTTCTCTTAGTTTCTCCAGCGTTTACCCCTGCGAAGCTGCGAGAGTTCTTACACAAAATTGGGTTCTTGAGGTTGGGCCTGGATTCCAACAATTTTGCAAGAAAAAAAATTTGCAGCCCTGGATTGGATTTCCCCTCCCCACCCTCTTGGTCCCCTTTCAAATCTTGTGTTTTGATTTGTCCGGAGATCAGAAGAATTGGAAAATTATAAGTTGTGATTCATGGAGATTAGAAGATGATTTACAGGTTTTTTATTTTTTACAAGGGCAATTTTGTCAGTTCAAATCAAAATCTTAACGCAGTTAGTAATGAACTGACGGAATTGGTGTATAGTTAACAGTTGCACACCTCAGGGGGGTACGCAAAATTTTCCAAAACTGGGGGGTAAAATCATACTTTCATCAAACCTTAAGGGTGGTATGTGTAAATTATCCTTTTTTTTTTTATAAAATATATTGCATCATTTAACAGGATGGGGTCACATCGTCATTATACCACGCAGGGTCCAAGTAAAATACTATATGTTATCGTGTAAAAGAATCTTTTTCAGGCTAGGGCTTAGGTGCAGTACCTGGTGGTGGGATGCGGGCATGGAATATGGAGTAAAGACTAAAGAGTTTGTAATTTATCAGCTTTCGCTAACCTCTTCTATACCTTACGATCAGAGTGTTTTTTTTTATCAAAACTTATGATCGGAGTTATGATTGAGTGGATTACGAAAAAACATGAATCGTTCCCACCAAGTTTGACTAGGTCGAGTCATTAAATTTTTTAGAGAGCGAGTTGAGTCAAAAATCCTAGTTTTCAAACAATGACTGTGAGGGGGAGTTTGATCGATCCTTCGATATTCATTACAGAACCTGAAAATCCATACAAAGACGTACCTTCACATTAGAGTTTTTCTTCCTCGAGCCCAAACTGCTTGTAGGTATCATGTGATAGGATGTCCATGGAAGCTCCTATGTCCATCAACATGCGGTGAACCGTGTGCTTGGTGATTACGGCTTGTATGATTACCGCATCATCATGCAGGAGGCTTAATCTCGCAAGGCCCTCGTATGTGAAGGTGATGGTGGGATTTGGCCTTACCCTCTTGCTTTGTACTTCTGCCACATTGATGAACTGGGCGTGGGCTTTTGCCTTTTGGACTAACTCTTGACCGGGTCCTCCGAAGATGGTAAGGATGTCCACTCCCAATGGCTGGTTAGCTCTGGAGTTGGAATGGTTTTGCTCGGCCTTCTTTGATGGGGCATCCTGGTTTTTTCGGGGCCTTTTGCTTCCTTTCTCCGGGGCTAATCTCCTCCTCTAGCCCGAACGGGATACTGCTTCCCATTCTTTCATGTATTGGCAGAGATGACCGACCTAGATTAGTTCTTCAATCTCTTTCTTTAACTACCAACAGTTTTTTGCATCGTGTTCGTTGTCTCTGTGGAACCGGCAGTACTTATTTGAATTTCTTTCTTCAGACATTGAGTACATTGGTCTGGGCTGTTGCAGGAGCCCTTGATCACTAATCTGCATCAAGATTGTGGTGTTCAATGGTGTGTACTCGAGGCTCCTCTCTCTTCTTTTATCTTCCACTCGATCAAATCTTCGTCTCTTCTCTCGGCCTCTTTGATCTTCCTTCTTAAGGGGCGACTTCTTCCTTTCTTGAACTCCTTGCTCCATCGTTTTTCGTGCTTCTAGAATGTCAGCCATGTTGGCGAACTGATAACACCTTTGTGGCAACTCCGTCATGGTGTTGGGTGATCTAGGGTTATGGATTAGATGAGCTCTTTCTCCATGATGCCGATGTAGAGTGCATTATACGCCATGGCATCGTCTAGATCCTTGATATCCAAGGATTCTTTGGTGAACCTCGTGATGTAGTCCCGGATGGGCTCGTTGTCTCTGTGTCTAATAGCCAAGAGGTTGACGATGGTCTCTTTTACTTGACGCTGCTCTGGAAGAGGAGGACAAAGGCCTTCCCGAGCTCCATAAAGCTCTTGATGGAGCCCGACATCAAACATGAGAACCACGTAGTTCCTGCCCCCTGCAGGGATCCAGGAAAGCTCTGCAAGACACTGTGTCGCCTCCTCCATAGATAGTCATCATGGCATTAAAGTAGTTGATGTGGTCATTTGGATTGGTGGTCCCACAGTGTGGCGTGAAGTTGGGCGCCATAAACCCGCACGGTAACTCGACATTCATGATCTCTACAGAGAATGGGTGATCTCTTGGGAGAGAATGCTTGGGAGGTAATGCTGGTCAGCCGAGGCTTTGGAGCCGTGCGTCAAGCTTTCATAACCTTCTCTCCATATCTTGGTTTGTCTGTCTACTAGACACCGTGATCTGCTAAACGGGCCTATAGCTTTGCCTATGGGTCCTCCTGTGGTCGTCAAGCGGGCGGGCCGTGCCAAGTAGGAGCTTCGACACATGGCTCTCTATTTCGGAGTCCCTTAGTTTCGATCGGGTTGGCCCCATGTTCCTTGGAACGGGTTAGTCTCTTTGGAAGACACTCATCAGGCATCTCCATTCGTACAATGGGAGTCATCGTCCTAAGGGAGGATGACCGAGATGATACTGCTCGGCTTTCTGATCTTCGTGCTAGAGATGAAGCTTATGCTAGAGGCCCTCACGAGTCTTGGACCATAGGCACTTTCTGTGGGAATACCATAGAAGATGGTATGGGGAACCTGACGGGGCCTCCCTGCCTAACAATGTCTCTGAGGAAGGCATTGGTCTGCAAGACCTGGGGCTGTAAATCTTGAACATGTGCGTTGGTAGCCAGAGCACCATGATCCAACGCCTCTGATATCATCATGGCCGGAATGGGTGGTGATGGTGGAAGTTCCTTTGTCATTGGGACGGTGTGTCCCCCTGATAGATTATCAGGGGCTGATGTCACCAGTTCTTCGGTTGGATCTTCCAGATTCGTCTACTGCTCCACTTGTGAAGCTATCCTCCAAGGGCGGTTCATTCCACTGGTGCTTCCTTTGGGAGGACGACTGCTACCCCTCCTGTAGGAGAAACTGGGTTGTAAGTCTGCTATCGTCTCAGTCATCGATAGAGGGTATTCAAGTGGGTTGGATTGAGTAGTATCATTCCCACAAATGACGCCAATCTGTTGCGTCAAGAAACCTCGGGTCCTCGTTTCCACCCACATACGGTATCTACACAGAGTAGCAAACAAGCAAGGGTGAGGCAAGCGTCAGGCCGCGAGGCTTCGACGGGGAACTCTATGATGCCTAAGTCAAGTCTCTCTAGCAAACAGATGAAACAATGAGGGTTCCCAAAGTCTCGATCCCCTTCAATGAGGTATTACCTTCCCTTTGATAGGGCTTGATCTCTTTGTGGCATGGTGCCGATGTAAAGGTCCTGATGTGACCAATGGAGAAGCCTTCCTCAGGAGAGGAGGTGGAATGTTTCTTCTGTCTTAGATGTGGAGAGTCCTGTATGGAGAGTTCCATTGTGGACAGTCCCGTATGGAGAGTACCTTTATTGGGGTGAGGTCCCCTATGAGCGTAGGGGCTCATTTTCTGGTTTGCATCATGAGATGCCCATAAATGTGATGGAGAGTGGCGGCCCTTCTTGGAGAGTGGCTACTCTTTTTGGAGAGTGGTTTTCCTACTAAAGAGTGGTATTATCCATTTGGAGAGTGGTATTGCCCACTTGATCATTGTTTTTGGTGGCAGAGGGTGTGCTTTAGGCCTTCTGTCATACGGCTGCCCCTAGTGAGGGGTGATGTTTTGAGGTTCATACTGCTGACGATGATAGGTTGATTAACCTGATGGGCGAACCAGCTTCTTTATGCTTCTACGAGGGACCTGGTGGGTCCTTTTAGTCATGGACCTTTAGGTGAATAGTTCCTACCCGTCGGATCTGCCGTGGGCTCCTGGGCGAATAGTTCTTACCCGTCGAGTCTATCGTGGGCCTTCGGGCGGATAGTTCTTAGCCGTTAGTTGTCCTTCTTGATGCCACGTGTCGAGAGTCTATTGGGTGGTCATTATATGGTATAACAGCATTGCAGTAGTAGCTTACCTAACTTATTTGTATTGTTAAATGGAAAGAATAAAATAAATCTCATGCATTCATGTGTATTATTCATTCATCTATGCTTGTATGGCTTAGCTGCTCATTGGGCTTAGTGGAACTCACACCTCAAGGAAATCTTCTTTTAGATGTTGATGCAAGTGTATTGGAGCCGGGTGGCTCAGACTACGTGGTACCTAATGGCGGTAGTAATGACTGGTGGACTCCTAAGATTGAGGAGCATAGACCAGATTGCTACTGTAATGTTTGTTCCTTTGGGGAACAGTGATGCTCAGCCATGTGGCCATTTTTTATACATTCATGTATTCTTTTGTTCCTTTCATGATCGATGTATTATCTAAATAGTATTTAATAAATAAGTCCTAATTTGAAAGAATTGTAATTTTTTGGATAAACTTCAACAGTTATTGTATATGATACAACTTAGCTTCCGCAACTCTGTCTATTATTAACTATCTCTCTCTTGATTTATTGACTGTTGTTGGAATGAGTTAGCTTCTAGATATTGCATCAATGATCCTGGTGGGAAAGTGGAGCGTAGGTATATGCTCCAATCATACCACCCTGTGGTATAGGGATCAGGGTGTGACAAGATTGGTGGTTGAATCCTAACATGAACCAACTTCCATAATAGGGAAGGGGAGTAGAAACACTTACAGTTGATATGGCCAGACACTTGCAAGTTCTCTAGTGTGCAAGTCGCAAGGATGGAAGAAACAAGGTTGGATGCATAATCCCTTAACAGATTTGAAGTCCAACGGTAAGAAAATAATTTTGGGCTGAGTTTTTTATGTTTTATTGTAGAAGGTAATTTAGTAAATTACATTTTAAAGGTTATCACCGTTAAAAAATAGATAACAATTGGGGTGCTGCAGATAATTTACCTAATTAAAAACTTCAAAAGGATTAACGTTAGGGGTGCAACAAGGTCGGATTGGGCCGGGCTTTATAAAACCCTAGCCCAACCCTGTGTCTCCTAAGCTAGGCCCAGGCCCTACCCGACCCTGACTTAGGGCCTAAAAACTCCAACCCTGACCCGCCCTCAGGGTCGGGTTGGGCTGACCCTGATTGACCCTGATCATGGGGAGAGGGAAGGGAGATGCATGGGCTGGACTGGGCCGGGGAGAAAGTTATCAATTTTACTTAAAATAACACTATAATAAAATGTTTATTTCACTTATTATCTTCATATATAATATATCATATAACAAAATGTGGGTGCCATTTAAAGTTTATAATATATATACTATATCAATATATATTTTATAGTATAACTTAAAATAGGGTCGGGCCAAGCTCAGCTCGAGGCCTCAACGCTAACTCGACCCAACCTTGACTCAGGGTTAGAAATTTCCAACCCTGACCCACCTTCAGGGCCAAGATATCTCAGCCCAGGCCCAGTTCGGGCTCAGGGTGGGCCAGGGTGGGTTCGGGCCGATAGGGTCAAACTTGCACCCTTAATTAATGTTGTTGAGCCATCCGCAGAACATTCTCGGAGCACGTACCAACAGGTGAACGTACATGTGAGAGCCAACCACCTATACTATTTTTGTCATTTACAAGGGGAGGGGTTTTTATGGAAACAAAATTAAAATGTGATGGGCTCTAAATGTACGTTCACCTGTTGGTTCATGCAGTTGATCCTTTCACCCATTCTCGAATAAAACATGAACATGTTGCTACCCATCCTGAGTTCCATTAGGTCCTAAGGACAGGATTGGGATGGTTGGTTAAGAGGTTCACCTGCCCCCCTGCCACGCTGCCACAAGGCCCACAACCACCATATACAAATATCCATTTCCCAGTGACAAGAACAAAAAATTGAATTTTCCTACCAAAGTTTTTCATTCTAGGCAAAGAGTAAAGGACAGAGTTCAATCCCCTAAGTCACATCTATGAGTGAAAGAAAACTTGGTTCAAGGGGAAAAGGTTGACATTTAAGATGGCAGATCTCCTTTTAACAAGAAAGACAAGAACTCATCACTAGTTGCCCCTTCACTATAACTAGGACCGTTCAGCGCCATTGTCCTCACCAAATGATTGAGACCCCTCAAACTAATTTCTCGTCCTCGCTGATTGAGACTCCAC
Source organism: Telopea speciosissima (assembly GCF_018873765.1). NCBI lineage: Eukaryota > Viridiplantae > Streptophyta > Magnoliopsida > Proteales > Proteaceae > Telopea > Telopea speciosissima. Next base: position 38,436,577 of record NC_057923.1, read on the forward strand.
AAAATAATTTGTAGCTATTGTGCCAAGAATTGAGAGGGTGTGTGCCATTCTTGCAAGAGAGAAAACAACAGTAGAGGACTAGACTGAGCCGGCTTGGTCACTCCGATGCCTAAGTCAGACTCTATAGCAACAGATGATAGTGATGGAAATTAGTTAGTTGTAGAAGGAGGTTACCCGACTATTTGTAGGTGACTCAAAGAGCTCTGCAGGCGGTGACATGACTTAATAGGAAAGGGAATCTCCCTAGCGCAATTTCAGGCAATTTGGGAGTCTTCTTTAGGGTAGGGGATAAGCCCCCCAGCCCATTGTACCTCATCAGGCTAGATTGGTGCATTAATCTAGGGATTCCATGCCATTCTTGAGGTGTGTCATTGTTGCCCTCATCGGGCTTGGTCAAGAGAGAGGTCGGTCTTTCACGGCGTCATCATATTTCTCGGGGAGATCTCTCCTATACCCAGGGATGGGTCGCTACTATCCCTGGTCAGTTAACTCTCATCCTCATCCCCAATGGTCATTCCTCTCAGGATCGGCCGTGGCCTAGGAGCATCTCATCGTCGTCCCCAATGGTCTTTCCTCTTAGGATCGCGTCGCTACCTGGGAACATCTCATCCTCGTCCCCACAGGGTTCCACATGTAAATTCCCTATTGGATGCCGATTTTATGACTTATCACGAGCCCCCCCTCCTTCGGACGCTTGCGATCGAAGGAAGTTGAATCACCTTCGGACAGGCTACCTCCCTACCAAGTCACTTGCCTCTGCCATTGATGCTTTTTATGCTTGGCCGTTGGATCCTGATGATCCCCCTTCTCCTGGTTCCTATAAATTGGTGACCCCTCTCTTCTATTTCTTCTTTATTTCTCTTGGTTCTCCTGCTGCTTGTTGTTCGTCTTCTCGCTCTGAGCTCGTCCTTCTGCTCGTCTTGCCTGCATCTTGGGCATTCCATTCGCTTGCTTTCATAAGTTCTCTGTCTCTTTCCTGAGCTAGTAAGTTTTCCTGCCCTTACTCCTCCTCGTGATGTCTTCTAGTTCTTCTTCTCCGGGGCCCATTCCCCATTCTACCGATATTGTTAGAATGAGTGGGGATTTTGACCCCAAAGTGAGCTCTGAGAGGACTCACGATGACCAGCCTATGCCATTCAGCCTATGCCAAGGAGGAGCAGTCGTAGGTCTACCTTGGTCCTCGAAGAGCGAGCTACTGAGGGCGGTCTTGCTCGCAATGAGGAGGAGGTGGAGGTGGCCCAGCAAGTAGGTGAGGCCGACGTTGGGGAGGATGATGTTGATGATTCTGACTTCGACATCGGTAATGAAGATGGGCCCACTGGTGGAGCAAACTCTTATGAGAGTGTCCTAACCGATAGGGCTATGGTGACCCTGCATAACTACTAAGGTATCCCCAAAGAAGTCCAGATGCGCATCCTGATCTTGGGCGAAAAAGCCTGCCACTTTCAAGAGGGTGAAGTGTGCTTGTATTCAGTTGCTTTCGTCTGTTACCTCCAATTCCCGGCCCGGGACTTCGTGGTGGATCTCCTCAACCACTTCACACTTTCCCCTGGCCAGTTGGTTACGAATTCCAAGAGGCAGATCTTTGGGTTCTACCTGTACTTCACCCAGCTCGGCCGAGAAGCTACTGCCGCTCTCTTCGCTCACTTCTTTAGTTGAAGTCGACGGCCTGGGGGTGGTAATACCTTTCTCTTTGCCCCCTGAAGGGGTCGCTGAAGTCCCTCTAGTTGATCACATGTCGCAGTTGACGAAGAAGTGGAAGGATCGATTCTTTTTTGCCAAGATCCCTAGAGATCCCTTCTAGATGGAGTGGAGGGTGATTCGTCTCCGGACCTTAAACCGCCTGGTAGAGCTTGGCCCTTATGAACAAGCATCACTCAACATGTGCCTGGGCGGTGAACCCTTTGACATTTGCCAGTTGAAGAGGGAGGACCTGCTGGCCTGCTATGACTTGAGCTCTGCCCAGGGTGAGTGTTTGCGGCCTGGTTAGACCCCCTCCCCCACTTGTGTCTTACTTGACTTCTGACCCATTCTTTTCTCTTTTTGTTTTCTTTTTTTGAGTGGACGTTCGACTGGACCGAAGGGCTTTCAGGTTCGATGCAGCGCCCCGGAAGAGGAAGTTGGAGGAGGAGTGAGCTGGCCGTGAGAAGGCCGTGGTGGGCACGAGCGCCGCGGGGGGATCCGGGCAGGCCTCGCCCAAGGACCAGAAATGCATTCCTGGGTTCATTCCTCCGCCCCCGATGGAAGATAGTCATAAGAGGAAGGAGGTCGCCCCTCCAGAAGAGCTGCCCCCCTCCCCCCGAAGAGCACCCACATTTTTGGTAAGAGCAGGGGGACCGAGGATAAAGGGAAGACCCCTACTCGTAAGAGACCCCGTCTGGTCCCACACTAGAAAATCTTCGAGGGAGATTCAGCCTTCGAGACCAGCAAGTTGCACAAGAATGGTTGGAGCAGAGCCTACTCCCCAAAGACCGGATCGCCATCGGGAACATGACCGACGAGCACCTTGTGATGTCCATTGGCCCGGACGTGGCCTTGGTAAGCTTCCTAAGTGGCCTTTCTCTATCTCTTCTTTGTTCTTCTCCCTTTCCATGCTGACACCCTGTGGTCGTCTTTTCAGGTTGTGGCCAAGGTTGTTGATACAATCCAGTGACTGGAGAAGTATCACAACAAATACAATGAAGAGGTTAAAATCAACAAGGCGGTTAAGGAGCAGGTGCTGGACCTCTCCAAGGACTACTCCTCGCTAGAGGCCAAGGTTCGGGACTACGAGGGGACATTCAAGGCTCTGACTGAGAAAAAGGATGCCATGGAGGAGTAGGTTGTGGTCGGAGCCAAGAGGGTTCAAGCCTTGGAGAAAGAGGTGGAGGAGCTTCACGTGAACCAATGCGCGATCCGGGCCCAAGCTGTGGCTGATTTCATGAAGTCTATCGAGCTTAAGGGGTATGTGAAGGGGAAGTCGCAAGAGGCGTATGACTATGGTGTCAACGACATCGTAGAGTTCGTCCTTACTGAGGACCCCAAATTCAAATTTGACAACTCTGCCCCGAGGAAGTCTCCTGGCGCGGCTTTGCCTATCGTGGTCGTGCCTGCTCCTTCCCAGTCTCCTCCCCTACTCTTCCGACCAAGGACGCCCCCCAGTCTAAGGATGAGGCTGGCTCGTGACTTTCGTTTTTCCATTTTTGTTTTTGTCATTTATTTTTTTTTGTAATGGTGATCCGGCCCTCGGGCCTTTATATAAATGAAGGTCTTTTTTATCCACTATGTTGTTGTGTCTGCCTTTTCATTTGTCTCACTTCATACCAACTTCTAAGTTCGAGTTTCAGTTGCCCCTCAAAGATTTTCATGCCAACATACGAGATTGGGCTTTTGTGCCCTAGGGGACTTTCTTGCCAACTCACAAGGTCGGGCTTTTGTGCCCTAGGGGACTTTCATGCCAACTCCCGAGGTCGGGCTTTTGTGCCCCTAGGGGGACTTTCATGCCAACTCATGAGGACGGGCTTTTGTGCTCCCTGGGGGACTTTCATGCCAACTCACGAGGTTGGGTTTTTGGCTAGTGGGACTTTTTTAAACCTAGATAAAAATACGAATGCGCACTTTTCTTAATGGAATTTCCTTATAACGAATCTTGCAGAAATGAACTCGAGCAAAATAACGAACGTGCACTTTAATAAAGCATGATCTTGAATAGAATAACGAACTTGCAAAAATGAACATGAGCAGAAAAAAAAATTACTTGGTAGGTGCGGGTTGAACTAAACGCGGACGTAGACTTCTACTGGTAAAATTTTTGAGTTCCAGGGTCGTGGTATTTTCCTTCCCTGGGGTCTTCAAGCGGTATGTGCCTAGTCATATTTGCTTGGAGACCACATACGGACCTTCCCAATTGGCTGTCGGCTTGCCATCCTTTTGTGGTTGTGAGGCTTGTGCTTTTCTCAGAACTAGATCTCCCACCCTGAATACTCGCTCGTTTACCTTTGAGTTGAACTAACGAGCCGTCCTCTGCTGATAAGCAGCATTCCTCATGAGGGCGTCCTCCCTAACTTCGTCTAAAAAATTCAAGTTCCCCCGTAGTCCGTCCTAGTAGGTTCTCTCGTTGAAGTTTAGTGCTTTGTGGGATCCAACCAATACTTCTACTGGAGCCAAGGCTTCTATTCTGTACGTTAGCCGGAACGGCCTCTCCCATGTTGGCGTGCAAACTGTGGTTCAATACGACCATAGCACACTAAGAAACTCGTCTACCCATCTCCCCTTGGCCTTGGTCAACCTTCTCTTTATTCCTACTAGGAGCGTACGGTTCGTGACTTCTACTTGCCCATTCGCCTGTGGGTAAGCTACTACGACAGGTCTGAAGTCTATATGATAGTGCATGCATTGTTGAACTGCGTCCCATTGTTGATGATGAGTGCCTTACGTAGACCAAACTGGTAGATAATTTTGTCCCTGAAGAACTTCTCCATTTGCTTTTCCATGATTTTTGCCAAGGGCACAGCTTCCACCCATTTTGTGAAGTAATCTATCAAGACTACTAGGTATTTTTTGCCTCCCGTGGCTGGGGTGAAGTCACTAACTATGTCCATTCCCCACATAGCGAATGGTATGGGGTTATGGATGGAAGTTAGCTGTGTCACAGGTTGTTGTGGGATCGACTCAAATTTCTGGCACTGCTCGCACTTCTTTACATATTGGATTGCATCCTATTGCATCCTTGGCCTATAGAATCGTAGCTGGAGAATCTTATAAGCTAGGGCACATCCTCTCATATGACTTCCACATATTTCTTCATGTACTTCAACTAGTGTGCATTAAGCTTGGCTTGGTGGTAGGCACCTTAACAAGAGTGCGATGACCGACCTTTTATACAATGTCCCTAGACCATTGTGTATCTTGCTGCTCTTCCCTTGATCTTTCTAGCTTCTTCGGGATCGTTAGGAAGTGTGTCGTCTCAAAGGTAGCTTACTAAGGGGTCCATCCAACTTGGTTCAGCATCAATTTGGACAACCTCGCCTTCTTTCTCTTTATAGGTCAATCGGTCCAGGCTCTCAAAGGAGACCGTTTCGCTTATCTGGGACAAGTTGTCATTGGACAACTTTAACAAAGTGTCTACCACAGCATTCTCCGCTTGGGGCACTCTTTGTATGGTGAACGTTCAAACGCCGCGATCAATTCTCGAGCCTTACGTAGGTAGGAGGTCATCTATTCGTCCTTGGCCTCACACTCCCCATTCACTTGGTCGACTACTAATTGAAAGTGGCTATTCACGTTCAACCATTTGATCTGGACGGCTCGAGCCACCTTTAAACCCGCTAGCAAGGCCTCATACTCAGCCTCCTTATTTGACGCCGTGAAGTTGAAGCATCGCGTACTATGTTTTGAAGCCCTCTGAGCTGGTTAGTATAAAACCAATTCCGCTCCCCTCGACGTCACTCGAGCCATCTACGAACATCGTCCAGGGGGACTTTACCATATTTTTCTCCTCGATCATTTCCTCCTGCTCGTGCTCGGCCCTTTGATAGCGTGCATTAGACCATAAAATCTACGAGGGCCGAACCCTTTATTGCCGTCTTAGGCCTAAACTCGACCTGATACTCGCTTAGCTCCACAGCCCACGCGATCAAGCGGCCTGACACATCTAGCTTGTGTATTAACTTCTTCAAGGGCTAATCAGTCATCACCGCTATGGGGTAGGCCTGGAAGTAGGGCTTAAGCTTCCTTGCCGCTGTTATCAGTGTAAACGTGAGCTTCTCGATCTTAGGATACCTGCTTTCTGCCTCTAGGAGGACGTGACTTACGTAGTAGATCGGCTTCTGGAGCCCAGCCTCTTCTTTTATAAGCACGGCGCTTACTGCCACTGGAGATGTCGCTAGGTAGACCAGCAATTCCCCTTTTGGCTCGGGTCGTGCTAGTAGGGGCGGTCTCATCAGGTACTCCTTTAGGTCCTCAAATGCTTTCTGACAGGCATCGGTCCAGGTGAAATCCTTCACATCTCAAAGATTCTTTAAGGTCTTGAAGAATGGTAGGCATTTGTCCCCAGACTAGGACATAAATCTGGCCAAGGTTGCCACTCTACCGTTTAACTTTTGAACTTCTCAGACCGTCCTCGGTGGTGCCATCTCTTATATTGCTTTTATTTTGCTTGGGTTGGCCTCAATCCTTCTCTGAGACACCATGTACCCGAGGAATTTTCTTGTGCACTCCGCCGCGAGTGTTTCTTGCCGCTAGCCGGGTTGCCTGGTTCCCTCCTGCTGGGGTATGTCGGGATTGGTAGAGATCACTTCTTGACTTCCTGCCATGAGAGCTTTCGTGGGTTTACAAGAATCGTTTCCACAGACGTTGCCAATCTGTTGCATCATGAACTGAAAGGGTGCATGCTGTTCTTGCAAGAGAGAAAACAACAGTATAGGATTGGGTTGAGCCAGCTTGGTCACTTTGATGCCTAAGTCGGACTCTCTAGCAACAGATGATAGTGATGGAAATTAGTTAGTTGTAGAAGGAGGTTACCCATCTATTTGTAGGTAACCCAGAGAGCTCTGCAGGCGATGGCGTGACTTAATAGGAAAGGGAATCTTCCTAGCGCACTTTTAAGCGATTTGGGAGTCTTCATTAAGGTAGGGGATAAGCCCCCCAGCCCATCGTGCCTCATTAGACTAGATTGGTGTGTTAATCTAGGGATTCCACGCCATTCTCGGGGTGTGACATTGTCGCCCCCTCTGGGCTTGTTCTAGAGAGGTCAGTCTTTCAGGGGGTCATCGTCTTTCTCAAGGAGATCGCCCCTGTACCCAGGGACGGATTGCTACCATCCCCAATCGGTTAACTCTCGTCCTCGTCCCCATTGGTCATTCCTCTCAGGATCGCGCCACTATCCGGGAACATCTTGTCCTCATCCCCACAGGGTTCCATGTATCAATCCCCTAGTGGGTGCCGGTTTTATGACATATCAGTAGCCAACATACAGAAGCGTTTTTTTTACATAATTTTGATAATTTTTACAACTGACATGAAACCACTACGGTATCAGAAATTCAAGATGTCAAAATTTTCTTAGAACTAATTTGGTTCCTCTGCAATAGCTGAAGAGATCCCCAAAACTGACATGAAACCGCTGAGTATCAGAAATCAAAGATGTCAAGATTACCTTAAAAAGACAAATAACAAGTAAAATTTCTGATAGATACAAATTCAACCGGAGTAACAAAATACCGGGTAAGATGAATATTGTTTCTCCTGTCTTCTCTCCCTTCACAGCACACAACTAAATTACAGAAATAAACATAATTAAGTGAAAGGAACAGGAAAAAGAAAATGCAAAAAAGTTGCCACATCAATTCATACATGGGTAACAAATCTCAATCTCAATCTCAATAGGGTGTATAGTAGTACCCGCCGGATCCCATGCCATTGACCGCCGGTGGCATTCCATATGGCATCATGGGTGCTGGACCGGCGACATAGCCAGTACCACTGATCTTGGCCAAGCTGGCTTGGCCTAGCATCCCAGTCCTTGCATATTGCTGCCAAAGCTGCTGCTCCTGCATAAGCAACTGCTGTTTGGTCACCATGTCTGACATCTGCACAAATGATGGGGGTGGAAAGTTTAGCGATGCTGCGAATGGGTCTTGACCCACTGTTTGGACTGTCCCGTCTGGGGCGGGAAGGGCCAGCACCGGTGTTGCACTCTTCCCAGGCCCAGGCAGTGTCACACTGCTCGCACTCCCTCCGGTCACTTGGGCGGTGCTCATGTGCTGCCTCACGATCCCTTGATCATACATGCCGTTTAGTAGCAAAGGATCAAACCCACCTGCCAATGTGGCTTTCTGTTTAGTTAGGTTGCTTGCCGTTTCTACCAAAGCCAATTCCCAATCCGCCTTTCCAGGTTCAGCTGCCGGGGTCTGCCAGGCAGAGGTCACTTCAGGCTCCCCTGCAGCTCCGTTTGATGGGAAGGCTTCCCAAGACCCATTTGCATTGCCATTAACCGGTCCAGAAAACAGAGCCAAAGCCAACCTGTTGCTCTGATCTTCGGCAGACACACCGTCATCCCTTAGGTCCACCAAATCTTGTGTGACCGGTGCCGGTGGTGGTGCTTGTGGTTTCGGCGCAGGCTCAGGCTCAGGCTCAGGTGGTGGCGGAGTGTAATTCTCAGGTGGAGGGAGTGCTTTTATTTCATTCATATTAGGTGCGGCCTCCTCCAGAGCAAGTGGCGGTGTCTCCTCCAGGACCCTCACCGGGCTCTTGGGCCTCCTTGCTCTGTCCCTCATAAACTCCTCCAGTGTGTCCAGGAGCTTGTCTGTAATCTTCTGCACCTCTGGGAACTCCGAGGACCTTCCAACCCCTGCGTCCTTGCACCACCCATAGAAATCTACAAGCTCATCAATCTGCTTCGCGGCACTAGCATAGGCCTCAAATGATTTCACACAATCAGGGTATTCCATGTCAAAGAACTTATCAAGCAACACAGCCAACGTCTCACAGATCTCCGTATAGAGCTGGAAACTCTCCTTAACTATGGGGTACAGAGCAATAAGCACCATTCTATTGTTCTTAGCCAAGCCCGTGGGACGAGAAGCCAAGAACCGATCAAGAAGTCGTTGAAGCTGACTCATCTTACCCAAAATCCTCTCGGGTTTCATGTCCCTGAGTGGAGTAGGTGGCCTCTTTTCCTCCCGTTTCGATTCGTTCACATCACCGTAAGATCTCGACCGACGCATCCCATAGCCACCACCACCAACACCTCCACCATAGCTCGGTTCATCTCTAAACTCTCCATAATCATAATCATACCGTGAGGGTGGAGACCTAAGTCGATCCTCTCGCTGCCCAAATCGATCATCTTCGCCACCGCTTCCTCGCTTCCCAAATCGATCATTTTCGCCACCGTTTCCTGGCTGTTTCCGCTCATACATTATACACTCGAGACGCTGATCGAGATACATCGAGTAAGTCCGAACAAAAGCCGAATAATCCCATGAATGAGAATGAGCCTCATCTCGAAAATCAGACATATTAAGAAGGCGCGTCCCTCGCCGGGTGGCGTAAAGGATCTCCTGCTGAAACACAGGATCTCCGTCAGCTAACAGCCGATGAACAAGCACCAGTGCCTTGAGTGCCACGATCCAATCCCGAGTCTTGCCGAGCCGCTTCGACACCATAAAAACACATGCGTTCACATAACCTGTCGAATAGGAAGTAAGATTCAAGATCTCCCTGATATACTTCTCATCAGCCGGATCGTCATCATGGCTCGTGGCCTTCACAATGGCAACCTCCAATTCCGGTGCCGTATTACTAGCAACCTTTGCTAGTCCGATACTAGTCTGATCCTTAACAGCTCCAATCGCCTTCCTGATTGTGCTCGGCGCCATCACCACCAACTACCACCACCGCCGCCGCCTCCGATTCCTCCAACTAGCCTCTTCTACTTCGCTGCTTTGATAGACTAGTTAAAAACCAAGCTCCAACACAAAAGATCTTGGCAGTTCATCAATCCGAAGAAGCTCCTCCGATACCTGTAATATAAATCCTCATTAAAATGCGACGAAAACTAGAAGCAAGGATGCCAGAAAGATTACCCCAAAAAAATAAAAACATGAAAGTTGTCGTTTTTAAGGGCTCCATACAAATCCAACCTGGCGAGACTCGGATATAGTTGACTGAATAGAGAAAGACAAAGACCAAACTCAATGGAAGTCTGGAACGAAACAGAGCTGTATTTGATCGAAGTCCACGACAGCAGCGAAAGAATCGTATTAAGACTTGAGAGATATCTACCCAATCACGGCAACGGCGGTTCTGACTAATGCTTTTCCGACTTCCACTCCGATCCGCCCAGGAGAGAGACCAGAGGAGAAATGCGGAAATGTAGCAGAGCAAGGAGGAATTTCAGAATCGAAGTTTAAAATACAAACTTTTAATCGGTGATGTGTTGTTTCGATCTCAGCCGTATTAGATCTTAGATTTGATATAAAAGCAAAGAGATGATATCTCCGAGTGATGATATTGTGATATCTCAACCGCAAGTTTCATATGTTTTACAGTACAAAAGCAAAGCCCTGTCTTTATGCTTTGCTTTGGTAGCAATTAATAAACAAAACTTCTTTCATGAGCCTTTTAACCTCTTCCAGAGTTACAGTAAGGCTTTTGGTTTGTACAATTGTCCGTGCTAATGATATTTTACATGGAAAATTTTCTCCTTATAAATTTTTATTTTTTGCATTTTAATGGAAATAGATGGAGTGTATGAGAAAATTTTAGGGTTTTTTATAATTATCATCTCAAAAACTTTCATATCTACTATTAACCCCCAAAAACTTTCAAACAACTGTTACCCTCCCCTGTTGCATACTAATAACTAAGTGACCCCCACCGCTACAAACCTGTAATAGAGGGGGTTAGGAGTGATACTGTGTCGTCACAAAATTTGTAGGACAAAAATGCCCTTCGTCCAAAGTAAAATTTTTTACAATTATCATCCCAAAAACTTTCATATCTACTATTACCCCCCCCAAAAAAAAAACTTTCAAATAACTGCTACCCTCCCCTGTTGCATACTAATGACTAAGTGACCCCCACCATTACAGACCCGTAACGGAGGGGATTAGTAGTGATACCGTGCCGTTGTCATGGAATTTGGAGGACAAAAATGCCCTTCGTCCAAAGTGAAATAAAACAATTTTCAAAGGGTTATACCTTCACTTCCTCTTCACTTCACCTATTGCAACAAACCGGAGGAAAAAGAACTTCGTCAACGGCTGAAACATCACCTGCTGAAGAAGTTCATCAACGCGATCTAAACAAGCAGCAATGGATTTCTCGCCAGCTAAGGAATTCCAATCCCTGAATGTGGAGAGTAATTCATCAATGGTGTCGAGGAAGGTCGAGGCATCGCTAAAAATGGACCAAATGGGCTGATCACCGAGACATACCGAGAGATCCGATGATCAAGAGATTTCAGAGTCTGCTCCAAGGCAGCATAACTTCGAGGATCGTCGCTGTTGATCTTCTTAGACAACTTCTCTCTAGAGAAGCGGCCGTCGAATGAGAAGAACAACTAAAGAATGTCATCAGCCATGGTCTCGGTCCAGCCAAGAGTCTTAGCAATGTGGCGAGCCACAACGATGAGTTTGTCTTCACCATTTTCAGCCATTAACGTCATACAATTCAATCCAAATTCTCTCTCACCTAAGGCAATAACCACATCACTGAGATTGAGAATGAAAGAGGGATAAGGTTTTTTGTACAGATTTGGCTTCAAAAATGGTAATCAAGAGCAGAAAAGGTATCTGTGGCGAAGTGTTTGATATGGATAGGGAGACAAGAAGATGAAGAAGATGAGATAATAAAGGGTTTTGGTTCTCCTTCAAGGAAAGCAGTTTCTGTGAAAGAGAGTAGCTATAGTAGTAAATCATCCTAATTCCTATGGAGGGGTAGGTCGTTGAGACGAAGAAAACAAAAAAATAACCTTTGAAGATTGCTTTATTTCACTTTGGACGAAGGGCATTTTCGTCCTACAAATTTTGTGACAACGGCACAGTATCACTACTAACCCCCTCCGTTACGGGTCTGTAACGGTGGGGGTCACTTAGTCATTAATATGCAACAGGGGGAGGGTAGCAGTTGTTTGAAAGTTTTTTTTTGGGGGGGGATAATAGTAGATATGAAAGTTTTTGGGGTGGTAATTGTAAAAAATTTCACTTTGGACGAAGGGCATTTTCGTCCGATAAATTTTGTGACAATGACACAGTATCACTACTAACCCCCTCCGTTACGGGTCTGTAATGGTGGGGTTCATTTAGTTATTAGTATGCAACAGGGGAGGGTAACAGCTGTTTGAAAGTTTTTGGGTGGCTAATAGTAGATATGAAAGTTTTTGGGGTGATAATTGTAAAAAACTCAAAATTTTATTATAACCAAATTAATGAAAAAAATAAAAAAATATTACAACCTTACTTTTTTTTTTTTTTTTTTTTTCCCTTGACAAAAAGAAAAAAGGTAAGTCCTACCATATTATATGCCTACTTGAAAAATGTGCTAGTGCCAAGTCACTTTCAAATTATTTTATAAAACATTTTTTTAATCCTATGTTAAATAACTTTTGAGAATAAGAAAATGGATAATTAAAAGAAGTTTATAACTTATCACTTCACCATTTGATGACAACAAGATACATCCTTAAGGAAGTAACAGGGAGACAAAAGAGGCATGCAATGGTAGGTTCTTATGGCCTGTATTCCACATCAAGAAGTTTTTTCTTTTGTTTTTTCCATTTATTTTAATGCTTATTTTTTTTTGGGTTATATTACAAATTAGAATGGATCATGTGCACTTCAAGGTGTTTCTAATTTTTATATGGGAAATTTTCAGGTACCTCCCAAGAGGTTTGCTTTGATTACACTTTTATTCATGAGGTTAGGAAAATAACGCATACCTCCCCTGTTTTTCAAACTAATTAATAAAAAAACCCAGTCCGTTAATTGTCCCGTTAGTTGAAAACGGTAGGAGTGTTGAAGTCATTTATGACCAATACACCCTTGATGGGGTAGAATGGCATTAATGTCCTCTTCTTCGTCTTCTTCTTTTCTTCCCTTGCACCTAAACCCATGAACTCCCGTTCCTGTCCCAGCATACCACATCTTGTTTCCCACTGGCATCAATCACACAGAAGAAACCATCTTCTCCAAACGCTGCAGATATCGGACCCATTGAACCAAGCCCAATAGCTCAAGTGGCCATTAACAGTATTTATAACACTAATTTTATGATGGAAGATAAATTCTTCTGGTGTCCTTCCATTACAGGTCTTTTCTTTATTAAATCTATCTGGGAGGAAATAAGGAGAGAAATCCGAAGATACCTTGGTTTTCCTTGATGTGGAACAATCTTTGTTACCAAGGCAATCAATGTTTGGTTGGAAGTTGATGCATGGGAAATTACCTTATGAGAAGAAGATCACTTCAAAGGGGATTGCTTTATCCTCAAGGTGTGAGTTATGTTTTGGTGCTTCAGACTCCTCGTATCATATTTTCATGGAGTGTGCATTCACCAGATCAGTATGGTTCCTTTTTAGCTCTTGTTTTCAAATGGTGTGGAACCCTCATGTCTCAATGATTGATCTAGTATCATGGTGGCAGCGAAAGTAAAAAGTGTTGGCTTTGAAAGATGCATGGCGGGTGGGACTGGTTTTAGTCCCTTATTTCATATGGAATGAAAGAATATGAGGAGGTTTGAGGGTAGGTGTAGGAGGAAAGAGCGGATTTACATAATGATCTTGAAGGCTTTGAAAGATCAAATTCCCATGAGCAAGGGCTGCATTAGATTGGTTGATGATTTGTTATGTTCTAGAAGGCTTGGCATTCCAGGAGCTCCGTAGCGAACGATGCTTTACTTGGAGAATTTTTGGTGTACTCTCCTATATCCGTGGTTTAAATTAAATGTAGATGGGTGCTCACTTGGAAACCCAGGCCATGCAGGTGCAGGTGGAATAATTAAGAATTATCAAGCCAAAGTGGTTGTTGTATTCAGCTATTTCATTAGTCTTTCCACAAATTATGAGGCCGAATTTCAGGCCTTAGTGAAAGGCATTGCTATTGCAAAAGACATGGGTATTCAGGCTCTCTGAATTGAAAGTGATTCAGTAGTGGTGACAATGGCAGTTTTATGGAGGAAATGTTCCTTGGTATAATAAAAAAGAGTCTTGCAACCTTACTTATCTTCAATTCGTTGGAAGCTCTCTCACTATTATAGAAAAGCTAATTCGGTGGCGGATGTCTTGGCTAACAAAATAGCGAAAACAACTTTGTCTTCCTCTTTGAAGGGTGTATTTTCGGCTATTAGTGATGAGCTGTGAATAGATATAGATTGTAGACCTCGATTTCGTATTTGATGATGGTGGTTTTTGTTCGCCTTTTCCCCTGGTGATGGCCATGCCAAAGGTGGGGGTGGGATTGTAGTATTTTCCTTGAGTAACTCATTTTGTATTCGTCTGAGTATGTCCGAATGTTAATTTTTATCTTTTCTTTAATACAAATTTGCTGACCTGTAGCAAAAAAAGGTCATTCCACCATGAGTGTGGTTATGGTGTTGGTTTCAGCGAGGGATCCTTCCACCATGAGAGTGGGTATGACACTGATTTAGTTTTGAGAATTGAGTGAGATATCATTGTGAATCCAGTCACCATGAGTGTGAGTATGGTTTGATTAAGGGTGTGACAATGAGAATGGAAAAATGAATTTTAAATGTTATAATGTGAAATGTTGTTATTTAATGTGTGAGATGATTGATTTATGAATGGTATTGAGCATGAAATTGTTTAGATGCAGTTTTGAGAAAACATCTACAAAATATTTTTACAATATTGGTGATATTTTGAGGTAGATTTTACTTACTGGGCTATGTAGCTCACCCTTCATGGATTATTCTTTTTACAGGTGACTTCCGGATTAAGAGGTGATGTATAAGCCGCATCGAGAAGTGGCAATAATAGTCCAAGTGTTTGTTTTTGTTCATGTTATTGTGAGGATCCGTTCTCGGAACCGCACATTCCAACTCTTGGTTCAGAGGGTTTAGGTTATGTTTCTCGGTTGGAGAGAGAAGGAATGCGTCTTCTCGAAGATTATGATTTATCGGGGGATGGGGTCATACAATCAAGTGAAATGGAGTCGCCATCTAGGATTAGGGCCTAGGACCCATCGGTGTAGCCTTGTGAAGGGCTATAGGACTTCGTTTGGTCTGGTCAGAGATTCGGGGTAAGTGGTCAGGTTACGAGAGTGGGAAGGTATTAGACACCCACCTTGCCCAGGTAGACCGATCTTTCTACTAGATGTTGGTTTTTGAATATTCTCCCTTTGTAAATGTCCTATTTCCACATGTATAGCTAAAATGATGCACAAACTACTTAAAGTTAAATTAATTTAAATTAACTACTGTACACTACATAAGAGTAATTTAAAAGTCTACATTGTTACGAAATTAAAGTACAATGAAGAAGATGTGTACCTGTATGCTTTAAAATAATATAATTATACGGGATGGATCATGTCCCCCAGCTCAGGTGGAGGCAAAAGACTAGCTTTTCCCTTCGTCGAACAAAGTAACGGCTTATGGATGTCGAGTAATAGGACCTCGGACAGAGTAACGGCCTTGAAAAATCTTTGGAAAGTAATTACTCGGATGTCGGGCAGAGTAACGACTCATAAGTGTCGAGCACTAGAACCTTAGATAAAGTAATGGCGTCGAAAAGCTTTGGAAAGTAATTTACAAGATGTCGGGTAGAGAAACGGCTCACAAGTGTCGGGCACTAGGACCTCGGGCAGAATAACGGCGTCGGAAAGCTTTGAAGACTAGGCATTAGGACGTCATACAGAGTGACTAGGCCATGAGAGACTTCGGGGGTTTGGGAAAAAATGGGTTAGGGAAGGCGGATTCGGGGGACCTAGACTCCGGACAGAGGGACGAGGCTCGAAGGCTCGAAATCGAACTGGGGAAAGGCCTTGAAACTAGGAAAAAAAGGAAAAAGGAAAACTGGAGCTCTGGGGGTGCCCCCTCTCCTCTACTTGAAACTTTGTTGAAATGAGGGGTGAAGGGGGTATTTGTAGGCAAAAATCACGTCTGGCGGCGCCACGGTAAAATCTGCGGTGCCGCGGGGCGAAAAAAAAAGATTTTTGGGGTCCCTGTGGTGCCGCTACTCGGGGCATGGCGTCGTAGGGTGATTTCCCCTGCAGGGTGTGGTGCTTCCGTAGGGCGTCATGGCTGCGCATGGTGTTGCCATGCAGTGCCATGGCTGCGCACGACACTGCCATGTGGGGCTGCGGTTTTCTGCACGGGGCCAGGATTTTTGTGCAGGGCCGCACCAAGGATACTAGGGGGCTGTGGGTGCCTTTGAGGTGGAACAAGGGTTGTTTGGGTTACTCCAAAAAAAAGGGGCTTAGAGGGCTTTGCCAATCTTTCGCGTCAGGTTGTCGTCATCGCTGGGGGGGTTTTGCAACGTCTACAATTTGCCCCTCTTTTGCCAAGACCTGTGCCGTCGAAGGTCAAAGACAAAAGACCGCTTGATTTTGTCACCAAGAGCATGTACTACCACCACTTTGCTTAAAGGTGGTGGAGTTGAACAATAAAAAACGCATCATCGTAAACCATGCGACAAACCTTTTGAGAAACTAGTATAGGTGACGGTGTTCCCTCGGCAAACTTTTCCATAAGCTTCCTTGGGTCGAGCAACTACTCCATTACTTTACTCAAAGGCAACGGAGATCCCTTAGTAAACCTTTCAGTAAACTTCCTCCAGTCGAGCAACTGCTATCACCACTTTGCTCATAGGTGACGACGTTTTGAACAATAAAACCTAATTCGGCAAATCGCTCGGTGAATGATAAAATCTATTTCGGCAAACCATTCGGTGAACTTTTTTTGAATTTGGAATGATAAAACCTATTTCGGCAAACCGTCCAATAAAATCTTTTGCTTTAAACAATAAAACCTATCTCGAAAAACCGTTTGAAAAATCTGTTGTTTTGAACGATGCAACCTATCTCGGCAAACCGTCCGATGAAATTCTTTTGTTTTGAACGATAAAACCTATATAAGCAAACCGTTCGGTAGCAACGGGTGCTCAATCAGTCAATCTAGAGGATCGAGTGTCGACGGGAAATCAAAGATTTGATGGCAATGGGCGATCAACAGATCGGATGACAGCGGATGATAACAAAGTCAAATGGCTACGGGCAATCCAAAGATCGGATGACAACGGGTAATCAGCAGATCAAATGGCAACGGGCGATCCAAGGATCAGACGACAACGTGTGATCAACAAATCAAATGGCAATGGGCGATCCAAGGGTCGAATGATAATTGAGTGATCAGCAAATCAAATGGCAACGGGCAATCCAAGGATTGGATGACAATGGTGGTCAACAGATCAAATGGCAACGGGCGATCCAAGGATCGAATGACAACAGTGATCAACAGATCAAATGGAAACGGGTGATCCAAGGATCGGATGACAATGGGTGATCAATAGATCAAATGGCAACGGGCGATCCAAGGATCGGATATCAATTGGGTGATCAGATGTCAAAACAGAAGTGGCCTTGAGCGATGCTCTGCTGGATTCTGATTTTTGAGCGACGCTCGACAGGAATTTTTGTGTTTTGAGCATTGGTCAATGGGGTTTTGATTTTGAGCAACGCTCGACATGGACCTTTGGTTTTGAGCAACGCTTAGCAGGGTTTTGATTTTGAGCAACGCTCGACTAGATTTTGTTTGAGTTTGAGCAACACTCAACGGGAATTGATTTTGAGCATCGCTCAATTAGAATCTGACTTTGAGCAACACTAGACAAGAATTTTTGTTTTTGAGCAACGCTCAGCAAAGTTTTGAGTTTGAGCAATGCTCAGCAGAGTTTTGGTTTTAAGCAACGTTCGGCAGAGTTTGGTTTTTAGCATCACTTGATCAAAAAGGCATCATGATCGAATTTTATCTTGGAGATGTACGATGAGACGACATCGTGACCGAGTTTTGAAAATGTATGATGAGTCAGCACTGTAGCCGAGTTTTAAAATATGTATGATGAGACAGCATCGTGATCGAATTTTGAAAGAAAGTACGATGAGACAGCATCGTGACCAAATTTTGAAATGTACGATGAGTTGGCACAGTAACCGAGTTTTAAAATAAAGTATGATGAGACGGCATCATGTCCAATTTTGAAAATGTACGATGAGATGGCATTGCAACCGAAAAGTTTTGAAAATTGTACGATGAGATGGAATCGAGACCAAAAAAGTTTTGGAATTATACAATGAGATGACATCGTGACCGATTTTTTAAAATGTACGATGAGATGACATCGTGACCAATTTTTGAAAGAAAGTACGATGAGACAACATCGTGACCAATTTTTGAAAGCGTACGATGAGACAACATTGTGACCAATCTTTTGAAAATTTATGATGAGATGGCATTGTGACCGAGTTTTTGAAAATGTACGTTGAGATGGCATCGTGACAAAAAGGTTTTGAAAAGTACGATGAGATGGCATCGTGACCAATTTTGAAAAGCGTACGATGAGACAGCATTGTAATCGAATTTTGAAAAAATGTACAATGAGACGGCATCGTGACCAAATTTTGAAACATGTACGATGAGATGGCATCGTGACCAAATTTTGAAAAGTGACGATGAGACGGCATCGTGACTGATTTTTTAAAAAGTGACAATGCGACGGCATCGTAACCGGAAAGATGGGGTCACCAAGTAATCGAGCCATACGCGAGTATAGTAGAGATCGAAAAACCACAGGAGATCGGACTATACATGAGTATAGCAGAGATCGGGAGACCACGGGAGGTCGGACTATACGTGAGCATAGCAGAAATCAGGGGACCATGGGAGGTCGGACTATACGTGAGTATAGCAGAATTCAGGAGACCACGGGAGGTCGAACTACACGCAAGTATAGTATAAACTAGAAGACCGCGGGAGGTTGGACTATACACGGGTATATCAAAAATTAGGAGACCACAGGAGGTAGGGCTATACGCGAGTAGAGCGGAAATCAAGAGACCATAGGAGGGCGGTCTATACGCGGTATAGCAGAATCAGGAGACCACGGGAGGTCAGTTTATATGGGAGTATAGCGAAATCAAGAGACCAAGGGAGGTCGGTCTATATGCGAGTATAGCGAAAATCAAGAGACCACAGGAGGTCGATCTATACGCGAGTATAGCAAGGATCATAAAAGTCAATGATTAACTTGTACACGAGTACACGACTATAATGGGTTTAATGAATGATTAGGCTATACACAAATATAGTAGAGATTAATAGGATCAAGTTGCACAAGAGTGTGGAATTTTTAAAGGTCATTGATGAATTCAATAGTGGTCAAATAATCAAATTGCATGCGAGTGCAAAAGCGATCGAAGGTTTGGTCAAGCCAGACGATATAAGATTAGGTTGTATACTAGTTCAATGATGATCAAATGAGTAGGTTGCATGCGAGCATAACAGAAATCAAAGCATTGGACGATACATATGACAATGCAATCCTTATGCCTGATGAAAATTGAAAAGCAATCCAATATATATATCATGAAAAGTCAAGTAGTGCGTGGGTACTACAGTGACAAAACATAATCTAAATTGCAAAAGTGAAAACAATCCTATGTAAATAAAAAAAAAACATTTTATGTAAAGAGAAAACAACAATCCTACTCAAATGTTTATGATTCGAACATGGACAAATGAAATGCAATCACATACAATTAGAGATGCTTACCAAATATCCTTCATTTTTGTACTGCACAACATATGTTCTTCACAAAAGGTTAGCGAATAATTATGATGGCATCATAAAAAACCTAGACAATCTAGGAGTCACTCAAGCATTTTCCATGATTGTGATTTATACTTTTTTATTTTTTCTCTTTTCTCTTTTTTGTGAAAGAACATTTTATTTTGCAAAAGCATTTATTTTGAAACCCTATTGCACAATCCCACATAGGCATATTATTCACATCCTTGTTACACGCATAGGCTCGTCAAACATTGAGGGGCCAAGGTTGAATGGGTAGAATTTTGCCCCAGTGAGTCAAAATGGACATGACCATGATGGGTGGATCGGTCATTCTTCCCTTCCTCCATGGGTAGCAATGTCTTTCTTTTCCATGTGGTCATCGAGGTTCTTCAACGATTAGGAACTGATCTCCATGGACAGGATGCCTACCCCTCTTATTTCAGAGGCTCTTTTTCGGTAGACTGCCCCAGGGAAATAAACTTTCTTCCTCATGCCCCATTATCTCGGATAGAGATTGCCCTAGTAACAACTTGATTCCTCTTCTGGTATTCCCTTGGTCACCTTGCTGGTTAAAAGGGTGAGTACACTGTTGTTGATGTTTCAAGCCATAAATTCCCTTGACCTTGGTAGACAGGCTCTTTTTTTTTATTTTTTTTTATCATTGGGTCGCATCAAAGAGAGAGATATTGACAAAGAAGAGAATAGAGCGGAAATATGGAGGGTAAAAAAAGATAGAGAAGTAAATGGATGGACGGAGGAATGAACTTGATTGTTCTTTTATAAGTTGCCTACGTACCCTAACTAGGGATCAGGTCAAACATAGTTCAAGACAAAAAAAAGTCCTGCTAATTAAGTTCCATCATTGCCGGGTGAGCTCGAAGTTGTTGAGGAGAATCTCATCATCGTTTAGCCCGAGAGGACTTTACTAGGTTGTAATGGGGCTTAGGACTGGGTTCCAAAGGATGGTAAAGGTTCAAATGTTCCCCTAGGGTCCAACCATGACCTGACACTTCTGCTTCCAAAATTCTACTAGGAATCTAGTAATTGAATTCTATTTCTTTATTTTTTTGGGATTTGGACAATTTTTCTCTCCAGAAGTGTAATCGAGAAGTTAGACAATCCTTCTCATTTTAACTAAGGGCTTTACCCTCGAAGATTAACTGACAATATTGACAATATTGTCTCCAAAGGAAAAGTGGCAACTTTTGCTCCATGGTCTAATTGCTCCCAATTGTTTGCAAGATCTTGAGCCAATGCATCCTCTCCTTTTCAAAAAAAAAATTTTACTCATTTATTTTTGCTCTCTTTGTTTTTTTTTTTAACTCTCATTTTTTTTGCTCTTCTCTTTTCTTTTTTGCTTGTTTTTTTTTTTTCGCATTCTCTCTTCTGTCTTTTTTTTTTGGACTTGTTTACACCCAAATTTTGCTCAGAATCTTCGGTCACAAGCCAAAAGGATTGAGATCGACAGAAACTATAGCGACGCTCGATTAGAGGGCACACGTCTAATTTAATCAACCAAAAAGGGGTTACAATTATGATCGGTCAAGCGGTTACTTTTGTGCATACAGTTAGAGTAAACTCAGAAAGCGTGCAGGTGGTGGCCATGATGGATCCAACATAGTAACCGTCCAGTCGGTTATTAACTTATCATATAAATAACGAGGGAAAGATGTGAGCAAGGCATCAATCAAACACCCAAAACTTGCACTTTTACTTATCTTTACTTTCCTTAGCTTTACTTTTAGCAATGGTGTGAACTTAAGGAGTTTCATTTCCAGTATTCTTATGCTTTTACACTGTAGATTGTTCACCTCAAACAAGGTTACAGTGATAATCGTTTCCATCATTTCCATTATTCTGCTTATCTTTGTGAAGTCCTCAGATTATCGGGGCGAGAGTAGGACCAATAGCAGAAATGTAGTTCCTTCCCTTTCCCAGTTTCCAATCTGTGAAATTTAGGGGCAAAATTTTGGCACGACCGGTGGGACACTCTGGACATAATGCCAGACACGAGAGTGAGTCAACGTAAGAAAGACAAGGAGGTTAAATTTGATGACAGAAATGAGGATCAGCTGGTGGTGCATAGGGAGGAGCAACATGAAGGTAGCATTCCCTCTTATGTAACCATGATCCTAAAGGAACAGGCCCATGCGGCACCTAAAACTCAAGCCTTCGTGAAAATAGGTATGGATGATATGCGGAATCTTGCTGCTACAATGGTCCAAATCTACAATGGTACTCAGGCCCATTTTGAGCAGTTGCTTTCTGTGGTTTTAACTCAACAGCAGCCGATACCAGCTAACCAGTTGCGTATCAGCCAGACCCCAGTGGTTGGGGTTGGAAGTGGTTCAACCTATGCCCAAGCTGGACCCACTGGGTCGCTCGGTCGACTGACAAATCAAGGTGGTTTGACCTGGAATGCGCAGCCTTTGAATGGAGCTACAACATTTGTGGCACAGGCTGGTAACCCGACCATTCCCACAGCTATGGCAGGGCCGATGACAGGGCATTATGCTGTAGGAGGAGAACCAGGGGGATGGACGACTTCAAGCTTTTACCAAAGGCCGGCAATCCCCAAAGTGAACTTGCTAGAGCCAGAGTGGCCGTACGTCGGTCATCATCTACCACCTCCCAATGATGGGCAAGAAGAAGCTAGACAAAGACAGTCGATCATTGCAGATCAGGCTAATCAGGTACTTGTGAACCAAGTAGATTTAACTCGATTAATTTAGGAACAAATAAATCCTTTATTTTGGCCTGTCACTCGACTGGTATACAGAAAACTATACCCTAAGCATTATGACGCCATTGATTTCGGCTGGAACATAAAGATTCCTGAATTTGCTAAGTTCTCTGGAGAGGACAACATGTCCACTGTGGAGCACATAGCAAAATTTATTGTTCAGTGTGGGAATTTGGGGGCCAACGAGGTCATGAAGCTTCGGTTGTTCCCAAACTCCTTGATTTGGTCGCCTTTTACATGGTACATAAACTTGCCGGCCAATTTTATCCAAACTTGACGAGAGATGGAGGACCAATTCCATGCGCAATTTTATCGAACTGAACCAACGGTGTCCATAGCCGATTTGGCGCGTAGGTGTCAACTACCAAATGAGTCAGTTGCTAAGTTTATGAATAGGTTTAAGATGGCACGGTATAAATGCCCGACCGTTCTACAAGAGGCAGAGTATGCAAAAATGGCCTTGGGCAGACTTTCTTTTGAATTACGAAAATGTTTTGCTGGCTAAGAATTCCCAGACCTTGGTCAGTTGGTCGCCCAGGCCACTAGTTACAAAATACTGCTTAGGGAAGAGGATGAGTGGAAAGCGTCGTCCTTGGGCACTTACTATAAGCAGCCAGCCTTAGTGGTAATGGGAGCAACTGGCTCGAAACCGATCAAATTTTTAGATATAGAGGCCGATGAAGAATATCAGATTAGCATCGTTTAGATCATCTCTGGCAAACCCTATATCTGCAAAGCTTTGGCCCTGGCCAATGAGCGGTCAGGGGCAACCTACCACCAAAGCCCATGCCGGCCAGAAACTTTGATGTCAAGAATCGATACTCATATGATACATCAAAGGCCGAGTTGATCTTTGATCACCTCCTAAAAGACAAACAAATTAAGTTGTCTGAGGGTCATCACATACCACCTGTTAAGGAGGTCAAAGACAAAAAGTATTTTAAATGGCATAACTCCTATACTCATAACACTAACGGATTTAGTGTTCTCTAAATGGCACTCCAGAGAGCTATCAATGACGGTCGCTTAAAGTTCCTAGACAACGAAAAAGGGGTTATGCTGGTTGATGAGAATCCATTTCCATCGGTCGACATGGTGGACACGGATTTGTCAAAATTGCGCCTACTCAAGATGAAGGAGCCGGTCGTCACAGTAAGGCACTTGCAGTGGTTGGACGAAGAGAAGAAGAAAGGAGTTGTCAACATAGAGGCCACTGAACCACTGCCAAACCAGCAATTTCAATGGGGAGTGTGTGTACACAGTAGAAAGTTGTATGAAAACAAGCTCCCAACAGAAGGTGCTGCTTCACTAACAGACTTTCAGCCAAACGGAAGAGATTTGACGATAGCGCGAGCTGTTGCAGGGTTGTCAAGGTAGGACAGGCCAATGCAATGTTCTGGGTCAGGAGGCCTAAGTGGAGATCCATTGAGACTAGAACGTCGGTCAAGAGAACGGGACACTGGACGATCGGCGGGACGGCGACAAAATCTTAGTCCGACGGGCCGATCAGGAGGAAGGGCGAGTCATGCCCTTCAGTCAAAGACCATCTGGCACGGCCATTCATATTTGCCCCAGTGTGGTTGTAATCTACTGTTGTTGTCCTTGAGGACAAGGCACAAGAAGGCATGTCGAGAAGGTAGTGGGCCCAAGGTCAACCTAGGATGGTAATACCAGAGCCGGAGGAGGGAGGAGCTACCGCTGGAATGTCGCTAGACATCCAAAGTTTCCTTTCGATCAGGAAATGGGGATGACCAAGATGCAAAAGCGAAGATGGAAAAGACAATAGACGGCTGCTCATTGCCAGCGCGAAGAGGCACCTAGTCACAAAAGAGTCTCTTTACCTAAAGGAAGTCAAGATCAACCAATCGGGCTACAAAGGCTGAAGTCCAAATTAGACTCACCAATGGGGCAGCAGAAGACGAAGAGTAGTGTCCCATGAAAGGACACTGGTAGGGCAAGCACTGTTGACATGGTAAAAATACCGTTCTCTTCAAAAGGGAAGGAGAAGAGTTCATCTAAGGTGGAGTACTCATCCCTTGAGCAAAGGAAAGAACCTGAAGGAAGTTTCGAGATTGAACAATAGGTAGCTGCAAGATTGCTCCACTCAAAAGAGAAGGTCTTGACTGAGTCAGAGATTCATCCACTAAAAAGGGACCGTCCAATTACTCAGAACAAGAGTATACTGATGACTCGGAGTTCCATCAATACATCTAGACGCTGTTTGGTACAATCCCGGCCAAAGTCCCAATCTGAATGAAGGCACCGGTGAATATGGTCTATATACTCCCTCAAATTTTCCAAGTGGAATGCGAGGAGGTAATGACCGATGATGAAGACTTTGAAGACGAAGAGGGCGGACCATAATTATGGGTTTAGATCCAGATTGTACATCTGAGGATGCTCAAACCCATAAGCTGTCATCGATTGATATATCTAAGCAAATTTCACCACTCCAGGGGCACCAATAACAACAACCCAGTCAGTCAAGCATAGTCTTTGCAAGACCAAGTAGGGAGATGACCCAGCATTTGAAGCCACTTTATATCAACGCTCAGATGAATGGTAAATTTGTTTCTCGAGTTTTAGTGGATAACGGGGCTGTGGTTAACATACTACCGTCAAGAATGATGAAGCATCTAGACTGAGAGAAAGCTGAGTTGCTAGCAGTGGATGTCTCGGTCACAAATTTCGTAAGAGGAGTATCCAAGCCCAGGGGCATTCTTCCTATTGATCTTAGGATCGGGGGCAGAGAGTCTCTAATTGCATTCTTTGTCATGGACTCCGATGTAAACTACAATGCGCTACTCAGGTGAGACTGGATTCATTCTAAGAGCTGTATCCCATTGTCCTTACATCAAGCCTTAGTTTTCTGGAACGAAAAAGGGAAGATCGAATGGGTAAGCGCTGATAATAGGCCATTCTTTGTAAATGCAAGCAATGCAGAAGCAAAGTTTTATGGTGGGGGAATCACTCCCATTACGTTTGTCGGTCAAGACGAGAATAGCAGACCAATAGCTTTGGCGACCGCATCAATAGTAGCAGAGGATGCTGATCAGTTTGGACTAGCCCTAACTGAACTTTTCAGGTCGTCGTGCGTTGATGGGCCTGCACTAAATAATCAGAGGTTTTAATGGATAAGGTGACCGGAGGCAAAGGCGTAGCAGTAAAGATAATAAAAAAACTGTCCTTATATAGCCTAGAGCAGCGGATGGCCCCAGTACCGGCTCACATGGTTGAAAGTTTTGTAGATAACGAAGATGGTACTAGCAAGGGATTGAAGCATCTATGATCAGCACCACTTAAAATGTAAGAGACGTTGGTCGAGGTTTAAGATCCATTAAAGGAGGATAATTTAGGATGTGGAAACACGAAATGGCCAACATTTATTAGTGGCCTTTTGGACCCTGATTTCCAAGGTGCAATTGTATGTTTATTACATGAATACAAGGATTGCTTCACTTGGGACTATTCTGAATTGCCTGGTTTAGACCGAAATCTTATAGAACATCGATTGTCCATAATTGACGGGTACAAACCTGTCAAACAACTCTCAAGGCGTATTGCGCCTGAGGTAGTGACCAAGATTAAGGATGAGGTGGAGAGACTCCTGTAAGCAGGCTTTATTAGGCTAGCCTGGTATGTCAGGTGGCTGGCGAATGTAGAACCCATTCTAAAAAAGAATGGAAAACTGAGGGTTTGTGTCGATTTCAGAGATCTGAATACGGCTACCCCCAAGGATGAATACCCAATGCCGATGGCCGACATGCTTATCGACTCGGCCTCAAAACACCAAATGTTGTCTTTTATGGATGGGCATTCTGGTTACAACCAAATTTTTATCGTGGAAGATGATGTGCGCAAGACAACCTTTAGATGTCCTGGAGCTTTAGGGACATTTGAATGGATTATGATGCCTTTCGGCTTGAAGAACGCAGGAGCCACGTACCAGAGGGCCATGAACCTTATTTTTCATGATATAATAGGGAAATTTATGGAGGTATACATAGATGATGTGGTGGTTAAGTCCAAGAGCCAAACCAGGCATCTCGATCACCTCTACGGATCCTTTGAAAGAATGAGGAAGCATGGTTTGAAAATGAATCCCCTCAAGTGTGCCTTCGGAGTGTCCACAGGGAACTTCCTTGGTTTCCTTGTTCATCAAAAAGGGAACAAAGTAGATAAAAATAAGACCAAGGCAATCATGCAGGAGTTAGCCCCCAAAAATACGAAGGAGCTCTAGAGATTTTTGGGGCAAGTCAACTTTCTTAGAAGGTTCATTTCAAACTCTGCTGGCCAAGTTAGGGCCTTTTCCCCGCTGTTGCGCCTCCGGCCAAATGAAGAGTTTCATTGGGAAGCCGAACATCAGCAGGCTTTTGACGAGATAAAGAGGTATCTGATCAAGGCGCCGGTTTTGATGCCAGCCCGAAAAGATGTGCCTCTCAAGTTGTACATCTAGGAGGCCGTCGACTCAATTGGAAGTCTACTCACCTAAGATAACGAGGCTGGTTTTGAGCAGGCAATTTATTACCTGAGCCGTACTCTAACTAACATTGAAAGAAAGTATTTGTCTATTGAAAAGCTTTGCTTGGCACACTATTTTACATGAACCAAGCTCACATATTATCTTTTACCCACGACAATACACGTCCTATGTCAGACCGACGTCATTAAGTACATGCTCACTAGTCCGATCATGAGGGGGCGCATAGGAAAATGGATGATGGCTTTGACCGAATTCACGTTGCTATATGTGCCACAAAAGTCAGTTAAGGGGCAAGTTTTGGCTGATTTCCTTGTCACTCACCCTCCGTTAGAGTTGGACAATGAAAATACGGTTGTGAATGTTACTTAATCGCCCTGGAGTTTATGGTTCGATGGTTCCCAGACCAGTGCCTCGACTGGAGCAGGAATAGTTTTGGTGTCTCCGTGTGGTGTGGAGACCCATCTCACTTTCCAACTTTGTTTCCCTTGCTCAAACAACCAAGCTGAGTATGTGGCCTTGCTGATTGACTTAAAAATACTTAGCTCGATGGGTCTTGTTGAAATCATTGGTGATTCTCAGTTGGTAATTAAGCAATTAGCTAAAGAGTACCACTGTGAGAGCGAAGCATTGCTCCCCTACTTTTCTATGGCCCAACAGTACTTAGACCGATTCGTCAATTCATCGATCAAACACATCTCGTGGGTTGAGAAAAGCTTGGCCAATTGTCTGGCCTAGGCGGCCTCAAGTGTTATGATACTGAAGGGAGTGATGGAAAAGACTATTACCATGCAGCGGAAGAGTTTCTCATCTATCTTAGATGGGGGATTAATGGAGAGCGCTTACGGTGATTTGGACGAAGAGGCGATGGAGGTCAACAATCTAGATGAGGTACAACTAGATTGGAGATCCCCGATCGTTCACTTCTTATAGAATCTCAGTGTGAAGTTTGATCGAAAGATAAAGTACCAAGCTTTGAACTATGTTCTACTGGGGGAAGATTTGTTCAAACGTGGGTAGGAGGATCTTTTACTCAAGTGTCTGGGTTTAAACGAATCAATACTTGTCATGGCCAAAGTACATGAAGGCATTTGCGGTGCCCATCAAGCAGGGTTAAAAATGAGGTGGCTAATAAGGCGACATGGGTATTATTGGCTTACTATCCTTCAGGATTGCATTAGGTATGCTAAAGGGTGTCCGGTTTGCCAAAGACATGCTCTGATACAAGGAGTTCCCACAAATTAGTTTCACCCTACAGTAAAGCCAAGGCCATTCGGGGTTAGGCTTTGGATCTAATGGGGAAAGCAACCCCTCTCTCAAACCAAGGACATGGGTTTGTGGTTGTTGCAACAGACCATTTTACAAAATGGGTGGAGGCTGCACCCATGAAGTCGATCAATCAGATCGATGTTATCAGGTTCCTTAAACACAAGAAAATACATCGATTTGGACTACCTGAGACCTTTACTTGCGATAATGGAATAGTATTTTTAGGAGGGGATGTGGCTCGATTCGCGCAAGAGTACGATATAACTGCAACATTTTCAATCCCTTATTATGCACAGGACAATGGCCAGGCAGAGGCTAGCAACAAAGTAATCAAAGCAAACTTATCTAAGATCATCGATGACAATCCAAGGACTTGGGCAGAGATGTTGATTGAAGTACTATGGGCATTTAGGACCTCTAAGAGGACAGTGACAAGGACAACCCCTTATGCCTTAACTTTCGGTCCCGATGTGGTTCTTCCAATGGATATGACTGTAAAATCTTTGAGAATATCAAGGTAATACGAGTTAACCCCTCAAGAGTATACCGAAGCCATGTTGACCGAGTTGGAGGGTTTAGATGATGAAAGATTGTTAGCTATTAACCGAATCCAAGCCCGGAAGGTCAAAGTGGCTAAAGCATATAACAAGAAAGTAAAGCCAAAAGCATTCAAGGAATCAGACCTAGTGCTCAAGATCGTATTACCAATCGATCACAAGGATCCTAAATATGGGAAATGGTCGCCAACTTGGGAAGGACCATTTGTGGTTCATCAAGTGTTAAAAGGAGGGGCGTATTGCCTACGGACCTTAGACAGTCAGGTTCAACTGAGACCATTGAATGGGAAGTACTTAAAGCAATATTATCCCATGATGTGGGAATCAAGAATGCTCTAGGTACAATCAAAAGCGGTCCATTAAGCTGAGCAAAATCAAAGAGCTATCTACGTGGCCAAATAAAAAAAAAAAGAAAAGAAAAGAAGAAAATCATCCAAGCCGAAACACATCGGCCATAAATTACAGAAGGCCGAACTTCAATAAAAGACGGCCAAAACGAATGTTTTTAAAGTTCACCTGAGTCCCCCCTCAGGTCATCCCTTACTAAATCAAGTTCTTTTTGGACCTTACCGATCTCCATTTGAGCAATCGCAATGTGTCATGATAGTATCCCCTCCATAGTCAAGACCGTATGATAAATCTCCTTCTCAAACGCTCCGAGTGCAACCGCCTTAGCGAATGACT
Source organism: Telopea speciosissima (assembly GCF_018873765.1). Classification (NCBI taxonomy): domain Eukaryota; kingdom Viridiplantae; phylum Streptophyta; class Magnoliopsida; order Proteales; family Proteaceae; genus Telopea; species Telopea speciosissima. The sequence continues at coordinate 38,465,595 of NC_057923.1, forward strand.
CCTTGGTTGTGCTTAGTTTTTCAGAAATGGCCACTCTCCTGGCTTCCAGTTCTGCTAATTTGGCCATGAGATCTTTCTCGGCCATCTAGAGTCCTCGTAACTCTCTTGCCATCGACCGGAGTTTTTCACTCATGTTGGCTTTCAACTTTGTGTTCTCCTCTTCGTCCTTAATAGCTTGAAAGGCTGGAGGGAGGCTACTGACTATAAGGTGTAATAAGTCAACAAAGATAAGAGCGGCTCAATGTTGATTAAAGCTAGTCTTCGGATAGGCTATGATGGTTTGCAGGGCGTCAATCATGGTAGGCGCTTTATCTTGGTTAAGAATCTCGGCCACAGATAATTTATGAGTCTCATCCAGAGATTTCCACGCTGTGACCACGTCAGGAGAGCTGGGAGGAGTAAGCACAATGTCCTTTAGGATGGGAGCATCAGGGGCTGTACGACAAGGAGATCTTCCAATGAATCGAGTAGTTCAGCCATCGAGTCATGATCCCTCCTACAAAAGAACCCTAGAGTTAGGATAACTCGGTACTTCTTTGAAAAAGGGGAAGATGAAATCTACCTCTGGTTGGGGCATTTTTGAAGATTGCCCCTCCTCTTGAATCGGAGGTAGTCGGGAGAATTGTTCTTTCTCCTAAGGTACAGGTGACTTGGAGTCCAGAGAATTAGCCATAGCAGTGGTCTCCAGTACAGAAGAATAAACTACAATGGCAAGAGAGTTGGCACAAACATGCTCCGCTGACTGAAGGACTTATTCCAGGGGAGTCTCTTTCTCAAGGCTCGCTAGCTTGGATGATGGTGCAGGAGAGGCTGTAACGGAACTAAATTTGGCAGAGGGCAATGAAGGTATCGCGTGCCCAAAAAGACTTCTTTTAGGGGCATCAGTTTTAAGAAGGGAGGAGGTTGATTTACTGGAACTGGATCGAGAGAACTTGGAAAGAGTGGCTTTATCAGATTTGACGTCTTGCTTGCTCCTTATCATGACCAATCGAGATGGATGAGCACCAGACTTAACAGAAGGGAGTTGAAGCTTGGAAATTGGTTGAGCGTCTGAATCATCGCTCTCAACAGCCTCCACTTCAATGGCTTTCTGTGAACTATTGGCTAGTCCACGTTGAAGCCGTTTTAAGGGCTGCTCTTCCTCTTCTTCCTCTGCTGCTTCTGAGTCAGTGAGGGCTTTGCTAGGCTGCTTTGGAGATAGGATGGTTGGGGGCAGCGCATCTGAAAGACAAAAGAAGAGAGTAGGGTCAGGCACCAAAAAAGTCAATAGAAATGAAACTTTAGAGATACCTAAACAATCACGATATCTGAGGATTTTAACACAATGTTTTCTAGTCAAAATTCATGCTCTAAAGTATAGAGACCAGAAAAAGTCACATCTTGGGTGGCAATAAAAGACATCGGTCGAACTACGTCAGCTATGGCAAAGTGAGCTTTCGGTCGGGGAGGCTGCCGATCCAATGTGTTAGTGAACTCTCTCTCAAAATTCCTCATGTCCACTAGCAAGCCTTTTAGCGTACGACTGGCATTCTCTGGTCGGGACATATAGTCGCGTAATTATCTTTCCCTTAGGTGCTGAACGGCCTCACAGTGCCTTTCATTCATAGTAAGCCAGTTTGGATGAGACTTTATACGAATAAACTCCTCATAGTCTTTTTTTTTTTTTTTTGGTTGAACCTCATAGTCTATGATGGATTGATATAAGGGGGAGACAACATTACCTTCGCTGTTTGCTGACCGCTTCTTGAATTTCTACGATAATTCAAAAGATTTGTTAGAGGTATCTCAGCCAGAAGGAGAGGACTAAGAATCATTAAAGGAGTCAGTAGCATCATCTTTGACTGAAAAAATAGTACTTCAACCACCAGGCAAGAAAATCCTCAGTTGTCGCAAGAAAAGGGATGAAATGGCAAGGTTTAAAAGAAGAGAGGGCCAGCTCACTCATAAGAGTAATATCGTCAATGCTATCATAGTCTTTTAAGACCGAACGCTCAAGCCCACCTTCGGTGGCCGAGAAGAAGCAGGGGACAGGTATAGCCTAAACAAGGCCAAATTGTTGAGCCCAAAACTAGGGGTTATAGGGCTCTGAGCTACACATGTTATTCTTGGTGTGCTCGAGATAAACCCCAAAATGAAGATCCCGGCACATTAGGTACGAATCCTATAGAGCCGCATGTCTGGTAGGATCTTGGATGGCATCACGTAGCCAAGGAGGTAGACTCTCCGAACGATGAAAAGGAATGAAAGAAGCAGAGGGACGATCCTCTAAAAGTGAGAAGAAAAACTTAAAGCAATCTGAAAGAGACCGGACTATTGGTGGGTAGAGTAGTTTGAACCCAACCGTAGGAAACTCATTGGCTTGGGGAGGAGGAATGAACTCAGGAAAGTAGGCACTCAACCACAGCTGGAGAGCCCAAATGGGGCCCCCACCATGAGCAAACCCAAAGTCCACGAGGTCGTTACAACCCCAGTATAGGGAAGAGAGCATAAAGGCAGCAAGGTTGTCAGGCCAGTCAGTCGCCAAAGCATTAACAAGGCCTAGGTAGGCCTTGGTATTCTTATCGGCTCAGGTGCAAATCAAACAATGACAAATCCAGGATAACAAAAGACTACATATTCTTGTCTGTTGACCGGAACACTCTGTTTCTGGTAATGGGCTAAGTACGAAGTGTAACTATACTTCTTATTGAAGTTTAGGTCCCAGCCGACTCTGGAGCTATCGGTGCTGCCATTGAATTCCTCCCCTTCAGTCTTAAGACCTAGAAGGGCACCGATATCTAACATGGTGGGACTCAACAAGCTAAAGTTAAAGTGAAAGGAATTAGTTGAATGGGACCACAAGTGAAGGGCGGCATGGAGGAGATCAGCATCACATGGGTAATGGATGGTCGAAATGTGAATGGCTTCATAGATCCCTAGCTTCTTCCAGGACTCCCTCTTGACAGAGGACATGTGTTCCACCCAGTCATTCCACTCACAGTACCTAGAAGCCCAATGCTGTTTCACAGCGGTGGGTTTATACTTTAGGGTTGGTATTCCTTTTCTAAAGTAAGAATGGTCTTCTGGGTGAGACGGGAATCGCAGGAGGGAATCAGTGGCAGTAGGGTCCTCAAAGATGGGACCCAAGGTAAAACGACCAGCTTGAGGGATAAGTACCTCTAAGTTCATAGTAGGGTGAAGCGCAACCCACCTCTCTTGAAGACGCTCTGCCACAGATTTAGAGCTGCTCACACCAAGTCTGAATTGATTCATTTTCGATCTTAGTTTGGAAGCAGACGAGGAAGAAGAAGATGAAGAAGGACGAGGAAGAAGAAGGTGAAGAAGGACGAGTAGAGGAAGGGTTTTAAGCAAAGATATTGCCAAATCCTAAAGCAAAAAGGAAGAATGATTACTTCCTAGGGAAATGGCGAGAGATAAATCAAAACTTCGAGCGTCGACTTGTGATTGGCCCCACTTGTTACGCAGAATGTACTTTGAAGATTTCGTACCTTCTGATGGTTGGCGCCACAGAAGATATTTTGATTGGCAAAATTTAAAATTAGCATGAGCCTCTTGGACTATAAATGAACTCGTCCACAAGACTTGTGAGGGGCATTGTTTACACCCAAAATTTGCTCAAAATCTTTGATCACAACCCAAAAGGATTACGACCGAGGGAAACCATAGCGACGCTTGATCAGAGGGCACACGTCTAATTTAATCAGCCAAAAAGGGGTTGCACTTATGATCGGTCAGCATCAACGGTTACACTCGATCAAGCGGTTACTTTTGTGCATATAGTTAGAGCAAACTCAAAAAGCGTGGTGTGAGGATCTACTCCAGGAACCATAGTTTCTCATAGCTCGATGGGTTTGGGGGGTACGCTCCTTGATTGGAGAGAGAAAAGGAATGCGTCTTCTCAAATGGTTGTGATTCATCGGGGCATGGGGTTCATATAATTAAATGAAATGGGGTCGCCACCTACGATTAGGGCCTAGGACCCATTGGTGTAGCCCTATGAAAGCCTACGGGACTTCGTTTGGTTTGGTCAGAGATTCGGGGTAAGTGGTCAGGTTACAAGAGTGAAAAGGTGTTAGGTACCCACCTCGCCCAGATAAACCGGTCTTTCTACTATATGCTGGTTTTCAAATATTCTTCCTTCATAATGTCCTATTTCCACATGTTCAACTAAAATGATGAGCACACTGCTTAATTAAATTAACTATTGTACATTGCACAGTTATAATTTAAAAGTCTACCTTATTACAGAATTAAAATGCAGTGAAAGAATTAAATACCTGTATGCATTTAAATCAATGCGATTATACGGGACGAATCACGTTCCTAGCTCAAGTGGAGGCAAAAGACTGGCTTCGACCTTTGTCGGACAGAGTAACGACATCGAAACGTAATTACCCAGATGTCAGGAAAAATAACGGCATCGAACAAATATCTGGGAAGTACTTACCCAGATGTTGGGCAGCATAACAGCGTATGGTATCGGGTGCTGAGACCTCGGATAGCGTAACAGCATCAGAAAGCTTTGAAAGCTAGGCTTCTTCAATTATTAGGCAGAGTAACGGCTCATGGGCTTTGGATACTAGAACCTCGGACAGAATAACGGCATCGAAAAGTGCTTCAGAAACTAGGGATTAGGTCATCGGGCAAGGGGACTAGGCAATGGGAGGCTTCAAGTTTTCGAACAGAACCGGGTTAGGAGAGGCGGGCCGGAGGACCCGAACTCCAGATAGAGGGACTAGGCTCGAAGGCTCGAAATCGGATAGGGGCAGGGCCTCAAAACTAGGAAAAAAGGAAAAATGAGAAAATGGAGCTCTGGGGTCCCCTCTCTCCTCCACTTGAGAGCTTGTTGAAATGAGGGGTGGGGGGCTATTTATAGGCAAAAGTTCATCTACCGGTGCCGCGGGGGTTTTAGCAGTGCCGCCGGACAAAAAATTCTCATTCTGGGTACCTTGGTGGTGCCGTGATCAAGGAATATTCACTGGCTATGGTGCTGCCGCATAGCATCGTGTCCACGGTGCTACCGCGCAGTGTCACATCTGAGGCACTGCCAGGGCAGCGTGTGATGCCGCTGGGTTAGGGCCTTAAGTGAGGGCATCGTGGGGGTCATTCTAGGAATGCAGGGGGTTCGTGAGTGGAAACATAATGGAACAGGGGGTGTCCGAGTTAGCCCGAAGGAAAGGTGTATTTAAAGGGCATTGCCAGTCTTTCACGTCTAGTTGTCGTCATCGCTGGAGGGGTGACAAAATCCAGTGTCTACAGTTTGCCCCTCTTTGGCTGAGACCTGTGCCAACAGCCGAAGGGCAAATACAAAAGACCGCTTGATTTTATCACCAGGAGCATGCATCACCGCCTCTTTGCTCATAGGTGGCGGAGTTTAACGATAAAACCGAGCCTCGCTAAACCATTCGACAAATCTTTTGTGCCACTACTACTGTCACTTTGCTCATAAGTGATAGAGGCCCCTTAGTAAACCTTTCGGTGAACTTCCTCGGGTTGAGTAACTACTATCGCCACTTTGCTCATAGGTGACAAAGTTTTGAACAATAAAACCTAACTCAGCAAATTGCTTGGTGAATGATAAAACTTATCTTGGCAAACCATTCGATGAAAATTCCTTTTTGCTTTAAATGGCAAAACCTATCTTGGTAAACCATCCGATGAAAACTTTTGTTTTAAACGATAAAACCTATCTCGACAAACCGTCCAATGAAATCTTTTATTTTGAATGGCAAAACCTATCTCGGTAATCCATTTGGTTCTCAATCAGTAAATCTAGAGTATCGGGTGTCAACGGCAGATCGAAGATCAAATGGCAACGGGCGATCCAAGGATCAGCTGACAATGGTGATCGATAGATCAAATGGCAACGGACGATCCGAGGATTGGATGACAATGGTGATTATAGATCAAATGGCAACAGGCGATCCGAAGATCGGATGACAATGGTAATCGATAGATCAAATGGCAACGGGCTATCCAAGGATCGGATGACAATGGTGATCAATAGATCAAATGGCAATGGGCGATCCAAAGATCGGATGACAACTGGCGATCTGAGGATCGAATGACAACGGGTGATCAACAGATCAACTGACAACGGGCGATCTAAGGATCGGATGATAACGGGCTATCCGAGGATTGAATGACAACGGGTGATCAACTGACAATGGGTAATCCAAGGATCGAATGACAATGGGTGATCAATAGATCAACTGACAATGGGCAATCCAAGGATCAGATGACAACGGTCGATTCGAGGATCAGATGACAACGGGTGATCAATAGATCAACTGACAACGGGCAATCCAAGGATCGGATGACAACGGGCAATCCGAGGATTAAATGACAATGGGTGATCAATAGATCAAATAGCAACAGGTTTTGAGAATGCTCCAATAGATTTTGATCTTTGAGCAACGCTCAGTAAGAATTTTTGTGTTTTGAGCAATGCTAGATTAGAAAGACATCGTGATCAAATTTTCTCTGAGAAGTGTATGATGAGATGACATCGCGACCAAACGATGAGATGGCATCATGACCAAACAATGAGATGGCATCGCAACCAAATGATGAGATGGCATCGCGACTAAATTTTGAAATGTGAAATGATGAGACGGCATTATGACTGGATTTTGAAATGTGTGCGGTGAGACGTCATCGCAACCGGATTTTGAAATGTGAAGGATGAGATGACATCGTGATCGAATTTTGAAATGTGAACAATGAGACGGTATCACGACCAGCTAGGGAAGACTTATGATGAGATGGCCTTGTGACCAATTTTTAGAAAGCATATGATGAGATGGCATTGCGACCAATATTTAGAAAGTATACGATGAGATGGCATCGCGACCGATTTTTTGAAAACATACTATGAGATGGCATAGCAACCGAATTTTTGAAAACACATGATGAGATGGCATCGCGACCATTGGGGAAAAATATTTGATGCAATGGCCTTGCGGCCAGGTTTTGCATGGTGAGGTGAGCTTGTAACCCAAAAAAATTATTATTATTTTTTTCTTAGGCGCAGCACTACCGGTTCTGCGCAGTGCCACCACGTGGGCCATGGACCTACGCGGCGCTGCTACGCAGGGCCGCGGGCCTATGCGGCGGTGCCATGCTGGGCCATGGCGTTGCCATACGGCACCGCCAGGTGCACACCCATAGCCCGCAGGGCCGCCAAAATGCCATTTCTATAAAAGGGGGGGTAGACCTCATTTCTCACCCCCATCTCCCTTGGCTAGGTCTTTTCCCTCTTTGGGCTCTCCCCTGTCTCTTCTTTCTCTCTCTTCCTTACTTTCTCTTATTTTTCCCTTTGTTCTTTTCTTTCCTGTCGCTTTTGTGAGCCATTCACCATGTCTTCATCCAAACGAGGTAGGCCATCATCTTCTACCTCCGAGGTGTCTGGTGACCTGAAGACGGAGTGTTACATGGGCAGTATTTTAGTAGACATCGCGCTCCACAAATGCTGCTCCATCTTGGGTCAAGCTCTCAAGAAGGTAAGTAGTCCTCACCCTTTCTTCTCCTTTCATGCAACGCATATTTTTGTTCAGTATTTGGTTTCTACTCAATATGTTGCAGGAGCTTTAATCTCCTATTTATAAGAAGTATTGTCGTCCCAACGATGTCTTGTCATGGTACTCGTGCCATCATCCTGCTATGAGGGAGAGGGTAAACTTGACTGGCTTGGGGCGTACTGCTCAGGTAGTTGTGCCTAAGCTGGATACTCCCGTAGTTCATGCTTTGGCGAACCGCTGGTGGCCGTCAACCCATACATTTCACCTGCCTACTGGGGAGGTAACCATCACCCCTCTTGACTTCTTCATGATCACCGGGATTCCCTTCACTAGGAAACCTATTTCTGTGACTCTATGCTCACTTTCTACGAATGTTGGATCATCTTGCCTTCGGCACTCCTGGGTTGACCGGATGCCCCTACGTTCTTTGGGTATGCTTCGCTCCCCTGATTCCTCTTTTTTTTTTTTCTTTCAGTCTTCAAACTTCGCTTGGTGTTTGATATTACTCTCTTATTTCCTTGACAGGTCTGGTGTTACGAGGTTCTTGGAATCCATGCCCCTGGCTTCCCTGATGAGTCAGCTCCTTACATCCCCCGAGTGACTTGCTGGGGGAAGGCTAGGTGTTCTCTTACTAATGAGTTGCAAGTACACCTCCAGCTCAATGAGTTGGCTGCTACCCGGGTAATGATCAATGAAACTTCTTTGAGTCCTCTTGTTCTTCCTGAACTGATTCCTCTTAGCTTGTTTACCTGAAACGATTCTGTTGGCAAATCCGTTGGCAGCCCTATGATGAGGAGGAGATCGTGTATCTTGACGAGTTGGAGTACCGGTTTGTTTATGGGCTTGTCCAAAAGCGGATAGTCTTTGAGGGCCCTTCTGGGGCGAAGCTGTATCTTGGGGAGAGGGTGACCCACCAATGGCATTCTACTCAGGCAGTACCTCAGCCTCCCGCTGCTCATATGCGTGCTCCTCTCTTGTCTCCTGACATCGAGGCCTTGAGGGCTGGGATTGATGCTATAGAGCTGATTGTGGCAAATCAGGATTATCAGGACTACCTTCATCGGGAGACCATCTGTGTTCGCTTGACGCAGGAGGGTCCCATGGTATTCCCTTGAATCTTATCTCCTTTTGTGACATTCTCCGTCCCTCTTTTTTTTTTTCGAAAACTGACAGCCTGTCCCTTCTTTTCTTTCTTCCTTTTCGTAGCATCCAGGTCATCGCCTGATTCCTGGGGAGTACGGATTGCCTCCCTCACATGGTTGCAGTGTGAACTCTCGCCCTTCCCATGCTACCAGTACCGACTTGCCTATTGCGTAGGTGGGCGACGCCATTCCAGGGTACAGGGGGTGGACCATCCCTTCCAGGCTCGACATTAGTCTTCAGACCGTTCTCCTTGCCTTTTCTTGAAGTAATCTCAAACCTTTTCTCTTTCAGAGAGATCAGCTCCACGAGATGAGGGAATCTCAGGACCACTTTGAGCGTCGTTACTAGCGGAGTTTTGAGGCGAGACAACGATATGCTGATGAGAATAGGCACCTACGGAGGAAGCTCATGCATGCAGGACTTTTTCAATTCCCATCCCTGGTGCAAGATGATGCCGATGATGATGATGATGATGATGACGGTGGCGATGAGCACATCCCGGAGGCCGATAGCGAGGCCGGATCCTTTGGCGAGAATTAGACTTCTTCCCCCCAGTTATTGAATATACTATTTTTTTGTATGGATTCCTAGAGTGTTGTTGGGATTTTTTATTTTGTTTGGATGTTGTACACTGTATATAGTTTTTCTATTTTTTATGTTATGTACAGAGTAGGTTAATTACCTTGAAACAATTACTGTTTCTTTGCAAGGTACAATCCCAAACGTCTTTCATTTAACCCCTAATGGTTACAGGTTACATGCATGGTAATGGTGGGGCAACGGAAAAGAGGGTACGACAACGGAAAAGAGAGTGATGGAAATGAAACATAGTCCAATAAGGTCACCCCTCAATTAAATGTTTCATCCACAATTCGTTCAGTAGATTCACGATCTTCGGCGTTAGCTCTTCTGGTAGTCAAAATTTTGCCGTTGCTTCTTTCGGAGCCAAATGACATCGCGTGGATATGAGATGATGCAAGTAGGAGGTGGTATGAGTCAAACCCATCAACCACACATAATCACAATCCTGAACTTTGAAGACCGGGGCTTCTGTATCCAACCAATGGCAGTTTCATTGAACCTTCTCATCCATTTTTTCTTCCGAGTATTTCTTCCACTCCTTGATCGCATGAAACTCTATCGTTTCTCTTCGGATTTGAAAATGCTTCAGGTGCAGCATGGCGTCGGGTATTGGTTGAACCAATTGTAGCCTTTCCAGTAGCCACATTTGCAAAATTGTAGGGGATCCTGCATAATAATCTATGCCATACTTTTGGGAAGCACTCATGTCGTCCAGACCTTTGAAAGTCTTAGCTAGCACTGTAGGGGTGATATCACATCCTTTAAGAAGCTGTTGAACAACGTCGACCATTATAGGGAGAATGCCTTTCCTCGGGGTGCGCAATAAGTATCTCCCAATCATGTAAAACAAATATGCTCTCCTCCTGTTCTCTTGTGGAGTCTTTCCAACACTTTCTTGCTTGGAAAAGATTCCTGCTATTTTTCATAATGTCAACTTTGCCATATTCCGTGACCTTCTTGACTTCCCTCTTGGGTCGTCCGAAGAAATCTTGCAGCACTTCTTCATAGCTATTGCGTAGAGGGGGATGGAAAAGTCTTCCTGACGGTGGTGACAGCATGCAAGCTCAAAACTCTTCAACTGTGGGGGTTATCTTCACATCTCCAAATTTGAAAACGTGGAGTTCTGGATCCTAACATTGGTATACTTGCTGAAGCATGTCATGATGGATCTTCACATACATAATCCCTCCAAGGATCGGTAGATGTACATCTTTCAAAATGGTTGGATCTTCGGAGCTCATGTCTATGATCCATTTACGCAAAGTCTCGTCGAGAGTTACCTTCTTTGGGGGATGCATATCACTTGTACCCAACCAAAGAACTCCTTAGTAAACTGGAAAAGATCTCTCTTTTTTTCTTAGACTCAAGGAATCGTCAGCTCCTACTAGTAACACACGAGGAGATGCCGGATGGCAGATTTTTGTTGGATGGCGGGATTTTTCTTTTGATGGGTTATGGAAATTGCCGAGTAGAGGATTTTGGAATATTCCCCTGATGAAGGGTTGATGTGACCACACTTGAGCATGCCAAGTTTCCTACGTATTCTTTAAAAAGGAATTAGGTCAAACGTAGTTCATGCAGACCTGATGACTACACAAAATATTTTTTGAGTTGGTCCATGTTGATTAGGCCCTTGACATCTTCTCCATCAAGATCCACGAGTCAAACAGCTTGCCCGATTAGGATTTCATTTACTTGATAAGGTCCGCTCCAATTCGGTCTGAACTTGCCCCTTGGGTCATGGATAGATGTCCTTTGCTCACGAAGAACTAAATCTCCTTCTTTGATGTTCCACGGGAAAACTCCTTTGTTGAAGGCTCTTGCCATTCTGAGTTGGTACTTTTTAAGGTGATCCATGGCTTTCATCCTTTTCTCATCTAGCAGGTTGAGCTCATCATGCCTTTCCTGCATCTATTCTCCTTCGGGTAATTTGCAGTCCATCAATACTCTGAGGGGCGGTACTTGGATTTCCATAGGTAATACCGCCTCCATTATAGACCAATGAAAAAGGAGTTGTCCCAGTAGAGGTTTGAATGGACATCCAATAAGCCCATAATGCATATGGGAGCTTGTCTGCCGAATCTCTATGAGTATCAGCCATTTTTTGCAATATGACTTTGACATTTTTATTGGCTGCTTCCGCTGCTCCGTTAGTCTGCGGTGGTAAGTCTTCGATCGGTGCCTCTTGATACCAAACTTGGCGCAAAACTTATCCATTTTTCCAAAGAAATGTGCTCCCTGATCAGATATGAGGGCGTGTGACACTCCGTATCTGCATATGATATTTTCCTTGATGAACTTCACTACTTTCGCACCCGTCAAGATGGTGTAAGATTATGCTTCCACTCATTTAGTGAAATAATCTATAGCGATGAGGATGAATTCATGTTCGTTGGACGCTTTCAGTGTCACCTTCCCTATGATGTCGATACCCCACATGGAGAATGGCCAGGGGAGCATTCAATGAATGGAGTTCTGTGGGAGGAATGTGGATAATGTTGGCAAATATCTGGCACTTGTGACATTTTTTCATAAATGTGGCACAATCTTCTTCCATGGTTGCCCAATAATACCCCAGTCTTAGGATCTCCTTGGCAAGCATTCTGGCATTCATATGTGGTCCATAAATTCCATGATGGATTTCCTTCATGATTGTTTGAGCTTGTTCCTCATCTACGCAGAGCAGTTGTATGTAATCGTAAGATCTTTTGTACAACAAGTTTCCCTGGAGCATGAACTGCGTGGCGTACTTTTGTAGCCGCTTCTTTTCTCCTACAATGAAATGTTCAGGATACTTCCTTTCTCTGATGAAGTCAATTATGGGTGCGAACCACACTTTCCCATCAGCTGTCAAGGCATTCACTGATTCTTCATATGCCGGCTCACATCTCTTGTCCACCAGAAATGGTCGGATCTAGGTATCTGAGCTGCATTCAACCATTGAGGCGAGGGTGGCCAAAGCGTCTACAAATCTATTGTTGACTCTTGGTAAATATTTAAATGTAATCTCTTTGAAATTCTTGATCATCCCCTCAAAGAGTTCTTGATAGGGTTTCAACTTTTCATCTTTCGTTTTCCATCTTCCTTGAGTTTGACAGATTATGATTGATGAATCCCCATAAACTTTCAACTTCTCAATTCCCAATGCCATGGCGGCCTAGAGGCCAATCACACATGCTTTGTACTCTGCAATGTTGTTGGTACATGGGAATTCTAATCGAAAAGCAGAAGAGAGATAAAGATCTTCTGGGGTTATTAGCAATATTTCGGCCCCATATCTCCTCTGATTGGCTGCACCATCAAAATACAACTGCCACCAGTCTTTGCACTCTTCTTCTTCCATGCATGCTAAGTCCTCATCCGGGAAAATATCTTCCATTGGTCGCGAATCTGACTCCATCGGATGCGCAACTAGATGGTCTAAGACTGCTTGCCTCTTCATAGACTTTTGGTTAACATATGTTATGCCAAATTCCGATAATAACAACAGCCATCTAGCCATCCTCCCAGTTAGCACTGGCTTTTCAAACAAGTACTTTATCGGATCCATCCTTGAGATAAGTCGGATTGGATGTGAAAGCATTTAATGCCTTAATCTTTTAGTCACCCACACCAGGGTGGTACATGTCTTCTCTAAAGGGGTATAGTGAGTTTCGTACTCTTGCAGTTTCTTGCTCAAGTAGTAGACTGTGCACTCTTCCCCATTCTTCTGATCAAGCTATGCTACCATTGATCCCATTGCCATTTCTTCAATGGATAAGTATAACAATAGTGGTTTACCCAACGTTGGCGGGACAAGCACTGGCAGATGAGTCAAATACTCCTTTATTTTATCGAACGCATCTTGGCACTTATCGTTCCACTCTTTTAGCTCTTCTTTTCTGAGGAGCTTGAAAATTGGTTCACATGTCGCGGTTAGGCGTGCTATAAACCGACTTATATATTGGATGCGACCCAATAAACCTCGAATCTCCTTTTCTATTTTTGGTGATGGCATTTCTGTTATAGCCTTTATTTTGTCGGGATCTACTTCTATTCCTCTTTCATTGACAAGAAATCCCAGAAGCTTTCTAGCCGTTGCTCCGAATACACATTTTTGAGGGTTCAATCTGAGCTTGTATTCTTTTATCCACTCGAGAAACTTTCTCAATGCCAAATGCCCCTGTCGGGTGACCAATTTGACGATCATGTCATCCACATACACTTCTACTTCTTTATGTATCATGTCATGTAAGATGACCATAGCTGCTCGTTAATACGTTCCTTCTGCGTTCTTCAGACCAAAGGGCATCACCTTGTAACAATAGGTTTCCTCATGGTGTGGTAAATGCTATCTTCTCTCTGTCCTTTGGACACATGCTGATCTGGTTATACCCAAAAAATCCATCCATAAATGACAATAGGGCATGCTTTTCCATGTTGTCTACTAGCAAGTCAATGTGAGGCAATGGGAAGTCGTCCTTGGGGCTAACTTTGTTGAGATCTTGAAAATCTAAGCACATCCTTACTTTCCCATCTTTCTTGGGAACTGGGACAATATTGGACAACCATTGAGGGTATTGTGCCCACTTGGAGGAATCCTGCTTTCCACTGCTTGATGACTTCCTCCCTGATCTTTTCACTCTATTTAGGCCTCATTCTTCTGGGCTTCTATTTGATAGGCCGAGCGTCTAGATAAGTGGGCAGTTGATGCTGTACTATCCTTGGATCGATGCCTGGCATATCTCCATGCGAATACTTCTTGAAACTCCTTCAACAAGGGTGTCATCTGACCAACTTCCTCCTTATTGAGTGAGGAGCTGATTTTAACCATTCGGGGACACTGTTCTATTCCCAGATTTATGAGACATGTGTCCTCTCAGACAGGTTGAGCTTTTCTTTGCTTTAGTTGTTTTATTAAGTGATGATGTTCAAGGATCTCCTCATCATCAAAAGATGAATCGGAAGAAGAAGAAGAGACATACGCGGAATGGTTGACTTCATTCATGATGGAAAGAGGAATACAAGTAGACTTGACAGACTGGAAGGTACTACCTTCCTTGATTACAAGAGACTTACCAGCAGATAAAACTAGTTTGGAGCTGACCACTCCTTGAGGCTCTATTTCCTGAAAACTATCAGAAACACTGATCCAGTTTACAATGGGTTCTTGGAGAGGATGAATCAAAAGATGAGGCTTTGGCCCTTCTTCGTCCCCTGCAGAAATCATGGCTATCTCGAACAGTTCTCTGATGCTCAGATCTTCTTCAGCAGCTTTCAATTCTGCTAGTTCCACTTCTAGTGCCACCCAGTCGATGTTGTCTTGAAAGAAGGCTTCAAATCCCGATTGGATATTTCCTTTGTCGTGATCAAACCATGGCTCGATGTTGCCATAGTACGGGAAATCCTCCCCTTCCTTGACGAAATACCCATTCAGAGTCTTGAAATATGGAGATGGTTCCATGGTAGCGCTTGCCTTCTCACATTTCAGGCTATTTTGTAGTTTGCCTTTCTTCCTTGGTTCTTCATATCCCAGTCCATGACGGTTGCTATAAGTTGGAAACTTAGGGAATTCTAGAATCCCTTGCTGATTCTTTCCCAATCCAAGTCCTGGGAAATATTCCATGCTGATCATCATCTTCAAAGTTGATTTACTCCATGTGGATGGATACCCGGATGGGACTATCTCTCTGTCTTCTGAGGTTGTCACACTGATTGCCCCAATCTCGAACCCACCCAGCTGGGTATCTTCTGCAGTTTCTACTCCTACTTCAATGTTTGCCAAAGTGTGAACTATTTCTGGGTCACCGAAGATAGTGATCATCTTCCCTTCATGGATAAACTTCATTTTCTGATGCAGGCTTGAGGCCATTGCCCCTACAGAGTGTAGCCAGGGTCACCCCAATAACATGTTGAATGATGCTTGAATGTCGATCACTTGACATTCCACTGTGAACTGGACAGGTCCGACTCAGATTTCAGTGGTCAAAACTCCCAGAACCTTTCTTCTTGTGTTATCATATGCTCGGATTGTCTGAGCAGAGGGTTTCATACGAGTGAGGTTTAGCCCCCATACAGCTTGCCGCCTTGAGGGGTTTGACGTTGAGAGCTGATCCGTTGTCTATCAAGACTTGGGGGCCCCGATTCCCATTGCACTCAACGGTAATGTGCAAGGCAGCCCGATTATGATTCTTTCCTCCAGGTGGCAGATCATCATCAGAGAATGAGAAAGAATGTGTGGCATAGGTAGCCCCCATGATGTTTGAAAGTTCTTCTGGGCCCATCTCTATTGGTACCTAAACTTTGTTGAGTGCTTTCAAGACTGCTTCCCGATGTGGCGGGGAGGCCATCAACAACCCCCAGACAGAGATACTGGCTTGTATCATCTTTAGTTGGTTCAACACCTGGTTTTCTGGCTGGTACTTGCTTTGTGGTAAGGCGAGCACGTACGGTTTCTCCATAATCAGACCCTTATCTTTGAAATTTCTTCCACTTTGGGTCTTGGATACTTCAGGTTATCTCCCCTTTACAATGACCTCTACCGGGCATAGCTCGTCATCCTCTAGGTCACTTTCAGTTATCACCAAGGTTTCTACCATTGGACTCTTCCTTCTTGGATTAATGACTTTGCCTTCCACCTTCAAGGCAGCGATCGTCTCTCGGGCCTTTCAAAGAATCTTAGATAAGGTTTCTTGCTTCCCATGAAGATGCCTGACAAGTTGGTCATGTTCTGGTTTTCTCGGGCCTACCGGTATCATTTGCTGGATCATTTTGAAAACCTCATTGGCTAGCTTTTGGAACCTTATGGCTTCAGCTAAGGATCTGAAATGTTCATCTTCTGATGTTTCCTCATCACTGGACATCACTGAATGAATATTCCTTATGGGGTCTCTCATTTGATCATCCATATTGATGTTGTAGAGATAGAACCTATCATGTGCTTGTGCCCATTCATGATATTCCTCAATTCCACGGTCCAGAGATGCTAGAGGACTTCCCCACAAATGTCTTGCCAGAGCGAACATGAGAGCGACCTCGTCTTCCAATTCTTTCAAGACTTGAGGTAATAGCCATTTTTCATTCACTGGATGTTGCCGTTGCAATTCTTCCTGATAGCTTTTGTCTGTAAATGCCACTTTAAGGAGCATTTGGTGAATCTTTTCAACCATTCTGAGGATCCCTCTTGCTTCGAATGGAAGGGACCAAGCTCTTGGCCCACAAATTTCCTCATATTGGTTGGCATTGGGTTTTTTCTCTGTTTCAGATGCTTCATTGGGTAGTTCACTATCAGTGCCTTCATCCATTTCTTCGTCATTCAGACTTTCACTGGATGTTTCCTTATCTGGCTCTTCTTCAGAATCCTGATGACCTGGGTCCTCTTCTTCCTCCCCACTACTATCAATAGGGTAAATTTTGCTTGTTGGATCAAAGTAAGGATCGCCGATATTGATATTATCGACCCAATTTTCCCACCCTTCCATCATTCTTGGCGGACCGGCATAGGGGAACTCATCTGAGTATAACATTGGATCTTGAGGTGGGTTTCCAAAGAAATCCTTGGTTAATGCCAGATTCAACCAAGCCATATTCCGCAGCTCATGCAACATTCTCTGAGGCGCATCTTCTTCTGCAGGTAATTCTATCTTTTCAACTTGTTCTGCTAAATGGCCACACACCATGTTTGGAAGCTGGAAGTTGCTTGAGACATGATGTTGTGGGCTGTGGAGATGTTGGGATGTTCTAAAATGTGTCATCATCTCTTAATGGATGTGTGGATGTGATGTTGAGGGTCGTGACCTTCGAATTGATACCTATTTCGACATGTGTTCATTTTCGGTTTAAACCAGACCGGGTGGGTCGTGTGGAGTTAATTGGGGGCATTTCTGTAGTTTTTTGGGTTTTGGACATTCTAAAAAGTGTCCTTATCTCTTCTTAGACTTGTGGATGCGATGCCAAGGGTCGTAACCTTTGAATCGATACATATTTCGACTTATGTTCATTTGCTGTTTAAACCAGACCGGGTGGGTCGTTTAGGGTTGTTTGGGGCCATTTCTGTACTTTTTTGGGTTTGGGATGTTCTAAAAAGTGTCGTTATCTCTTATTACACATGTAGATGCGATGTTGAGAGTCGTGACCTTGGAATCGATACCTATTTCGACATATGTTCATTTTTTGTTTAAACAAGGCCGAGTGGGTCGTTTGGGGTTATTTGGGGGCATTTCTGTACTTTTTTGGGTTTGAGATGTTCTAAAATGTGTCCTTATCTCTTATTACACGTGTGGATATGAAGTTGAGGGTCGTGACCTTTGTATCGATACCAATTTAGACAAATGTTCATTTTCGGTTTAAACCAGATCGGGTGGGTCGTTTGGGGTTATTTGGGAGCATTTCTGAACTTTTTTGGGTTTGGGATGTTCTAAAATGTGACCTCATCTCTTATTAGATGTGTAGATGCGATGTTGATGGTCGTGACCTTCGAATTGATACGTATTTCGATAAATGTTCATTTTCGATTTAAACCAAACCGGGTGAGACGTTTGGCGTTATTTGGGGGCATTTCTGTACTTTTTTGGGTTTCGGATGTTCTAAAAAATGTCCTTATCTCTTATTAGACGTGTGGATGCATTGTTAAGGGTCGTGACCTTCGAATCGATACCTATTTCGACATTTGTTGATTTTCGATTTAAACCAAACCGGGTGGGTCGTTTGGGGTTATTTGGGGGTATTTCTGTACTTTTTTGGGGTTGGGATGTTCTAAAAAGTGTCATTATCTCTTATTGACGTGTGGATACGATGTTGATCGTCGTGACCTTCGAAGCGATACTTATTTCGACATATGTTCATTTTCGGTTTAAACCAAACCGGGTGGGCCGTTTGGCGTTATTTGGGGGCATTTCTGTACTTTTTTGGGTTTTGGATGTTCTAAAAAATGTCCTTATCTCTTATTAGACGTGTGGATGCATTGTTAAGGGTCGTGACCTTCGAATCGATATCTATTTTGACATTTGTTCATTTTCGGTTTGAACTAAACTGGGTGGGTCGTTTGGGGTTATTTGGGGGTATTTCTGTACTTTTTTGGGTTTGGGATGTTCTAAAATGTATCCTTATCTCTTATTACACGTCTGGATATGAAGTTGAGGGTCGTGACCTTCGAAGCGATACCTATTTCGGCATATGTTCATTTTCGGTTCGAACGAGACTGGGTGGGTGGTTTGGGCTTATTTGGGGGCGTTCCTGTACATCAAAGACATCTGACTTAGGCATCGGAGAGTCCCTGTTGGTGAAAACCGGCTCTTTGGTGTCCATCTTGTTCTCTTGTGCAGGTCTGAGTTCAGGAGGATCCTTGGTGGAGATTTCTCAACGGTATCTTCATATGGCCTTATGGTCAACGCCCTTGAGGGCTGCACCTTCCCTTATTCCGGAATGCGTGGCGTTACAGTTACGATGTTGAGATATCACAGGACGGGTTTCTTATTCTGATTAGGACACTATTAGTAAGTGCCTGATTTGGAGTTGATTTCTATTTGGGTTATCACGACCTGGCTCGATGGATCCATATTTCTAGTGATGAATGGTCAGATCTTTTAACTTGTATCATTAAGAAAAACCAAGCAAACGAGATGAGATGGGAATGAATAGTAAATTTTTTCTCCATTTAACTATTCTTGTTATTCCAACCCCACATGCGGGATGGGGCCTAATTTTTTAGTGCGAAAAATCAGGAACCAAATAGATGGATGGACCCTATCCAGAGCTTCAGTATCACAATCATCTGATTATCAAACATTTGATTTACTTAAACCACCATCTTGGGTTTTTAAAGTTTCATAAAATATAGATGGTTAGGATCGTTTGTTTAACTAATTCCCGTCCTTTTCTTGTGTGACTCTTGTCAACAACCTGTACCAGATCCAAGGTATTGATGTAGGCTTGAAGTATAGATAAATACAATTTTTTTGGGATGAGATTATTATTATTCCACAATGAGCAAAAAGTAACTACAATCTTAAGAAAATTCTTGGAAAAAGACTTCGAAAACCCAAATAAGGGTAAAAGATGACACAACTTCATTTTCCTTTTGTAGAAAATAAGTTTATCGATCAGAAGGACGTGTACAGCCAAAGAGTCTAAATCATTTACTCTTGAATCCAAGGAGTGGAATTGGGTCACACCATCTCACACATAAGAGACAGGGTCTTCTAGGCTAGGGAGTCAATGGTGCTGTTATTCTCCCTGAAGGTGTGAGCAATCAAATAATCCACGAAATAAGACACAAGATGGCGGATATCATGGATCACCGGAGCCACAACAATTGGGCTGGGCTTCTGCTGGTTTTGGATGAGGAGGACCAGCTCAATGCAGTCTGATTCCACAAGGACCTTATCGATACATAGGGATGTAAACGGATCGGATTCGGCTCGGATAGTGCTATATCCGCATCCGCATCCGATTAGCTTTCGGACGGATTCGGATAGTGCTAAACGGATACAGACACGAATATAGATCGGATATTTTATCCGTTTACATGTAAATATAGCTTTTTGGATAGCTATAGCCTATCCATATTTGCATTCGTTTAGCTTTCAGACGGATTTGGATAGTGCTGAACGGATACGGACACAGATTTCGGCTATTCATTTACACCCCGACGATACATTCACCTAGGACATGAAGGAGAGCTACTCGCAATGCTAGGGCTTCCCCAATCAAAATCGACTGGAATTGAGCGGGTTTGGAGACTGCATGGGCACATGAGGATGAGCACAACATCATGATGGCATGTAACATATGTATAACAGTATATAATTAATCATGTATCAACATCGGGCTAATTTTTTTTTTTTTGGTAACCAATACCAAGCTCATTAGGGGACATTCAAGGGCATCGATCAGGGAGAATTTTTTATTGGGAGAAAGTTCTCTATTCGAGAGTGTGGCCTATGCCAGCACTCCCATGAGTCAATCTGTCTCCTCTTCAGTTGAAAAGACACCTCAGCCCCCTTGTTTTGAGGAGCAGAGAGATAGACACATGAGAATGCTGAAGTAGGCCACACTTCCAGACAGAGAACTACTTCCCTTTTTATTTTATATGGGAGCAGGGTGGTCATTTAAGAGGCTATGTCTAAACACATGGCAACACGACCAGACAACATTATTTTTCCAATAATTAATAGTAATAGTTGTTGTGTACGACAAATGTCATGACGCAGGTAAGCAACCACTAAAGCAAAGGACAAGGCTCAACTTTGATGAATTTTTTTCCTGTCTTGTTCCCTGCCCAGTACAGCGGTCTAATTCCTCTCATAGGGAAGCAGAAAATGACGTTTTAAACTCCCTCAGGCAGGGGGGTAGGTCATCATTTCTCACTTTCTATGAGAGGAACTGGATCACTGTACCGGGCAGGAAACAGGAGACGATAATGATTCCAACTTTGATGCTTTGTTTCTAAACTCGAACGTGTGATCGCTTGGTTACAATGGACCAACCTTATCATTGCTATAGTCCAATAATATTTACTACTTACTTGGGGTTGGGTTAGTTGGGTCCCATTGTTTATATTGGGTTTTTAATTCTCTCCAGTGCTCTCATCTACTAGTGACAGGCAATGAGGGCCTTGGAGCTTGATACGTGGAACACACGACATCCAATAGTGCCGAGCACGACTGATCCAGTTTCTCTTTCCTTTCTTCTCGAGGTTGACACTATTTGGAGGTTGCACCTCCCACGTGTCGAGCTCCCAAACCCTTGCTGCACCTTCCTGGCAGATGAGGGCGCTAGAGAGGATTTATTTCCATTTATATTTCAAGAGAACACCTTTGACAGTAAGGGTGTCAATTTAGAACCAAAATCGAAACTGGTCGTTCTAAAGCTAGAATCTTTTTTAGGTTTTATTCGATTTCGGTTTTATGCCTAAAACATTAAACCGAACCGAATTACCTATTTTCAAATGGAATAATCAAACGTATAAAATTATATATTTTTTTAATTTTTTAATCAGATGTGGATGATAAATTCTTTTCCATTATAGTGATTTGGAGAAGTTTGGTGGACTATGATCCTAACAATGAAGGGTTTTTTATTGATGAATATGTAAAAAAATTGGCCGAAATATTTAAAATAGGACCTAAACCGAATATGAAACCAAATTATTACCCAGTAAGAAGCTGAATACAATCGAAACTAAACCGAACCAAATTGATTCGGTTTTAGTTTTGAAAATGTATTTCTATTCTCGATTCGATTCGATTTTGATTTCTACATTTTGTTTTTTAAACCAAATCAAAACCGAATTGAATAATCGAACCAAACCGATTGGCACCCTTGTTATATGGAAATTACGGTGTAGTGGTGTGTACTATGAAATTAAATGAGATATTTTTTTTGGCTCATCCTTTCCAACTGTCCACAACTAAAAGAAAGGGAAAGAGGAGATAGGGACGGGGAGGGGGGTTGGTTTTGGGGGAGGTCTGGAACCTAAGACATGACTGTGGGTCGCTGACGAACCAAATGTGCTCAGCAGTTGTTGGCATTAAATGAGATGAGGTGAGCCAAGTTGATCATACATGATACAACGGAAAATTATCGCCCCAAGTACTTGAGGCACTGCTGTGCGCATCGTGTGGCGCAGCAGCAGTCATGTGTATACAATGGGCTTCATCATGCACACATGGTCGCTGCTGCACCGCACGATACGCACAGCAGTGCTCCTAGTACTAGGAGCGATAAAGATCCATGATACAACACTGATCATTTCAATGTTTTGCACTATGACATCCTCCATCCACTACTCCTCATTCAGATTAGATTTACAAACTCAGACAAAGTTGGCATTACCTCAGTCCCATATATTTTATTAATTTCAGATTTGGAATCAATTTTTGGAACAAAAAATATAAAATAAAATGAGTAACATATTAATTTATTTTAAAAATTCAGAAATAATTTTAGAAATTGAATTATTTGTTTACCAAATTATTCTTGAGCACCTTTTTTCATGAATTTTGAATTTCTCCTATTAATTATTTATTTCTCTACTTATTTGTGAAAACACCTGGATGGGAAACGAAAAAAATCTTCTACAGTATCCCAATCTTGCAGTCTAAGAACTCGACATGTGGAAGATGTGACATCCAAGGGTGTCAAGTTCGAGCAGAAAAAAAAAAAAAAACTGGCTTGCATCGAGTTCGCACCATTGGAAGAAGCTTCTTTCACATGTCGAGCTCTTAGGCTGCACTGCTGTGTACCGCAAGATGCCCACAATGTAGAAGATTTTAATTCGTGGGAAACTCTCTCTTCTCCTCACATGAAATGACCATGCTGCCCCTTCCTTTGTCAATGACATTTTGTTACAACTCATTGCAGCGTGTGCCCCCTGTGTCGCTTGCTCAGAGAACCCTCTCCCATTATGAATCTTTTTGAATCTTTTCGACTAGTTTGGTTCAATAAATGGGCCTTTCATAGTTGCAAAATCTGGCTTTTTCATTATTTTGCTCATAATTTGACTGAATGTCCACTTTAAGGTGTCTCAGAAATTTCCCATTGATGATTGAAGCTCTTGAAGATGCAAAACTGAACTGCATAAACTTTTCATTCATGGTTCTTCATACTTTTTGGGAACAGTCTTCACACACGGCTGTGTAAGCCGTGCATGTGAGAGGATGAGAATTTCAAGGCATTAAAATAGGAGTGGGGTTTTTTGACTTTTGTAACTCCTTGTGAGAGAGGACACAACCGTCGACCGTGCATGCTTGCACTGTCGTGTAGGAAATCTTTGGCCATACTTTTTTATGAAGCACAAAAGTTGGTAATCATCTAATAAATACTCATCATAAATTAGATGCAACACCACACTTGAATCGAACTATCCGTTGAGAGGTTTCAATCATTCAATGGTTTCACGGGAGGATTTGTTAGGGGACCTTACGGTCGTTTAATGGTCCTTTTCTTTGCTTCAAAGGTGAATATTTATACAATTTGTTTGAAAAGCAAAAGAAAATTTTAGAGGTATAAACAAATACAAATATAAATTATGTATTAAAAATTCAATACAAGTTTGCTTAACAAAAAATACGTACAAGTTGGAAAAAAATTTCAAATTGTATGTTGTGGCAGACTGGCAGTGCCATGTTTGGAATTTTCTTTTTTGCTTCAAAATTAAAAGAAGGTACAATTTCATGGCTCTATCTGTGTTTTGTTTCTTTTTTTTTGTCTGGTAAAGGCTCTATCTAATTCATATTAGATTTAAGCATTTGAAGGCAAAAATCATATCCAACACTAGTTCTTGAATTTGTTCTTTTCTTATGGTTGGACGCTCAACATTAGTTCA
The DNA here is from genome assembly GCF_018873765.1 of Telopea speciosissima. Lineage (NCBI taxonomy): Eukaryota > Viridiplantae > Streptophyta > Magnoliopsida > Proteales > Proteaceae > Telopea > Telopea speciosissima. Next base: position 38,489,145 of record NC_057923.1, read on the forward strand.
CTCAATTATTAAAGTTATTAAATTTTGTGAGAGAATCCACTAAACTCACAAATTTTTTTTATTTTTTATTTATTTATATTTATAAACTGAATACAATAATAAGCTCCCCAAAGAGAGACTCGGAGAGGTAGAAGGAAAAAAGAAAAGAAATAAAAAAGGAAAGAGAAGAACAGACAAACATCAAACACTTTCAAGGAGGATGTCTATCTAGAGACAACGGTTGGATAGGGAGACCCCAAGAGCGAACAACATGCTTATTCCCAGGGGGTATCAAGCCAGAACCGACATTAAGATCAAGTTTTCCCCATATGTCACTGTTTACACCCCACTTTTACGAATTTCGTTTCAGTTATGCATGTTTTAAGGCCGTTCTTTGCATGTTGCCATCAAGGAGTTACCTTTCGAATAAAGTGGGAAGTGGTGCAAGAGGTTTTGGTAGTTACTTGACCATCTAAAGATGTTCATGGAAGTGGCTGGAACCACCACAACCGCCAAGGGAGCAGTTATAAAAGATGGGAATGCAAAGAAGAACAGGTCTTCAACAACACAACACTCCACAAGAGAGCCTTTATCGTTATTTTTATCTTTTCTTTTTTATCTTTAAAGATGTAGATTGATTTCTATCTCTCATCTTTTCCTGTAATTTTTGCTGGAGTTGGATTCCAGCCACCAATGTCTTATCCAATGGAAATGGTGAAATTAGGATGAACTCAAAATAGAAAAAATTGGTGAAGTTTTGCAGGAAACCCAACGGGCTGTAAGGACACCTGGTGTATGTAGCAATGGTGCCTCTATGATTTGCTTTGTCATGAGTTAATTCTCATGAAGCGCATAGGCAATTAAATCAGCCCAGTTTTTGTGACCTTGGATTTCCCATGTTTGTACTCTATATTTCATATTCTTTCATGGTGGATTGGAAGTTTTAGGGATGCTATGCAGTAGGCCTCTTTTTTGTTAACTTTAACAACAGTGTAACCAACAGTATGCACGGCATTTAATTGGGTTCACTTATTTTGGCATGTACCCTGAGAAGTAAAAACTATTGAAATACACTTGTATAATTAAAATAAGCCCAAAAAATGTAATGAGAGTGGGCATTAAGATCAATCTGGTTAGGCACTGTGATTAATCTTATATCTTCTCTTTATTTAACGAAATTGGCTTGGACCATGTGGCATCTTACGCTTCCCTGCAAGTTTGCCTCTGTTTTGAAAGTTTATTTGTATGATGATCAATGTTGCACAGAAACTAATGAACCTGCCCTATTCAAACATGGAAATATGGATCCTATGGTGCATTTCCAGTTTGGTTGGGCTTTATGGCTCATGAGGCTCATGAGGCTCACAAAATCTGTGAGGTTAGAATTTCCAGTTTGGGAATTTAAACACCCTATTCTCGAGCTCTGATGGTTTGATAAAAATTTCAGTTGAGGTTTACAATGACCTGTCAAAAACAGATCTTATCCAAGTCCCAATTTCACGGTGAAAGTCCTATACATGAGACTCTTATAAATGCTGGAACCATATTCTGTTTTGATCATTTTCAACCTGTTCAAAGTCCCTTTTGCTGAAGAAAAAGTTTTCAAAGATCAACCAAACCAAGAAGGCTAATGGAAAACTTGGCACTTCAACTCGTTCCACATCTTTTGAGAACATGACATGGTTTATGTCATTCTGCACAATCTTGTTTTGAGTGTCTTCAAAGTTTGAACCGTGGTGGTGCATGGTCTATCATAATACATGATTACAACTGCAGAAATAGAAATCCCCTCCTTTTCTTTAATAGACAAATATGACTCAACCAAACATGAAGCTGAGGTCCTTGTTTCCCATATTATTCATTGAAGCAATACTGGAAACTAAGCTCTTGATACTCCATCAAAAGGTCATCCATTACACATGGTTTCTCATTGAATGACCCAAGTAATGGAAGAGAAACAAAGACAATAAAGCCCCTTACAACTTAACCAAATCTAATAACAGTGAACAGATTTCAGATTGGAAATTCTTCACTCCATCAAGCATCCAAAACCCGTCCAAATATTTCCCAAGATTTTACTATGTGACCAAAGAATCCTATTTTTCACAATGCTATTAGTTTCAGTGCAACACAACTAAACCAAAATAGGGTTAAACAAGTACTGTTCAATAAATAACAGTAGCAGGAACATTACAATTCAAAGAGGCCAAAACTAACATCAACTCATGGAGAGGCCCTCTTTCAAAGTTGAGGGCCAAATCATCACTTCTTGATCAATGAAAGTGAAACAACAAGACATGAGTTACTTCCTCCTCCTGCCGATGAAAGGCTTATGAAATACTAATTAAATGGGATAGTGTATACTAGACAATTAGACCTTGTATGAAAACTGTAACACAAATGAAATATATAATTTTCAGATGAAATTAAAACGCCATTAAATTTCCTCGAGTTTCCAGTTTTAATCACAGGAAAACCGTGAACCGAAAATAAAGGGAAATAATCTATTCCATGCTTAATCAAACAAGCTTTTTTTTAATTAAACATTGATACGCACATCGTCAAGCAACGGAAACACAGAGAGAGAGATCGTGATGCAACGAAAACAGAGAGAGGGGGCTCGAACCTGACTTCCGCTGGGTATCCGGCAAGGCGAAAAGTTCGACAGCGAGGTTGCAGATCCAGCTAGGACAGAGAGCGGTCCGTTTTTGAAGAGGGTTTCGCCAATTTTGCAGATCCAGAGGAGAGTCTTCTCCCTCAGGAAAGCGAACTCCGTCAGATCTAGAGAGAAGAAAAATCCCTCTCCGATTTTGAACTCCGGCAAAAGACTCTCGTCTCTCTCGTACGCAGGTTGCAGAACAGAGGAGAGAGACTCGAGAGGAGAGACACTTTAGCGGGAAAGAGAAGTCATCACTTTCTGAAAAGTGATTTGGACAGTCCGATTCGTTTTGGCCATGTGGCAATCATCGGCAGAAGAATTGGAGGAATTGGAGGAATTGGAGGAGATAAAATCCCTCTCTCTCTCTCTCTCGTTTTTTTTCTCTCAATCTCTCACGGTCTCTTAGGTTTGTTTTCCCCTAATTTCTCTTGGGGAAAAAGTTCTCTGTCCGTCAGGTCAGGTTAACCTTTTGGGATTGGTGTGTGATTTGTGTGATTACATTTCATTTTATTTGTTTGTTTCATCAAAAAAAATAAATAAATAAAAGTTCTTTGTCCGGGAGTGTGGCTTACACTAGCACTCCCATAAGTCTATCTCTCTCCTCCCCATGTGAAAAGACACCTCTGCCCCCTTTTTTAAGGAGGAGAGAGATAGACACATGGGAGTGCTGGCGTAGGCCACACTCCCGTACAGAAAACTGCTTCCCTTTCTCTTTTTAAGAACGGCTCCTTCCTCTTAGAATACTGTCTCCAACATCTACAACCGGGCACAGTACCACTCACCATCGTTCCATCCTTCGTCTCATTGTCTTCTCTTCTCTTTTTTTCTCATTTTTCTAAGGATTTTCCTGGATAGCAGTTCGCAAGAAGACCAGCCTCACCATTGAAGCCGCTCTAGCTCTCTACCTGCGTATCACGTTCATAGAAGATCACCATTGCTACCCCCTGTCAGTTAGCCCCATGAGTGACTAAGTATCTTCAATCTTTAGGTGTAGATGAAGCATTGAATTTTGTTAATTAATTTATAGATGATACATTTGATTGCTTGATGCTAAAATTTTATTTCATTGAATGGATTTTATTGTTAAATCTAATTTAGGGAATTTGTTTCTATGATTCATCCTCTCTATTCAAGCAATGGTATTCCTATGATTATAATTGAAACCAATGATAGTCTATAACTGACCGAACTAAGCATGCTAAGCCAAAAGCAAAAGACGACAGTGACCGGCAAGATAGGTTATAACTAAGTCGAATTGTAATTTATCATTCTGTGATGTCATTAGACTTGTAGCTGTAATGAACCATAAGTGTATGCCATAAATTAACTAATGAATCAATCAATATGGATTTGAAACCTGAAGACAGTCTCTCTTTTTCATCTCTCAATTTGATTTTTAGTATCCCTTATAGTTAATTAAATTATTGCTTTTTATTTAGTTTAATCATAACCTGAAATTACTATATTTCATCGTTAGCATTTTATTTTAGCCTTCCAGTTCCCTGTGGATTCGATCCCTATTTACCACTGTTCTATTGGTTCTAATTAGGATTTACTTTTTATCTCTTAATGACATGATCAAATTTTTGTGCCATTGCCGGGGAATCGAAGCACGATTTGCTAAGATTGATTTAGTTGTTTCTTTTTCTATTTTGTTTTTGTTTTACTTTCAGATTTTAAAAAAAAAAAAACAAAACACAATTAGAATTTTTCTTTTTTATTTCTTCTTTAGTTTGATTTAGTTCAGTCTAAGTTGCTTTTATTTTGTTTTGCAGGCAGCCCAGTTTGCAGAGCAAGGAAGAGTGCGCCATTTTTAGCCAAACTTGTTGAACTATCATTCACCCCCTTGCACACATTTTTTTTCCTTTCCCACTCTTTTATTTTGTTCTCATCATTGTTAAAGTAGAATTTTATTCTCCCTTCCCCTTTAGATTATATGTGTAATTTTCTTTTTATTGGTTATTCATTCTTGGATGCAGCAAAGTTCAAGTGAGGATCAATCTTCATTGGAGATAGGCATTTTAGGTATATACCCTATTTCTTCTAATTGATTTGCTTAGTTTAATTTTATGATGTCTTCCCATCTTGGTTGTGAGTCTTTTTGTTGTTAGTTTTTTTTTTAGTTGATGCTTGGTCGTCGTTCCTGTCATCCTACATTGACCGATTTAGACCTTGAAATTGAGAGAACTTTGCGTTTAATTCGAAAAAATAAAATAATGGAAGAGAACGAACCAAACCACCGACAATTGAGTGAGCACTTCACTCCCTTGACCTATACGTTGACTTCATGCATTAGGATTCCTGCTGTTCAGGCAGCCCAATATGAGATTAAATCCAGTGTTATTCAGATGCTCCCATCTTTTTATGGACTTAACAATGAGGAACCCTATAAACATCTGGATGATTTTTTAGAGATAAGCTCAATTGTTAAAATCCAGAATTTTTCTGAAGATGCTTTGAGGTTGATCTTGTTCCCATTTTTTCTCAAGGATAAAGTCAAACAATGGCTCAATTCCTTGGATGCTGTAGTGATCACTACTTAGGCACAGATGCAACAAGAGTTTCTGAAAAAGTATTTCCCCATAGGTCGGACCAATCAAATTAGGCGAGCCATCACTAGCTTTTCGCAAATTGATGGTGAGCAATTTCATGAGGCCTGGGAGAGACTTAAGGACCTGATTAGAAAGTGTCTCCATCATGCTGTACCTAAGTGGTAGTTAGTTCAATGCTTTTATGATGGACTAACTGATACACATAGACAGATGATGGATGCTTACCGTAGTGACTTCAGTCCATAATTTAAATCATAGTCCATCAATCAGTTGATTACTATAAATTCTTCAATCACTTTGTCATCCAGTAACATTTCATTCCATTATAACATTTCTCCTTTCATTTATTTCATTTCAATCCTTCATTTCAATTTTCCAGACGTTCAATATACTTTCACTCATACCACACAAGGTGGCTCCAGTCAAACTACTGAAGTAGTATCAGTCGTACCCAAGGTTTAATATTTCGTGATATCTCGGTATCTCGGGCCTACCGAAATATCCGAGATACCTGAAATATCGTGAAATATGACCGAAATATTGCATTTTTTCTGCAATATTTTGGGAGTCCATCTCGGGGGGTATTTGACCATATCTAGGCCTGAAACTTCATGGACAGCTTTATTTAAGCTTAATAAACACATTTAAACCATAAAATTATAAAAATGTGAATTCAAATTAGTGTTTTGGGCTTGCACCCTTAATTGATATACTGTCGCCGACCCTAATGTATAAATAGTTAAATACACATAGATTAGGCAGTTAATATTTAATAATAGTATTTAACTTCATCACATATCAAGTTAAAGCCAATACACATTGATGAGTACCATGATTCTCATAAACTCCATAATATTCAATAACTCGCTTAAAGCCTTAAAGGCAATACACTAAGTGTCAAAGTTAGTAAGTCACAAGACTCGCAACTCGCAAGTCACAACTCACAAGTTCATAGATCAATGAAATCATAACTTAAGTTATAAATTACAAGTGCTAAACTGCTAATAGTAGTTGTTGTGCCTCCCTGGATCAATCCCACTCATGTCTCGCTGGAGTCGACGTCCATTGCTCTTTGTTTGAAGGACATATGTGGACCACGGTATAGAATCGGAGAAGAAACGAGTGTAGTCATCCACAAGTGTCACGTAAATGGAATCATCAACATACTGTAGGTAACCTATCCTAGGATATAAGCTAGGGTTACCAATCGATCCAGTCCGTGAAGAAGATGATCTACTGTGATATGATGTTGGCGCCGGCGCAAGAGGCGATGGCATTGGCTGCATGTATGGCTGGTGAGGTTGGTAGCTAGGTCCGCTAGGGTATGTAAAGATGTTATCTACAAAAGATGATCCAGTATGTCCCTGGGACTGGGACTGGTAGTCATAGTCCCCTACCCCACTAAACTGCCCATATGATGATGATCCATATCCAAATCCACCGTAAGGTTGTGATGCACCATAACCGATGCCAATGGAGAGGTATGTGCGTCAAAAGATGGAGTACGCCAATGTCCAGTTGGTCCTCCCTCCCTATCATCCATACTCAAACCACCAACAGAGCTAGATAGGTTATCAATGTCCATGTGATCAGGTTGCAACTGTGTTTGTCGACCCCTACACTTCCTGTTGTATGTATGTAGGGGGCCTCTTGAGGGTGGGGGTGCGGGGGCACGTGCTCCATGGTGCGCATCTTGTGTGGCATGATCAAACTGTGTCTCTCCAATGAATCGGAGTGGCTCTACAGGTGTCGTATCTTGGGCCTCCTGACCTACCACATAAAGCTCTCGCATGCCGTCAAATTCTTCACCAGCATCACCACCACCAACATCACCACCACCAGCATTACCACCACTAGCATCACCATCACCACCACCAGCATTACCACCACTAGCATCACCATCATCATCATTTGAGGACTTAGACCAGTCTTCATCATCAGCAACATTGCCACTAGTGGGCTAGAATGGTATGGGTGAGGCTTCCCTTGTATGTATCTGACCCTCGTCAGCCATATACTCATCCACATCAGCACCAATCTCAGAAGCTATCATGGGGTCGGGCCTACCTCCCTCCTCATCCAACACTGGCTCACCTCTATCCCTCACCCAATCCACAATAGGGTCCTCATCGTCTGAGTCAACTTGAAAGATGTCAGCTAGATCAATGGTGCCCCTCTGTCCCTCATGTCCCATGCGTACATGTTGCAGTTTCAGCCTCAAGTTGTAGTGCACATACACCATGTCAAATAAATGTTGAGACCCCAATCTGTTGCGCCTCTTGGAGTGGATGAGTGCAAAGGTACTCCAGTTCCTCTCACAACCAGATGCAGAGCATGTTTGGGCAAGGACTTTAATTACTATTCTTCTTAAGTTTTCAGCCGATTCCCCATACAACACCCACCATTCAGCTGCATTACAAGTTTACAACAAAAAAGACATGTGTCAAATATTGTTTCAACTTTCAAATTTCAATACATATGTAATTTAAAACTTAAAAGAATTACCAGCATCACCACGTGCTCTGCCTTGTATCGCAGCCTCAGTTCCAAAACTTCCCAATGCATCCCTAAATACCTTGATCTACACCCATGTGAAAAATTAGTAAGTATTTCTTCACTACTTATTTGAAAGCATCAATAAGTTGAGTTTTCAAATGAACTCACCTCATTGTTGTAAATTGCTTGTAGTGCACCATCTGGCTCCAACTTCTTCACTACTTGTTTCACAGCATCAATAAGTTGAGTTTCCAACCCAAGCCTATTGTTATATTGATACTTAGGGTTCAAGTAGTATGCTGAAGTATGACATATAGAATAGAGGGATTGTCAAATGCATAGGTAATTAGTAAATAATAATACTATGAATTAATAAACATAAAACAAATTTACTCACTAGCTTTATGCAGTGGATGCGTAAGTTGATTCTCCCAGCGAGCATTTATGATATCTAAGAAGTGTTTGCTACTGCAAGAAGCTACACTATAGACATTATCTTTCATCAAGTCTATTGCAGCATATAGGACTGGCATGGTTGGGCCCTTCAGAGCGGAGTCAGCAACATGTAGAACTTTAACTACTGGCTCCAAAACTTTCACCACTTTACTTAGTTTGGTCCAGAAGTCCTCAGATAACATCGTTGCTTGTGTTTCCCTCCCATTTGCAGTCTTGGAACCCTTCCATTCAAACCACTCCTCAGAAGCAAACATGCTTCTCAGCCCAGCCTTCTTTATCTCAATGCTTTTGAGGGCAATGTAGTTGGTGGCAAATCTTGTGATGCCAGGCCTAACCAAGTAACCCCCATATTTTTCCCTCAATAGATTGGATGCATAGAAGTGGTTGTATACAAAGTTGGTGACTTGTCTTGTACTTTCAACCACAATCTTCACCAACTGTAACTTTTCCATATCTTTTAGCATTAAGTCAATGCAATGGGCTGCATAAGGAGTCCAGAAGAGCCGGTACTTACTATTGTTCATCATCTTCTCACCAACCAACTTAAAGTTACTTCCATTGTCCGTTACAATCTGGACAAAATTCTCAATACCCACATCTTTTTCCACTACTTCCTTTAACAATCTGTAAGTATATTTTTCCTCCTTTATCTCTTTAGATGCATCCACAGATTTGAGGAACACTGTCCTCCCATCACAATAAACCATGAAATTGATGATGGACTTTCTTGTAGGCCCAGTCCATCCATCTGTCATTATAGTCACCCCATATGTCTCCCACATATTCCTCATCTCACTAATGTACTCATCAATCTCACTCTTTTGTTGAGGTAGATAAACATTCATTACCTCATATAGGGTGGGGTCCTTGAATCCTGGGTCAGCCTCTTTAATGGTATCTATCATGGTATCATAATGGGGGCCTTGTGCAGTGGTTGCTGGGATGGTATGGTATAGCATCCACTTAGCTATTGATTCTTTAACCAATCCCTTCATCCCCTTCCATGCTCCTTTGATTCTGGGTCGACTGCTTCCTTTCTTCGTATGCAATTTAGGATCAGATGTTGATGGTGGTACTGGTACTGGTAGAGGTGTTGGGGCTGCCCTCACACTTTGTGATCTTCTAAAAGGATTCAAAGATCTAGGACCTCCAGAACTGCTAGCTCATCCATTACCCCCTACTCTTTGTCTCTGCTGATCATCTTGAAAACTTACTCTACTCCTTGAAACAGTCCGCCTAAAATCCCTAGCCTCCTCTGCTGTTTGTATGTCATCAGGTACTGCAATGTCCTCATCATCATCATCATCATTGTATTGTCTTCCTCCTCCCATCGAACTCCTCACTGTATTCTCAAGTTATTCTCTTATCCTTTGCTTGTCAACCTTCCTCTTCTTCTTTCCCCTCAAACTATCACCAATCTCCCTGGCTACTTCAGTAGGGACCATATGATGACCTAAAACATCTTTCGATCCTCCAGTCAGATGTTGTTTAAGTCTACTGGAGCCACCTCCCATAAATTGCATGTGACAATAGTTACATATAGATTTTCTCTTATCCCCATCAATGGGAGTGCCATGTAACCATGCAATGTCACCCCTATGTTGGCTGGCAGGTCTCTCTTGTTCCCTCTGTTCTCTTTGTTCCCTCCGCCCCCTTTGTTGACTACTTTCCCCCACCTTTTGCTTGCCCTTCGCACGTTGTCTATCATGATCCGCCATAATGATACTTGTTTACTGCAATGTAAGTAACACAAATAATTAAAAAACTTAATGTAGATGCACTTCAATTGACAGTTTTAGATTACTAATACACTTGTATAGTTATTTAATATTTTTCCCCTAACCCTTATATTTTTCACATAATTAAAACCAATTTTTTATATATAATGTTAATATAAGTATTGACCTAACACAACAAAACCAAAAATTAGTAAACATAATATACATGTAATGCATTTCAAAATATATAGAAATAACTTTCATATTTTTTAAACTTAAAACTCATATTTTTTCTTATTTATTTCTGTTATTTTTTTATTTTTTATATATTTTTCTTAATTTTTGAAAATTAAAATAATTATTTAAGAGCAGAAAAATAAATCCGACACCGTGAAGCCGTAGATCGGCCATTGGTGTCTAACATATATTTAATTCATTACCATCTAAGTCATATTACCCCTAATTATTTTCTATTTTAATTGTAGGAAAATGAATTTTTTAAAAAAAAAAAAAAAAAAAAAAAACATATGGAAAAAAAATTTCGACACCGTGAGGGTATAGATCGGCCTTTGGTGTCTAACATATATTAATATCATCACCATCCAACAAAATTTGTACATAGTCTTTTCAAAAAAATAGTTTTAGAGAAATAGAATTTACCTTAAATAGTGGAAAAATGCTTGGATGATGAGCTTAGATGACCCTCCGATGAGTTTACCGGCGAAAATCCGACAACAATGTGCTTGAACAATGGCTAGAGTGTTGGATGAGAGCTTGGAAAAGTGGAAGAATAGGCAAAAGACTGAAATTCCTTAGCAAATGCAGCTCTCGGTCGAAATATGGATCGAAATCTGCGAAATATTGTATTAAAGCCCCCCTTCACGTGACACTTTAAGCCAAAATACCATATTTCATCGATATCTCGTCGCTATCTCACGAGATATCGACGAAATATGGTATTTTTTCATTTCGACCTGATTTCGCATCTCGGTAAGCTCGAGATATACGAAATTAAGCGATATTTCGATGAAATATCACGAGATATACGAAATTAAGCGATATTTCGACGAAATATCGCGAGATTTTGAACCATGGTCGTACCACAGAAGTGGCTCCAGTTACATACCACTGGAATGGGTTCAGTCATACCACCGAAGTGGCTCTAGTTACACACCACTAGAATGGGTTCATTCATACCACCGAAGTGGCTCTAGTTACAAACCACTAGAATTGTTCAGTCTTTATTGCTAGATTTTTTCATTCATTTTACATTATCCATGTCGGTTAATTATCAATTAATACGATCATCTGTATGTCTTTTCATTAACTATATTAGTTAGTCATCAATTATTATGTTCATTTCTTTTGTCATTTCTTATTTCGTTTCAATCCTTAGCCTCAGCTCTCCAAATGTTTGGTATACCTTAAGTCACTCCACCGAAGTAGCTCCAGTTGCAAACCATTAGATAGGGTTTAGTCCTACCACCGAAGTTGTTTCAGTCAAACGGCACAAGGCCTGGTATACCTCATGGGTTTGAATATTGGCATAAACATTTCATTCATTCATTTTCATTTTTTAGTCCATAGCCTCAACACCTCTCTTCACAAGCACTCCTCGAGCACCGGGTCGTATATTGGCTAGTCCCCGTCGGCACATAACTTTTATTTCATTTTCATTCTTTATTAACCATTCTCAGTCATGATACATAGGAATCATGTACCATTAACATTACAGTAACAATCCATTATTTTCATTCATGGTGATCCATAGATCAATATAGAACCACTCACAATCATTCTTTTATCATTGCATTCTCCATGTCAGTCAATCCTCAATTATCACGGTCATTCCTATATAATTTCATCTACCTTAATAGATTATCATTAGTCAGTAGCATAACCTTCCATAATCGTTCGTCATTTAAACATATAGAAATACATTAATTATAATATCAAGGTTCCTATATCATTTAACATCATTTACATGATCATTCACCATTGCATATTCATTTATGAACCAAGCGTATAACAACATGTTCGTATAATATTTATAGTTTCCATACTATTTATCATCACCAATCAATCATATGCATTTATGTATACATTCTAGGTGATAACCATGTTGGTCAAACAACGGTCCAGGGATCAAACCATGGTTCCCTAGGGAAACCAATATACAAAAAAATTAGGGTTTTGCACGCCCTGGGTTATCCCATGGTGTCCCATGGGTGCCCCATTAAATTTTAGGGTTTCCCATGCTCGCCCATGGGAACCCTGGTGCATCCCTATTAGGGTTTCTCCTTCCCTATTACATCCTATAAAATTAATTATCATAATAGGGACGGAGAAATTCATCTCTAGTCCATCACATGGCAAGAGGGATCCATCTCATACTCGGAAGCGCAGCGGCAATTAATCGATTCGAGTTTCTTTCGCATCCCATAAATATTAATAATCAATAAACTGAAGGAATTAATAAAGAACTGCTAACCTGGCGAGCCTCAAGTGTTGCTCCTCCAATAGACAATGGTTCTTCCTCCAGTGAGCACTCCAAGCAAACAGATCTTAACCTCCAATGGTGCTAACACGGTTCTTCAAGCCAATCCCAGATGCTCTCGAACTCTTCAGCACAGATCTAGGGTTTCTCAAACCCTAACTCTCAAACACAGATAAGAGAAGCAAGAAGAAGAAGAGAGATCACAAGAGGGAGAGAGAGAAACCAAAACGTAGGAGAGAGAGTGTCTGCTCAAAAATGTGGAGAGCTTCCCTCCCTTCTGCGTTTTGGTCCCCTATATATATTATTTGGATTTAATTAAATCCTAGTAGGATTTAATAGAACCCTTGTGAGAGTTTGACTCTCTCTCTCTTTGTTTGGCAGTTCTGTTTAAACTCAAAGTGCTACACAGGTGAAGAAGCAGAATCTAATAGGGAAAGTATTAATTAGATTCTTTATTTAATTATTAATGGATAATTATAATTAGCACCAAATCCATTAATTAAATAGAGAGCCAATTAAATTAGCAAATTTTAAATAACTCCCTATATGATAACAATTTATCATATACAGCCCCCCCACTAATCAACACCATCATTATGGAATCTAGGGCATGTACACATGTACTGCCAAACCCCAATCCATAGTACATGTCCATATAAGAGAGTCTGTGCATCTGATCGGGTCCCGTAAAACTCGATTAAATATTTTATTTAAAATAACTATAAATAATGTATCATTTTATGTAAAATAAATTTTGCAAAACCATTTCCAAAACGGCACTGGATCCAGATTCTGATCCGACCATACACAGACAATCTCTATCTTGGTGTTCCCCAATCGGGCAGTGGTAACCATGTTGAGTAACTCCTCCACTCACAAAGTGTTCACGCATTCCCAGAACACCGGCTTTGACTCGCTTGAGTCTCAGTCATAGATGAACCAAAGAATGCGGTCACACTTTGTAGTGACAGGGTTCCCTCAGGCAAAAGGGTGTCGGTGAAACATGTCTATCCCTTCCTACATCTGGCAGTAATACATGAGGGAATCGACAAAGTAGATTCTTCGCCAATACACACATCAACATGTGAGTACTTGCATTCGTACCCCGACATCACATGTCTAGGCATACCCAATGCGACGACCATATGATAAGGGTGCCTAGTCCAAACCCTAGTCGTGACTACCATTTTAAGTATAACTTACGGACACATAATGCTCAAAAAGTTTATATCGCATGTGCTAAGATTAAACTGAAAAGTATAAAAGTTCAATACAAAGGTAAATCGGGTTGAACTGGACCGAATCGAGTTTGATGGACACACATATCCAACAATCTCCCACTTGTACATCAAAGCCAATTCCCATACATTTTAAACCCATGCCCTCCATGTGTTTTTCAAACACTCCAAGAGACAAACCCTTTGTCATGGCATCTGACACATTTTTAGTTGTGTCTACTTTTGGAGATATTCACGTCACTCTGCTGGATAATCTCTCTGATGAGATGATACTTCCGCTGCACGCGCTTGTTCCTCTGATGAGCCCTAGGCTCCTTAGCTTGTGCAATGGCCCCTCTATTGTCACATAACAGGGGAATAGTGCCTTCGACAAGATCAGGGACTACTCCAGAAACGTTAGGAACTTCCTAGCCCAAACACCTTATTAGCCGCATCATATGATGCAAGGTGTTCATAAAAATTGGGATTGGCTGTAGATTTCTGTTTTATACTCCTCCACACAATAGCACATCCACTCATTAGACTCATAACGACTCACAATATCTATATAGCAAATGTCCGGCCTCGTACACGACATGACGTACATAAGACTCCCTGTCAAAAAGGGACACTTCCCCTTTTGGAGTTCTCCATGCTAAATCTGGCCAGGACTTTGTCTATATAGGTAGCCTGTCACAAGCCTAGCATCCTTTCCTGGCGATCTCTTACGAGTTTAATTCCAAGGATATAACTAGCTTCACCAAGGTCTTTCATCGAAAACGTTGTGGATAACCACTATTTTATTGATGAAAGGAATCCTACATCGTTACCCATCAGCAATATGTCATCTACGTATAAAACAAGAAAACATACTGCCCTCCCACTGATCTTCTTGTAAACGCATGGTTCATCCCTGTTTTGATCAAAACCAAATTATTTGATTGATTGATCAAACCTGACGTTCCAGCTTCTGGAAACCTGCTTCAGTCCATAAATGGAACTCTATAATTTGCACACCTTTCTTTCTTCCTCCAAGGAAGAGAGCCCCTCTGGCTGGTACATGTAGATTTTCTCTTGGAGAAATCCATTTAGAAATGCAGTCTGCACATCCATTTGTCAGATCTTAAAATCAAAGAGTGCGGCAATTGCCAATAAAATCCTGATGGATTTCATCATCGTCACCGGCGAAAAGGTTTCCTCATAGTCTATACCCTCTTTCTGGGTATAGCCCTTTGCCACCAGTCTCGCTTTGAACCTTTCGACTTTTTCATTAGCGCCTTTCTTCCTCTTGAAGATCCATTTACATCCAATTGGTTTGACGCCAGCTGGTGGATCGACTAGAGTCCAGACCTTATTGGAATGCATTGAATTAATCTCAGAGCGCATTGCCTCCAGCCACCTAGGGGCATCAACATCCTTAAGAGCCTCAGAGTATGTCATCGGATCATCATCCGATTCAACCGATACCATGTGGAACTCTTCCACAGTTTCCTCTTCGGTTAGAAGAGTTAGCCTGGTGGGTGGTCTAATAGTCCTCCCACTGCGTCGAGGTTCTTCAGGTGTTGGTATTTCAGTGGATATGTAAATTGGTCTCACTTCCGGAGTTATGTGATAACTCTTTAATGACTGCAGATTTGGACCTCTTGGTCAATATTTCTTCCTCCAAAAATGTGACGTGTTTGCTTACTATGACCTTCTGGTCAACTGGGTCATAGAAATAATATCCTATCCTGCCTTTGGGGTAGCCTATGAAATGGCATCTTGAAGTCCTAGATTCCAACTTGTTTGTCTATTGCTTTTGCACATGTGCTATGCGACCCCATACCCTAAGGTGTTGAATACCGGGCTTACGCCCTTTCCACAACTCAAAGGGTGTCTTGACTACAAACTTGGATGGAACCCTATTCAAGATGTAAATTGCCGTTTCTAAAGCGTACCCCCAAAAAGAGAGAAGCAGCTCACTATAAGTGAGCATCGTCCGAACCATATCCAATAGGGTCTGATTGCATCGTTCGAATACACCATTTTGTAGTGGTATTCCTGGATTAGTTAGTTGACTAACTATCCCTTGCGATATGAGGTATTTTTTAAATTCATCCGATAGATACTCACCTCCACGATCTGATCGTAAGGACTTGACGCTTTTTGAGCTGTCTTTCGACCTCGGCTTGGAACTCTTTGAATTTATCAAAGGCTTCCGATTGTCTACGCATCAAGTATATGTATCCATATCTAGAGTAATCATCGGTGAAAGTAATAAAATACTCATACCCATACCTCGCTTGTATGTTTATGGGTCCACACACATCAGTGTGTATCAACTCTAACAGATCTGTGGCTCTAGTACCATTATTGCTAAAGGGTTTCTTGGTCATTTTACCTTGAAGGCATGACTCACAGGTTGGGAATGGTTCCACCCTCAGACTCTCTAAGGGTCCATCCCTCACCAATCTACTTATTCGGTCCACATTAATGTGACCTAATCTTAGATGACATAGATATGTTGAGTTCACTGGAGCTGCTTTTTGTTTCAAATCGACATTCGAAACCATATTTGTTCTAATAGGGCAATCTAGGAAGTACAAACCACTTTGCATATATCCAGATACCACAAAAGAATTATTAGAATGAATAATTAACTTAGTATTAAAGGAAAAACTATATCCGTCCAAAACAAGTTTTGAAACTGAGATTATCTTCCTCTTGAAAGAGGGTACATAATAGCAATCCTTTAAAACTAAACAAACAGAACTAAAATTTAAAATAAAAGTTCCCACAGCCATCGCCATGGTCTCAGCTCCAGTGCCTATCCGAAGACGCACCTCATTTCTTTCTAGGTTCCTTATATCCTTGAATCCCTGCAAATCATTGCAAATGTGAACAGTGGAACCACTATCCACCAACCAAGAATTGGTCTGTTCAAAATTACACTCATAAAGAACGTGAACATCACATATACCTTCTTTAGTAGCCTCAGTTTCATCCGGCTTCTTGTCTTTCACAATAGCCAGGTAAGCACGAAAGTTCCTTTTCCAGTGACCCTCCTTCTTGCAATAGAAGCACTTGCCTTTGCCAGACTTCCCACCCTTGGGTTTCAGGTGATTGCCCTTATTTCACATCAGTTGCATTAACCTCAGCCTTATCCTTTTTCAAGGAACCCTCAGCCTCTACCAACGCGTTAGCAAGCTCGGTGAGCTCCATCTCCTTCTCGGACATCTTGTAGGACATCCTAAAAGGTGCGTAGGCAGAAGTGAGTGACGCTAAGATCACATCAGTCTTGTATCGCAAGCTGAAATCAGTCCCCATGGATTCCAGTTTTTCAAACAAATTGATCATTTGCATTACATGATCCATCACTGGAGTCCCCTGGGACATCTTGGAGTTATGGATTTGACTCACCGCATCAGAATGTGTGTGTGTCAACTGCCTGTTGAACAATTCACCAAGCTTATCCATTTTACCCCCAACAGTGCGTATATCCTTGACTGAGTCTACAACTGACTTTTCCAACGATCCTAGGATATAGAGTGATGCCTTGGAATCTCTCATGAGGAACTCCTGCATCTCTTCATTTGTCTCAAAATCGTTCGGGTCGGGTTGAGGTGGAACTTGTTCATCTAGAATTGTGTACAGTCCTTCAGCAGTCAGGAGCAATTTAATGCTCTGGTACCAATCGACATAGTTTGTACCATTAAGTTTGTATTAACTAATGAGTGTTAATAGGTTAAAATTAACGGCAGCCATTGTATAAAGATCTACACACGTACAAGTAAAACACATGCGAATCAACAACCATTGATAAAAAATTGAGCATACACACATCACTGGTCTTTCATGATTTAGGTCTTCCTTATGCCCAAAAGATGAATTGGATACCTACAACCTTTGCATGCATAACTTACCCTGTCGGGAGTCATTATACACACCGTGGTAGTGTGGACTAAGCTGTCCACCTCATGGGCTTCCAATATTTTTGGCCACCTGGGTGTCATGCCCATATCCTGTCAGCTGACATACACCCAAGTCATGTATTTACCTATTGCATTAGTTAGAATCATGGAATCATGAAAGATGACCCACTGTCGCAGTGCCCTCTCACTATCCATACCCTAACGTATCTAGATAGAGGTAAATATAGATAACCATGTGACAGTGGTCCTGGCAATATTCTATTGGCGTATGCGGGGCATACACACAATCTCTACATTTATCTTCAATAGGAGGCCATGGACATGTCTACCGATTGAGACTAGTCCATATCATACATGTATTATTAAAGAGGGATTAAGCAACTCTCACATACATGGATAGATTTAAATAACATAATTAATCAACATTAATTAAAAGTGATTATGGGATGGCGACATTTTTATCAGAAGCAATTAAAGAACCCTCCCAATACAAATAAAAATAATAAATTTGGGTGCATTTATCATGCCATGGATGCCACGCCTCAATCATCTCCTCCGCCCGATCTCGTCTTCAAAGTAGGTGACTTGCATTTCCATAAGCTTTGAGCACCACATGTGGATCATCATCTACATGCCCTGGGAGTCCTAACTCCTCTAAAATTATAATGAAAACCTAGGAAATATTCTATACACTTTCTTTTCCATAATAATAAAGAAACCCCGCATGAAAAAACTAACCCACCATTTGGGCTGCCCATGGGGTGGAGTACATTTGATTATAAAAAAGATAGGGGGAGAGAGAGAAAGAGAGAGAAGCATCACATCCACCCATAACCCCATGTATCACATACATAAATAATCCATCCATTTATTAGAATGTCATTCCCATAATCACATCATAATATAATTTCATGCATGGACATTAAAGCAAGTAAACTAATAAAAATTACATGGATTCCTTCAATCATTGAACCATCACATCACATGTGATAACATGTATCCAAACCCATAAAATTAAAATCATAATTTTAATAGCAAGTGGGTGGAGGGAAGGATCCCTTCACCCATCTTCTTCCTCCCAAAAATAAAACAAATTAATAAAAATTCTATTTTTTTTTTTTTTAATGTTAAACTGGAGG
This sequence comes from Telopea speciosissima, assembly GCF_018873765.1. NCBI lineage: Eukaryota > Viridiplantae > Streptophyta > Magnoliopsida > Proteales > Proteaceae > Telopea > Telopea speciosissima. The sequence continues at coordinate 38,507,769 of NC_057923.1, forward strand.
GAAAATAAGGGGGTGCATGCAACCCATATACACAGGCTGCAGGCACTCCCTGCGTAGCCCATAGGCACAAGGCCCACGGACAGTAGCCTACAGGCCCGCAGCCCGAAAGCTTGCTACCCATAGGCAGCAGCCCGTAAGGGGATGCGCACAAGGGTAGGTTCATGGGGGAGGGCGTGCATAGAGGCTTGGCAGCATACGCTCCCCCCACATATAGAACATGATTAAAAATTTTAAAATTAAAAATTAGTAATCACAACCTAATTGGATACATGCTTCAATAATTGGAATAAATAAAACAAACCAAATCCATCATCACATGGGTAGGTTGTTACACTAACAACCTTATAACTACCCATGTGTACATGGGAAGGTTGTTACAACAATCATAATTTTAACCACCCATGTGCAACTTGTATCCCACTTATGACAATCATATGAATCCATTAATTATTCAATATTCATGGGTGGAAAAGGTGGCTCTGATATCACACCGTTGGTCAAACAACGGTCCAGAGATCAAACCATGGTTTCCTAGGGAAACCAATATACAGAAAAATTAGGGTTTCGCACGCCCTGGGTTATCCCATGGTGTCCCATGGGTGCCCCATTAATTAGGGTTTCCCATGATCGCCCATGGGAACCCTGGTGCATCCCTATTAGGGTTTCTCCTTTCCTATTGCGTCCCATATAATTAATTATCACAATAGGGACGGAGAAATTCATCTCTAGTCCATCATATGGCAAGAGGGATCCATCCCATACTCGAATGCGTAGCGGAAATTAATCGATTCGAGTTTCTTTCGCATCCCATAAATATTAATAATCAATAAACTAAAGGAATTAATAAAGAAACTGCTAACCTGGTAAGCCTCAAGTGTTGCTCCTCCAATAGATAGTGGTTCTTCCTCCAGTGAGCGCTCTAAGCAAACAGATCTGAACCTCCAATGGTGCTACCAAGGTTCTTCAAGCCAATCCCAGATGCTCTCGAACTCTTCAGCACAGATCTAGGGTTTCTCAAACCCTAACTCTCAAACACAGATGAGAGAAGCAAGAAGAAGAAGAGAGATCACAAGAGGGAGAGAGAGAAACCAAAAATGCAAGAGAGAGAGTGTCTGCTAAAAAATGTGGAGAGCTTCCCTCCCTTCTGCATTTTGGTCCCCTATATATATTATTTGGATTTAATTAAATCGTAGTAGGATTTAATAGAACCCCTGTGAGAGTCTGACTCTCTCTCTCTTTGTTTGGCAGTTCTGTTTAAACTCAAAGTGCTACACAGGTGAAGAAGCATAATCTAATAGGGAAAGTATTAATTAGATTCTTTATTTAATTATTAATGGATAGTTACAATTAGCACCAAATCCATTAATTAAATAAAGAGCCAATTAAATTCATAAATTCCAAATAACTCCCTATATGATAATAATTTATCATATACAGCCCCCCACTAATCAACACCATCATTATGGAATCTAGGGCATGTACACATGTACTGCCAAACCCCAATCCATAGTACATGTCCATATAAGAGAGTCTGTGCATCTGATCGGATCCCGCAAAACTCGATTAAACACTTTATTTAAAATAACTATAAATAATGTATCATTTTATGTAAAATAAATTTTGCAAAACCATTTCCAAAACGGCACTGGATCTAGATTCCGATCCGACCATACGCAGACAATCTCTATCTTGGTGTTCCCCAATCGGGCAGTGGTAACCACGTTGAGTAACTCCTTCACTCACAAAGCGTTCACGCATTCCCAGAACACCGGCTTTGATTCGCTTGAGTCTCAGTCATAGATGAACCAAAGAATGCTGGTCACACTTTACAGTGATAGGGTTCTCTCAGACAAAAGGGTGTCGGTGACACATGTCTATCCCTTCCTACATCTGGTAGTAATACGAGGGAATCGACAAAGTAGATTCTTCGCCAATACACACATCAACATGTGAGTACTCACATTCGTACCCTGACATCACATGTCTAGGCATACCCAATGCGACGACCATATGATAAAGGTGCCCAGCCCAAACCCTAGTCGTGACTACCATTTTAAGTATAACTTACGGATACAGAATGCTCAAAAAGTTTATATCGCATGTGCTAATATTAAACTAAAATGTATAAAAATTCAATACAAAGGTAAACCTGGTTGAACCGGGCTGAACCGGGTTTGACGGACACACATATCCAACAAACCATCAATTAACAATGCTTCCTTACCAACACTTTTGAGTTCCGATCGTCCAATTAAAGTCGACCTTCCAAGGGTCCTACACGGTAAATGGAACCACATTTTAACCCTAGTTTTTGTTTGCAAGGACTGACCAAAGGTGGCAACAAAATCATGCATTTCAATCCTTACAAATCCCCAAAAATTCTATCGATCGACCTATACGAAGCTGTCGGTCGACCTACAGAAATAGAAGGATGATCGACCAACACTCCAACCTTTAGCTGTCGGTCGACCGACACCTTCGTGTAGGTTGACTGTCACCTAGAAAATCACTGCTCGAAGGAGCAGGACAGCCAAGGGAATGTGGTCCTTCCATGGGGGTTTTGACCCCACTCCTCAATGCATGAAATCAAACGTAAAATCCCCACTAAATAAGCGTTCTAATCATACTAGAAAGCTTAAAAACATCATGCATTACCAATTTAAGAAATCAATTGAGTTTTACCTCAAATCTTTTACCTTAAATCCCCTTCTTGTTCTTCAAGAACTAGGGTTCTTCTCTTCAATCTTCAACTATAACGAGATAACTCACCAAACCAAGCTAGGTTCTAGCAAAACACATTACATAGAACATGAATCAACCATCCATTTCATGAATAATGACCTTATTCTAAAACCAAATCGATCCCAGGGCATTTACCTTAAAAAATACCCAAATTTGGGATCAATTCCTTGAGCATCTTCAATCAGCCCAAAACTTCATAAATACAGCATACCCTAGGGTCCAAAACACTTCCATATCATCAATCTAAGAACAAAAAATGAACATGGATCAAAGCCCTCAAAACCAAAAGGGTTTAGAGTCAATTACCTTAGAAAAACCTTCAATGTGGGTTCCATACTTGGAAGAACTCATCCTCCACTCCATACGAAGCTTCAATATTACTTTGGGTGCTTCAAACAAGCCTCAAAATTGCAGCAACTCACTATCAATCTTCCATGCTCTTCCTTCTCTTGCTTCTCTTTTCGTGAATGTGAAGTTCTAAAATGAGCTTCACAACACTAGTCTATTTGCCTACTTAATAATGGCATTCTTGTAAATATTATCAAGTCTCCATTGGACTTCCAAATAAACCAATAAAGTTTCCATCTCTCCTCCTATAGATCAATAGGATATGAACACAAGGTTCACCCACTTTTCACTTTCCAATCTTACCCTTAACCTCATCTTCTAGTTACACCTCAAGCTATAAGGTCAGTAAAAACAAACCATGGGTTGAACCCATGAACCAAACCACTAAACCAAACCTCAAATATAACTAACAACATTAATCCTTCATTAAACCATTGCCTTAAATCAAGTCATATAAATTCTATTAAAATAGATTAAATAACATAGGGTATAATACCTAAAGTAATTAAATCACCATAGATAATATAATATGATTAAAAATATTAATAAATCCATGAAATACATTGAAATCATAAATAATCCCTTAAAATCCAGTAAAATACTTACAAGTATATTCCACATAAAAAATCATCAAAAATTCCCTCCAATGCTTGACATGAAACTGCTAGCACAACAATTAAAATTATGCAATATAAGGTACGAAATGTGGGGCATCACATCCTCCCCTCCTTAAAAGAAATTTCGTCCTAAAAAATGACATTCCTCAAGATTCAAAGAACTGAGGATATCGATCCCACAAATCTACTTCAAACTTCATCGGTGCTTCCTACAGAAACACCAAGCTTCCTTCTTCAAATCTCAATGACCATTTACAAAAACATTTGCATAACCTTTCTGCCATCTCAGGGCAGTCTTCACTTTCTTCTGATCAAATTATTTCTACTTCATCGAAATTTTGATGAACTAATTCCAAACTCATCAATTGTCTTTATTTTACATCATTCCAACAATCGGCTGCGTACATTCCTTTCTGTGCATACTCCGTAATCTCTCTTTTCATGATGTCCACCAAAATGTTTTACTCAAATCTTGATACATCTTGATTCCTCCAGGATAAAAGGTATACGGGCTATAGTGTGCTACCTACAATAGTACTTCTTTTAATTCTTTCGATATTTGGCACACACAATTTGGTTCGAAACATTAATGAACCATCTATTGAAATAGAAAAGTATGTCCATTTCCCCTCTTAAATCTCTTTCCTCACTTTCTCCAATAATGAATTTTTATCTTTCCTTTCCTTTATCTTAAAGTAATCTAGTCAACTCCTCTTCAATTCTTGAAAGCTCTTTCTACAGTCTTCGGACTATACGAATCAAACTCCCTTCCTAGTGAATCTGATCAATGATACAACAATGGTGGAAAACCCCACAACAATTACTCTATAGTAATAAGCTAAACCAAGAAAACTTCTATTCTCAATCACACTTGTCGGTCTAGCCCAAACCATCATAGCTTGCACCTTGCTAGGGTCTACCACAATGCCATTTGTTGAGATAATATAACCCAGAGAAACAACCTTGCCAACCTGAAACTCACTCTTCTTAAACTTAGCATAAATCTTTCTCTTCCACAGTGTCTGTCACACTGCCCTCAGTTGTTTCTCTCGATCCTTCTTTTTCTTTGAATAAATCTGGATACCATCAATAAACATAATCACATGCTGATCTTGTTCTTTGAGGAATACTAGGTTCATTATAAAACCTAAGTTTAACATTTGTACCTCATAATTATCATTTCATTCATATCTTTCCTTTCAGTCTCAGTCATTACCCTTTTGTTTCATTCTCTTTTCAGTTCTCTTTCAGTTTCTTTTCATTACAGTTAAAATAAATTTACCATTCATAATTCAGTCAATTCAATGGTTCAATTCTCATTTATTCTTCTACCTTACATAAGTACACTTCTATTTCTAGTTTGCATTATCCATCTAATCTCTTGGGTGTAGTGGATACTTACAAACCCTCAGATTTTCTCCGACCCCTTTCTTATCTTGACCTTGTTGTTTCCCTTGGGCATCTTTCAAAGTTGGGCAATTTCTCACAATATGCCCCGACTCCTTGTATTTATAACAAATGAATGTTTCCACCAAACAATCACTCTTGTGGTTCTTACCACACTTCTTATAGTCAACATTTCCTTTAGCCTTTTTTCTTATGGAATTTCTTCCAATTGCCTTTGGTCATAGTCCCTTTATGGACCTTGACCTTAAACTTCTTCTTTTGCTCCTCGCCCCCTTCAGGGGTGGTTTCCATAATAGTTGTTTCATCAATCTGGGGCCTTTGTATTTCCTCTGCATAAATCTCTATCTAAAAGGTTGTCATAGGCTGACCTCCATTCCTTCCACTTGGTGCCATAAATTCTGATCACCAAAGCAGGAGTTCAATCAAAGTCCCATCCAATCATGAAATAATAGTTCAATATCATTTTACACTTCAACACTATTTCAATCAATTTATATTCTATTCTTTTCAGTTCTGTTCCTTTCTCATTCAGTCCAGTTCAATTCAGTTTAGTTTAGTTCATTTTAGTTCAATAATCATTCTTATGCCATCAGACCATTGGTCTATAGAATCTATCTAAACCTATTGCTCTGATACCATGACTGTAATGACCCCGATCCAAGGACTAGGTAGGGCCCATGATACCAGAGTCCAGTCGGAACTGCACAAGAAAAACATTCGATCAAGCACACAATCTATAAATATAATTAAGCCAAAGTGCATAAAATTGAAAACAGTCAATTAAGCAGAAGGCAAACAATCTAAAACTTAAAACATGGTACTAATGGCTTTACTGTCTACATACCCTTACTCTCCAAGGAGAGGAACAAAACTTAGAGTGATTACAATCATTCGGGTCTGAGACCCTCCTCAGAATAAAACTTTACTTTCCTTAAAACCTATCGAAATATATTGGGTATAAATGTCACACCCCCATCCCTGAACCACGGGGAATGCAACTAGAGCGTACCAATACGCTCTCTAACCACCAGAATCACTGATGCAGTACCCAAGACTAACTCATTCACAACGACAAATAATAGGTAAAAGGAAAGGATTAATATTAATAACATCAGAGTTAGCAGAAGCTAGGTGATAGCATATAAAATATTGTCTATTCAAATTTACCCCTTCATATCAATGGGTTCTAATCAGGATCTATGTATTATCACTGTATAATAAATACACTTATCAAGAAAGGAATAAAAGAATACACCTTTGAATCAGAAAATAGTTTATCAAAGTGTAACAAAAGATGGCCACCAGCCAAGAATCACTGTTCCCTCGTGGAACACATCTCACAGTAGCACTCCGGTCCATGATCCTCATACTCCGAAGTCCACCACTCTTCATGACCTTCATCAGGAGTCTTGAACTCCGTGCCATCATGCTCGAATGTACCTGCATCAACTAAAAAATATGTTTCCTCGAGGAGTGAGCTCCAACTGAGCCCAATGAGTGGCTAAGCCACACAAGCATACACAATAATAATAATGAATGGGGTTGACTGCAAACCATACATGATGGACGGATACCAAGGTGTCCCATACCACCAATGTAGACCGTACATCACATACAATTTACAATCATGCTACATGAATGAATGATGATGTATAGTTTTATTGTTATCCACCTAACACACAACTAAGTCAGGTATAGTACTATAGCAACACCTTAGGTAGCATCCCGACATCGGTACCATAAACGGATGGTATACCGCGATGACAAACCCGAGTCGCTACTGAAGCTCTGCATACCGGTCTCCACCAAGAGATATACGCAAACCCCGAGTCAAATCCCGTCTTGGCGTTCGCCCAAAATACGGTTGGCGCCCGAACTTCCCGGGTGGGTATACCCGAATAACGGTCGGAACCCACGGATTTGACCGACACCTAACCCCCTGTCGGTAAGGGTCATAGTACTGGGTAAACATTTATCCTAGCCAGCATTCACCTATTGTATGAGTGAGGTACGCATGTGCATAGGCCAGAGGCCGAGTCCATAGATACCGAAATACGGTCGACCGGCTATCCTCTCGCCCCTCTAGCCCATACGTACGTATACAAGTACGAGATGTGAATACCGAAGGCAGTCGGTCGGTCACCATCCCGTTTCCACCTAATGCAACGGACAACTCTAATGCAATTTCAAGTACGGCAATCTCAAGCCCAGCACCCACCGGCACTTGGATCCCGCTTTCGAAGCCCTAGATCTACATGCCATGAGTGAGTCCATATTATGGAATCCTCAGGTCCAGCACCAACCGGCACCCGAGTCCCATAACTAATACCAACACCATTCGCACCATAGTGCAGTAAAATAAATAATATCGCAAGACAAGAATGTAAAGTCCTATCAACATCTAAACATTTATATCGTCCTATATCTTACTAATAATTATATATTATAGCACACATGCATGAATGACATTCGCAAGACACGACACACAAACATTCCATAAATTAAGACGTTTGCTTAACTCACTCACCTTGATTCTCGGCCAATCGTCGCACGGAGCTCTTCAAATCGACGTTCGATGCCAAGTACACTGCCCCACGTACTAATACGCCCCGAGCCGGTCGGCCAACCTAAAGAGAGTGTACAACGTGGGGAGAGATTAGTGCCTTAGGGCTAGAAGAGTTGGGCCCCATAAGTTATCAAACAAGGCTAAAATAGGGGACCGGCACATACAGCAAGGCTATATCATGTGCCTGTCCATGTGCCTGTCCCTCTCGGACTTTCCCACCGGCAGATCTAGGTTCTCAGTCCAGCACTTACATGTGCCTGTCCATGTGCCTGTCCCTCTCGGACCTCCCACCGGCAGATCTTTCTCGGACGGCACTTGCATGTGCCTGCCCATGTGCCTGTCCCTCTCGGACCTCCCACCGGCAGATCTTTCTCGGGATCGGCACTTGCATGTGCCTGTCCATGTGCCTGTCCCTCTCGGACTTCCCACCGGCAGATCTAGTTTCTCGGGACTGGCACTTGCATGTGCCTCGTCCACGTGCGTCTTTTTGTTCATGCCATTCCGAGAATGGTTTTGCAGCCCCAAAGTCTTGGGCTAAAATGGGGTATGCTTAGGGGTTTTTAGGGATCTCTTTGGCCATGAGAACAACTCCAACCAAGGTGCCATAGCACACACCCAACATGGGTTTGTAAACCCCATGATCGATTAGGTTTTTCTCCATTAAAATACATATGGAAAGAAAACTCATGGGTTTGGGTATTGGGGTTTTGAAAGGGGCTTTAATCAATGTTATTTAACAACCCACAAACCACACCTCTATGGTCTTCCATGAGGGTTGGTGAAACCCATAAATGGAGGTGAATCCCCAACTTAGGGTTCATAAATGGAGAAAGGGTGAAAGGGGGTTCAAGGTAGGATTAGGTGTCTTTATAACTAAGCTTCAAAGATTAGCCATTAATGGCCTTTCCATTAGGGTAGATGAAGCACTCATGGCTCATAAGTCTAAACCCTAGGTCTATAAATTAGGAAGTGAGAGAGAGAGAGAGAGAGAGAGAATGCTCACCAATGTAGGAGAGTAAGCTTGGGTTCCACCTCTCTTCCTTCTTCTTCTTCTTCTTTCTTTCCTTCTCTCCTTTCCTCTCCACGATTTAGGTTTTCTATTGTGAGGTGAATAGTGGATTGACCCCTATTTACCTCACTTTAGTCTTAAGTCATGTTTGGTTGTCTTAGGTCTTTAGGTCCATTTTAAGTTATTGGGCCCATTATACTACTAGGCCCATAATATGATTAGAAGGAACATCAGGTCCTAAGCCCATTCTAGTATTTATACTCATGAGTTATTAGGATATTAACTTACTCCCAATCATCTATAAGTGGGAACGGTTACACCGGGCGAGGGCCGGGCGGATCCTCGAAATAAGGAAATGCTAGGAATGCACCCTCGAAGACAAACTTTCCCCTATCTCTGTCGATGTACCTATCCTCGACGACTTCTCTAGAGTCACGGTCAACAATCTTGTGGGATGGCTTGAGTATCATGGTCCATAGTTCACGAGCGTACTCCGCTCCCGGTTCTACATAAAAGGTTCAAACCAGACCGGTGGTCAGACCGAATTTTAAACCGGGTTTTGGGCACGGATTTAACATCCTCCCCACCTTATAAGAATTTTGTCCTCAAAATTAAAACGTACCTGTCATGTTGAATAGATGGGGATGCGTTGCTCGAATCTCGCTCTCTCGCTCCCAAGATGCCTCCTCGTCAGAATGGTTTCTCCATCGTACCTTAACATAAGAGACGACACGATTTCAAAGATTATGCTCATTCCTCTCAAGAATCTTCACAGGCTCCTCGACGTAAGTCAGGTCCTCGGAGAGTTCAGGTAATTCTTGGGTCAACACGTGGGCCGGATCCGCAATGTACTTCCTCAACATAAATTTGTAAAATACATCATGAACACCGACTAAAGATGGGGGCAGTGCCAGCCTGTATGCCACTGGTCCAATCCCTTGCCAGGATTTCATATGGTCCGATGTACCTAGGGCTCAGTTTCCCCTTCTTATCGAATCGTAGCACGCCTTTCGTTGGTGATACCTGAAGGAACACCTTATTACCTATAGTGAACTCAAGGTCCTTTCTCTTCAAGTCAGCATAGCTTTTCTGCCTTGACTGCGCCGCCTTGATTCGATCTCTAATCAAATCTACCTTTTCACATGTGGCTTGTATCAATTCGGGCCCCAAAATTCTTCGCTCACCAACCTCGTCCTAGTACAGTGGTGTCCTACACCTTCTGCCATACTGTGCTTCGTACAGTGCCATACCAATGGTAGCTTGGTAACTGTTGTTGTAAGCAAATTCAATAAGTGAGATATGTTCATCCCAACTACCCTTCAAATCAATGGCACAAGCCCTGAGCATGTCTTCCAGTGTCTGTATGGTCCTCTCTGACTGCCCATCGGTCTGTGGGTGGAAGGCCGTGCTAAAGTTCAACAGTGTGCCCATAGCCTTCTGGAAACCATCCCAAATCTGGATGTGAACCTGGGATCACGATCGGAGATGATGCTTACTGGAACCCCATGCAGGCGAACAATATTGTCCATGTACAACTTTGCTAGCTTTTCCATTGGGTAAGTTACCTTAATCGGAATGAAGTGTGAGGTCTTGGTGAGCCAATCCACAATCACCCATCTGGCATCAACACCCCTAACTGTGCGGGGTAACCCTGTGACAAAGTCCATGGTGATGTGCTCCCACTTTCACTCTGGGATGGGAAGTGACTGTAGTAATCCGTAGGGTCGATGTCTCTCGGCCTGTACCTTCTGACAGGTGAGGCATTTCGATACGAATGTTGCCACATCAGCTTTCATGCCTATCCACCAAAAGTGTAACTTCAAATCCTTGTACATCTTGGTGCTGCCGGGATGTACTGAGTATGGAGAACAATGGGCTTCACTCATAATTTCTTCCCTCAACTTCTCATCATTGGGTACATACAACCTACCCCTGAATCGAAGGATGCCATTTTCGGATAAAGTAAAATCCGATTCCTCCTGCGTCTCTTTCTGAATGCCATCCATCACTTTTTAAAATTCTGCATCAGTAGGTTGGGCTACTTTGATCTTCTCTATTAATGAGGGTTGTATTGTCAGGGAGGCGAATAACATAGTAGCATCACCAACTAACACTTCCAACTCCATTCTTCTAGCCTCCTCTATGAGCTGCCCATTGACTGTTAAGGCTGCCAAGGAAGGGTTTGTGATTTCCTACTAAGTGCATCTGCCACCACATTGGCTTTGCTTAAATGGTATTGGATAGTGCCGGATAGAGGGGTTAAAACTGTGCTCAACTTCCGCTCCGGGATTGCTTAGTTATTTAGCTTAAACTAAGTTGTATTGATTTATCCTCTAATAGTATCCACCTTACACAATGGTACAAATCAATTCCGGTTTAGTTAATATAAAGTCCAGTGTATATAAGGACCCAGTGAAAATCAAACTCTGAGCTTATACTTCTAGAAATAGAGAGACGCAACTATTTCCGTATACTTCGTCCAGTGTTTGTACTCCTAAAATTTTGGGTTGAATGACACAAGGCTGTACTACTTTGCTTACCTGGCTTTTCTTATGAGGACTTTCACTTCCGATCCTCCAATACCTAACTCAGCTTTAGAATGAATTGGAATATTGATGGAATCCCTACTGTTCACTCCCAATAACTGAGGGGACATTCAGGGACCCATTACTCCACTTATATCTATTGTTGAGCAAAGTTTTGTCGAATCCTTTAGTTCCAGTTCCTTTTTGTTCTTGACTGCACTTGGCTACACTAACACCCGATATAATACTGTTCATCAACTTAAATTGCTAGATCTATCATTCTCTTCCAACTACATGATATAATCCATACCTCCTAGCATCCGTCCTAAATTATCCTTTTTAGATATCCATCGGTTCGTGGGTGTATAGACATATCGAGATTCAACTACGTGCCTATATATATATATATATATTTTCACCGTCCTTTCAGAATCTAGACACAAATCTAGGGTTTCCTACTGGACAAGGTCCCTGAACGTACCAGGCCCATACACCAAGCCAATCCCAGCATTCCCGGTAGATTTACCAACAAGTCCAAAAAAAATGGCTCTCCTGAGAGACATGTGGGGCCATAGGCTGACCCAAGGGTACTTAGGACCAATACTCAAAATTTCTAGGTGGTTCCCAAAGAAAGCCCGGGCCAGTCACTGAGGCTACGAGAAAAATGAAAGATAATTTCCCCCTAATCATTAGCCTACGTAACAAGTCCTGCGGAGAGTCTCTCACCGATAGCTAGCTTTTTATGGTTAGGCTAATCCCAATTATCATTATATTTTACATCATTGTTCATGACTTTACCCTCATAAACCTTAGTATATATCCTTTTTCTTTTTTCTTTTTTGTAACTCCTAGGGTTTAATGTGTAGTTTCTCATCTTTTCTTCATTTCTTCATTTCTAAACTGGTTATGTTCTATGGAAGTCTCCTACCTTTATTTGTATTATCAAAGCATTGTTCTATCAGCAAAATTTATATATTCTCCCTTGTTGTACTGATTCTTGTTTGTGGTTAAGGCTTTTAATATTTAACCCTAATTTAGAGTAAATCGGGTCGTGTGAACACTGAGTTAGTCCATGAGGTAGAGCATCACGCTCTGATACCAAGCTGTCACACCCCCATCCCTGAACCACGGGGAATGCAACTGGAGCGTACCAATACGCTCTCTAACCACCGTAATCACCGATGCAGATCCAAGACTAACTCATTCACAACGACAAATAATAGGTAAAAGGAAAGGATTAATATTAATAACATCAGAGTTAGCAGAAGCTAGGTGATAGCATATAAAATATTGTCTATTCAAATTTACCCCTTCATATCAATGGGTTCTAATCAGGATCTATGTATTATCACTGTATAATAAATACACTTATCAAGAAAGGAATAAAAGAATACACCTTTGAATCAGAAAATAGTTTATCAAAGTGTAACAAAAGATGGCCACCAGCCAAGAATCACTGTTCCCTCGTGGAACACATCTCACAATAGCACCCCGGTCCATGATCCTCATACTCCGAAGCCCACCACTCTTCATGACCTTCTTCAGAGTCTTGAACTCCTGTGCCATCATGCTCGAATGTACCTGCATCAACTAAAAAATATGTTTCCTCGAGGAGTGAGCTCCAACTGAGCCCAATGAGTGGCTAAGCCACACAAGCATACACAATAATAATAATGAATGGGGTTGACTGCAAACCATACATGATGGACGGATACCAAGGTGTCCCATACCACCAATGTAGACCGTACATCACATACAATTTACAATCATGCTACATGAATGAATGATGATGTATAGTTTTATTGTTATCCACCTAACACACAACTAAGTCAGGTATAGTACTATAGCAACACCTTAGGTAGCATCCCCGACATCGGTACCATAAACGGATGGTATACCGGCGATGACAAACCCGAGTCGCGCTGGAAGCCTGCTGTACCGGTCTCCACCAAGAGATATACGCAAACCCCCGAGTCAAATCCCGTCTTGGCGTTCGGCCCAAAATACGGTTGGCGCCCGAACTTCCCGGGTGGGTATACCCGAATAACGGTCGGAACCCACGGATTTGACCGACACCTAACCCCCTGTCGGTAAGGGTCATAGTACTGGGTAAACATTTATCCTAGCCAGCATTCACCTATTGTATGAGTGAGGTACGCATGTGCATAGGCCAGAGGCCGAGTCCATAGATACCGAAATACGGTCGGCCGGCTATCCTCTCGCCCCTCTAGCCCATACGTACGTATACAAGTACGAGATGTGAATACCGAAGGCAGTCGGTCGGTCACCATCCCGTTTCCACCTAATGCAACGGACAACTCTAATGCAATTTCAAGTACGGCAATCTCAAGCCCAGCACCCACCGGCACTTGGATCCCGCTTCCGAAGCCCTAGATCTACATGCCATGAGTGAGTCCATATTATGGAATCCTCAGGTCCAGCACCAACCGGCACCCGAGTCCCATAACTAATACCAACACCATTCGCACCATAGTGCAGTAAAATAAATAATATCGCAAGACAAGAATGTAAAGTCCTATCAACATCTAAACATTTATATCGTCCTATATCTTACTAATAATTATATATTATAGCACACATGCATGAATGACATTCGCAAGACACGACACACAAACATTCCATAAATTAAGACGTTTGCTTAACTCACTCACCTTGATTCTCGGTCAATCGTCGAGACGGAGCTCTTCAAATCGACGTTCGATGCCAAGTACACTGCCCCACGTACTAATACGCCACCGAGCCGGGTCAGTCAACCTAAAGAGAGTGTACAACGTGGGGAGAGATTAGTGCCTTAGGGCTAGAAGAGTTGGGCCCCATAAGTTATCAAACAAGGCTAAAATAGGGGACCGGCACATACAGCAAGGCTATATCATGTGCCTGTCCATGTGCCTGTCCCTCTCGGACTTTCCCACCGGCAGATCTAGGTTCTCAGGGACTGGCACTTACATGTGCCTGTCCATGTGCCTGTCCCTCTCGGACCTCCCACCGGCAGATCTTTCTCAGGACTGGCACTTGCATGTGCCTGTCCATGTGCCTGTCCCTCTCGGACCTCCCACCGGCAGATCTTTCTCAGGACTGGCACTTGCATGTGCCTGTCCATGTGCCTGTCCCTCTCGGACTTCCCACCGGCAGATCTAGTTTCTCAGGGACTGGCACTTGCATGTGCCTGTCCACGTGCCAGTCTTGCTGTTCATGCCATTCCGAGAATGGTTTTGCAGCCCCAAAGTCTTGGGCTAAAATGGGGTATGCTTAGGGGTTTTTAGGGATCTCTTTGGCCATGAGAACAACTCCAACCAAGGTGCCATAGCACACACCCAACATGGGTTTGTAAACCCCATGATCGATTAGGTTTTTCTCCATTAAAATACATATGGAAAGAAAACTCATGGGTTTGGGTATTGGGGTTTTGAAAGGGGCTTTAATCAATGTTATTTAACAACCCACAAACCACACCTCTATGGTCTTCCATGAGGGTTGGTGAAACCCATAAATGGAGGTGAATCCCCAACTTAGGGTTCATAAATGGAGAAAGGGTGAAAGGGGGTTCAAGGTAGGATTAGGTGTCTTTATAACTAAGCTTCAAAGATTAGCCATTAATGGCCTTTCCATTAGGGTAGATGAAGCACTCATGGCTCATAAGTCTAAACCCTAGGTCTATAAATTAGGAAGTGAGAGAGAGAGAGAGAGAGAGAGAATGCTCACCAATGTAGGAGAGTAAGCTTGGGTTCCACCTCTCTTCCTTCTTCTTCTTCTTCTTTCGTTCCTTCTTCCTTCTTCTTCTTCTTCTTTTTCTTCTTCTTCTTTCTTTCCTTCTCTCCTTTCCTCTCCACGATTTAGGTTTTCTATTGTGAGGTGAATAGTGGATTGACCCCTATTTACCTCACTTTAGTCTTAAGTCATGTTTGGTTGTCTTAGGTCTTTAGGTCCATTTTAAGTTATTGGGCCCATTATACTACTAGGCCCATAATATGATTAGAAGGAACATCAGGTCCTAAGCCCATTCTAGTATTTATACTCATGAGTTATTAGGATATTAACTTACTCCCAATCATCTATAAGTGGGAACGGTTACACCGGGCGAGGGCCGGGCGGATCCTCGAAATAAGGAAATGCTAGGAATGCACCCTCGAAGACAAACTTTCCCCTATCTCTGTCGATGTACCTATCCTCGACGACTTCTCTAGAGTCACGGTCAACAATCTTGTGGGATGGCTTGAGTATCATGGTCCATAGTTCACGAGCGTACTCCGCTCCCGGTTCTACATAAAAGGTTCAAACCAGACCGGTGGTCAGACCGAATTTTAAACCGGGTTTTGGGCACGGATTTAACAATAAACCCAAAAATAACATAGAACTTCAGTCCACAATACTTTCATCAAAGGTAACTCCTTTGACCTTGTCATCTTCAGTCATATCTATTAAAATTAATCAATCAAGGAATGAGCTAATGCCTAGTAAGAAATAACATTGCTAATCATGCTCACAATATAACAATAATGTAAGAATTCAATCTCTATTTACAAGCATGTTCTCATATCATATCATTTGAATCATAAAACGGTTTATCGATCAAACATCTTCAATCAATCATTCATTCATTTATGATTGAGTCACATTTCAGTTCATTTATTTTTATCCATTTATAACTACAATCTAGCCAACCTGTCTTAATCATACAAGGTATCTATCTCATTCATAGGCATGATTGTAGTCTATCTAAGCTATAAATCTTTCCTTAATCCATCCTTTACCATCTCATTCGTTCGTTCTTTCACACTTCTATGTCAGTCATCATTTCAGTTCTATCTTTAACCTTAGCATTCTTTTTGTTTGGTTTAGTTTCAGTCAATACCACCATAGCGGCTTCGGTTCATACTTTGAACAATAAACAGTCAGTCCATCGTTTGCTATAATTCTACCAATCATTTGTCAATTAGTAGCATTTCATTCATTCTATCATTTCTTATTTCATTTCAGTCCTTCTCCTTAGCATTCCTTATGTTAGGGTTACTTTCAGTCAATACCGCTGAAGTGACTCCTGTCAATACCACCATAGTGATTTCAGTCCATAATTTAAATCATAGTCCGTCAATTTGTCGATTACTATAAATCATTCAATAACATTTCATTTAATTATATCATTTCTCCTTTCATTCATTTCATTTCAGTCCTTCATTTCCATTTTCCATACATTCAATATTCTTTCATTCATACCATACAAGGTGACTCTAGTCAAACTACTGAAGTAGTATTAATCGTACCACAGAAGTAGCTCCAGTTACATACCATTGGAACGGTTCCAGTCATACCACTGAAGTGGCTCTAGTTACAAATCACTAGAATGTGTTCAGTCATACCACCAAAGTGGCCCTAGTTACAAACCACTAGAATGGCTTCAGTCTTTATTGCTAGATCTTTTCACTCATTTTACATTATCTATGTTGGTTAATTATCAATTAATACGATCATCTGTACGTCATTTCATTAACTATATCAGTCAGTCGTCAATTATTATGTTCATTCCTTTTGTCATTTCTTATTTTGTTTCAGCCATTAGCCTTAGCTTCCCAAACGTTTGGTATACCTTCAGTCATCCACCGAAGTGGCTCCAGTTACAAACCACTGGATAGGGTTCAGTCCTACAACCAAAGTGATTTCATTCAAATGGCACAAGGCCTGGTATACCTCACGGGTTTGAATATTGGCATAAATATTTCATTCATTCCTTTCCATTTTTTAGTCCATATCCTCAACACCTCTCTCTTCACAAGCACTCCTAGAGCACCGGGTCGTATATTGGCTAGTGCCCGTCGACACATAACTTTTATTTCATTTTCATTCTTTATTAACCATTCTCAGCCATCATACATAGGAGTCATGTACCATTTACATTATAGTAACAACTATAGCATTCCATTATTTTCATTCATAGTGATCCATAGATCAATATAGAACTACTCACAATCATTCTTTTATCATTGCATTCTCTGTGTCAATCAATCCTCACTTATCACGTTCATTCCTATATTATTTCATCTACCTTAATATATTATCATTTGTCAGTAGCATAACCTTCCATAATCAATTGGCATTTAAACATATAGAAACACATTAATTATAATATAAAGGTTCCTATATTGTTTAACATCATCTACATGATCATTAACCATTGCATATTCATTTATGAATCAAACGCATATTTTCATTTTCGGTTTAAACCAGACCGGGTGGATCATTTGGGATTATTTGGGGGCATTTCTGAACTTTTTTGGGTTTGGAATTTTCTAAAAAGTGTCCTTATCTCATATTAAACGTGTGGATACGATGTTGATGGTCGTGACGTTCGAATTGATACCTATTTCGACATATGTTCATTTTCGATTTAAACTAGACTGGGTGGGTCATTTGGGGTTATTTGGGGGTATTTATATACTTTTATGGTCTTTGGATTTTTTAAAAAGTGTCTGTATCTCTTATTAGACTTGTGGTTGTGATGTTGAGGGTCCTGACCTTCGAATCGATACCTATTTCGACCTAAGTTTATTTTCGATTTAAACCAGACCAGGTGGGTCGTTTGGGGTTATTTGGTGGCATTTCTATACTTTTTTGGGCTTGGGAATTTTAAAAAGTGTCCATATCTCTTATTAGACATGTGGATGCGATGTTGAGGATCGTGACCTTCGTATCGATACCTATTTCGACATATATTGATTTTTTGTTTAAACCAGACCGGGTGGGTCATTTGGGATTATTTGGGGGCATTTCTGAACTTTTTTGGGTTTGGTATTTTCTAAAAAGTGTCCTTATCTCTTATTAGACGTGTGGATGCAATGTTAAGGGTTGTGACCTTCGAATCGATACCTATTTCGACATATGTTCATTTTCGGTTTAAACCAAACTGGGTGGGTCGTTCAGGGTTATTTGGGGGCATTTCTGAACTTTTTTGGGCATGGGATTTTCTAAAAAGTGTCCTTAACTCTTATTAGACGTGTGGATACGATGTTGGGGGTCGTGACCTTCGAATCGATACCTATTTCGGCATATATTCATTTTCGATTTAAACCAGACCAGGTGAGTCGTTTGGGGTTATTTGGGGGCATTTCTGTAATTTTTTTGGTTTAGTATTTTTTAAATAGTGTCTTTATCTCCAATTAGACATGTGGATTCGATGTTGAGGGTCGTGACCTTCGAATCGATACCTATTTCGGTATCTATTCATATTCGATTTAAACCAGACCGGATGGGTCGTTTGGGTTATTTGGGGGCATTTCTTTACTTTTTTGGGTTTGTGACTTTTCTAAAAAGTGTCCTTATCTCTTATTAGACGTGTGGATGTGACGTCGACCTTCGAATCAATACCTATTTTGATAAATGTTTATTTTTGATTTAAACCAGCCCAGGTCGATCGTTTGGGGTTATTTGGAGGCATTTCTATGTTTTTTTGGGTTTGGGATTTTCTAAAAAGTGTCCTTATCTCTAATTAGACGTGTGGATGTGATGTTGAGGGTTGTGACCTTGGAGTCAATACCTATTTCGACATATGTTCATTTTCGATTTAAAGCAAACCGGGTCAGTTGTTAGGGGTTGTTTAGGGGCATTTATGTACTTTTTTGGGTTTGGGATTTTCTAAAAAGTGTCTGTATCACTTATTAGATGTGTGGAAACGATGTTGAGGGTCATGACCTACGCATCGATACCTATTTCGACATATGTTCATTTTGGGTTTAAACCAGACAAGGTGGGTCGTTTGGGGTTATTTGTGGGCATTTTTGTACTTTTTTGGGTTTGGGATTTTCTAAAAATTGTCCTTATCTCTTATTAGATGTGTGGATGAGATGTTGTGGGTCGTGACCCTCGTATCGATATCAATTTTGATATATGTTGATTTTCAGTTTAAATCAGACCGGGTGGGTCGTTTGGGGTTATGTGGGGGCATTTCAGTACTTTTTTGCACTTGGGATTTTCTAAAAAGTGTCCATATCTCTTATTTAACGTGTGAATACGATGTTGAGGGTCGTGACCTTCGAATCGATACTTATTTTGACACATGTTCATTTTCGATTTAAACCAGATCGGGTGGGTCGTTTGGGGTTATTAGGGGGCATTTCTGAACTTTTTTGGGCATGGGATTTTCTAAAAAGTGTCCTTAACTCTTATTAGACGTGTGGATGCGATGTTGGGGGTCGTGACCTTCGAATCGATACCTATTTCGGCATATATTCATTTTCGGTTTAAACCAGACCAGGTGAGTCGTTTGGGGTTATTTGGGGACATTTTTGTAATTTTTTTGGTTTAGACATGTGGATTCGATGTTGAGGGTCGTGACCTTCGAATCGATACCTATTTCGGTATATGTTCATATTCGATTTAAACCAGACCGGATGGGTCGTTTGGGGTTATTTGGGGGCATTTCTTTACTTTTTTGGGCTTGTGATTTTTCTAAAAAGTGTCCTTATCTCTTATTAGACGTGTGGATACGATGTCGACCTACGAATCAATACCTATTTTGATAAATGTTTATTTTCGATTTAAACCAGCCCAGGTCGATCGTTTGGGGTTATTTGGGGGCATTTCTATGCTTTTTTGGATTTGGGATTTTCTAAAAAGTGTCCTTATCTCTAATTAGACGTGTGGATGCGATGTTGAGGGTTGTGACCTTGGAGTCAATACCTATTTCGACATATGTTCATTTTCGATTTAAAGCAAACTGGGTCGGTTGTTAGGGGTTATTTGGGGGCATTTATGTACTTTTTTGGGTTTGGGATTTTCTAAAAAGTGTCCTTATCACTTATTAGATGTGTGAAAACGATGTTGAGGGTCATGACCTACGCATCGATACCTATTTCGACATATGTTCATTTTTTGTTTAAACCAGACAAGGTGGGTCGTTTGGGGTTATTTGTGGGCATTTTTGTACTTTTTTGGGTTTGGGATTTTCTAAAAATTGTCCTTATCTCTTATTAGATGTGTGGATGAGATGTTGTGGGTCGTGACCCTCGTATCGATATCAATTTTGATATATGTTGATTTTCAGTTTAAATCAGACCAGGTGGGTCGTTTGGGGTTATGTGGGGGCATTTCAGTACTTTTTTGCACTTGGGATTTTCTAAAAAGTGTCCATATCTCTTATTTAACGTGTGAATGCGATGTTGAGGGTCGTGACCTTCGAATCGATACGTATTTTGACACATGTTCATTTTCGATTTAAGCCAGATCGGGTGGGTTGTTTGGGGTTATTAGGGGGCATTTCTGAACTTTTTTGGGCATGGGATTTTCTAAAAAGTGTCCTTAACTCTTATTAGACGTGTGGATGCAATGTTGAGGGTCGTGAACTTCGAATCAATACCTATTTCGACATATGTTCATTTTTTGTTTAAATATGACTGGGTGGGTCGTTTGGGGTTATTTGGGGGCATTTTTGTACTTTTTTGGATTTGATATTTTCTAAACGTTGTCCTTATCGCATATTGGACGTGTGGATGCAATGTTAGGGGTTGTGACCTTCGAATCGATACCTATTTTGGCATATATTCATTTTCGGTTTAAACCAAACCAGGTGGGTCATTTGGGGTTATTTGGGGGCATTTCTATAATTTTTTGGGTTTAGTATTTTTTAAATAGTGTCCTTATCTCTAATTAGACGTGTGGATTCAATGTTGAGGGTCATGACCTTCGAATCGATACCTATTTCGGCATATGTTCAATTTCGGTTTAAACCTGACTAGGTGGGTCGTTTGGGGTTATTTGGGGGCATTTATGTACTATTTTGGGCTTTGGATTTTCTAAAAAGTGTCCATATCTCTTGTTACACATGTGGATGCGATGATGAGGGTTGTGATCTTCGAATCGATACCTATTTTGGCATTTGTTCATTTTTTATTTAAACCAAATCGGGTAGGTCGTTTGGGGTTATTTGGGGGCATTTCTGAACTTTTCTGGGCTTGGGATTTTCTAAAAAGTGTCCTTATCTCTTATTAGACGTGTGGATGTGATGTTGACGGTCGTGACATTCGAATCGATACCTATTTCGACATATGTTGATTTTTTATTTAAACCAGATCTGGTGGGTCGTTGGGGGTTATTTGGGGGCATTTTTGTACTTTTTTGGGCTTTGGATTTTTTAAATAGTGTCCAAATCTCTTATTAGACGTGTGGATGCGATGCTGAGGGTCGTGACCTTCGAATCGATACCTATTTTGGCATATGTTCATTTTCGGTTTAAACCAGACCGGGTGGGTCGTTTGGGGTTATTTAGGGCATTTCTAACTTTTTTGGGTTTGGGATTTTCTAAGAAGTGTCCTTATCTCTTATTAGACGCGTGGATGCAATGTTGTGGGTTGTGACCATCGAATTGATACCTAATTCGACATATGTTCATTTTCGGTTTAAACCAGACAAGGTGGGTCGTTTGGGGTTATTTGGGAAAATTTCTGAACTTATTGGGGATTGGGATTTTCTAAAAAGTGTCATTAACTCTTATTAGACGTGTGGATGTGATGTTGAGAGTCGTGACCTTTGAATCAATACCTATTTCGATATATGTTCATTTTCTGTTTAAACCAGATCGGGTGGGTCGTTTGGGGTTATGTGGGGGAATTTATGTACTTTTTTGGGTTTGGTAATTTCTAAAAATTGTCCTTATCTCATATTAGACCTGTGGATGCAATGTTGGGGGTCGTGACTTTCGAATCGATACCTATTTTGGCATATATTCATTTTCAGTTTAAACCAGATTAGGTGGGTCATTTGGGGTTATTTGGAGGCATTTCTGTAATTTTTCTGGATTGGTATTTTCTAAAAAGTGTCATTATCTCTTATTAGACGTGTGGATGCGATGTTGAGGGTCGTGACATTCGAATCGATACATTTTTCGGCATATATTCATTTTGATTTAAACTTGACCGGGTGGGTAGTTTGGGGTTATTTGGGGGCATTCTGTACTTTTTTGGGCTTTGGTTTTGTAAAAAGTGTTCATATCTCTTATTAGACGTGTGGATGCGATGATGAGGGTCGGGACCTTCGAATCGACACCTATTTTGGCATATTTTCATTTTCGATTTAAACCAGACCGGGTGGGTTGTTTGGGGTTATTTGTGGGTATTTCTAAACTTTTTTGGGTTTGGGATTTTCTAAAAAGTGTCCTTATCTCTTATTATACGTGTGGATACGATGTTGACGGTCGTGACCTTTGAATCGATACCTATTTCGACATATGTTCATTTTCGATTTAAGCCAGACCGGGTGGATCGTTTGGGGTTATTTGGGGGCATATCTATAATTTTTTGTGCTTTGGATTTTATAAAAATTGTCCACATCTCTAATTAGACGTGTGGATGTGATGTTGAGGGTCGTGACCTTTGAATCGATACCTATTTTGACATTTGGTCATTTTCGATTTAAATCAGACCGGGTGGATCGTTTGGGGTTATTTGGGGGCATTTCTGTACTTTATTGGGTTTGGTATTTTCAAACAGTGCCCTTATGTCATATTAGACGTGTGGATGCAATGTTGGGGGTTGTGACCTTCGAATCGATACCTATTTCGGCATATATTCAATTTCAATTTAAACCAGACCGGGTGGGTCGTTTGGGGTTATTTGGGGTGATTTCTGTAGTTTTTCGGGTTTGGTATTTTCTAAAAAGTTTGCTTATCCCTTATTAGATGTGTGGATGCAATGTTGAGGGTCATGACCTTCGAATCGATACCTATTTCGACATATGTTCATTTTTGGTTTAAACTTGACTGGGTGGGTCATTTGGGGTTATTTGGGGGCATTTATGTACGTTTTTGGGTTTGGTATTTTCTAAACAGAGTCCTTATCTCATATTAGATGTGCGGATGCAATGTTGGGGGTCGTGACCTTCTAATCGATACCTATTTTCGTATATATTCATTTCAGTTTAAACTAGACTAGGTGGGTCGTTTGTGGTTATTTGCCGGCATTTCTATAATTTTTTAGGTTTGGTATTTTCTAATAAGTGTCCTTATCTCTTATTAGACGTTTAGAAGCGATGTTGAGGGTCGTGACCTTCGAATCGATTCCTATTTCGGCATATGTTCATTTTTGGTGTAAACCTGATTGGGTGGGTCATTTGGGGTAATTTGGGGGTATTTCTGTAATTTTTTGGATTTGGTATTTTCTAAATAGTGTCCTTATCTCTTATTAGACGTGTAGATGCGATGTTGAGGGTCGTGACCTTCAAATCGATACCTATTTCGGCATATGTTCATTTTCAGTTTAAACCTGACCGGGTGGGTCGTTTGGGGTTATTTGGAGGCATTTCTGTACTTTTTTCGGCTTTAGATTTTCTAAAAAATGTCCAAATCTCTTATTAGACGTGTGGATGTGATTATGAGGGTCGTGACCTTTGAATCGATACCTATTTCGACATATTTTCATTTTCAGTTTAAATCAGACCTGGTGGGTTGTTTGGGGTTATTTGGGGGCTTTTCTAAACTTTTTTGGGTTTGGGATTTTCTAAAAAGTGTCCTTATATCTTATTAGACGTGTGGATACGATGTTGAGGGTCGTGACCTTCAAATCGATACCTATTTGGAAAAATATTAATTTTTGGTTTAAACCAGACTGTGTGGGTTGTTTGGGGGTTATTTGGGGGCATTTTTTAACTTTTTTTCGCTTGGGATTTCCTAAAAAGTGTGGTTATCTCTTATTAGATGTGTGGATGCGATGTAGACAGTCGTGACATTCAAATCGATATCTATTTCAACATATGTTCATTTTCGATTTAAACCAGACCGGGTGGGTCGTTTGGGGTTATTTCGGGGCATTTCTATACTTTTTTGGGCTTTGGATTTTCTAAAAAGTGTCCAAATCTCTTATTAGACATGTGGATGCGATGTTGAAGGTCGTGACCTTCGAATCAATACCTATTTTGGCATATGTTCATTTTTTGTTTAAACTAGATCGGGTGGGTCGTTTGGGGTTATTTGGAGGCATTTCTAACTTTTTTGGGTTTGAGATTTTCTAAGAAGTGTCCTTATCTCCTATTAAATGCGTGGATGCAATGTTGAGGGTCTTGACCTTCGAATCGATACCTATTTCGACATATGTTAATTTTCGGTTTAAACCAGACCGAGTGGGTCTCTTGGGGTTATTTGGGGGCATTTCTGAACTTTTTGGGGATTGGGATTTTCTAAAAAGTGTCATTAACTCATATTTGATGTGTGGCTGCAATGTTGAGGGTCGTGACCTTCGAATCAATACCTATTTCGACATATGTTCATTTTTGGTTTAAACATGACTGGGTGGGTTGTTTGGGGTTATTTGGGCTCATTTATGTTCTTTTTTGGGTTTGGTAATTTCTAAACATTGTCCTTATCTGATATTGGACCTATGGATGCAATGTTGGGGGTCATGACCTTCGAATCGATGCCTATTTCTGCATATATTCATTTTCTGTTTAAATCAGACCGGGTAGGTCGTTTGGGGTTATTTGGGGGCATTTCTATAATTTTTCGGATTTGGTATTTTCTAAAAAGTGTCCTTATCTCTTGTTAGACGTGTGGATGCGATGTTGAGGGTTGTGACATTCGAATTGATACCTATTTCGGCATATGATCATTTTCGGTTTAAACCTGACTGGGTAAGTCATTGGGGGTTATTTGGGGACATTTCTTTATTTTTTTGGGCTTTGGACTTTCTAAAAAGTGTCTATATCTCTTATTAGACGTGTGGATGTGATGATGAGGGTCGGGACCTTCGAATCGATACCTATTTTGGCATATTTTCATTTTCGGTTTAAACCAGACCGGGTGGATCATTTGGGGTTATTTGGGGGCAATTTTGAACTTTTTTGGGTTTGGGATTTTCTAAAAAGTGTCCTTATCTCTTATTAGACGTGTGGATATGATGTTGAGGGTCGTGACCTTCGAATCGATACCTATTTTGACATATGTTCATTTTCGATGAAAACCAGACCGGGTGGGTCGTTTGGGGTTATTCAGGGGCATTGTTGTACTTTTTTGGGCTTTGGATTGGATAAAAAGTGTCCATATCTCTTATAAGGCATGTAGATGCGATGTTGAGGGTTGTGACCTTCGAATCGATACCTCTTTCAGCATTTGTTCATTTTCGATTTAAACCAGACCGGGTGGGTCATTTATGGTTATTTGGGGGCATTTCTAAACTTTTTTGGGCTTGGATCTTTCTAAAAAGAGTCCTTATGTCTTATTAGATGTGTGGATGCGATTTTGAGGGTCGTGACCCTCGAATCGATACCTATTTCGACTTATGTTTATTTTTTATTTAAACCAACCCGTGTGGATCGTTTGGGGTTATTTGGGGACATTTCTGTACTTTTTTGGGCTTGGAATTTTCTAAAAAGTGTCCATATCTCTTATTAGACGAGTGGATGCGATGTTGAGGGTCATGACCTTCGAATCGATACCTATTTCGAAAAATGTTCATTTTTGGTTTAAACCAGACGGGGTGGGTTGTTTGTGGGTATTTGGGGGCATTTCAGAACTTTTTTGGGTTTGGGATTTTCTATAAAGTGTCCTTAACTCTTATTAGACATGTGGATATGATGTTGAGGGTCGTGATCTTCGAATCAATACCTATTTCGACATATGTTCATTTTCTATTTAAACCTGACCGGGTGGGTTGTTTGGGGTTATTTTGGGGCATTTCTAAACTTTTTTGGGCTTTGGATTTTCTAAAAAGTGTCCATATCTCTTATTACGCATGTGGATGCGATGATGAGGGTTGTGACCTTCGAATCATTTCCTATTTCGGCATTTGTTCATTTTCGGTTTAAACCAAATCGGGTGGGTTGCTTGGGGTTATTTGGGGGCATTTCTGAACTTTTCTGGGCTTGAGATTTTCTTAAAAGTGTCATTATCTCCTATTAGACGTGTGGATGCGATGTTGACGGTCATGACATTCGAATCGATACCTATTTCAACATATGTTGATTTTCGATTTAAACCAGACCTGGTGGGTCGTTGGGGGTTATTTGGGGGCATTTCTGTATTTTTTTGGGCTTTGGATTTTCTAAAAAGTGTCCAAATCTCTTATTAGACGTGTGGATGCGATGTTGTGGGTCGTAACCTTCGAATCGATACCTATTTTCTCATATATTCATTTTCGGTTTAAACCAGACCGGGTGGGTCGTTTGGGGTTATTTGGGGGCATTTCTAACTTTTTGGGGTTTGGAATTTTCTAAGAAGTGTCCTTATCTCTTATTAGATGCATGGATGCAATGTTGAGGGTCATGACCATCGAATCGATACCTATTTCGACATATGTTCATTTTGGGTTTAAACCAGACCGGATGACTTTCATTTCATGTCCCTCTGAGAGATGAGTTGAGACTCATAAAGTCTTTCCTACAAATGGTTCAACCAAAGTAAGTACATCCCCTTACTTTACCTAACTATAAATAACTGCGTCTCCTTTTTCTTAATGGGTTAGGGGGTGGTGGGGCCAAGTCTCTCTGTCCCTTTGAGAGAGGGAATAGAATAGAACCACAATTTCCCAGTTTCTTGTACATGCATTTCCCTAAAAAAATGTTCATAAAAGATAGGAAGACAGCTTTGGAACGAGTCCACAGGGGGATTAATGGAGAGGGCTTCTCCTACATATTAGCAGCTACAGTTTCATAGGTTGCTTCAATCCTTTAGCAGGTTTTTCCTATCAATCCCCCTCAACACACACACATATTACAATAGAAGAGATTTAGGGGTTGCCCAACACAAAGCCATTGAAGAAACAATAACTTGTATTCAAATTCAAGTATGTGAAACTGGATATACAATATGTAGGTAAAACTACGGTCCATGGGATCAAGTCATGCTTCCCTAGGGAAACCAATAACAAAGCAATTAGGGTTTTGCACGCCCTGGGTTAGCCCATGGTGTCCCATGGGTGCCCCATTTGAATTTTAGGGTTTTCCATGGTCTCCTATGGGAACCCTGGTGCATCCCTGTTAGGGTTTCTCCTTCCCCCATGTATCCCATGCAATTATGGAACACAAATGGGACGAAGAAAAACATCTCTAATCCATCACATGGCAAGAGGGATCCATCCCATACTCGAATGCGCAGCGGAAATAAATCGATTCGAGTTTCTTTCGCATCTCATAAATATTAATAATTAATAACTGAAAGAATTAATCAAGAATTGCTAACCTGGTGAGCCTCAAATATTGCTCCTCCAATAGACAATGGTTCTTCCTCCAGTGAGCGCTCCAAGCAAACAGATTTGAACCTCCAATGGTGCTACCAAGGTTCTTGAAGCCAATCCCAGATGCTCTCAAATTCTTCAGCACAGATCTAAGGTTTATCAAACCCTAACTCTCAAACACAGATAAGAGAATCTAGAAGAAGAAGGAGAGAGATCACAAGAGGGAGAGAGAGGGACCAAAACACTCCAAGAGGGGGAAGCCAGAAAACATTGAGAGCTGGTTCCCCCTCTGCATTTTGGTTCCCTATTTATAGTAATAGGGTTTAATTAAATCCTAGATGGATTTAATAAGGCCCTAGTGAGAGTCAGACTCTCTCTCTCTTTGTTTGGCAGTTCTGTTTAAACTCAAAGTGCTTAAAAAAGGTGAAGAAGCAGAATCTAAGAGGGAAAGTATTAATTAGTTGCTTTATTTAATATTTATGGATAATTACAATTAGCACCATATCCATTAATTAAATAAAGAACCAATTAAAATAGAAAATTCTAAAATAACTCCCTATATGATAACAAATTATCATATACAGCCCCCCCACTAATCAACACCATCATTATGGAATCTAGGGCATGTACACATGTACTGCCAAACCCCAATCCATAGTACATGTCCATATAAGAGCGTCTGTGCATCTAATTGGGTCCTGCAAAACTCGATAAAACACTTTGTTCAAATAAATATACATAATCTATTATTTTATGTAAAATAGATTTTTACCAAACCATTTCCAAAACGGCACTAGATCTAGATTCTGATTTGACCATACACAGACAGTCTCAATCTTGGTGTTCCCCAATTGGGCAGTGGTGACCATGTTGGATAACTCCTTCACTCACAAAGTGTTCACGCATTCCTAGAACACCGGCTTTGACTCGCTTGAGTCTCAGTCATTGATGAAACAAAGAATGCGATCACACTTTACAATGACAGGGTTCCCTCAGGCAAAGGGTGTCGGTGACACATGTCTATCCCTTCCTACATCTAGCAGTAATATATGAGGGAATCGACAAAGTAGATTTTTCACCAATACACACATCAAACATGTGAGTACTCGCATTCGTACCATGACATCACATGTCTAGGCATACCCAATACGACAACCATATGATAAGGGTGCCCAGCCCAAACCCTAGTCGTGACTACCATTTTAAGTATAACTTATGGACACATAATGCTCAAAAAGCTTATATTGCATGTGATGATATTAAACTAAAATGTATAAAAGTTCAATACAAAGGTGAACTGGGTTGAACTAGACCGAACTGGGTTTAATGGGCACACACTTGTCCAACAATCTCCCACTTGTACATCAAAGCCAATTCCCCATACATTTTAAACCCATGTCCTCCATATGTTTCTCAAACACTCCTAGAGATAAACCCTTTGTCATGGCATCAGACACATTTTCAGTTGTGTCCATTTTGGAGATACTCACGTCGCCCTGTTGGATAATCTCTCTAATGAGGTGATACTTTCGCTACATGTGCTTGTTTCTCTGTTGAGCCCTAGGCTCCTTAGCTTGTTCAATGGCCCCTCTGTTGTCACATAACAGGGGAATAGGGCCTTTGACAAGATCAGGGACTACTCCAAAAACATTGGGAACTTCCTAACCCAAACACCTAATTAGCCGCATCACATGATGCAAGGTGTTCTTAAAAATTGGGATCGACTGTAGATTTCTATTTTGTACTCCTCTATACAATGGCACCTTCACTCATTAAACTAGTAACGACTCACAATACCTACTGCATAGCAAATGTCCGGCCTCGTACACAACATAGTGTACATAAGACTCCCTACTACTGAGGCATAGGGAATCCTCTTCATCTCTTCAATGTCCGTTTGAGACTGAAGACATTGAGATCTAGAAAGACTGACTCCATGTCAGAAGGGAACACTTCCCCGTTTGGAGTTCTCCATGCTAAATCTGGCCAGGACTTTGTCTATATAGGTAGACTGTGACAAGCTTAGCATCCTTTTCTGGCGATCTCTTACGAGTTTGATCCCAAGGATATAGCTAGCTTCACCAAGGTCTTTCATTGAAAACGTTGTGGATAACCACTATTTTACTGATGAAAGAAATCCTACATTGTTACTAACCAGCAATATGTCATCTACGTATAAAATAAGAAAATATACTGCCCTCCCACTGATCTTCTTGTAAACACATGGTTCATCCATATTTTGATCAAAACTAAATGATTTGATTGATTGATCAAACCTGATGTTCCAGCTCCTAGAAGCCTGCTTCAGCCCATAAATGAACCTTTGTAATTTGCACACCTTTCTTTCTTCCTCCAAGGAAGAGAACCCCTCTGGCTGTTCCATGTAGATTTCCTCTTGCAGGAACCCATTCAGAAATGCAGTCTGCACATTCATCTGCCAGATCTCATAATCAAAGTGTGCAGCGATAACCTGTAAAATCCTGGTGGATTTCATCATCGCCACTGGTGAAAAGGTTTCCTCATAGTCTATGGCCCTTTCTGGGTATAGCCCTTTGCCACCAGTCTCGCTTTGAATCTTTCGACCTTTCCATCTGCGCCCTTCTTCCTCTTGAAGATCCATTTGCATCCAATTGGCTTGAAGCTAAGTGGTGGATCGACTAGAGTCCAGACCTTGTTGGAATGTATCGAATCGATTTCAGAGCGCTTTCCCTCTAGCCACCTAGTGGCATCAACATCCTTTAGTGCCTCAGAGTATGTCATCAGATCATCATTTGATTCAACCGATACCATGTGGAACTCTTCCACAGTTTCCTCTTCGGTTAGAAGAGTAAGCCTGGTGGGTGGTCTAATAGTCCTCCCATTGCATCGAGGTTCTTTAGGTGTCGGTATTTTAGCAGGTATGTCAATTGGTCTCACTTTTGGAAGTGACGTTTCTGAGCTATTTGATAGCTCCTTAATGACTACTAGTTCGGACCTCTGGGTCATCATTTCTTCCTTTAGAAATGTGATGTGTTTACTTAAATGACCTTTTGGTCAACCGGGTCATAGAAATAATAGCCTATCGTGCCTTTGGGGTAGCCTAAGAAATAGCATCTTGAAGTCCTAGATTTCAACTTGTCTGTCTATTGCTTTCGCACATGTGCTATGTAACCCCATACCCTAAGGTGTTGAATACTAGGCTTGCGCCCTTTCCACAACTTAAAGGGTGTCTTGGCTATAGACTTGGATGGAACCCTATTCAAGATATAAATTTCCGTTTCTAAAGCATACCCCCAGAAAGAGAGAGGCAGCTCACTATAAGTGAGCATCGTCCGGACCATACCCAATAGAATCCGATTACATCATTCGGATACACCATTTTGTTGTGGTGTACCTGGATTAGTTAGTTGAATAACTATCCCTTGTGATATGAGATATTCTTTAAATTCATCCGATAGATACTCCCCTCCACGATCTGATCGTAAGGACTTGACGCGTTTATTGAGTTATCTTTCGACCTTGGCTTGGAATTCTTTGAATTTATTAAAGGCCTCCGATTTACTACGCATCAAGTATATGTATCCATTTCTAGAGTAATCATCGGTGAATGTGATAAAGTACTCATACCCATACCTTGTTTGTATGTTTATGGGTCCACACACGTCAGTGTGTATCAACTCCAATAGATCTGTGGCTCTAGCACCTTTATTGCTAAAGAGTTTCTTGGTCATTTTGCCCTGAAGGCATGACTCACATGTGGGGAATGGTTCCACCCTCAGACTCTCTAAGGGCCCATCCCTTACCAATCTACTGATTCGGTCCAAGTTAATGTGACCTAATCTTAGATGCCACAAGTATGTTGAGTTCACTGGAGCTGCTTTTCGTTTAAAATCAACATTTGAAACAACATTTGTTCTAATAGGGTAATCTAGAAAATACAAACCACTTTGCATATATCCGGATGCCACAAAGGAATTATTAAAATGAATAATTAATTTAGAATTAAAGGAGAAACTATACCCGTCCAAAACAACTTTTGAAACTGAAATAATCTTCCTCTTAAAAGAGGGTACATAATAGCAATCCTTTAAAATTAAACAAGCAGAACTAAAAGTCCCCACAACCATTGCCATGGTCTCAGCTCCAGTGTCCATCCGAAGACGCACCTCATTTCTTTCCAGGTTCCTTGTCTTCTTGAACCCCTGCAAATCATTGCAAATGTGAACAGTGGAGCCACTATCCACCAACCAAGAATTGGTCGGTTCAAAAGACAAATTAGACTCATAAAGAACGTGAACATCACATGTACCTTCTTTAGCAGCCTTTGTTTCATCTGGCTTCTTGTCTTTTAAAGTCGCCAGGTAAGCATGACAGTTCCTTTTTCAGTGACCCTCCTTCTTACAATAGAAGCACTTGTCTTTGCCTTTATTGCCAGACTTCCCACCCTTGGTTATCAGGATCTTACCCTTACTTCCCTTTTTCTTCTTCTTCCCATTTAAAGAAGGCTTCACGTCAGTTGCATTGACCTCAGCGTTATCCTTTTTCAAGGAAGCCTCCGCCTCTACCAATGCGTTAGAAAGCTCGGTGAGCTCCATCTCCTTATCGGACATCTTGTAGGACATTTTAAAGGGTGCATAGGCAGGAGTGAGTGATGCTAAGATCACATCGGTCTTGTATCATAGGCTAAAATCAACCCCCATGGATTCCAATTTTTCAAACAGATTGATCATCTTCATTACATGATCTATCACTGGAGTCCCTTGGGACATTTTGGTGTTGTGGATTTGACTCACCACCTCAGAATGGGCGTGTGTCAACTGCCTATTGAACAATTCAGCAAGCTTATCCATCTTACCCCCAGCAGTGCGTATATCCTTGACCGAGTCCAGAACTGATTTTTCCAATGATCCTAGGATATAAAGTGATGCCTTGGAATCCCTCATGAGGAAATCCTGCATCTCTTCATTTGCCTCAAAATCATTTGGGTTGGGTTGAGGAGGAACTTGTTCATCTAGAACTATGTGCAGTCCTTCAGCAGTCAAGAGCAACTTAATGCTCCGGTACCAATCAACATAGTTTATACCATTAAGTTTGTATTTGCTAATGAGTGTTAACAGGTTGGAATCAACGGCAGCCATTGTATAATAATCTACGCATGTACAAGTAAAAACCACATGCTAATTAACAACCATTGAAATTAAAATTGAGCACACACACATCAATGGTCTTTCATGATTTGGGTCTCCCTCATGACCCAAAAGATGAATTGGATACATACAACCCTTGCATGCATAACTTACCCTGTCGGGAGTCATTATACACACCGTGGTAGTGTGGACTAAGCTGTCCACCTCATGAGCTTCCAATATTTTTGTCCAGATCCTGTCGGCTGACATACACCCAAGTCTTGTACTTACCTATAACATTAGTTAGAATCATGGAATCATGAAAGATGACCCACTGTCGCAGTGCCCTCTCACTATCCATACCCTAACGTATCTAGATAGAGGTAACTATAGATAACCGTGTGACAGAGGTCCTGGCAATGTCCTGTCGGCTTATGCGAGGTCATGTCACATAATTTCTACCTTTATCTTCAATAGGAGGCCTTGGACATGTCTACCAATTAAGATTAGTCCATATCATACATGTATTATGATCAAAGAGGGATTAATCAACTCTCACATACCATAGATAGATTTAAATAATCATAATTAATCAACATTAATTAAAAGTGATCATGGGATGGAGGAACTTTTATCAGAAGCAATTAAAGAATCCTCCCAATAAAAATAAAACTAATAACTTGGGTGCATCAAACATGTCATGGATGCCATGCCTCGATCATCTCCTCCGCCTGATCATGTCTTCAAAGTAAGTGATTTGCATCTTCATAAGCTTTGAGTGCCACATGTGGATCACCATCAACTTGCCTTGGGAGTCCTAGCTCCTCTAAAATTACAATGGAAACCTAGGAAAAAATCTATACATTTTTCTTTCAATAATAAAGAAACCCCGCATGGAGAAATCAACCCACCATTTGGGCTGCCCATGGGGTGGAGTACATTTGTTTATAAAAAAGATAGGGGGAGAGAGAGAAAGAGAGAGAAGCATCACATCCACCCATAACCCCATGTATCACATACATAAACTGTCACACCCCAAACCACCCCTGGGAGGATTAGGTAGGTGACCCGAATTACATACCGGCAATCCGTCAAACCCCACGGATCTAAAAACAGTTAATACATTCACGGTCCCACATTCATCACATTACTACAAGTAAGATTAGAGCGCTGCAGATAAACTACAATTATAATAACAAAAGAGAAAGTGTAGCGATACGAAAATGTTGGTGATCTATATATACATATGTATGTTCTGAAACATTTCCTAGTACAACCCACAACTGAAAAGAGAAAGCTGACATATACATAAGCAAAGGAAAAGTACATATAAATACAGGGTGAGATAACTCAACCCCAAAAAGGAAAGAAAAGATGAAGACAGAACCAAGGATGGGGATAAACTCCTATCAAAAGCAAAAAGGAGTCCCCAAGACAAAAAGCATTAGAAGCGCCCCTCACTGGTCTCCATTAATAACCACTGAGAACGCTCACATTATTGGTACGACCTCTGTCGGGGTCCACACTAATAGCATCATAATCACAAGGGCTCTCCTCCTTGTAATAAGCCGCCATGCTACAACGGCATCCACCTACATAATCATCTAGAAGAAAAACATGTATAAATGAGTGTGAGCCCCACTGAGCTCATGAGCAAAACATATCATCATGCATGCATATGCAACCACAATCCATATGATCCTACATGATATGCAAGTCCAGATTATTTATTAGCCACCTAACAATACAACTAAGTTAGGTCAGTGCTACTACAATCCCCAATACATGTGTCCCTGGTGTGGGCTTGGTTACCCTTTCCCGTAATACACCCATTGAGTTGTCGGAGAGAACAAGCCGGCTCCAGCATCTCCCTACCCAGGTCAGCCCAACCGGCCCTATAGATTGAACTTGTGAGGTAACCGACTTAATATCAATTCACCTTACCGGTGCATAAACTTTGTTTGGCATATAGCCATGATTCACCTTTCAGTGCTTGTTTGAGTTAAAATAATACCGCAACCGTACGGGTCAATCGTAGCTACGGGTCGAACACGAGGAGATGTAAATTAAAGTAATGCAAAGCAAATTAAAGTGTTAAATTAAACTAATTAAACTAACAAATTAACGCGTCCTAACTCACAAGCATCTAACAAAATTATGCATCTAAGAGATTAAATTGGCATCCTAACACATATCCATCTAACCTATCAAACTAACGTGGATTGGAAGGGGTAAATTGCAGCCACACAACAACCACATAAAAAAAAAAAAACAACAGAAGAAGAAGGAGAATGAGATAGAAGAGATGGAGAATGAGTTTAACAGTTTAGAGAGTAAAAACCTGGATGTGTTTGACACGGACTGAAATTGCTTGCATAAATGTAGTTGAAGAGCTTGAATACTTGAACAAACCTTGCATGGCTTCCTCTTCTAAATCTCCAAGTCTTATCATCAACTTAGGAACTTAGACTAGAAAGCTTGAAACTAAACTAGAATTATTACAATCATATTGAAGACATAAAATTAAAGTATGAATCAAAAGCATTACAACCATGGAATTGAAAGCATGAAATCAAACTAGAATTTAGAAAGCCAAAAACTAGAAGAAGAGAAGAAGAAATTTCACTAATGAATTGAACTAAAAATTACACTAAAAACTGAATTAAAATTGAACTAGAAACTAACTAAAAACTGAACTAAAAAACTAAATAGTTACAACCCAAAGGGCAAGGGGTATTTATAGGGGGAAGGGAGAAGAGAGAAGAGAGAAGAGGGAAGTGGTAGGAGAAATATTCCTTAAGAAAGAGAATATTCTCTTCTCCTTCCTCCTTTACAATGCCTTGAATCCCAAGAAAAAAGAAAAAAAATAGAAAAAGGGAGAGAAAAGAATCCTAGATACATAAACCTTCTATTTATTAAAAAGTAACTTTCTAATTCTAACGTGTGCTTCCTTTTCTTTGTAGGTGTCTTCTCCAAGCAATGAGATCAAGGCATGTTTGACTTTTCAACCTTCTATAGATGAGAGAATATCTTTCAAAAGAAATCTATCCCAAGTAGAATTCTAAAAGTGCCCTTGAAAAGTTAGAGGAGAGAGAGAGCAAGGGTGATGACTAGGATTCCACTCACAATTAATGAAATATCAAATCTATCCTTCAAAACACGTGGAGCATGGGATGCTTATATGGGCCTCACTGTTGTATTTCTTATGAAAAATCACCCGAAATAGATCCAAATTTCATCCAATTTAGAATTCGGAAGCCCAAGATATCTCAAGTTGAAGTTGGACTGCTCCAGAGCCTTCCAAATAGAATCTTTCGGCTAACAGAAAAGATAACTTCTATGAATTGTCCTAATGCCCCTCGAATCCAAACTTTTGCTTTACTTTGTCTCCGGCCAACTATCAATAATTATAAATAAACCCCTATCCATGAAAACGGTCGTAACTTCTTCGTTTCAACTCGGAATCAAGTGCTGTTTGAACCGTTGTGAAGCTGACTTGACGGGCTATGCATCCATACTATTAACACCTCAAAATTATGTTAAGGGGCCCACTATACTCACGTTCAAATTTAACTGATTGGTGTGATTCTTTCGGTGCTCAATCCAAACTTGATTTTCTCGACTCCTGGGCGCTTCTGGCGACTGCCAAACACCACTAAATAGCTTAAAAATGGATCCTTAGCATCATTTACTCCATTTTCATAAGAATTCACGTAAAACCTAAAAAGCACAAGAAAGTACCGAAGTAACTCTGTCCAATGTGGTAAAATGTATGCTTTATGCCCTAAGATTTCACACATAAATGTGCTCATCAGATTCCCTCACACTTAGACTTTGCTCGTCCTCGAGTAAACAAATAGAAAAACTAACCTAGAATGCAAAAATCCTAACTCACTTTCGTAGGAATCACGGTTGCACTTAGCATGTGCACAAGCCTTTGAACCCCTAGGTTACCCCTAATGGACGAGTTGTGTCTCATGAGTGTTTGCAGTGAATATACACCCAAAATTCAATTGTAAATGAATGCTGCAAATTTTAATCATGGCATAAGTAGGATAGTGCACATAATCCCAAAAAGTGTTCAACTAAAGATCAAGGAGCCAAAGGTTCCCCCATACTTGAATTTTGTCACCCCACATCAATTCAAGTAACAAGCATGCATCAAGATTAAGGGATCTCTTCATATTTTCTGAACACTACTCACCTTCAAGTAAACCACTCATAATATCAATGGAACCAAAGACTTAGGCTTTGAGTATTTTATACCATACTTTTTTTTTTCAGGCATTAAGGCAAAAGCTTTTTTCTTTCTCAACCATAAACTCTATTTCTACTCCACTACTGTTCTTTGAATGACATGGTGGAGTATACACCAGACACCCAAATACTTGGTAGCTTCGCTTTTTGCATATATCTATAAAGACTTTGAGACATTGATGCAAGAGTTTTTTTTTGGGTTTCCTTCCAAGGAATTTCGAACAAGTCACCCTGCTTCCTGAGGCACAGTGCCCTGTCTAGTCCCAAGGAATTCCACTTTCTTTTCTGTTTCTTTCTTTTTTTTTTTTTTTTTTTTTTCATTCACTTTCACTTTCATGCCTTGCCTTGCCACAAACAAATTGGTCTCAACTACTAGCCAAAAGATCAAAGGGTCCATAAAACACATAGAGGAATCTAGCCATTAAATGAAATAACGCTCATATTTTCCAACTCAATCCCTCTCACAGGATACATACCAACTACCGTCCTTAAAAAGGGATTTTTTTATTATTGCGCATGCTAGGGCACCTAATTCCCTCTATCTCTTGCTTTGCAATCAAAGAAACGTATGCACAACACCAAACTACCGCCACAATCAAAATTCACCAAATAAGCTCACACACCCCCCCACGCTTAATTCATGCAGTGCTCTCAATGCATGCATAAAAGAAAGAATAAGGACAAGGGAGGAGATGAGGGGGCTTACCAGATATAATCAACAAAGAGGATCATGAAGAGTCATGAGCTCTACAAAAAGTGCTAGGAGCAGTAAAAGAAATCTCAATCCATGGCCGGCAAATGTAGAAAGGGCTTCAGAACCAGAAAACACTTGACCATGAATTTTAGTAAAGCGAGAAATAATATAGAAGTTAAGCACAACTGAGAAATATCCAATAGAAAAATCTGTCCTCATGGGACAGTGGAAAATGAAGGCATTGAAACTTAGGCCATAAATCCTCCTATCCGCTCCCATTTGTAATATAGAACATATGTCATTATCGCAAAAACCAACCAAGAATGGATCACTATAAGCATAAAAAGGATTATGAATAATAAGGTCCTTCCCTCCATTTACCAGGGGAACACTAGGGAGATTTCTCCAAACAGTAATCAGATCGAAGGAACCATGGGGAAGAGGATGCCAGTGGCCAACTCTAATAAGATCCGAAACCAAAGCAAGACGATGTGAACCAGCATCATACCGGATACGGTCCCCATACCTTTTGATCAGAACTCCTTTGGGATGCCAGTTATCAAGCCAAAGTCTAGTAGTCTGGCCATCCCCAATGAAGTGGTGTATGTGAGGCTCAACCAAGTCTCTATATTTGAGCACTTTTTGCCAAACCCAAGAGCAGTTTGGGGGACCTTAGTGGTCCAAATAGAATCATTCTTTAGGTAACGGGTGTTAACCCACCTAACCCAAAGACTGTCCTTCTTAGAGGCAATCCACCAGATTTGTTTAAGAATACCGGCAGTGTTCATGTCTGAAATTCTCCTAATTCCAAGCCGCCCTTCAGATTTAGGTTTACAAATATTATCCCAAGAAATATAATGTACCTTCCATTCCAGAGACGGGCCGGTCCAAAGGAAGTTGGAGAAGATGGACTCCAGTTTCTTTTTGATAGCACCCGGGAGAGCAAAGATCCCCGACCAGTAAATATAGCAGCCTTGGAGAACAGAGCTCAACAGTTGTACCCGACCTGCAAAGGACAAGAAATGGGCCTTCCATCCATCAAGCCTGCTCTGCACTCGATCCAAGATAGAAGAACAATCAGCAATGGCCAGCTTACGAGAAATAAGAGGAACACCAAGGTACCGGATGGGTAGTTTAGTATCCACAAAATTCGTTAATTCCAAAAGTTGCAGTCTGGCCGTATGGGTGAGGCCCCCTAAAATAATAGAGGACTTAGCTCTATTGAGTTTTAACCCAGAGAAGGTATGAAAATCATCCAGAGCCCCCAGACAAGCCGAAATAGAATTAGGAGAGGCCTTCACGAATATCATCAAGTCATCAGCAAATATCAGGTGAGAGAGGCGGGATCTCTTGCATCTGGGGAGAAGGCTGATCCTGCCATCAACTTCCAACTTCCTCATCAAGGCAGAGAAACCCTCCATAGCAAAAGTGAAGAGATAGGGGGAGATGGGATCCCTTTGCCTAATTCCTCTTCCCCATTTTAAGTAATCAGCCGGGCTTCCATTGAGAAGGATGGAAAAGCAGGGGGTTCCAACAGAAGCCTTCACCCAACCAATAAACTTTTGAGGGAAGCCCATTCTTTCCATGATATCAAAAAGGAACTTCCTGCTGAGTGAGTCGTAAGCCTTATGGAGATCAATCTTCAACACCGTTGTGGGGCTTATTCCTTTCTGCTCAATCCCTCCAACTACATCATGACACACTAGAATGTTATCCACAATGAATCTCCCCTTGATGAAGGTAGATTGAGAATCACTAACCACCAGCCCAACAACTCCTTGTAATCTATTAGATAAGATTTTGGTAATGATCTTATAAAAAAGATTGCAAAGAGCTATGGGCCTGTATCCAGCAAAAGAAGTAACATCCCCGGTCTTAGGAATCAGACTAATGAAAGTGGCATTAACCGAGCTAGGGAGGAAAGACTTAGAGAAAAACCACTTCACGGCCAAAGTCAAGTCTTCACCAACAACTTCCCAAGAATGTTTGAAGAAGGTTGCCCCAAATCCATCAGGTCCTAGAGCTTTTGAGTTCTTCATCGTAAACACCACTTCCATAATCTCCTTGTTAGACACATTCCCAATGAGGCTTTCCTGTTGTGCATGAGACAGCCCACTTTGTAAAGGGACAGAATCGGGGAAGAAGCCTCTATCGTCAGCATCTGCTCCAAACAACTTCATATAAAAGGAAATTGCTTCTTCCTTAATGAGTGTAGGTTCCTTGACAATGCCTCCCCCTTCCCCCTGAATCTCCAGAATATGGTTTCTGTTCTGTCTACAAACCATAGACTTATGAAAGAAACTATTGTTTCCATCACCCAGCTGAATATGTTTGACCCTAGATTTCTCTTTTAAAAACTTTTCTTCAGTAGCTAGAGCTTCCCATAACTTAAGTTTGGCTTGTGCCTCCAAGGAGACCAAGTTCGGATCATCAGGGTGCGCACCCAGAGTGCATTGAACCTGTTTGAGATCAGCATCTGTAGCCTTAACCGCTTGAAACACATCTCCCACACATTCTTTATTCCATTTCCTTAGCTCCTTCTTTACATTTTTCAGCCAGGCAGCAAATCTAAGGATAGGATTGAGGGCCATGTTAATCGGCTGCTCCTAGCCCTTGAGAACAGTGTCATCATACCCACTCCTGCCAATCCAAGCCTCAAAAAACCTGAAAGGTTTTGGGCCGAAATTAGCATCTTCAAGAACGGACAGCACCATTGGGGAATGGTCCGAAAGACCTGGGGGAGAAAGGCAGCTTTCGAAGACCTTAAAGCATCCATCCAAGTCAAGTTAACCATTACCCTATCCAACTTGTAGCAAATCCATGCATCACCACTCTGTCTATTATTCCAAGTCAGTGCTTTGCCCTTCCATTTCAGATCAACAAGCCCTATGTCATCAATGAAGGAGTTAAACTCATCTATAGCCTCCTGCCGAATAGGATCCCCACCAATTTTCTAATTCTGATGTCGCACCACATTAAAGTCCCCAAGAACTGCCCAAGGATCCAAAACATTATTAGCTAGAGTTCGCACATCCCTCCAAAGCTCCCTTCGGTCTTCTATGGAATTGGAGGCATAAACTGCAATACAAAGAAAGGTGACAGAGGTTCCCACAATCAACACCTTAGCATGAATGAATTGCTTGGACTTTTGAATTTCTTCAACCTTGAACACTTTGGGGTCCCAACCCAACCAGATTCGGATAGAAGAATCTGCCTCACCATTATGCAAGTACTTCCAATCAATAATAAAAGGGTCAAAAACAGCACCACAATTTTCCACCTTCACTTTAGTTTCAAGAAGACAAGCCAATTTGACTTGCTGGTCTTTCAACACCTTCTTAATCCCCAGCCTTTTTGTAGAGGCATTTATACCTCTAACATTCTAAGAGATGCAGTTCATTTAGTAACCATGTTAGAAGAGTCACCCCCCCTTTGCTAGGTCCCTCCCCTTTAGCACCACCAAATTCTTTTGGGTTCAAGAGAACCCGTTGGGCCTGGAATTTAGACCCCCTCCCAGTGGGCCGGCCCATAAGAGAATAAGAAGTAGAATTTAATTGACCCATACCTCTTCCAGAAGATCCTTGGGTGGCCCGGATATCAGCAGCTTGCTTTTTCAATCTTTCAAAATTGGCTGAAGGCTTAGAAGGTAATATCCCTTTCTCCCTCATAATCCGATCTTCATCCATGATCTTGTCAGCTTCCAAAACTGCCACATTCATATCTACCACCAGATTAGGATCAGACATCTTCAACAAATTAATGGAATCCACCTCAGCATATCTTTTGGTGACATTCAGTTCAAGTGTATTTCCCCTTCCCAAGGAAGCTGCTCCATTATTCTTGCTAAGACCGGGATTTGAAAATTCATTCAAATTGGAAGGAATCTCTCCCAAATCTTCCCCACTAAATCTGCTCTCCTTCTCTAGACAATCTTCAACTAAAGAAATATTTGCTTTTCCAAAATTAGAAGAAGTCTCCAACGGCTGCTCTAGTTGGACAGATTTTAAAATCGGATTGCCTTCAAGATTCTCACCACCGAATTTGCCATCCTTCCAAAATTTCTGCCCATTTAAATCCACCCTTTTCTCTCCTAAGCTGGGGAGAATCTTCAACGGTTGGACAGAGATTTCTCCCTCCTCTTTGTCCACCTCATCAAATAACTCATTCCCTAAAAAGGATTGCACAAGAATTCGGGTCCAACATCATATCTTCTGGGTCATACCTCACCTCCTCCGTTAGATTCTCCAACAAAGCAAAAGCATTAGATTGGGAAATTTCTGAATCTTTATTTCTTTCCACAAGAGAAGACCCAGCTATACTGGAAATCTTCTTTCCCAAATTGGCAACTTGCTCTAAGGACCGACGATCTTCTTTCCCTTTATTCATGC
Organism: Telopea speciosissima; assembly: GCF_018873765.1. Lineage (NCBI taxonomy): Eukaryota > Viridiplantae > Streptophyta > Magnoliopsida > Proteales > Proteaceae > Telopea > Telopea speciosissima. The sequence goes on from NC_057923.1 coordinate 38,549,593, forward strand.
GAGAATTAAAGGAAACAGAATTTGAATTTGAATTTGAAACCACCGGTTGCCAATCTCCAATTCTGGCCAAAGCACCACCACCATTTCTGGCCAAGGCTGCAGTGAAGAACTGCTTGTGAGGTTTCCAACAGTCAGAAGGAAGGATATGGGGAGCTAATATGGTTGTGGAACAACCTGTATCAAAGTAACCAATAACTTTGATAGGACGGTCCCATGTGGTAGGAGATATGGAGAGGCTAGCTTGAGGAAGTGGAGTTTTGGTAATAGCAAAAGCTGGTGACTTAGAAGGGTTAGGAGGGGACAAAGGAGAGGCTATCGGGTAGATGGGGTCAAATCCATCGGACTCGGAGTCGGGTGAGGAAGAGGTATCCAAGGCTTCTTCTTCTTCATTTTGGAGGACAAATAGTAGGTCCGGGGAGAAGTCATCATCTACAGAGTAGAGGGACTCAATATCTGCATCTGGATCATCATCGATGGAAAAGGGGGCAAGCATATGCATTAGTTTGGCCTGCTTAGTTTTGTCAGGGCAATTTCGAGCAAAGTGGCCAATTTTTCCACACGCAAAACATTTGGTGGATGTCTTTTGCCAAAATTTCTTTCGTTTGAAGAACTTATAGGGCTGCTGCTGAGACCTATGCTTGCGTTTGAACCGATGAGATCTGTGCATTCCATTTTTCTTGGAAAACCTTTCTGGGCGAGAATTGATCTTGAAGTGGGACTTCTTTTTGGACGGACAAGAACAGTCTTTGTCTTTGCACTTGATCTTAAGATGAGACGTGTCACACTCATCAGTGAGTCTATGCGTGGTCTTTTCCCATTGTTTGAAGAATACTTGCTGATCACATAACTTCTGCAGAGCACTAAGGATTTCTTGGTAGAGACGACCGATAGGAGCTTGATCAATTTGGAGACCAAAATGGTGCAATGATTTTAGGGCTTCTTTGCCCAAAGGTTCAGGGAAAGAATTGAGGAACACTTGCTTCATATTTGGGTCATCCAATCCTCCAAGGATGTAAAATTGGTCCAACATCCGTGTATAGTGCTTAGCAAGATCATTCTTCTGAAAAGAGCAACACTTCATCTGGAAGTACTCTTCTCGGGCTTTGAGTCTGTTGTTCTCAATGGGTCCAATCATCTCATTGTACAATTGTGCGATGAAGACAACAATAGGAATCTGAGTCCATTGGAGTTGGTGATAACCACCAAGGGCCATAAACCATTCTCTGAGGGTTCCATGGGTACGGGCCAAGAACTTGGTGATAACAGTACCATCTGTAGCACCAGCAACTAACATTTCTGCAGTGAGCCAAGCATGAAACTCCGAAATCCGCTCAGGCCATTTATGAAAAGGGAGACCATCAAAGGCGAATAACTGCTACGGGTCCTGATTGGTAAAGGGACTGGGATTCGGTGCCTGAGGGGGGATATGAGGAGCTGCAGGGGCGGCTCTGGGCTGGTGCTGCTGTGGGGCAGTATCAACCTCACTGTCGCTGCTGTAGATAATGGGTTCAGTTGGAGCCTGAGAGGCATCTGGCACCGGGGGATGAGTTTGGTAAGCAGGTAGGGGACTCTGGGTAGTGGACGAGTCTGTGTCTGAGAAGGAGGTGACAGAGGCAACTTTGGCTATGGACAAAACCGGTATGATCTTGGGTGGAGTCAAAGTCAACTGAGTGAGAAATGTACTGAGGGTGTTACTCTCTGGGAGAGGAATAACAGGACAAGCTGAATCAGGGATATCGGGTTTTGATCTGGGAGGAACCCAAGGAACAAAACCAGGGGGTCCTGGATGTTGGTCAGGTAAAGGCTGGAAAGTAGGTTGAACCATGGGTTTTTGCAGGGAAATAGGAGTAGGCTGGAAAACAGGTTGAGAAGAGACAGGGTAAGATGTATGGGATCGCTTTGGTTTCGGGGTTCTGGCTTTGAGAGAAGCTAGATGTCTCTGTTGGTCCTGTAACTCCTTAAACATAGCAGTGGGAAAACTATGTGGAGCGGCATACTCATGGTAAGATGGGGTTGTGAATGAATCAGGGAAGAGAGAAGGGCTGGATGGGAATGGTTGAGTTTGAGCCATCCTGAGCTGTTCTTCCAACAATTTCTTTTCTTTTTCTCGGCCAAAAATGAGAAAGGAGGCATAAGAGGAATCTTTCACCGTCATAGCTATAGTCATCAGCTCCTAATGGAGAGATTTAATCCGTGTTTTGAGGTAACGGATGTCGGATTCATTCTGCCGGAGTGCAAGAGTATGATGCTCTTGGTAGGAAAGAAGCTTGTTCAGGTACTGGTTCTGGACCAAAGCATTTTCTGCTTGCCAGTTAAGCTGTGCTTCAACTGTGGAATTGGTAGCCATCTGTCCCATGTTGTCAAGGACATTGGGAGGAGTGGCTTTCCATTTGTGGCGGCGACGATCAGCATCTTCATAGTCAGCAGTAGGAGGGAAATTTCTGCTGATTCCTTCTGAACTGGAAGCCATAAAACAGGGAATAGGGTGCTGAACTTGAGTCTGCCACAACATCAACGGGGGATCCGTTGGAGGGGAAGGCGGAGCCGGAGGTAACTCTGGTTTACAGTAAGGCGTGACTGGTGGAGGAGATGGAGCCGGTGGCGGAGAACAGCAACCCAAAGAACAGGGTTTGTGGTTGCCATAGTCCACTATAAATTGGTATCTGCCACGATCTTCTCCAAGTGGTCCGACATTTGGACAGCCGGCTTGGTAGCGGAGCCATAGAGAATCTGGCTGGCGCTTTTTCTTCTTTGGCTTTGGAGGTGGAGGAGGTGGAGGATCTTCTTCGAGATCATCGACGTCATCCATCCAGGCTGGAAATGCCATAGGGATCATAGGGCACATGTCCGCAGGCTTCGGATATGTGACAAGTGTGCGGCCATCTTCAAGAGGCTTATAGACAGGATTTGTAGCCGTCAGAGGTGCAGTAGCAGCTGGGATGTTATGAGTAGACTCGTAAGCCGTGATCCATGACTCAGGAATGAGTTTGAGCAGGGCTGCTCTGTCGATTTGGCGAGGGACATAAGTGATAGTAGGGATTCGGTCCTCTCCAATCTGAACGAACAGGGCTGCATCATTACTGGAGAATCCAGTATTAAGGTTCATGGCATGATTTTGGAGTCTGTAGCAGACCTGGTAGTGAAGAGTGGCTGCTATTGCTGTCTCTTTCTGAGGCGCACCTGTCAATTGTATCAGAAACTGCCAAGCATCAGGCAGGTTCAGATCTTGCAGTGAGATGTTGTAGTTGGGATACACCGTGTAGAAAACAGTGCCATCGTTCAGGGTGGTCTGAAAGTCCGTAATAGTTGCATGCGGGAAATTCTTGAACCTGGTGTCCAGAAGATTTAGGCGCATGGCTACTGGGAGACCCTTACGACCGTGGAAGGTAACGGCTATTTTGACTGCACCAAGATGGAGATGGGTGTAACCTAACTGGATCCATTGCCGGATCAGCTCAGAACTGATGTTCACAGGGAAATATTGCTCTTTGCCACTAGCAGTGATCTGATTTTGGGAAAAAGGAGGAGCCTGGACATATTCCTTTAGACCCTGAGTCTTTTTAGGAGATATGATTGTCCGGATCTTCCTGGTGACCGAGGTAGAAGATTGGGGGAAAACATCATAAGGGTTTATGATGGGGAAGTTGGCTGGATGTATTTGTTGTTCAGCCGGGGTATAATTCAGTTCATATAAGTAGTCTACCTTAGGGGCATGGGAAGATTTAAGTGTCACTGGAGCAGAAGGAGGTTGTAAACTCATGATAGGAGGTAAGAGGGATGTCTTCCGTCCTTCAGAGATGCACCGAACACCTATCTGTCATGGGATGGGAATAGTAAGCACAGTGTATGGTGAATAGTGTCCTTTTCTGACCAGACCGGAGGTAACCCGAGTGTGCCGGGATTTAGAGCAATCTCTATCTGCAGACCCACACCTTACTCAAGGGATGTTACCAACCTAGTCGGAGAAGACCACCGTACACCACACACACCTATTTTTGATGCAGAGGATCCGTCAAAGACGGCAACTGCAGAGCATACTTAGGCTGCATAAAGGGATACCATCATCATCACAGATAAGGGGCAAGGAGCAGAGCTCCGTTGAACAGAAGGCAAAGGGATTACTCACAAGGCTCTGATACCAAGTACAGAGTCGCGCCTACGCACCTGAGAAAACGCGTCTACCAGGGGAAGGGTGGCAACTCTATATTAGCTAGAGTATATAGCCTCGCTGAGCGATGTGGGACTAAAGCTTAAGTCGCATCTGAATGCCCAAACAGCCTACAATGCTTACATAATGGTGGTTTCCAGTCATAGACCACCCTTTGATGAAAAGAAAGGCCATCATCTCCATAGATTGGAATAGAGGAAGGTAGGTCAGAATTTGCAGACACCTCCACACACAGCTGAGCATAGGACAATCGCTCCATGGACCTTGTCATCTTGTCGGTGACAATCGGCTTCCCAATCACACTCCCAATCGAACTAAGAGCTTCACCCGACCAAAAGTGAAAAGGAAGATTGGGAAGAGAAACCCAAACTAGTACAGAACATAAATTTACCCTTTCCATGCAAGCATCCGGGCTCCATGGATGAAGAATCATCGGCCTCCTTTGGACATACCAAGGCCCCCCTTCAAGAACTTTGATCTTTTCATCTTCAAGATTAGATCTGAAAATCAAAATCCCACTGTCCATCAAATTCACATCAACATGGCCCGACACCTTCCGTTGCTTCAATAACATCTCTCGGGCAAAGTTGAAGCTAGGCCTGCCACCAATAAAATGACCCATAAGGGTATTCTTCCATTTTTCCAGGCCATTCTTAATCATAGAAGATGGGCATTTAGCAGCTAAAGCCCCATCAATCTTCACAGGTTCAACAAAAGAAAGTTGCAGCCCATCACCACACATCGAAGAAGAAGATGAAAATAAGGTTGACCAGGGAACCCCAAGACTCTTCTTAATCATTCCTCCAAAACCATTTACAACACCACCTTTAGGTTGTGGAAGGTCTCCCATAGCAGCTCCTTCCAAAACCAAATCACCCAAACCTTGAGTATCCTCCACCAAAAGGGTTCTCTCTTCAACTGTAGCCTTCAAAGAAGAAGTTGCAGCAGATGCAACACCACCACTAGAAGGGGCCCCTGTATATATATAAATATGTATGTATTTTAGTCTTCCAGCTTTTGTCAGCTTTGTTTCTCTTTGTGGGTTGTATCTGGGTGGGAATGTTTTAGAACACTTCATATATAAACATATCACCTCATTCCTGTAATGCTATGCTTCCTCTTTGATTATTATAATTGTAGTTTATCTGCAGCACTCTGATCTTACCTATAGTAATGTGATAAATGTGGGACCGTGAATGTAATAACTGCTTCTAGATCCGTGGGATTTGGCGGATTGCCGTTATGCAATTCGGGTCACCTACCTAATCCTCCCAGGGGGTGATTTGGGGTGTGACAGAGCTTGGTATCAGAGTGTGAGGCTCTTCTGACATTCACGGAGTGCCGATTAGGGTTAATAAGCTACCAACATTAAAACGAGTAATAATTAAAAGCTATAGGGGAGGTAGATGCAATTAAATAGAAGATGCATAATTTCCATTAAATTTAAAGACAACTGTGGCTGAGCCACTACATAAGCTTGATTGAAAGTATTACTTCGAATGTTCACCTAAGCTGAAGGAAAAAAAAAACTACATACATCTCGAACAAGAAAAAAAAAGTACATAAGCTAAAAAGAAAAGATATGTCTGAACCACGTATCACTGAGTCAGAAGCTGGCTGAAAAAAAGTACTCTGACGGAGGAAAGTCACCCGATGGAGGTTGTGACTGGCGCGAGTCAACATGGTAGAACCTATCCAAGAAGTCCAGGCGCTGCTTTACGGACACTACTTTGCTCTCCAATGATGTGAAGCCTCGATCCATCCTAGTCGACATATCAGTGAGCTGAGTGCTGAGACCCTGAAAATGTGACATCATCTGTGCCCACTCAGATGACCCTGGCACCCATGAGCTAGAAGCACCCGTAGCTCCATAAGTAGGTAAATCTGTGAACTGTGCACCAATGCCCTCAAAGCCGCCTTGCCCCTCACCCTGAATGTCTCCCTGGATGTCACCCTGCTCATCACCACCCTGCACCTCATCATGCTCCACATCCTGCTAATCACCTGGCATCCCCATCTCCTCATCCTCTGGTGGATCACCCCCTGGCACCTTCATCTTCAGTATTGAGGTCTTATCAATGGGCCTGGATCAATCCTTCTCCATATACTCACCCGCCAAAGGAACCTCAAAATGCCAAAAGACTAAGGTAAGGAACTTCCCAAATGGAAGGTTCCCATCAGATGGGTTCTGTGCATGATATAGCATAACCTGGAGTAATAGGTATGGGAGGTTTATGACTGGACCCCCTCTGCCTGCTCCCAATAGGCAGTATGTGATATACGCTCTCATCATAGAAATGCTACCCCTGTTACTGCCCTTGGGGTAGATGTTGTAGGTTACACACCTACTAATGACTCGGGCACTGGGCTTGTAGGAAGCCTCTGACTTGGGTGTGCTCTCAGACCCACTCAATGCCTTGAAGACCCTTCTCCTGGTCTCCAATGAAAACATCTCTGAAATGTCAACCCGGAGTTTGTAATAGCACCTCTCTCCAGTGTTGGGTAGCCCCAGAATCCCTGCTAGTGAGGCAGTGGTCAACCTGATATCCACTCCCTTCACCCTACTCTCCAACCCGAACTCTTATGCCCCAGATGGCACCAAGTTGTAGTAGAAATACTGAACCAAGTTGGGATAACAAGGTTCAGTAGGAGTCAACATAGGGGTCCAACCCAAGGTGTTGAACCTAGTAAAGAGACTGTATTGATGGAAGTCATCCACCTGGACCACCCGACCATTGACTATCTTAAGGGACTTAAACTTGTCCCAATCCTTAAAATGCACATACCTAGAGTAGAGGAATCGGTCAAACTTGGGCTCCTCCGAAGATGAATCGTCCCTAGGTGAAGAGTGAGGCACCTTAGATGATGATGAAGAAGAATGATCGCTCTCAACCCATAACCTCTTCTGGGCTACCGATTTCCTAGCCGTGCGATGACTTGTAGACATTGGGCTACAAAAAGAGAAAAAAAAAAGTTAGGGTTATGGGAAAATAGGTAAAACCCTAGCTAAAACAAGAATAAACTAAGAAAAGATCTAATGTGGAGAAAATGATTAAGAAATCTTACCTTGGCTCGTGTGGATTCGCGAAAGACATGAAGAAATGTGAGGACTTGGTGTGGAAATAGTCACACTACCCTCCAAAGAGCTTTCCTAGGTGTTTAGAGAAGTTTAGGAAAAGGATGGTACAAAATGGGCCCCTCTTGGACTCATATACCTGTGCCCCAATTCTCTGGGCGATGCATCCAACGCCCAGAGACATCGCCCAATGATTATATTTTTGCTGATTTTGTGTTTTGACACATAGGAACTTGGATATTACCTAAAATAACCCTAATAAACATGAAAATAAAAACTTTTATAAAATAATCAAAAAAATATATATATATATATATATATATATATATATAATAATATAAAATAAAATAATTCACTTATTGCTTAATAACCCATATAGGGGAAAATAGCCATCACTTGGGAGGTTCTAGTACAAGACACATAGGAATTTGAAAATTTCTTTTATACCTAAATATTTAATGATAGATAAATACATATATGCCTATAAGAAACAATTTGTATGTGAATAATTAATATTATGTGCTTGATACTGTGATGTACAAACTGAGTGGAGTGATGCTATGCAAAACCAAACATAGGTATGTAGGTATGTTATTTATGACGTGTAGGGAGCATAGATCTTACCCTATCCAAAGACTAGGTCAGCCAAGAATAGGATCTAGTAGGTTATCTCACCAATTAAAACTCTTTAGACGCTAAGGTACCTCGAGCAAACCCAATTATATTCTCATTATTTATAGTCATCTGAATTTTAGTAGACATGTACTTAATTCCTTTAATTAAGTATAACCTGATGCTTAGAACCATTTTCTATGACAGGACCCATTACCTCAGCCAAGGCTGGAGACCCCAGCATCATGATCTATATTAGACAACTACGAGAGAGACTGAGACGGATATGACTAGTACTACCCCAAGCCAAGAACCGGTTGGACTTTTATCTAGCCCTTGCTGCCATTAGTGGACTAGGGGGAGCAAGACTTTTATATGTCCTTAGCTGAAGAAGTAAGAGCCGACATAGAGTACCTACTTGTGATGGAGTTTGTGACTGGAAGGAAGCTGGAATTGATTGCCTGTTAGACCAGGTAAATAATTAGAAGTCTTTTACTTAAAAATTTGAAGACTCTCATAAAGTGTTATGCATAGCACATCATTACATAAAATGTTTAAGAAAAAGAAACACCTCATAATAAACAAAGATGACATATTTAACAATCCACCTTACTGGTGCGACTCATGAAGATCACTGGAACTATGGACTAGGTTTGTACCTGCACTAACTAAGAAATAATTATTGACCCCAAAGAGCAATAATGGAATATTAAACATGCCCCTCCTTTCAGAGAAGCAACGATGGTCAACACAAGAAGAAGTTCACGTGGTGGTCGTAAAAGAAAACAACCTTGTGTTATACTAGAGGTTGAATTGCCAAATGGGACTAAAGCTCAAAATTCTGAAGCATCGGCTACTTCGTCAGAAGCACTAGTGGCTGCGCAAGCCACTGCTGCGGCACCTCAGCCAAATGTGGTAGCCGGTGATGTAACAGCATTCATGACCACTATGATGCAGACCATGCAACAACAACAAAAATTTCTTGGTCAGATGCCCACACAGTTTGCAACCATGATGCATGAGCGTGTGGCGCCACCACCACCACCCAATTGGCCCGTACTATTTCCACCACCTGTACCTCAGCACCTAGTGGAGAACTCTACCACCAAAGTTATGGAGAGATTCAAGAGACTCCAACCGCCTGCGTTTTCCAAAATAACCTTTGAGACAATACAGCCGAAACGGTGGATTAGTGAACTAGAGAAGGCATTTGAAGTACTTGAGTACATGGACGCATAGAAGCTGATATGTGCGGGTTATTAGTTATAGAATGAAGCCGAAGCTTGGTGGAAAACTACTAAGCCTAACTTGGAAGCTACTCACCCGAATCCCACATGGGAGCAATTTAAAGAAGTTTTCTTCAAGAACTACTTCCCAGAGAGTTTCAAGGGTAGGAAAGAAGCTGAGTTCACCGCACTGGTGCAAGGGACCAAGTCAGTGTTGGATTACCAACAGCAGTTTGAAGACCTATTCCATTTTGCTCCAGAGCACTTGAAAGGGGAAGTTAGTAAGGCGAAGAAATTCGAGAAAGGACTCAAGACTGAGATCGGATCAGTATTGTCAATCATGGACATCCGGGATTATGCTCAGATGGCTGACAAGGCAAAGACGATGGAAGATAGATTTAAAGAAAAAGAGAAAGAGAAGGCTACGACGTCACCTGGGTTAAACAAAAGGCCAAATAATTTTCAAACTTTTGGGTGGCCAAATAAAGTTTATCGAGGAACAAGTTCAAGCCCTAGTTCAACTTCGTATCGTAGGCCGAACGTGGGTCAGAACCCTTTTTGCCCCACTTTCAATGGACCTGCTTAATCGACTACAAGTCAAGCAACAACAGCAGCTTCGCTAGCCCGACCAGCTACCAGTCAAGTGATCCAAGCCTCAACACCTGCTGTTCCACCCTATAAGTGCTATGTGTGCAGTAAGTAAGGGCACATGGCTAGAGATTGTAGATCACGTGGGTATAGCAACAACTCGCCGAACTAGCCCTACGCTAGACCATTCCAGCCATGGGATAATCGGACACGAGGAAAGATGTTCACAATGACAAATGAAGAAGCTGAGGCAAACCCCGATGTATTGACAGGTACGTTTGCTGAACACTACTAAATTATAGGGGATAACTGGTTTACCTTATGTAACCTAAATTACATACAAACCCTAGGTACCCTGAATGTCTCAACCATACCTGCACGAGTATTATTCGACTCGGGCGCATCCCACTCTTTCGTTTCTACCACTTTTGCGAGTAGGATGAAAGATCAACCGAGAGACATCAGGCATGAACTAGTAGCAGCACACCAATGGGCAGTGTCATGAGTTTGAAGGAGGTCTACGACCCTTGCTAGATTGAGATTTATGGGAAGAATCTAACCGCACGGTTGGTAAAGTTGGATATGAAGGATTTTGACGTGATACTAGGAATGGATTGGTTATTTGCCTATGGTTCAAACGTCTTGTGTGCGGAGAAGAAGATAGTGTTTAAAATGGATGATGGGTCACTCCTCACCTATCAAAGTGAACCAAGAAGGAAACCCAGAAGGATAACCTTATCAGCCCTCCAGGCGCAAAAATTGTTAGACGAAGGATGTCAAGGCTTTTTGGCTACTGTGATAGACACGAAGGCAAAGATAAAACCCTTGGAAGAACTGGATGTCGTCAGAGAATTTCCTGATGTTTTTCCAGAAGATTTGACACAGCTACCTCCTAACTGCGACATAGAGTTTGTGATTGATCTAATTCCTGGTGCAGCACCGGTATCCAAGGCATCGTATCGGATGGCGCCAATTGAACTAAAGGACTTACAGGTTCAACTTTAAGACCTGCTGAAGAAGGAATTTATACGACCCAGCGTATCACCTTAGGGAGCACTCGTGCTGTTTGTTAAGAAGAAGGATGGTAGTATGCGGCTGTGTATCGATTACCGTGAGCTGAATAAGCAGACTATCAAGAATCAATATCCGTTGCCGTGCATCGATGACCTAATTGATCAGTTACAACGAGTAAGAAGTTTCTCCAAAATTGATCTTAGGTCAGGATACCATCAATTGAAGATCAAAAGCGGCGATATTCACAAAATGGTGTTTCGAACTCGATACAGACATTATGAATTCCTGGTTTTGTCATTCGGATTAACCAACGCCCCAGCAGTGTTCATGGACATGATGAACAGAGTATTCCATGACATATTGGATAAGTTCATCATTGTGTTTATTGACGACATTCTGGTGTACTCTAAGAATGAGGAAGAACACACTCGACACCTTACTTTTATGTTGCAGCGGTTGCGGGAGCACCAACTTTATGCCAAGTTTAGTAAATGTGAATTTTGGCTTCACCAGATTGGATTCTTAGGACACATCATCACTGAGGACGACATCAAAGCAGACCTAGGAAAGGTGAAAGCGGTTCTCGAATGGGAGACTCCGAAGAATGCCATTGAGATTTGAAGTTTCTTAGGATTGGCCGGGTATTACCGCCGATTTATTGAGAATTTCTCGTGCATTTTGCCACCCATGAAAAAACTTACAAAGAAGGGAGGCAAATTTGAATGTAATGAAGCATACGAGAAAAGTTTTCAGGAATTGAGAAACCGATTGGTAACAGCTCCAGTCTTGACCATTCCGGACGGCACCAGAGGAATGGTAGTATATACTAACTCATCCAGGACAGGATTGGGTGGCGTCTTGATGCAGAAAGGTAAAGTAGTCGCCTACGCCTCCAGACAATTAAAGGAACATGCAAAGAACTACTCCACTCATGACTTAGAGCTGGCAGCAGTAGTCTTCGCGTTAAAGATATGGTGGCATTACCTATACGTTGAAAAGAGTGAAATCTTCAGGGATCATAAAAGTCTGAAGTATTTCTTCACCCAGAAGGAGCTGAACATGAGGCAGAGGTGGTGGTTAGAACTGGTGAAAGATTATGACTGTGAAATATAGTACCACACTGGTAAGGCCAACGTTGTTGCTGATGCATTAAGCAAAAAATCTCAGACTGCATCACTCGCTTCCTTGGTCGTAAGCGAACAATTGGTAGAAGAAGCTCGAAAGTTTGATCTGGAACTCGTGATCAAAGGAACGGCTATACAATTAGCAGCTATGGATCTACAGTTGTCGATACGAGAAGAGGTAATTACGAAGCAACCATTGGACCCCGGGCTGGCCAAGATCATTTGGGAAGTACAACAAGGAGTCCATAAGGACCCAGATTTTTCTTTGGCCCATAATGGTGCACTGAAGTTTCGAGACAGATTGTGCGTGCCTGATGATTATGATGTCCAAGACCGAATCCTTAAAGAGGCACACAACTCACCCTATACAATTCACCCTGAAAGTATGAAGATGTATAAGGATTTGAAGAAGTATTACTGGTGGATGGGAATGAAAGAGACCATAGCTATATACATGTCCAAGTGCCTCACCTGTCAATAGATAAAAGCAGAGAGACACCGACTGTGTGGATTACTGCAGCCACTTCCCATACCTGAATGGAAGTGGGAAAGGATCACTATGGATTTTGTGACAAATCTGCCCAACACCAGGAAGGGCATGAATACGATTTGGGTGATCGTAGACGGACTGACAAAGGCAGCTCACTTTATACCAATCAAGATAAGTTATTCTATGGAGAAGCTTGACCAATTATATATAGAAAATATAGTCCACTTACACTGCATGCCTGTCAGTATTGTGTCTGACAGAGATCCTCGGTTTACCTCAAGGTTTTGGAGGAGTTTACAAAAAGCATTGGGATCTCAACTGAATCTTAGTATAGTTTTCCATCCGCAGACGGATGGACAGTCAGAATGAACTATTCAAACTCTGGAGTATATGCTCCGAGCCTGTGTTTTGGAAATGAACAATAGTTGGGATGCTCACATACCTCTGGTGGAATTTGCATGCAATAATAGTTATCACTCCACCATTGGCATGGCACTATTCGAAGCTCATTATGGACGGAAATGTTAAACTCTGCTATATTGGGATGAAGTTGGTGAACGAAAATATCTCGGGCCTGAGATGATTCAAGCGACCTGTGACAAGGTGGATGTCATGAGAGAGAAGATCAAGGCAGCCCAGTCAAGACAGAAAAGTTATGAGGATAATCAAAGGAAGGACATTGAATTTGAAGTCGGAGAAAAAGTGTTCCTTCGAGTGTCTCCAACCAAAGGATTGCTACGTTTCAACAAGAAGGGCAAGTTGAGCCCACAATTCATCGGTCCATATGAAATCCTTAACAAAGTGGGACCCATAGCATATTGACTGGCATTACCACCATCTTTGTCGGGCGTTCACGATGTTTTCCATGTGTCAATGCTAAGGAAGTACATTAGCAACCCGACACATGTACTATCAACTGAACCTGAACAGTTGGACGAGGACATGACCTACGAAGAGCAACCTACGAAGATATTGGACAGAAAGGAGCATAACCTCCATAATCGGACGGTTGCCTTTATGAAGGTTCAATGGGGAAACAACTCGATAGAAGAAGCTTCATGGGAACGTGAAGAGGAAATGAAGGAAAAGTATCCTCAACTCTTCGAATTCCAAGGTAAGCAAATTTCGAGGATGAAATTTTTGTAAGGTGGGGAGAAATGTCAAACCCTGCTCCTGACTGGCTGGAATTTTGATTGAAGGACAGGAACCCCTGACCAGGCAACCAAGAACACTATAGAGTATCACTCCAGTGATTGAAATTGATGAAGAAACCCTGTGCGTGTCTTCTTACATACCTGTCAGAAGATGAACAATTGACCCCTGCAATTGCACAACTCACATCATTATGTATGGCCTGAACTCCAGGTAATCTCTCTCCTCTCCATAACTATGGGACCCACCCCTGGAAAAGTGTGTAAAAACCTCTAATTGGCATGTGGGGACAATGCCCTAACCATGGGTCAAACCCCTGTTCAAGCCCCACTGAGATTTAGCCTTGCTGAAATCTTTGGGCGATGCACTGGGCGATGCAGACAAAGCCCAGAGACATAGCCCAGAGTGCAGGACAGCATATTAAATTGATTTTAAATTATGGGGACCACTCATATTGGAAATGGTCACCCTCCATAGGTAGAGGGGAGTCTGAGGGATCACCTCATACCCCTGGACCACTGTGGACCCCACCAGTGTGCCCAGAATCACTGTGAATAAGTCTTAAAAACTCATTTTGAAAAAGGGCCTTAACCAGCCAAATAGGCATTAGTAAGCTTGGGCCTATAAATAGTAGTGCCATGGGTTCATTTAAACCCCTTGGCTACTGTTCAAATCGTGGGGAAGGGAGAAGAAAGAAAAGAGAGGAAAAGAGAGGGAGAAGAAGAAGAAAGAGAAGATGGAAGGAAGGGAGGAGCAGCTCACACATCTAAGCTCTGATTTCGTGGCACCCAAGCTCAACTCAGGTATACAAATTTCTGCCCAAACCTACTGCTCCCTTTGATGCCTGTGTTTTGGATGATTTTCTCCTCTCTGGCAGCCCAGAACAACTGGGAACTACCTAGAACTGCATCAGATCTGCCAGGCAAGTATGAAGCATGGAAGATCTGGGAATTTTAAGTAATTTTACAGGTCTGTTTTACTGGTTTGATAATCGAAACCTAGCTGTGCATAGCTGCACTGCCCAATTTCACTGTTAGTTAGCTGTTTGGAGCCCTGGATGCAAGCCCTGGCTGCATGGGACCTAGCCCTAGGTGGTAGCAGCCTGGGATCATCATTTTACATCTGTTTCCATCTTTGCATGTAGCTAAAACTGAGTTTCATACTTGAAGAAAACCCTGTGACACTAGTCACTTGGCTGTTTGGGCAGCCTCTAGCAGCCAAGTGGTGGGCCCAGTGGAAAATCCACATGGACTAAAATGAAGATCACCCCTGGGGTCACCTAATACCCTAACATGCATAGGGGAAGGATTTGGTCACTGCCCATAACCAACAACCTTGGAAACTCAGCCAAATCTCGTTTTGAAATCTCTGGGCTATGCACCCAATGCCCAGAGACATCGCCTAGTGAATGATTTATCGCTGTTTTGATGTTCTGACTTGGGAGACCTCACCCAGTGGCCATGGTACTATATGGGAAGGTGTAAAATGACCTAAATGCCCCTCCCCACATCTATCCATATGAGGGAATGCTTGGGAACCCAAGTGGGCCCCGCAAGAATTGGAAACCCTACCTATGCTTGGTCCTGCAACACTGTTAAGCTGGGGACAGCACTGTAACCATATTATGACCTAGGGTCAGGTACTAATACTATAAATGACCATTTTACCCCTAGGCCACCATCTCTGGATGATGTACCGGGATATAGACCTAAGGCCTAGAGAAATCCAAGTGAAAACCAACTGAACACCGGGTCAACCCAGTAAGCTTAGATAAACCCTAGGATCTCCAAAGATAGATTGAAATATTAAAATGACAATTTTTGATTTATACCTAGGATTTGATCCAGCGCTCGAGGCCTACAATCAGACTGCAGTTGGAACTGAATTTGCAACCGAGTTCTTAGAATCAGACCTAGGTGAGTGAAGTATTATCATATATGTATGTGTAACTGTGTTACTATGCCGACAGTTAAGAATCTTAAATTATAAATGCTGTGTTATCTAATTTTGTTCAATTACTCAAATTACTACACATTGACTGTCTTTTGATCAACACTATGAATCTTATTTGATGATTATGAATGTTAGACTAGATGTCATAGTTGGCTTGGAAATGAGGCCGGTGGTAGCCCGTAGTATGGGATACGGTTGACACCACCCGACTCATACGATGCCATATAGACATGGGGTTAGAGTTTCATCACCCGTGCTACGTACCCTTGCCAACAGGGGTTAAGGTGTTGGATGCCTATGAGGGTGACCATATGTATATATGAGAAATGAAAAGAAATGAAAAGAAAAGAAATATGTTTGCACCGAAATGGTGAATATGGGCTATAAGCCAGAAAAGAAAAGAAAAGAAAAGAGAAAAGGGATGGATTGTCCTACAGGTTAATCACAGAGGGCTGGTCGGGTTGACCTTGGTGAATGAATGCGGGTGCTGACTGGTCCTCTCCGACAACTCAATGGGTGTATCTCGGGAAGGGGTAACCAAGCCCGCATCAGGGACACATGTGTTGGGGATTGTAGTAGCACTGACCTGACTTAGTTGTATTGCTAGGTGGTTAATAATCAATCTGGACTTGTATATCATGTAGGATCATGTGGATTACGGTTGCACGTGCATGCATGATGATATGTTTTACTCACGAGCTCAGTGGGGCTCACACTCTATTATACATTATTTTTTTTAGATGATTTTGCAGATTGATGCGGCTGTGGCATGGAGGCTCATTACGAGGAGGAGAGCCCTGGTTGTTATGATGATTTTGGTGTGGATCCCAACGGAGGTCATGCCGATGATGCATGCATTCTCGGTGTTCATTGACGAAGACTATTGAGGAGTGCACTTGATGCTTTTTGTCTTGGGGACTCCTTTTTGTTTCTATTAGGAGTTTATCCCCTTCTTGCTTGTGGTGTAGTTTTAGTTCTTTTTCTTTTTGGGATTGAGTTATCTCACCCTGTATATATATAAATATGTATGTATTTCAGTCTTCTAGCTTTTTTCAGCTTTATTTCTCTTTGTGGGTTGTATCTGGGTGGGAATGTTTCAGAACACTTTATATATATACATATCACCTCATTCCCGTAATGCTACGCTTCCTCTTTGATTATTATAATTGTAGTTTCTCTGCAACACTTTGATCTTACCTGTAGTAATGTGATGAATGTGGGACTGTGAATGTAATAACTGCTTCTAGATCCGTGGGATTTGGCGGATTACGGTTACGCAATTCGGGTCACCTACCTAATCCTCCCAGGGGGTGGTTTGGGTGTGACAGCTCCATAGTGTGTTTGGGTGATTGATCACAGGTTCCTGTCCTTCATTAAAAAATCCCAGTTAGTCTGGGGCAGGTTTGACATTCCTCTGCACCTTATCAAAATTTCATCCACGAAATTAGCTTACCTAGTAGTTCGAAGAGTTGAGGATACTTTTCTCGCATTTCCCCTTTGCATTCCCACAATGCTTCCTCTATGGGACAGTTTCCCCACTGAACCTTAACGAATGTGACCGTGCAATTACTGAGATTATGCTCCTTTCTGTCTAATATTTTCATAGGCTATTCCTCATAGGTCATATCCGCATCCAGTTGTTCGGGTTCAGCTAAGAGCACATGCGCCGGATTGTTGATGTACTTCCTTAGCATTGACACATAGAAGACATCATGGATGCCTTGTAAGGACGGTGGTAGTGCCAGTTGATATGCAATGGGTCCCACTCTGTTCAGGACTTCATATGGACCGATATACCTTGGGCTCAGTTTACCCTTCTTATTGAAGCCTAGTAACCCCTTCGTTGGAGAAACTCGAAGAAATACCTTCTCTCTGACTCTAAATTCAATGTCCTTCCTTCAATTTTTGGAATAATTTTTCTATCTGGATTAGGCTGCTTTAATCTTTTCTCTGATTACATCAACCTTCTCACAGGTCGCCTATATCATTTCAGGCCCAAGATACTTTCGTTCTCTGACTTCATTCCAATACAATGGTGTGCGACACTTTTGATCATATAAAGCTTTGTATGATGCCATGCCAATGGTTGAGTAGTAGCTGTTATTGTAAGCAAATTCTACCAAGGGAATGTGGGTGTCCCAACTTTCTTTCAATTCCAATATACAGGCTCTGAGCATGTCCTCCATAGTTTGAATAGTTCTTTCGGACTGTCCATCCGTCTGGGGATGGAAAGTCGTGCTGAGATTTAGCTAGGATCCCAGTGCCTATTGCAAACTCTTCCAAAATCTTGGAGTGAATCGGGGGTCCCGATTGGACACGATGTTGACGGGCACGCCATGTAGGTGGATTACATTTTCAATATATAGCTGGGCGAGCTTTTCCATTAAGTAGTTTATCTTGATGGGATAAAGTGAGCTACTTTTGTCAGTCCATCGACAATTACCCAGATTGCATTCATACCTTTCTTGGTGTTGGGTAAGTTAATTACGAAGTCCATGGTAATTCTTTCTCATTTCCACTCAGGAATCGGAAGTGGTTGCAATAACCCATACGGTCTGTGTCTTTCCGCCTTTATTTGCTGACAGGTGAGGCATTCAGACACGTATAGTGCTATGGTCTACTTCATTCCAATCCACCAATAGTACTTCTTCAAATCCTTGTAGATTTTCGTGCTCCTGGGGTGGATTGAGTAAGGTGAATTATGTGCCTCCCTAAGAATTTGGTCCTACACATTATAGTCACCAGGCATGCACAATCTGTCTCTGAATTTCAGTGCCCCATCATGGGCCAATGAGAAGTCTGGGTCCCTGTGGACACCTTGCTTTATTTCCCAGATTATCTTGCCTAGATCGGGGTCACTAGGCTGCTTTTCAATTATCGCTTCCCAGATTGCCGGTTATATGTCCATAGCCGCTAGTTGCATAGCCGTCCCCTCGATCATGAGTTCCAGATCAAACTTCCAAGCTTCTTCTATTAGCTGTTCGCTAACAACCAGGGAAGCGAGGGATGCGATTTAGGATTTTCTGCTTAATGCATCTGCCACTACGTTGGCTTTGCCAGGGTGGTATTGAATCTCACAGTCATAATCCTTTACCAATTCTAACCACCACTTCTGTCTCATATTTAACTCCTTCTGGGTGAAGAAGTACTTCAGACTCATGTGGTCGCTGATCTTGCTCTTTTCACTATAGAGATAATGTCGCCAAAACTTTAACGCGAAAACTACTACAGCCAGTTCTAGGTTGTGAGTGGGGTAGTTCTTTTCATGTTCCTTCAACTGCCTCGAGGCATAGGTAACCACCTTACCTTTTTGCATTAACACACCGCCCAATCCTGTGTGGGATGCATCGGTGTATACCACCATGCCAGAGGTGCCATCTGGAATGGTCAGTACTGGTGCCATCACCAATCGATTCCTTAGCTCTTGAAAACTTTTCTCGTAAGCGTCGGTCCTCTCAAATTTTGTACCCTTCTTTGTTAGCTTTGTCATGGGTGCCGAAATGCGTAAGAAATTCTCAATAAATCAACGATAATACCCGGCTAAATCCAAGAAGCTACGGATCTTAGTGGCATTCTTCGGAGTCTCCCACTCGAGAACCTCCTTCACCTTGTCTGGGTCTACCTTGATGCCATCCTTGGTGACGATATGTCCCAAGAATTTGATCTGGTGGAGCCAAAATTCACACTTGCTGAATTTGGTGAACAACTTATGTTCTCGCAATTGTTGCAACACGAACCTAAGGTGTTGAGCATGCTCCTCTTTACCTTTGGAGTAAACTAGAATGTCATCGATGAATACAATGACAAACTTGTCTAACACATCGTGGAATACCCTATTCATCATGTCTATGAATGTAGCTGGGGCATTGTTAACACGAACGACAATAGCAAAAATTCATAATGTCTGTATCGAGTTCTAAACGCCATCTTGTGAATGTCGCTGCCCTTGATTTTCAACTGGTGGTACCCAGACCTAAGATCAATTTTAGAGAAGATTCTCTCAACTTGAAATTGATCGAATAGGTCATCGATGCATGGAAATGGGTATCGATTCTTAATCGTAAGTTTGTTTAGTTCTCGATAGTCGATGCACATTCGCATGCTACCATCCTTCTTCTTCACTTACAAGACTGGTGCTCCTCAAGGAGATACGCTTGGTCGAATGAGCCATTTCTTCAACAAATCTTGTAGTTGAACCTGTAATTCTTTTAATTCTATAGATGCCATCCGGTATGGTGCCTTGGATACAGGTGCTGCACCAGGGATTAAATTGATTAAGAACTCTGTTTCACGATCAGGCGGTAGCTGGGTCAGATCTTCTGGAAAAACGTCGGGAAAATCTCTAATGACGTCAAGTTCTTCCAATGGCTTAATCTTCTCCTCGGTATCCATTACCGCGGCCAAATAGCCCTGACATCCTTCATTTAACAATTTTCACGCCTGAAGGGTGGATAAAGTTATCCTTTTGGGGTTCTTCATTGGCTCACTTTGGTAGGTGAAAATCAAGCCGTCATCCAACTTGAATGTGATCTTCTTCTCCACAACACCTAATGTTCACTCCATAGGTGGATAGCCAATCCATGCCCAGTATCACGTCGAAGTCCTTCATGTCGAACTTGATCAAATGGGCGGTTAGGTTTTTCCCTCAAATTTCCACTAGACAGGGGTCATAAACTTCCTTCAGGCTCACAACACTGCAAGTTAGTGTGCTAACTACTAGGTCGTGCCCTTTGTCCCTTGGTTGGATGGTCATCCTACTCGCAAAAGTGTTGGAAACAAAGGAGTCGGATGCACCCGAGTCGATTAACACTCGCACGGGGGCGGACTAGATAATTAGGGTACCTAGGGTTTGTATAAGATAAGGATGCAATTAAGTTTTCTTGCATCCATAGGTTAATTCCTATAATTTAGCAGTGTTAGGTGGACTTACCTATCATTACCTCTGGATTCGGCTCCGCCTCTTCATTGGTCAATGCGAACACTTTTCCTCGCATCCAATCGTCCCGTGCCTGGAAAGGTCGAGCGTGGGACTGGATTGGCGGGTATGTGTTGTATCTGCGATGTATGCATTCCCTGGCCATGTGTCCTGCTTTGTGCCATATGTAGCATTTGTTGGAAAACACGGCTGGAGAAGAGGCCTGGCTTGCTTGGCTCGTTGTAGGTCGGGATGGCGGAGCTGTAGTTGTCGCTTGGGTTGTAGTGGGTTGGGCAAGCCTGCTGTAAGTGGGGTGGAAAGGGGTTTGGCCTACGTCTTGCCGTCGATATTGTGTTGGGATGGGGCTCAAGCTAGCTCCTCGAAAAACTTTGTTTGGCCACCCAAAATTTTGATAGTTGCTTGGCCTTTTGCCCAAGCCAGGCGACGTCGTAGCCTTCTCTTTCTCTTTCAGTCTGTCTTCCATAGTCTTTGCTTTGTCGACCATTTGAGTGTAGTCCTTAATGTCTAGGACCTATAGAATAGACCCGATCTTTGGTTTGAGTCCTTATTCAAACTTCTTTGTTTTACTGGCTTCCCCCTTCATATGCTCTGAGGTGAAATGAAACAAATCTTCAAACTGTTGTTGGTAATCCAGCACGATCTTTGATCCTTGCGCGAGAGCAGAGAACTCGGCTTCCTTCTTGTCTCTAAAACTCTCAGGGAAATAATTCTTAAAGAAGACTTCTTTAAATTGCTCCCAGGTGGGATTAGGATGAACTACTTCTGAATTAGGCTTTGTTGCCTTCCACCATGCTTTCGCCTCATTTTGTAGTTGATATCCAGCACATATCAATTTCTATGCATCCGTGCATTCAAGTACGTCGAATGCTTTCTCCTAGGTGCTAATCCACCTTTTCGGTTCCATTGCCTCAGAATTTAGTTTGGATAACATTGGCGGCTGGAGCTTCTTGAATCTCTCCATCACTTTAGCTGTGGAGCCTTCTGTAGCGTGTTGGGGCACAGGTGGTGGGAATTGTATGGGTCGGTTGGGTGGTGGTGGTGGCACTGCACGCTGTTGCATCATGGCCGCAAACTATGTAGACGTTTGGCCTAACAACTCGTGTTGTTGCTGTATGGTTCGCATCATGGTGGTCATGATGGTGTTCACCTCTCCGGCTACCATACCTGGCTGAGGTGCAGCTGCAGTAGCTTGGGCAGCCATCAGTACTGGATTTGGGATGACTCGTGGTACCCTCAGCAAAGTAACTGATACTTCAAAGTTCTGAGCTTCGGCTCTGTCTGATAGCTCAACTTCTGGAACAAATCGAGGGCGTCTCCCACGATAACCATCCCGATTGGATCCAGTATTGACTATGATTGATTTCTAAAAGAAACTTTGTGTTCAATATTCCCACACCCTTAGCGGGGAAAATTTACAATTTTCAACTAACACAAATAAGTTTTCATTTCTACAATTCTAGTGTGATAATGCTAGCATTTCAGTAGGAAGTGATAACTACCAAGGATGTTCCCAACTAAGTTACTATTGCTAATAGTTTCATGTATGAAATGGGTTTTATGTCATGGTATTTTATGCAAGATGACAAATTAAAGGTTCATGTTAATGAGCAGTTGTTTGGTCTATACCTGTGCCTAACATGCGAGTCGCTCCAGCCTCTTTCCGGTCATAAAGGCCTGAATGTATAGGTATCCTAAATCACTCCTAACTTTGTCTACTAGGGCAAGATAAATGGCATGCTCCTCTACACCTCTAGTATTTGCGAGTGCTAGATAAACAATCAGTTGCTTCTCTACCCGGGATTGAATTTCTCGAATCCAAGCTAATCTCTTTCTCAGTCGCCTAAAGTAGAGCATGTTATTGGGGTCTCCAAGCCCGAACAACACAGTCAGGCCCTGTCATGGAGAAGTTCTGGGTATTAAGTTTCTATGGTTACCCTACCTCATCAAATATACTTAACACTATAGGAAGTTAAAACAACATAATTAGGAAGTTAAATGGATCAGCTCGAGGTTGTACACAAAACCACAGTGTCCTATCGAGTCTAACACAGCACTCTGGTAGGGACATGTGCAACGAATACACTACCTATTTCTCCCTATGATCTTTTGTGTTTCAACCATGATCCGGTTAGACTATAGGTATGGTATGATCTATATGTAGGGAAAATGTCATGGGTAGTGTCAAAATTCTTGTAACACTACAATTACTCACTACCATACATTCATATGTATCTATGTTTGAGTTTCCACACACATCACCCACACAGAGGTTCATACATCTAAGGTTATATACATTATTTATGTATAATATTTATACCCGTAATAGGTTGCCGAAGGGAAGGAAAAATTTTCATTTATGTCTTGCACTTGCTTAGTTATCCTAGATGTTACTTGGCATTGTCTATTCATTTGTTTATTATTGCATTATATACATATATATTATATTTTATTACATATATATTTTTTTTAAATATAATATATTATATATTTTTTTTCAGTTTATCCATATTAACAACTAAGTGCCCCAAGGGACCCAATATACCTTTGCAATGTATGAAACCATAAGCCCATCCAATAAAATATCCATTTCTGATGTTTTTCCATTATCTGGGTGTTTCACTGGATGTTTAGCTCAATCGCCCAGTGCATCGCCCAGAGAATCGGGGCACAGTTATATACAATCCGTGAGCTTATTCCCTCACACCTCTTTTCATTTTGAGAGCTCTAAACCCCCAAGACTGTGCTCAAGAGTGTTCCTAGGCTACTCCACCATCATTTCCAAACATCCAATCGAGTTTCCCCACTCACATAGGCGAGCCCTAGGTATGTTTTGTTAGTGGCGCGAAAGCGATGGGATCATGTAATCAAAAAATTTTATGAGCATGCAAGGATCTCAATAAACACATTAATGTACTAACCTCAAGGGGAGAGCAAGGTCACCTCGAACACTCAAACAGTGTGTTCCTTTAAAGGAATGCAATACTTGAAGAAGAATCCAAGCTTGCTTCATTTCCAATGGCCAATAGTGCTTGAGGAAGAAGAAGACTCTCTTTTTCTCTCTCTAAGCTCTCTCACAATTTTGTGCAAACTGTTCTAATGATTTTTTCTCTATCATCATCAATCATCATTGGCCTTAGGTCTCTTTATATATATAGAGACCTAATTGAGGAGGTGGCAAACCTATGGTCCATATCTAACCAAGTGGTGTGATCCTAAAGGGCAGCCCACAAGATTATCCTAAATTGCACATAAGGACAAAACTTATCCCAAATTGCAGTAAAGGATGATTCTACCAGGGCGTAACCTGAAAAACCCCTTGCGGTAGGTAATTTTATTATATTTTCTCCCCACACTACTAACACCTATAATGGGTCATTGCAACCATGGAATAAATGTCACCGCCACAATTCAGATCCATTATAATTTATCACGAGAGTAAGGAGGACTTTGATTGGCCATAAATCTCTTTGAAAACTCTTTTTCAAATTATATTTAATTAAATATTAATAAAATAAAATACTCTTTGCAAACACTTAAAATACTAAGGCCTTAGATTTGGCACAATCAAATCCGTTCACTCTCGTTTTGGTGTTCTCCCTTTATGGGCAGTGGAAACTTTATCCATAACTATTTACATTGTGCACACCGAGCGGCTGATATTTAGTCAGTCCTTTCGGTAAACATCAACCATTGACACACCACAAATGTATAGAATATAAATAAAATGGCAAGTGTCTCTCAAGTATAGAGAAAATAACTACCGGAGATTTCTGTTGCAACTACAACTTGACGGTGAATAATTCGGAAATCCCCGTGGATCATGTTCAACATGAAATGTATCTATATTTACATTTTGGTCCAATCACTATTGTACGAATGTAAAATATAGCAACCATTGAATAGATTGTCCAAATCTATCCGTAGTTGTGAACTAAACGGTTTGAATTGGGCAGATGCAATATACAATTATGACAAGCACATAATTAAATAAAACTAAACTAATTAATTTAATCAAATTAAATTGGGTTTGATGGACACATAACCGTTACATCCAACATGTTTTACTACATTTCCACTTCTATTTGCATTGTTGTCTTCATTTCCTCTTTCCTTTGTTTGATTTTGAATTTATATGTCCTAATTCCTTGTTCTCCTTCCTCTTGCCATGTTGCAGCCAACACAACACGGTGAGGAAGGCAATGACCCACAAGCGCTTGCGGTCAGACCCATCGCCGCCATCTCCATCGGCAGTGCCATCTCCATTACTCAGGGATGATTCCTCATCCGAGGAACCTGAATTTGATCGATATTGGTTCTCACGGTACGAGCACTCTCAGGATTGGGTGAAGTTCTCTTCCAAGAACACAGTGAATGGTAGGGTGGCGTAAGTAGATGATTTCCACCAATTTGGGCTCTTTGCAAAATTCAATGCCTTAGGTTAGGCACCGATGCTGTCCCCCACACTGTGCTATCCGAACCTGGTTCGGTATTTTTATTGCAATTTTGTACCGGCTTCTGGGGTATAAGGATTTGGTTTAGAGAGTAGAGTTAAAGGGGTGGACATGAAGTTCACTCCAACCACTTTGGACGAATTTTGGGGATACCGGACACAGGTGACAGGTGATATTACAAGCATAGGATTGACATTTCTGACATATTTTCATTGGAGACTAGGGCAATGGTCTTCAAAGCTCTGACTGGGGTAAAAGGACTCCAAAATCTGAGGGGGGATTATAAGTCAACTGCGAGGATTTTGAGTAGGTGCATCTCCTACAACATCTACCCCAAGGGTGGGAACCGGGGCAACATTTCTATGCTTCGAGCGTATATCACATACTGCTTGCTGAGGGTAGGCAAGGGAGGTTCAGTGATCAACCTTCCTTATCTACTTATGCAGGTTATGCTCTATCATGCCTAGAACCTTACTAATGGGAACCTGCCATATGGGAGATTCCTAACCCAGGTGTTCCTGGATTTCAGGGTTTCTCTTGGTGGTGAGTATGAGGGAGGAGATGGGTTGAAGCCTATCAGCAAAACCTCCATCAAGAAGATGAAGATGTTGGGGGAGCCAAAGAGAGATTCAGAGTTCGAGGAGGAGGAGATGGAGGAGGGACACGAGCTGGCTGAGGGAGCTGGAGTGGGTGAGCAGGAGGATGACCCAGTGGATCCGAGCACACAGTTTGCAGATCTGCCTCCCTATAAGCCCATAGGAGCTTCTAGTTCACAGGTGCCACCTCAGGTGCCTGAGTCTTATGGTTGGACAGATATGATGGCACAATTCCGAGGTCTTCATACTCAGCTCACCCAGATGTCTTCACGGATGGACCAGGGTTTCACTTCCCTGGAGGGGAGGGTAGGTTTTGTTGAGCAGCATCTTGATTTCTGGGACTCCTACTACCGGGTTGACTCACGACAGGCTCGGCCTCCATGGAGCGATGATCCTCCACAGGAGTAGATCCTTCGGCTACGATGTCTTACTTAGGACTTGGTCTTTTATTTCAGCCTTACTTCATGCTGTTTTTTTTTTTTTTGTCATGTTTTATGTAGTTCTTTATTTTCAGTTTTTATCTTTTTGTTTGTTTCCTACTGAGTTGTAACTGGAAGTAGTACTTCCAAACTTTGGAAATCATTATAATGGCTTCTGCCATAATTCAAACTTTATTGAATCTTATTTACTGGTGTTCTGTTCTTTCTCATTGTTTATTATTTACATTTTGCCCTTTTGCTATTTCAATTATTATGTGTTTAGCTTCTTGTAAGTTGTTAATCCTATTCTGTTGTCCGTGAATGTAAGAAGAGCTTTTCGCTTTGATACCAAGCTCTGTCACACCCCAAACCATCCCCTGGGAGGATTAGGTAGGTGACCCAAATTGCATAGTAGCATTCCGCCAAACCCCAAGAATCTAGAAGTTGTTAATCCATTCACAAACACACACATCCACAATAATGCAAGATGTAAAACATAGAGTGTTGCAAAAAACTAATATTTACATTAAGCTTTAAGGAAACAAAGGGAAAGCATATATACAACCATCATGGTTTTAGTTCTCTCTCTCTCTCTGAACAATAGCAGTCCCAACTCTATCTGACCAAGCTTTACAAAAGAATATAAATAGGGCAAGGCAACTCGAGCCCCAAAACAAAGCTATACAAAAGAGGGATCCCTAGTATAACCAAAAAGAATCCCACAGTCAGAAATAGAGTCAGCTGCCCACCCATCATGGGTCCTCATCAACTATCATCGTAAAGACTCACACCAGAGGTATGACCTCCGTCCAGGTCCACACCAATACTGTCATAATAACCATGGCCCATCTCTGTGAGATGAGCCTCCTCACCACAAAGACATCCACCAGCAGGATCATCTAACAAAAGCATATACAAAAGAGTGTAAGCTCCAACGAGCCCGTGAATGAAACATAACCATGCATGCACATGCAAGCACAACCATATGAGTCCTACATGAAATGCAGTTCATTTTATTTATTAGCCACCTAACATCACAACTAAGGCAGGTAAGTGCCACTACAATCCCTAATATATGTATCCCTGGTGCGGGCTTTTAACCCCTTCCCACGATATACCCATTGAGTTGTCGGAGAGGACCGATCAGCTCACGCATCAGTCACTAAGGTCAACCCAATCAGCCCTCTGGGATTAACCTGTGAGGCACCCATTCTCATTTCATCATAACATATTTCTTTTGCTGGATTATAGCCACATAATCACCTTTTTGGTGCAAAACATTTCAATTCCTTTCTCTTTTCTTTTTCTTTTTCTCTTTCATATGGGCACTCCCACAGGTGATGATACTCTAGTCCAATGCATTCTATATGGTAGAGTATGAGTCAGGTGGTATCAACCGCATCCCATTCACGGGCTACCACAAGCCTCATTTTCAAGCCGGCTACGGCATCTAGTCTAGCAATTCACATATGAACATTCATTATTCATTCTCAGTATTCACTAGTCAAGCATTCCACATTATATAGAATATCAATTGATTGAAATAATTGAACAAAGTAAATAGCATCATTGTAATTGTTATGACCCATTAGTCATGTTATATTTACACACACGGTGTAATTTCACTCACCTTGCTCAAGTCCAACATGCTCAGCTGTTGGCTCGGTCCCGACTGGTAACTGGCACTACACCTCGAGCTCGGGCTCAAAACCTAGTTTATCGGATCATAAAAGTGTGTCAAATAAGGTTTAAGATTACATTAGTGTCCTAGAGTTGGTTTGGGCTTAGTTAGGCTGTCTTTGTACTTATAAAGGTATTACCTATAATTCTCCGGGTCTTGCACTAGGCTTTCGGGTCTATCTCCCGGTGCATCATCCAGAGATGTAAGATTCACTTATCTCGGTATTTCCATGGCATAGCCTGCCTATGCATGACCCTATCAACCTCATAAACCAATGTAATGGTTTACAGTCCAGC
Source organism: Telopea speciosissima (assembly GCF_018873765.1). NCBI lineage: Eukaryota > Viridiplantae > Streptophyta > Magnoliopsida > Proteales > Proteaceae > Telopea > Telopea speciosissima. The sequence continues at coordinate 38,577,375 of NC_057923.1, forward strand.
TGAAACCAGTTCTGAACATGGCTACCTAGCCCTGTGGGGCCCACTTGAGCATCCGAGGTATGGATGATAGCAAAGGCCAATGGGGAAGGGTATTTTGGTCATTTAAATCCTCCCCATGCTGTCCTAGGTCCATTGGCGAAGGTCCAAAGAGTAGTTTCTGCATCCGAGCCCAAATACCATCTCTGGGCGTTTCACTTGGCGTTTGGGTCAATCGCCCAGTGCATCGCCCAGAGACTATTTAACACGAGTTTCAGCTCTAATTCTTGGATTCTACAGGAAGGCCAGCCATGGTTTGGATCAAGGGAGCTAGTGGGATGCTCATGAACCCCAAATGGAGCTAAATGCATTGGTCCAAATGGATTCAAGCTTGGTTCAACCATTTAGAAGCTGGGGTGACCTCTGAGAGCACAGAGAATGGTTGTCCAGGCTGAGCTCATGCTTTGGATCCAGCTTTGGCTGCATGCAAGGCTTGATTTACATATATTTACATGAAACAAGTCTGGTCTTATGCTAAGGTGTGAAAGAATTTCATTGCATGCAGAGATCCATGCCCATATAGCATGATCTAGGTGTAAGTCTATAGTGCAATTATTCTCAGAGATTGACTTTGATTTCTACTGCAGTAGCAACATCAGATCAGCCATTTGATGGTCAGATCTTACATGCAATGCTCATGCATGCAAGATCCAAGGCTCTCCTAGGCATCCAAGTGGTGCTCTGAACTCTACTGATCAGAGACACACCAACCTGGCCTGAGAACTGGGGTTTATTATAGTGAACAACAGTGTACAGGGATAGAGATCTTACCTTTGATCTTGTATGCAGGCTGAGATCAATGTCAAAGGCAGCCCTAGTCTCTCCTTCCTCCCCTTTCCTTCTCTTTCTTTCTCTTCTTCTTCCTTCTCCTTCTCTTTCTTTCTTTCTATTTCAGTAGCAGTAGTAGGAACAAATGGAAGGCTGGTCCCTTCCTATTTATAGTTTTAGGTCAATTAAGGCCTATTTGGCCATAGGTCCCTACTCCCAAGAATGCATTTTTGAGTGCATTCTGGGCATTCTGGCTGCACTGGTGGGGTCCACATGATCTCAGAGGTGGCTAATGGGTTCTAAAATTCCCATTTACCTGTAGAGGGTGTTTACAGGCTATATACATGGTTCCCAGGTGTCAGGAGTTCAATAAGTCAGTTTCAGGTGCTCTAGGCGTTTCACTGGGCCTTTGGGCCAATCGCCCAGTGCATCGCCTAGAGAATGTAATCTTGTTGTTTTTGCCTTGGGCTTGCACAGGTGTTAGGCCTATCACTTGGGGATTGCACCAACACCCTTTCCAAGACCAAATATATATCTGAACAAGTGTGGGCCCACATATTTGGGTAGGAGAGAGATTACCTGGAGCTGGAGCTGTACATCAGGCTGTGAACAGAACATCTACGTGGGTCTGCAACCCACCTTCTCACAGGTATACTGGATGACATCCTCGGAGGTTTTCCACTGAATTCAACCACTGGGGTGATGCTCCACAGTATGTTTGGGTGACTGGTCACAGGTTCCTATCCTTCATTCAAAAATCCTAGTCAGTCTGGGGCAGGTTTGACAACTGGGCACACCGTCCTTGGTGGTAAACTAGCAGTTGGCGCAAATGGCCAATGCTTGTGCAGGTAGACACAATGAGCGTTACTTTATAATACATGACAGCACCATCCTTTTCCCATAAAATAATAAGTACGTAAAAAAATATTTACGATATCTTTTTTTCTTTTTTAGGCGAATAGAATAATATATTAAGCAAAAAGGAGAACTATACAAGAATACCCCAAAGGGGAAAACTAAGGGTCACCAAAACCCCAAGAAAAGGAAAAACAAAGTCGAATCTAAAGACCCCATGAGCTAATTGTAATATCCGTGCCTAAAATACAGGGGATTTGGACTTTTCACTTTGTGTACAGAATCTGTCTCAGTGGACCAATGAAGGGTGGAATTTTAGTTGTTAGCATGCAGACTAGAGGTAAAAAACCTTGCTAGTATTTTATTAGTGTTAGTGCAAGGTATGCTTATTTATTTATTCATTTTCCATGTGCATGGTTATATGCTGCTAATATCCAAATAGTTTTATTTATAAGTTTATTAACACATAAGATGGGTTATCCAAGTGGTTAGGAAACTATATGGATTTAGAATGTTCAAAGGATCAATTCTTATTGGTAGCAATAAAAGGGAATTTTATTTATTTTACCTTGAGCGATTTTGAAAGGAAGGGAAGATTCCCTTTGTTAAGGTGTACTTGAGAAATTGGGACAAAATAAAGGAAGGGAGAGAATTAAGAAAAAATGAAGTTTTATTAAAAGATAGATTCCCTTTGTTAAGGTGTGCTTGAGAAGTTGAGATAAAATGAAAGAAGGGAGAGAATTAAGAAATTGTAAGAATAATTGGGAGATTAAAACATGAACTTTTATTAAAAGAGAGTTGAAACATACTCCAAGAAATAAAGAAGAAGAAATAAAGATGAAGAAATAAAGAAGAACTAAAGAAGGAGAAAAAGAGAGAGGGAGAGAGAGTTTCACGCAAGCAAAAGAGAAGGCCTTATTGAGCTTGTCATTTTTCAGAAGGTATACATTGTCCCATTTTCATGCTCTATTTTAGAGTCATTTGAATATAGGAGATTTGAGTTTTAAGGTTGTCTTGCTACAGTGTACTGCTTTGGACAAATTTTTTCTGCTGTCAGAAAAGTAATTTTAGTTCTTAATAGGTGAGGATTTTGGGCCCCAATTTCGGTGGGATTATAGATAACATGTATATCGAATACTGTTGCAAATTTGGGACCCATCCAATTTCATTTGATATCCCATATGAATGAAAACTTGGGACTATTCTTCTGTCTTGGCAGAATTTGAACCCAAAATGGAAATGATGATAGCCCAACTAATACTTTGTTTTCGGACTTGAAATTTGGTGTGAGTCTTTATTTTTTTGTCTAGCTTCAAACTGAAAAAAATGGATTAAATTAGATTCGGGATATGGTAGTTTGTATATTTTAATTTTGTTGCGCAGATTCTGGCTGAATCTGAGCACTAAGATTGAAACGCATGATTTAAATATGAAATGGGAGAATTTAGAGATAATTTTTGGTGGAGATCTTGGTATTAAGATAAATTGGTCCTCTGTAAATTTTGAGAGCCTCAAGATATATATAAGTGGTGAAAATATTAGATTGTAAGGGATGTCCGTGTTTGTAAGTTGAATACAACCTTGTAAGGGTGGTTTACCCTATTGATTTTGCTATTTATGATCTATGTAGGGGATATTGGATCGTTACTTTAGTGATTCGAAGTGCAGCGAGAATTGACTTAAAACTTGCTAAGGTGAGTGAGACCCCACAGAACTTATGTATTATTTTCATATACAAATCTCTTTTATTTAATTTACTGTTTTATGAAATTTCATGATTTGAAACAACATGATTATTTGTGCATAATTGTCTTGAAGTCTATTTTGAGGTACTTTAAATATGTTCTGAAACATAATTTGAATTCAATGGAAAGAATGCATAGTTGTGACTTTATCAAAAGCATGATGAGACTTGTCATTTTATAAGATATGTTTTGAATGTAATACTGTTGGACTACAATCCTTCCACTAGGAGTTATGTGTTTGGGTGGATTGTTGAGCACAAGAGTGAGCCAAGAATGTGACGTTTAAGGACATGGTCTGGTTCTGTGAAACAAGAGCTCGAAGCTCACAATTCCACTATGTTTGGGTATATGGACCGGGGGGTGAGGCAAGAGCATGACGTTTAAGAAACGTGGTTTCCCCTCCATAGGAGCCCGTTACTGGTTCTGTGAGCCAAGAGCCTGAGTCTCTTCCTGTTGATTATAGTGGTGATCTTTTGATTGTTAGCAGTGCCACTTTATGGTCCTATTGAGACTATTAATTGGATCTGGTGTTATGAACATTTGAACTCATGGCATGTTTTACTGGAATTTATAACAGTTTCAAATTTATACAACTTATGTTTTGAAATTCTATTATACATCTTTTGCATTTGTTTACCGATATTTTATGTTCTGTTTCCTCTTACTCACTAAGCTTTCCCCAGACTTACCCCTTTATTTAACCATACAGAGGATGAGAGTCAGGAGCCATGCTCATGTGATGAGTGCACTGGAATTGTTGGAGGAGATGATACTCAGATTGGGGATGATTAGAACATTTATGGGTTCATTTATTTATTTTTTATTTGGAATAGTTATAATGATTTTAGATTTGGATTTGACCTTAGGTACATGGTTTATTTTAAGAATTGAATTGATGGATGTAATATAGGGATTTATCTTTACTTTTAGTTGTGGTGCCACCAACACCTTATTTTTGAATATTCGAATTCATATTAATCGAATACTGATTTTAATTGTTTAAGTCTTCTGTTGTGTTATATGATGGGATTGTTAAGGATTTATTTGGAGATTATAATTAATAATTCAGTTTTGGTTCATCCATATAAAACCATTTCGATCTTGTGGATTTGTGTGACGACTCTTATCCTTAGACTGGTTTGAAGGCATTACAACGGTGGTATCAGAGCGGAGTTTTAGAGTAGAGTATGAACTAGAACTGGGGGCATAGGATCTTGAACATAGAGATATCACACCTAGGATTGAAACCCTATCCATGGAGTAGTTTTTTTGGGTTTCCTGTGTATAGAAAATGTTGGTGTGAGATTGATATACTGCTTTGATTGATTGATGAATTGCATATAAAATTAGAAAATGAAAACTGAAGCCTAGAACATATTTCAAGTATGTTTGCAAAAATAATTACTGCAAGCGTATGGGTCAATCGTAGCTACGGGTTGAACACAAGGAGATGTATGCCACTCTATTTACTCACTTAAAAGCAATGCAAAGTGAACCAAATCGATTAAAGTGTTCGATAAAACTAACGAATCCTAACTCATAAGCATCTACCGAATCGAATCCTAACACACATCCATCTAACGAAATTACGCATCTAACGAATTGAATTGGCATCCTAACACACATCTATCTAACCTACCAGACTAATGCGGATTTGAAGGAATAAATCGCCACAGCCACACACCACAACCACACAAAAATAAAGGAAAATAAATCTAAGGAGTCAAAGTAGTAAAACCCAAAGGTGCTTGAATGGAACTGAAATTGCTTGCATTTCTCTGGCACACATGAGATGCTCCTACCAAATCTAAAAAAAAATAAAATTAAATAAATTAAATCAAAAGCTTAACATAATGCATGATGATGATAGTGAATAAAAAAAATAAAATTCCTTAAGCATGGAAGAATTAAAGAGGTAGAGAATGCTAATAAAAATAAAAGAGTGGAGAATAAAAGTCCTACTAGAATGGAGGGAATAGAGGGAATGAGAGTGAGATTAAAATAAAAATAATGGAAGAACTAAAAGATTAAGAAAATAAAAACTTTGAACTAATACTCCCTTCTACCAAACTTGTGATTGCATGAATTGATTAGGCATTGAATGGATGTAGTTGATGAAGCTTGAAAAACTTGAATGAACCTTGATGGCTTCCTCTTCCAACTCTCTAAATCTTCTCACTAGAATTAGAAACTTAGACTAGAAAGCTTTAAAACTAGAACTAGAACTAGAATTAAAAGATTACAACCATATTGAAGACAATAAGTGAAATTAAAACTTGCATAAACTTATTACAACCATTGAATTAAACTCATCAAATCAAACTAGGAACTAGAAAATCACAAATTAGAAGGAGAAGAGGAAGAAAATTTCATTAAAATCTGAACTAAAATTAGCACTAGAATAACTCTCTTTTACAACCCCAAAGCATGGGTATTTATAGCAGAAGGAGGAGAAGAGGAGAGGAATGGCGAGAGCTCCATGGTTTTGGGAGGCTCTCTCCTTCTAAAACCCTGGAGGTTTGGAGAGAATCTCCCTAGAAAAAATAATATGCTCTTCTCCTTCCTTTAGAAAGTTGCTTGAACCCCAAGAAAAATAAAAGAAAATAGAAAGTAGGAGAGATACAAAGCTTAGCTCCATAAACCTGCTATTTTCTAAAAAGTAAACTTTCTAATTTAATTCTTGTGTTTCCTTTTCTTGCTGGAGTCTTCTCCAAGTAATATGATCAAGGCATCTCCAATCTTTGACTTTTCAACCTTCCAAGGATGAGAGAATATTCTCCAAAAGATATCTATCCATAGTCAAGTTCCTAAAATACCCTTAAAAAGTTGGAGGAGAGAGAGAGTGATGACTAGGATTCCACTCAATAATTAATTAAATGCCCATGATGTCCTTGAAAATTCGTGGAGCATGTGTGCTCCCTAGAAAAAATGTGAAACGTGGACTCCAAAGAAAATCGTGGATAGTGTGGGTCCCCCCATGTCACACCCAAAACCACCCCCTGAGAGGATTGGGTAGGTGACCCGAATTGCATAACGACAATCCGCCAAACCCCACGGATCTAGAAGCAGTTATTCAATTCACGGTCCCACATTCATCACTTTACCATAAGTAAAATCAGAGTGCTGCAGATAATCTACAATTATAATAAGAAAGAAAGCGTAGCGATACGGGAATGATAGTGATATATACACATAAAAGAGTTTTGAACCATTCCCTCCCAGATACAACCCATGACTGAAAGATAAAGCTGACAACGCTAAAAGGAACTACATATATATATATATATATACAGGGTGAGATAACTCAACCTGAAAAAGAAAAGAAAACTAAAATTGTACCATAAGCAAGAGGGGGACAAACTCCTAACAAAACAAAACAAAAAGGAGTCCAAAAGATAAAAAGCATCAAGTACACTCCTCACTGGTCTTAATCAATGACAACTGAGAATGCACGCATCATCGACACGACCTCCGTCGGGGTCCACACCAATATCATCATAACAATTAGGGCTCTCCTCCTCATAATGAGCCTCTATGCCACAGCGGCATCCACCTGTAAAATCATCTAGAAGAAAAACATGTATAACAGAATGTGAGCCCCATCGAGCTCATGAGCAAAACATATCATCATGCATGCACACGCAACCACAATCCACATGATCCTACATGATATGCAAGTCCAGATTATTTATTAGCCACCTAACAATATAGCTAAGTCAGGTTAGTGCTACTACAATCCCCAATACATATATCCCTGGTGTGGGCTTGGTTACCCTTTCCCGTGATATACCCATTGAGTTACCGGAGAGGACCAACCGGATCCAGCATCTCCCTACCCAGGTCAGCTCGATCAACCCTCTAGATTAACTCCTGTGAGGTAACCGACTCAATATAATTCCACCAAACCGGTGCATAATCTTTATCTGTGGCATATAGCCAAAAAAATTCACCTTTCGGTGCTTCCCGAGCTTATAGCCCGAGGCTTCCGACAAATCTTCCTTGGGGCATCCTAGCTGTGCTGAGGCTTCCCGACGTAAATGTCTCTAGGGTTTTACAGTAGTCCTCACAGTTATCCAACACCTTAACCCCTGTTGGCAAGGGTGCGTAGCACGGATGATGAAACTCTAGCCCCATGTTATACTATGGGCTACCACTGGCCTCATTTCCAAGTCGATTACGGCATCTAGTCTAACATTCACAATCATCATGTAAAAATCACAGTGTTGATCAACAGACAATCAGTGTGTAGTAATTTTGAGTAATTGAACAGAATTTAAATAACACAGCATTTATAATTTAAGAATTCAATTGCCGGCATAATAGTATAGTTACACATACATACACAATAATGTTTCACTCACCTGAGTCTGGTTTTAAGAACTCAGTTGCAAATTCAGTTTCAACTGCAGTCTGGCTGCAGGCCTCGAGCGCGGGATCAAATCCTAGATATAAATCAGAAATTGTCATTTTAATATTCCAAACTATTTTTGGAGGTCCTAGGGTTGATCTAAGCTCATTGGGTTAACCCGGTGTACAATTGATCATCACTTGGAATTCTCCGGGCCTTGCACTGGGCCTTAGGCCTATGTCCCGGTGCATCATCCAGAGTTGGTGGCCTAGGGGCATAATGGTCATTTGCTACATTAGTACATGATCCTACGTTATACTAGTCTTACAGTGCTGTCTCCAACTTGACAGTGCTGCACGACCAACACATGCAGGGTTTCCAAGTCTTGCGGGGCCCACTTGGGTTCCGAAAGCATTCCCACATATGGACAGATATGGAAAGGGGCTTTCTGGTCATTTTCCATCTTCCCATACTGATTCATGGCTCTAAGGTGAGGGTCCCTAGGTCAGATCAGCAAAATTGCCAAATTCCATTCACTGGGCGATGTCTGCATCGGCCAGAGATTGCAAAACCATAATCAGGCTGAGATTCCTAGGTTTTGAACCATGGGCAATGCATGGATCATCTCCAAATGGATGTTAGGTCATCTTGGACCCCCAGGGGCATACTTTGCACTGGTCCTTGTGGATTTTCAATTGGGGCCACCACTAGGCTGCCAGAGACTGCCCAGACAGCCCAGTGAATAGTAACCCACGATTTCTTCAGTTACAGAACTTGGTTTTAGCTACATGCAAGGCTGGATTCAAGTGTAAAATGATAATCCAAAGCTGCTACCACCTAGGGTTAGGTTTCATGCAGCCAGGATAAGAAATCAGGACTCCAAATAGCCTGTTCTCAGACATAGCTTGGTTTCGGTTCCAAAAGTAAGATCAGATTTGCAAAACATCATACAATCCTCAGATCTTCCATGCATCATACTTGCATGGCAGATCTGGGACAGTCCATGGCAGTTCCCAGCTGTTCTAGGCTGCCAATGGCCAGATAACATTCAAATGCACAGAGATATCAAGAGGACAGCAGTGATTCATCAAGGCAGCAGGTATGGATAGAGGTGTTATACCTGAATAGATGTAGAGCTGCTTGAATCCAAGGCCTTAGAGGGCAAGGTTGCTCCGTCCCTTCTTCTTTTTCTCTTTTCTTCTTCTTCTTCCTCTCTTTTCTTCCTTTTCTTTCTTCTCCCTTCCCCTTGATTTGAACAGTAGCCAAGGGTCTAAAATGAACCTAAGGCACTGGTATTTATAGCCCAACCTTGACTAGGGCCTGTTTGGCTGCTAAGGTCTATTTCCAAAATGCATTTTTGATTGCATTCTCAGCCATTCTGGGCACTCAGGTGGGGTCCATAATGATCCAGGGGTATGAGGTGGTCCCTCAGGCTCCCCTCAACCTATGGAGGGTGCCCATGTCCAATATGGGTGGTCCCCATAATTTAAATCCTTTAAATAATGCCATTTTGCACTCTGGGCGATGTCTCTTAGTGATGTCTGCATCGCCCAATGCATCTCCCAGAGAATTCAGCAAGGCTGAAACTCTGTGGGCTTGCACAGGGGTTTGACCCAGGGTCAGGGCCTTGTACCCACATGTCACTTAGGGTTTTTTACACACATTTTTAGGGGTGGGACCCATAATTATGGAGAGGAGAGAGAATACCTGGAGTCCAGGCAGTACATTATGCTATGAGCTGTGCAGTTGCAAGGGTCAGTGATCCATCTACTGACAGGCATATAGGAAGACATGCATAGGATTTCTTCATCAATTTTAATCACTGGAGTGATACTCCACAGTGTGCTTGGATGCCATGTCAGGGGTTCCTATCCTTCAGTCAAGATTCCAGTTATTCAGGGGCAGGGTTTGACATTTCTCCCCACCTTATAAAAATTTCATCCTCAAAATTTGCTTACCTTGCAATTCAAAGAGTTGGGGATATTTTTCCCTCATTTCTTCTTTACGTTCCCATTAAGCTTCTTCTACGAGATTGCTTCCCCATCGAACCTTTACGAAGGCGACTGTGTAGTTACGAAGATTGTGCTCCTTTCTATCCAATATCTCTGTAGGTTGTTCTTCATAAGTCATGTCCACGTCCAACTGCTCAGGTTCAGTTGAGAGTACATGGGTCGGATTATTGATGTAGTTTCTTAGCATTGACAAATGGAAAACATCGTGGACGCCCAACAAAGATGGTGGTAATGCCAGTCGGTATGCTACGGGTCCCACTTTGTTAAGAATTTCATATGGACCAATGAACCGTGGACTCAGTTTACCTTTCATGTTGAACCGCAACAATCCCTTTGTGGGAGACACTCGGAGGAACACCTTTTCCCCGACTTTAAATTCAATGTCCTTCCTTCGATTATCCGCATAACTTTTCTATCTTGACTGGGCCGCCTTAATTTTCTCTCTTATGACATCCACTTTATCACATGTTGCTTGTATCATTTGATGACTACTATTGTATGCAAATTCCACAAAGGTATGTGGGCATCCCAACTATCACTCATGTCCAATACACAGGCTCTGAGCATGTCCTCCAGAGTCTGCGTAGTTCTTTCTGATTGTTAGTCCATCTGCAGATGGAAGGCTGTACTAAGATTCAGTTGAGATCCCAATGCTTTTTGTAGACTCCTCCAAAACCTTGAAGTAAATCGAGGATCTCTATCAGAGACTATACTGATAGGCACGCCATGTAAGCGGACTATATTTTCTATATATAATTGGGCAAGCTTCTCCTTTGAATAACTTATCTTGATTGGTATAAAGTGAGCTGCCTTTGTCAGTCCGTCTATAATTACCCAAATCGCATTCATGCCCTTCCTGGTGTTGGGCAGATTTATCACAAAGTCCATAGTAATCCTTTCCCACTTCCATTCAGGTATTGGAAGTGGCTACAACAATTCGTACGATCGGTGTCTCTCTACTTTTATTTGTTGGCAGGTGAGGCACTTAGACACATATATTGCTATGGTCTCTTTCATCCCAATCCACCAGTAATACTTCTTCAAGTCCTTGTACATCTTCATGCTTTCGGGGTGAATTGTTTAGGGTGAGTTGTGCGCCTCTTTAAGGATTCGGTCTTGGACATCATAATCATCAGGGACGCACAATCTGTCTCGAAACTTCAATGCACCATCATGGGCCAATGAAAAATTAGGGTCCTTATGGACTCCTTGTTGTACTTCCCAAATAATCTTGGCCAGCTAGGGATCCAATGGTTGCTTCATAATTACCTCCTCTCATATCAATGGCTGCAAATCCATAGCTGCTAGTTGCATAGCTGTTCCTTCGATCATGAGTTCTAGATCAAGCTTTCGAGCTTCTTCGTATAACTGTTCGCTTATGACCAAGGAAGCGAGAGATGCAGTCTGAGATTTTCTACTTAACGCATCCGCTACAACGTTGGCCATTCCGGAGTGGTACTAGATTTCACAGTCGTAATCCTTCACTAGTTCTAACCACCATCTCTGTCTCATATTCAGCTCCTTTTGGGTGAAGAAATACTTCAAACTCTTATGATCGCTGAAGATTTTGCTCTTTTCACCATATAGGTAATGCCGCCATATCTTTAACTCAAAGACTACCGCTGCCAATTCTAAATCATGAGTGGGGTAGTTCTTTTCATGTTCCTTTAATTGTCTGGAGGCGTAGGCGACCACTTTACCTTTATGCATTAGGATGCCAGCCAATCCTATCCTGGATGCGTCAGTATATACCACCATTCCTCCGGTGCTATCCGAAATGGTCAAGACTGGAGCTGCCACCAATCGGTTTCTCAATTTTCAAAAACTTTTCTCGCATGCTTCATTCCATTCAAATTTGGTGCCCTTCTTTGTAATTTTTGTCATGGGTGCCGAGATGCACGAGAAATTTTCAATAAATCAGCAGTAATACCCTGCCAAACCTAAGAAACTTTGAATCTCAGTGGCACTCTTCGGAGTTTCCCACTCGAGAACTGCTTTCACCTTGCCTGGGTCTACTTTAATGTCATCCTCGGTGACGATGTGTCTCAGGAATCCAATTTGGTGTAGCCAAAATTCACACTTGCTGAACTTGGCATAAAGTTGGTGTTCCCGCAATCGCTGCAACACAAAGGTAAGGTGTCGAGCATGTTCTTCTTCACTATTGGAGTACACCAAAATGTCGTCAATAAACACAATGATGAACTTATCCAACACGTCATGGAATACCCTATTCATCATGTCCATGAATGCTGCTGGGGCGTTGGTTAACCCGAACGACAGCACCAAGAATTCATAATGTCCGTATCAAGTTCTAAACGCCGTTTTATGAATGTCGCCGCTCTTGATCTTCAATTGATGGTATCCCGACCTAAGATCAATTTTGGAGAAAACTCTCACTCCTTGTAGCTGGTTAAATAAGTCATTGATGTGCGGCAACAGATATCGATTTTTTATGGTCAGCTTATTCAGCTCGTGGTAGTCGATACACAGCCGCATACTACCATCCTTCTTCTTCATGAACAACACAAGTGCTCCCTAGGGTGATATGCTGGGTCGTATAAATCCCTTCTTCAGCAGGTCTTGAAGTTGGACCTGCAACTCCTTCAGTTCGATTGGTGCCATTCGATATGGTGCCTTGGATACCGGTGTTGCACCAAGAATTAGATCAATCGTGAACTCTATGTCACGATCAGGCGGTAGCTGGGTCAGATCTTTTGGAAAAACATCAAGAAATTCGCTGACGACGTCAAGTTCCTCCAAGGGTTTTATCTTTGCCTCCGTGTCTATCACAGTGGCCAAAAAGCCTTGGCATCCTTCGTCTAACAACTTTTGCGCCTAGAGGGCAGATAAGGTTATCCTTCTGGGTTTCCTTTTTAGTTCACTTTGATAGGTGAAAATTGACCCATCTTCCATTTTGAATACAATTTTCTTTTCCGCACATATGACATTTGTACCGTAAGCGAACAACCAATCCATGCCTAGTATCACGTCAAAATCCCTCATATCTAGCTTTATCAGCCATACGGTTAAGTTCTTTCCATAAATTTCAACCTGACAGGGGTCATAGACTTCTTCTAAGTTCATGACACTACCCGTCGGTGTGCTGACTACTAACTCATGCCCGATGTCTCTCGGTTGATCTTTCATGCTACTCGCAAAGGTGGTAGAAACAAATGAGTAGGATGCGCCTGAGTCGAATAATACTCGTGCAGGTATGGTTGAGACACTCAGGGTACCTAGGGTTTGTACATAATTTAGGTTACATGAAGTAAACTAGTTATTCCCTATAATTCAGTAGTGTTCAGTAAACTTACCTGTCAGTACATCGGGGTTTACTTCAGCTTCCTCATTTGTCATTACAAACACATTTCCTCGCGTTCGATTGTCCCGTGGCTGAAAAGGTCTAGCATAGGGCTGATTCAGTGAGTTGTTGCTATACCCAAGCGATTTGCATTCCTTAGCCATGTGCCCTTCCTTATTGCACACATAACACTTATAGGGTGGAACCACAGGTGTCGAGGCTTGGCTCACTTGACTTATTACTGGTCGGGCTGGCAAAGTTGTTGTTGTCGCTTGATGGCCTGTTGAGCAGGTCGGTTGATAGTAGGGCAAAAAGATTCTGGCCCACTTGTGGCCTACGGTACGGAGTCAAGTTGGGGTACGAACTGGTTCCATGGTAAGCTTTATTGGGCCAACCGAAAGTCTAGAAATTATTCAGCCTCTTGCCTAACCCGGGCGTCGTCACAACTTTTTCTTTCTCTTTCTCTTTAAATCTATCTTCCATTGTCTTCGCCTTGTCGACCATCTGAGCATAGTCCCGGATGTCCATAATTGACAGTACTGATCCAATCTTAGTTTTGAGTCCCTTCTCAAATTTCTTTGCCTTACTAACTTCCCCTCTCAGGTTCTCTGGAGTGAAATGGAACAGGTCTTCAAACCGCTGTTGGTAATCCAACCCTGATTTGGTCCCTTGTACTAGTGCGGTGAACTCAGCTTCTTTCCTATCCCTGAAGCTCTCTGGGAAGTAGTTCTTAAAGATGACTTCTTTAAATTGGTTCCACGTGGGGTTTGGATGAGTGGCTTCCAGATTGGGCTTAGTAGCCTTCCACCAAGCTTCAGCTTCATTCTGTAACTGATAACCTGCACATATTAGCTTCTGCGCGTCCGTGCACTTGAGCACTTTGAATGCCTTCTCTAGGGCACTAATCCACTGCTTCGACTGCATGGCCTCGAAGGTCAATTTGGAAAATGCGGGTGGTTGGAGTTTCTTGAATCTCTCTATAACCTTGGCGGTAGAGTTTTTCGCTTAAGTGTTGAGGCATAGGTGGTGGAAATAGTACGGGCTGGTTGGGTGGTGGAGGTGGTGCCGCACGCTCATGCATCATGGTTGTAAATTGCGTAGACATCTGGCCTAGTAATTCCTGTTGTTGCTGCATGGTTCGCATCATGGTGGTCATGAACGCAGTTACTTCGTCGGCTGCCACATTCGGCTGAGGTGCTACAGTAGTGGCTTGTGCAGCCGCTGGTGCCTCTGATGAAGCAGCCGATGCTTCAGAATTTTAAGCCTCAGTCCCATTTGGCAGTTCAACCTCTGGTATAACACGAGGTTGTTTTCCTTTACGACCACCTCATGAACTTCTTCTTGTGTTGGCCATTGTTGCTTCTCTGAAAAGAGGAGCATGTTCAATATTCCAATATTGTTTATCAGGGTCAACAATTAATTCCTAGTTAGTGCATGTACATACCTAGTCCATAGTTCCAGTGAATTTCATAAGTCGCACCAGTAAGGTATATTATTAGATATGTCTTCTTTGTTTGTTATGAGGTGTTTCTTTCATTTTTGTGTTCTGTTCTTAAACATTTTATATAATGATAAGCTATGCATGACACTAGATGAGAGACTTCAAATTTTTAAGTAAAAGTCTTTTAGTTACTTACCTGATCTAATAGGCAAGTAATTCCAGTTTCCTTTCGGTCACAAATTCCACCGCAAGCCTGTACTCTATGTCAGCTCTAACTTCCTCGGCTAAGGACAGATAGAAATCTCGTTTCCCCTGGTCCACTAATAGAAGTAAGGGCTAGATAAAAGTCCAACCGGTTCTTGGCTCAGGGTAGTACTAGACATATCTGTCTCAGTCTCTCTCGTAGCTGTCTAATATAAATTATGATGCTGGGGTCTCCAGCCTTGCCTAAGGTAGTAGGTCTTGTCATAAAGAGGTTCTAAGCATCAGGTTATACTTAATTAAAAAAATTAAGTACATGTCTACTGGAATTTAAGTGACTATAAACAATAAAAAAAATATAATTGGGTTGGCTCGAGGTACCTTAGCGTCTAAAGAGCTCAGATTGACTAGACAACCTATTAGATCCTAATCTTGGCTGACCTAGGTTGTATGGTAAGATCTACGCTCACTACACGTCGTAAATACGTATTACAACATACCTACATATCTATGTTCGGATTTGCATAGCATCACACCACTCGGTTCATGCATACACAATATTATGCACATAATATTAATTGTTTACACACACACTGTTTCTTATAATTATATACAACTTTATCTATTATTAGGTATTTATACACAAAAGAAAATTCCCAAATTCCTATGTGTTATATATTAGAATCTCCCAAGTAATGGCTATTTTTCCCTATATAGGTTATTAGGCAATAAATGAATTATTTAATTCATCATTTAAAATAAATTTTTTTTATACATATTATGATTGTTTTATAAAAATTTATATTTTCATGTTTATTGAGGTTATTTGAGACAAATTCGAGGTTTCCATGGGCTGTTACATAAAAATAGTAGCAAAATAATCTCTGGGCGATGTCTTTGGGCGTTAAATGCATCGCTCAGAGAATCAAGGCTCAGATATAAAAGTCTGAGAGGGCCCCATTTTATTTAATTTCTCTCCTAAACTCTTCTGAACACCTAGGGCAGTCCTTTGGCGGGTAGTGTGACCATTTCCACACCAAATCCTCACATTTCCTCGGGTTTTCTGCAAATCCACGCAAGCCTAGGTAAGATTCTTTGGTCATTTTCACTACATTAGGTCTTTTCTTGGTTTCTCCTTGTTTTAGCTAGGGTTTTATCGATTTCCTTTGCCCTAACCACTTCTTTTCTTCTCTTTTTGTAGCCTAATGTCTACAAGTCACCGTACGATAAGGAAATCCGTAGCACGTAAGAGGCTACGATCTGAGAGCGAACATTCTTCTTCCTCTACGGTGCCACCTTCTTCACCTAGGGACGATTCTTCATTGGAGGAACCCGAGTTTGACCGATTTTACTAGGTTCAACACTTTGGGTTGGGCCTCTATGTTGACAGCCATAGAACCTTGTTATCCCAACTTGGTTCGATATTTCTATTGTAATTTGGTGCCATCAGGGGCACAAGAGTTTGGACTAGCGAGCAGAGTGAAAGGAGTGGATATTAGGTTGACCACCGCTTCACTAGCAGGGATCTTGGGGCTGCCCAACACTGGGGAGAGGTGCTATTACAAGCCCCGGATTGACATTTCTGAGATGTTCTCATTGGAGACCAAGAGGAGGGTCTTCAAGGCATTGACTGGGTCTGAGAGCACACCCAAGTCAGAGGCTTCCTACAAGCCTAGTGCTCGCATTATCAGTAGGTGTGTGACCTACAACATCTACCCCAAGGGCGGGAACAAGGGTAGCATTTCTATGCTGAGGGCCTGTATTACTTACTGCCTATTGGGAGCGGGCAGAGGAGGTCCAGTGATAAACCTCCCATATTTACTACTTCAGGCCATGCTGTATCACGCACATAACCCTTCTGATGGGAACCTTCCATATGGGAAGTTCCTCACTTTGGTCTTCCAACACTTTGAGGTTCCTTTGGAGGGCGAGTATATGGAGAGAGATAGGTCTAGGCCTATCAACAAGACCTCAATTTTAAAGATGAAAGTGCCAGGGGGTGATCCACAGGAGGAGGAGTAGATGGAGATGCTAGGAGATGAACAGTAGGGAGATGAGGAGCTGGGAGAGATGGAAGGTGATGATGAGCAGGGGGAGGAGCATGGAGAGGAGGGTGACATCCAGGGTGATGAGTAGGGTGACTTCGAGGGGATTGGCACACAGCTCACAGATCTGCCTGCTTATGAGGTGACCGGGGCCACTAGCTCGCATGTGCCAGAGCCATCTGAGTGGGCACAGGTGATGTCACAGTTCCAGGGTCTCAGTACTCAGCTCACAGACATATCGGCTAGGATGGATCAGGGCTTCTCATCTTTGGAGAGCAAAGTGGTATCTGTAGAGCAGCGCATGGACTTTTGGGACAGGTTCTGCCATGTTGACTCTCGCCAGTCACATCCTCCACCGAGCGACTTGCCTCCGCCTTAGTAGTTCTTCTAGCTAGCATTTGACTATTCGGTTACATGGTTCAGACTTCATCTTTTTTTTTTTTTTTTTTTTTAAGCTTATGTACTTTTTTTTTTTGCTTATGTAAATATTTGAAAGTAGTACTTTTAGTCAAAGCTTATGTAGTGGCTCGGCCACATTTATCTTTAAATTAATGGAAATATTGCATCTTTATTTTTTTACATCCACCTCCCCTGTAGCTTTTACTTTATTACATGTTTTAATGTTGGTAGCTTATTATTCCTATTCTGCATCCCTTGAATGTAAGAAGAGCTTCACGCTCTGATACCAAGCTCTGTCACACCCCAAACCACCCCCTGGGAGGACTGGGTAGGTGACCCAAATTGCATAACGGCAATCCGCCAAATCCAACGGATCTAGAAGCAGTTATTACATTCACGGTCCCACATTCATCACTTTACCATAAGCAAGATTAGAGTGTTGCAAATAATCTACAATTATAACAAGAAAAAAAGCATAGCTATACGGGAATGATAGTGATATATATACATAAAAGAGTTTTGAAACATTCCCTCCCAGATATAACCCACGACTGAAAGATAAAGCCGACAAAGCTAAAAGGAACTACATACATATACAGGGTGAGATAACTCAACCCCAGAAAGAAAAGAAAACTAAAACTGCACAACAAGCAAGACGGGGATAAACTCCTAACAAAAACAAAAAGGAGTCCCCAAGATAAAAAGCATCAAGTACACTCCTCACTGGTCTTCATCAATGACCACCGAGAATGCACACATCATCGGCACGACCTCCGTCGGGGTCCACACCAATATCATCATAACAATTAGGGCTCTCCTCCTCGTAATGAGCCTCCATGCCACAGTGGCATCCACTTGTAAAATCATCTAGAAGAAAAACATGTATAATAGAGTGTGAGCCCCACCGAGCTCGTGAGCAAAACATATCATCATGCATGCACATGCAACCACAATCCACATGATCCTACATGATATAAAAGTCCAGATTATTTATTAGCCACCTAATAATACAGCTAAGTAAGTTAGTGCTACTACAATCTCCAATACATGTATCCCTGGTGTGGGCTTGGTTACCCTTTCCCGCGATACACCCATTGAGTTATCAGAGAGGACCAGCCGACTCCAACATCTTCCTACCCGGGTCAGCCTGACCGGCCCTCTGGATTAACTCCTGTGAGGTAGCTGACTCAATATAATTCCACCAAACCGGTGCATAATCTTTATCTATGGCATGTAGCCAAAAAAATTCACCTTTCGGTGCTTCCCGAGCTTGTAGCCCGAGGCTTCCCAGAAAATCTGCCCTGGGGCATCCCAGCTATGCTGAGGCTTCCCGGCGTAAACGCCACTAGGGTTTTATGGTAGTCCTCACAATTATCCAACACCTTAACCCCTATTGGTAAGGGTGCGTAGCACGGGTGATGAAACTCTAGCCCCATGTCTATATGGCATCATATGAGTTGGGCAGTGTCAACCATATCCCATACTACGGGCTACCACCGGCCTCATTTCCAAGCCGACTATGGCATCTAGTCTAACATTCACAGTCATCATGTAAAATTCATAGTGTTGATCAATAGACAATCAGTGTGTAGTAATTTTGAGTAATTGAACAGAATTTAAATAACACAACATTTATAATTTAAGAATTCAATTGCCGGCATAATAGTACAGTTACACATACATACACAATAATGTTTCACTCACCTGGGTTTGGTTCTAAGAACTCAGTTGCAAATTTAGTTCCGACTATAGTTTGGCTGTAGGCCTCGAGCGCGGGATCAAATCCTAGATATAAATCAAAAATTGTCATTTTAATATTCCAAACTATTTTTGGAGGTCCTAGGGTTGATCTAAGCTCACTGGGTTGACCCAGTGTACAATTGATCATCACTTGGAATTCTCCGGGCCTTGCACTGGGCCTTAGGCCTATGTCCCGGTGCATCATCCAGAGTTGGTGGCCTAGGGGCAGAATGGTCATTTGCTACATTAGTACATGATCCTAGGTCATACTAGTCTTACAGTGCTGTCCCCAACTAGACAGTTCTACAGGACCAACACAGGCAGGGTTTCCAAGTCCCGCGGGGCCCACTTGGGTTCCGAAAGCATTCCCGCATATGAACAGAAATGGAAAGGGGCTTTCTGGACATTTTCCATCTTCCCATATTGATTCATGGCCCCAGGGTGAGGGTCTCTAGGTCAGATCAGCAAAATTGCCAAATTCCATTCATTGGGCGATGCTTGCATCGCCCAGTGCATCGCCTAGAGATTGCAAAATCGGAATTAGGCTGAGATTCCTAGGTTTTGAACCATGGGCAATGTATGGATCATCTCCAAATGCATGTTAGGTCATCTTGGACCCCCAGGGGCATACTTTGCACTGGTCCTTGTGGATTTTCAATTGGGCCCTCCACTAGGCTACCAGAGGCTGCCCAGATAGCCCAGTGAATAGTAACCCACGATTTCTCCAGTTACAGAACTTGGTTTTAGCTACATGTAAGGTTGGATTCAACTGTAAAATGATAATCCAAAGCTGCTACCACCTAGGATTAGGTTCCATGCAGCTAGGACAAGAAATTAGGACTCCACACAGCCTGTTCTCAGTGTAACTTAGCAGTGCAGCCAGACACAGCTTGGTTTCGGTTCCAAAAGTAAGATCAGATCTCTAAAACATCATACAATCCTCGGATCTTCCATGCATCATACTTGCATGGCAGATCTGGGATAGTCCATGGCAGTTCCCAGCTGTTCTGGGCTGCCAATGGCCAGATAAAATTCAAATGCATAGAGATATCAAGAGGACAGCAGTGATTCGTCAAGGCAGCAGGTATGGATAGAGGTGTTATACCTGAATAGATGTAGAGCTGCTCGAATCCAAGGCCTTGGAGGGGAAGGTTGCTCCCTCCCTTCTTCTCTTTCTCTTTTCTTCTTCTTCTTCCTCTCTTTTCTTCCTTTTCTTTCTTCTCCCTTCCCCCACAATTTGAACAGTAGCCAAGGGTGTAAAATGAACCCAAGGCACTGGTATTTATAGCCCAACCTTGACTAGGGCCTATTTGGCTGCTAAGGTCTATTTCCAAAATGCATTTTTGATTGCATTCTCAGCCATTCTGGGCACTCATGTGGGGTCCACAGTGATCCAGGGGTATGAGGTGGTCCCTCAGACTCCCCTCAACCTATGGAGGGTTCCCATGTCCAATATGGGTGGTCCCTATAATTTAAATCCCTTAAATAATGCCGTTTTGCACTCTGGGCGATGTCTCTGGGTGATGTCTGCATCGCCTAGAGAATTTAGCAAGGCTGAAACTTTGTGGGCTTGCACAGGAGTTTGACCCAGGGTTAGGGCCTTGTACCCACATGTCACTTAGGGTCTTTTACACACATTTCTAGGGGTGGGACCCACAATTATGGAGAGGAGAGAGAATACCTGGAGTCCAGGCAGTACATTATGCTATGAGCTGTGCAGTTGCAAGGGTCAGTGATCCATCTACTGACAGACATATAGGAAGACATGCATAGGGTTTCTTCATCAATTTCAATCACTGGATTGATACTCCACAGTGTGCTTGGATGCCATGTCAGGGGTTCCTGTCCTTCAGTCAAGATTCCAGTCAGTTAGGGGCAGGGTTTGACACCCCATATGAGGATGGCAGCTCTTCTCTCTCTTCAAGATTTGGAAATCGTAGAAAGGGTCCTGTACTTGCATGAAATCTCAGTCCTTGATTAGAAGTACCTTCTTTGATGCCAAAAATACCCTTGGGAAGTGGCAGACAGGCTTAGGCTTGCATTCCAGTTCATATCTGGCCCATTATTCTTTCCTAGCCTGAAAAGAATAATCGCTTGTAGGGGGTGGCCTAAACGAACGTGTACTTGAATTCCGTCACATCCATCTTGCTCAAAATTCAGTCCTCTTTTCAGCCATGGAAAGAAAAATGATGACTTTACGTGTAGATTAGGACATGCAGCTCCCGATAGTCCAGAATAGCATAAAATAGCCAAAAACCTAAAAAGTATAAGAAAGCACCCGAGTAACTCTGTTCAATGTGGTAAAATGCATGCTTTATGCCCTAAGATTTCACACATAAATGTGCTCATCAGATTCCGCTACACTTGAACTTTACTTGTCCTCAAGTAAACAAAACAAAAACTAATCTGAAATGCAGAAATCCTAAATCACTTTCGTAGGAATCACGGTTGCACTTAGCATGTGCAACAAACCTTTGACCCCCTAGGTTACCCCTAGTGGACGAGTTTTGTCTCATGGGTGTTTGCAGTGAATGTACACCCAAAATTCAACAAGTCAAAAAGAATGCTGCAAATTTTAATCATGGCATAAGTAGGATAGTGTACACAATCCCTAAAAGTGCTCAACTAAAGATCAAGGAGCCAAAGGTTCCCCCATACTTGAATTTTATCACCCCACATCAATTCAAGCAACAAGCATGCATCAAGATTAAGGGATCTCCTCATATCTTCTAAATACTACTCACCTTCAAGTAAACCACTCATAGCATCGATGGAACCAAAGACTCAGGCTTTGAGCATTTTTTACCATACTTTCTTTTCAGGCATTAAGGCAAAAACTTTTCTTTCTCAATAGTAAACTTTATTTCTACTCCACTGTTGTTCCCTGAATGACATGGTGGAGCATACACCATACCCCAAGGTACTTGGTAGCTTCGCTTTTTGCATATATCTATAAAGACATTGAGACATTGTTGCAAGAGTTTTTCTTTGAGTTTCCTTCCAAGGAATTTCGAACAAGTCACCCGGCTTCCTGAGGCACTAGTGCCCTGTCTAGTTCCAAGGAATTCCACTTTCTTTTCTTCTCTTTTTTTTTCTTTCACTTTTATGCCTTGCCACAAACAAATTGGTCTCAACTACTAGCCAAAAGATCAAAGGGTCTATTGCGTCAGAAATCCTGCCAGAGCGAGTTCTGCCTGAGAAACAAGGATTGGCAGAGAGGACCGGGCATCACCGGTGATCTCACTCCAATGCTTAAGTTAGATCTTTGAGCAATAGTCCATTCAATGAGAATTCAGATGGTTTGGACGTGTGTTACCTCCCTTACTTAAGGTGGTTGAGAGGTAGAATCGTGCCTGAATAGGTAAGCTAGAATCTCGGAGTGGAGTGAGACCGTTGCAGAGTGAAGTGTGGGGATAATGTTTATCCGTTACTTCCCACGCGCCGGATTAGGCGTGATGTGGGCAAAAGTCTCGGAACCTATTGGTCCATGCTAGACTTGGTGTTGTTTATGCAAGTTATGGAGGTCGTTCCTCCCATGCCCGCTGCCCTTTACAGGTGAGCGGACTGCGCCCTGGTGACACGAGCTTGGGGGCGACCTTGTGTCCACTACCGCATGATATCTATGATTTTGGTCTTTCTACTAGCTTGGAGAGCATCCTCTATGGGGCCGCATAACCTCATCTTGGACTCACGACCTCCATGGCCCATCCTCATTGTGCCTGGTCCTTTGTCCCAACACGAGCCCCCCACTCCCCTGGAAGCTGGCGTCCTAGGGGGTTAGATCTATTCAAATTTTTGGGTATCTGACCTCATACGTGTAAGCCTGACATATAGGCGGCGGGGTGTGACTTGATGTTTCGACCATTGCTTGACATGTGGCCTCGCCATTAAGATGCCTCGGTTCAAGGTGACGCTTGACGATCCCCATTTGTACGGACGCGTGGCTGTAGGCATTATGAGGTCTGGGCTAGGCCTACCATTGGTTGATCCCCGTCGCGCTAAGCCCCCCACTATGGTTCAGCCATGTGGCTTAGGCTTTTATTACCTTGGGCAGGTCTAACACCAGCTGTTCCTGGCCCTCCGATGGACTTGCCCCCTCGTCGTTGGATTCGAAGGCACTTCCTCTTCTCTTCTTCATATAAATTGGGGCTTCATCTTTACTGTAACTTTTTACGCGACCTTTGGCGAATATGAAATTTTTTCTCTTCTTGCCTCCTGCTGGTTTTGTTTCTTGCCGCTACGTTTATTCCAGTGGCTATCACGTTCAGGAACTCTCGAGCATTTTTAACGAAGTTCCTCCCTCGTGAACTCGTGCCGCGTAACCTAGTCATACTACGTTCTCAACTCCCCATTCCTGTAATTCTTTATCAGTAAGTTTCTCCAGTTATGTCTTCTTCTTCATCTCAGGCGAAGTCCAATAAGGACTCCGGCAAGGTTGCTGGAATGAGTGGGGGTTTCGACCCTAAAGCAAGTTCCAAGAGGACCCAAGAGGAGCGATCTGCACTCTTTGGGTCAAAAAAGTTTTCTGCCCAGGCCAAATGCCTGGCCCAAGCTTCCTCCGCCCAGTCTAGTGGTAGTGGGCAAGCATCAGCCAAAGGCCTAATAGAGCGTACTGTCGATGACGGTGGTGGTCCTGGTGTGGAGGAAGAGGAAGAGGTCTTGGTGAGGCCCACCAGCGTGGCTGCTTTTGAGAGCACCATGACCAAGGATTCACTGGCCGCTCTCAAGGGCCAATACGGCTTCCCCTCATGGGTGGAGACATGGATTCCTACCAGAGCTGAGAGGGCGAACACCCCATGGCCTGGCATCGTATGTTTATACGAGGTTACGTTTCAGTGCGGCTTTTGTTTCCCGATCCATTGTTTTATCCTGGATGTGTTGCATTACTTCACGATCTCCCTTGGTCAGTTAGTGGTGAATTCCTGGAAGCATCTCCTCGGCTTTCACTTGTTCTTTGCTCAGCTCGGTCGTAAGGCCTCATGGGCGCTTTTCCTTTATTTTTATCACCTGAAGAGGACTGGCGATGAGTGGTTCTATGTGGCCCTGCGTGGTATGATGGGGCCGCAGAAGTCCAAGGCATTCGTATGCTATATGCCCGACTTTGCGAAGAAGTGAAAAGACCATTTTTTTTTCGCGCGCATCAGGGGTAATCCCTTCAAAGTGGAGTGGGGGGTTTGTGAGGATGAAGCAAGTGAATCAGGTCCCCATGCTGAGCTCATATGACCAGCGGTCTCTCGAGCTTGTTACACAGGGCACGACCTTCGACATGCATGGTCTGACAGACGAGGATCTATTTCGTTAAGTATGGGCTGAGCTCAGCACGGGGTGAGTCCCTTCCCTGGAAAACTTATTTCTCTTCTTATTGCACGACCACGAACTATTTCTGATCTGTATCTGCCTTCTTTTCAGTGGACTACGAGCCAAACTTTGATGAGCTCCGCGAAGAGGCGGAGGCAGAGGCGGATAGGCAAAAAGCTTTGGAAGAGCAGTCCAAATGAATAACTCGCTTCCTTTCGGGTGTCACCATTGGGGTTTCAGTGACCTCTGGTAGTGGTTAGAAGAACCAGGAGCTCCACTCGAAGGGCAACAGGAAGATGGAGAAACCCAACAAGGTCTTGCCACCAAAGGCCCCTGAGAAGAGGGAGCGCGACAACGTGGTGGATCTTGATCCGGCCCTAAAGAAAGCTGCGCTGGGTACTGGGTCTCTGGGGAAGGCTCTCCAGGTTTTGAAGCCAGCCCCCCAGGACGAGAAGGGTCTACCCCCTCCCAAGGGGAAG
The DNA here is from genome assembly GCF_018873765.1 of Telopea speciosissima. Taxonomy (NCBI): domain Eukaryota; kingdom Viridiplantae; phylum Streptophyta; class Magnoliopsida; order Proteales; family Proteaceae; genus Telopea; species Telopea speciosissima. The sequence goes on from NC_057923.1 coordinate 38,602,043, forward strand.
AAGTGCCTCCAGTTCCAATGGGAGGTCTATGAGGGTGAATCATCCTTTGATCTTCCCCAGGTCACTATGGAGCTAATGGATCATGACCCTCCTGAGGACGTGGCAGCCATTCATGCCCAATCTGATGACGAGCTCACAGACTCGTTTGCTATGGATTTTGCCAAGGTGAGCCTCGAACTTGGCTCCATTTACCCTTTCCCTCATTTTACACTCCCTGACGCTGCTTTATCCTTGGCAGGTTACCCGCGGGGCAAGTGAGCTACGATGGCGGGTGGCTAGCCTGTCTGCCTCCTACAAGGAGGAGAAAAAGTTGAGGCAGGTTGCGGAGGAGCAAGCCATGGCTGCTACGACTACCATTTCTACTCTGACAGAGGCGACGAAGGATCACAAGGAGACAATCAAGTCTCTCATTGAGCGCATAGAGGCGTTGGAGATGAAGCTGGCGGTGGCGGATAATGAGACAGAGATGGAGAAACAGAGGACCACTTCCATTTAGGAGGACTTTGTCAAATTCCAGAACCGGCAACCTCAAGTGATCGTTAAGGCCGTCAAGGAAGCCCTTGATGCCTTCAAAGTTTCTCAGGTGTTGAAGGATCGCATGAAGGAGGTGAGCAACAAGGGTTATAGGGGCAGTGTGAATGACACAATGAAGCACGTCCTCGAGAAGACCCCGAACTATAACTTCTCAGGCTTTAAATATTACATCCCCCCCATTCCTGTGACTCCCGAGGTACCAGCGGCCTCTGAAGGCCCTACAATCATGAGCGATCCCCCTGCTCCAGTGCCTTCTCCTACAGCTATCACGACCACAATGGATGAGACCATCCTTCTCGATCCTCCTCCAGTGGGACAGCCTTCTAATGGCCCCCCTTTAGCGAGCTCGACCTTGGCCCCCACGACCTCTTCTTCTGATCCTCTTCCAGCGTCAGTGTAGGTCCTGCTTCTGATCCTCCACCCAAGGACTGAAGATTTTGCAATCTTCTTTTTTTTTTTTTTTTTTGCTATATAAATATTGAGTCCGCTTTCAATGAAAGATATTTTTCTTAAGTGTTGGAGCACGCTTTTCTTTCCTTATATTTTCCTTCCCTTAGATTGTCTGTTCTTGGAAATGAACTTGCAAGCTGACCTCCCAGGTCGCGCCTTTAGGCCAGTCCTACGGACTGGGTTTTTCTTGTCAATCCTCTGAAGTTGGCTTCCCTCGTGACGTTTTACTTTTCCACGTGATGTAAGCATCATCATGACTTTGAATCTTCCCCTGAGATTTTCTGAGGATTTCCCACATAAGCCTTTATTGCCTTTCCTTTCTGACTGACGCTTGATCTTCCCTTGCCATTAATGAGAACTGGCATTGAAGTTGAATTGCCGCTTCGATAATGGTGCCACTCAGTTTCTTGAGGAGGCTCAAAGCCAATGGGAGATATGCACGTGTCCCAGGGCATAATGATGTTGCTACAGGAATCGAATCCCCGCCCTTGTGACTGTGCCTTCTCCAATTTTTGGGGAGGTGTAAGACCAATAGGGTTAGGGCACGTGGCTCTGGCAAGGGAAGATGTACAGGTTACCAAAAGAATTAGGGAAAGGCCCCATGAAATCTATACCCTATACATCAAACACCTCAACCACCAAAATTGGATTGAGGGGCATCATATTCCTCCTGGAGAGACGCCCTAAAGATTGGCATGAAGGACATGCCTTGTAATAATTAAAAATGTCTTTAAAAAGAATAGGCCAATAAAATCCACACTGTAAAAACTTGGCCGCTGTCTTGTTGGACCCAAAATGGCCTCCATAAGCCTGATCATGGCAAAAAGATAAGATAGATTATTGCTCATGAGCAGGAACACACCTCCGAATGACTTGATCCGGATAGGTCTTAAAAAGATAATGATCATCCTAAAAGAAATATTTAACTTGAGAAAAGATACGCTTCTTATCTTGGGTGGACCAATGTGCAGGTGTCACACCCATAACCAGATAATCAACAATGTCAGCGAACCAAGGTTCACTAGACGCTGCCATCAGAAACTCATTAGGAAAGTTCTCGTTGACTGAGGAATCATCAGTCAAAGAATTCGGCAGCCGGGATAGATGGTCTGCAACCAAATTTTCACTACCTTTCTTATCCCTAATTTCAAGATCAAATTCTTGTAAGAAGAGGACCCACCTGATGAGGCGAGCCTTGGCATCTTTCTTCTGCATAAGATATTCGATAGCTGCATGGTCAGTGTACATAATCACATGTGAGCCTATCAAGTATGGCTTGAACTTCTCTAATGCAAATACAACAGCTAATAATTCTTTCTCAGTGGTGGTATAATTAAGTTGTGCATCATTAAGAGTCCTACTTGCATAATAAATGACATGGGGCAATTTATTGATTCTTTGCCAAGAACAGCCCTTATAGAAAAATCAAAGGCATTACATATAAGATCGAATGGCACTGTCCATTTTGGAGCTTGAATAATGGATGTTGAGGTCAACTCTCTTTTCAATTGCTCAAAGCTCTTATGACACTCAGGGGAAAACTCAAAGGGGCAGTCCTTTGCCAAAAGAGAAGTTAGAGGTCTAGCTATCTTGCTAAAGTCCTTGATGAATCTTCTGTAAAAGCCAACATAACCCAAAAAAGATTTAATATCCTTCACTCTTGGGTGGTAGTAAATTGACAATAAGGTCCACCTTAGATCTGTCAACCTGAATCCCATCTTTAGACACAATGTGACTAAGACCTATGCCTTGTTTTACCATGAAGTGGCACTTCTCCCAATTCAAGACCAAGTTCTTTTCTATGCACCTTTTGAGAACCAAGGAAAGACGGTGCATGCAATTAGAAAAAGTAGAGCCGTGAATAGAAAAATCATCCATAAACACCTCTAGGAAGTGTTCTACCATATCAGAAAAGATACTCATCATGCACCTTTGGAATGTAGCAGGGGCATTGCAAAGCCCAAAAAGCATACGCCGATAAGCAAAAGTTCCATAAGGGCATGTGAATGTGGTCTTCTGTTGGTCCTCTAGAGCAATAGGGATCTTGTTATAGCTTGCATATCCATCAAGAAAACAATAATATTCATGGCCAGCTAGTCTCTCAAACATTTGATCAATGACAGGCAAGGAGAAGTGGTCCTTCCAAGTTGCCGAATTTAGCTTCCTATAGTCAATGCATACTCTTCATCCCTTTTGGATACGGGTTGGAATCAGTTCATTATTTGTATTCTCAACTACAGTGACTCCTCCCTTTTTTGGCACAACCTACACATGACTCACCCATTGGCTATCAAAAATAGGATAAATTATGCCATGATCCAAGCACTTTAGGATCTCTTTCTTAATTGCCTCTTTCATCACAGGATTAGCCCTTCTTTGGGGTTCCCTACAAGGTTTGGAACTCTCCATCAGATGAATGTGATGTTGAACAATGGAGTGGCTAATACCTTTGATGTCTGACATGGTCCAACCTATGGCTTCATGATGTTCATTTAGAAGCTTGATCAACTCTTCTTCCTGAATAGAAGTCAAATCAGAAGCAATAATTACAGGGAGAGTGTGATCATGTTCTAGGAAGGCATACTTGAGGTTGGAGGGCTACGCTTTCAGCTCTAATGTAGGGGGCTCAATAATGGAGGGTTTAGGAATGGAGGTGGATAGGGGTCCAAGGGGCTCCAATGGTGTTTGGATGCTCCAGACCTCAAATAAGGTGGTATCATCAACACCTTCCAATTCCTTTATATATTCCTGAAATCCCAAATCAAAGGCAATCTCAAACAAAGTCTCAACATCATTGGGGAATCCCTGAAGCATATGTACCCTCTTCATCTATATCAGGTTGGTTGCCTAACCTAAACACATTAAAGTCCACAGAAGTATTGCCAAAAGATAATTTCATGAGACCATTCCTGCTATTGATTAAAGCATTACTGGTGGCAAGGAAAAGTCTACCCAAGATAATAGGGATTTGGTCCTTGAAATTGGTAGTAGGTTGGGTATCTAAGACAATGAAATTCACAGGGAATACAAATTCCCCAACCTTTAGTAGAACATCCTCAACCATCCCCTTAGGAACTTTTATCGACTAGCTGAAGAGTGATTCTAGTGGGTTTTACCTCTCCCAATCCTAATTGTTGGTAGACATGGAAAGGCAGCAGGTTCACACTCGTACCAAGGTCCAATAAGGCATGATCAATAGTGGTGTTGCCTATAGTGTAAGATATGGTGGGGCTTCCAGGATCCTTATGCTTGGCTGCTACTAGCTGTGCGAAGAGAGAACTAATGTTAGCAGCCAAGAATGCCTTTTTGGGCACATTAGTTGTCACACCCCAAGCCACCCCCTAGGCGGGTTGGACGGGTGATCCGGATGTCAAACCACATCCGCTAAATCTCAAGGATCCAGAAGCAAACACTACTCAATAGGTACACACAGTATTTACAATAAAATATTGAAAACAAAGTGTGACGAAAGCTAAAGTGATATATATACATGAAAAAGCTATCATAAGTACATTGTTCAACAGTAGCCCATAACCCACAGTACTTCATCTCTGTGAATTCACCTAGAGGGGGGTGAATAGGTAATTGTAGTGGAATATAACAAATAATGCGGAATTAAAAAGTTAGCAATGAGAGACAAGAAAAAAATCAAAGATAACACATAGAATTTATAATGATTCGGCCAAAACTTACCTACGTCCACTCCTCGCACCTTAGAGAGAATTTTAATAAAACGAATCTTGAGTATGAGCAAGAGGACTCGTATAAATCTTGATTAAGAGTAAGAGAACTCAACAAAACAACTAATCTTTATTTTTAAGCAAGAGGACTCAACCTACTCTTGATTCCGAGCAAGAGGACTCAACAAACATATAAAATATAGGATACTAAAGATTAAAGTTACCTCAACTTTAGTATTGTTTGCTACCTTTCAACTTTGAAGCTTAAAGCTAAGTGTAATGAAGGAGCTAGTGAGGGAATGTACTTGAATGCTTGATGAAGAATGCACACTTCAATGCTTTGAATGATCAAGTAGTAATATCTTTTAATGCCTTTGATTAGCTTTGATTAATTGTGATTAGCTTAATTGAGTTTATCTATTTATAGACAAAGGTGCTCAAAGCATCTAAGACTTAATGCTAAATTCGGATACTAATCTGTCCTAATCTGGTATGTCGTTTCCCAATTTGGTATGCCGGATCATGGAATATATCCGTTGATCAACGGCTAATTCAAAACAATCAAATGCCAATTCGGTATGCTGGATCATGATTCAGCATGCTGGATTGTGATTCGGTATGCCGGATCATGATTCGGCACATTCCGTTTGGTTATTGTGAGCAAACCCTGAGATTGTGTTAAACAGACCAAAACAGATTCGGCATGCCGGATCAGCAAATTATGCTGAACCATGTTAAGTCCTTTGTTGGACTTACTTGGATGATTTCAAATTGGTTTGGTCATATGGATTGGGTTAACTAAACCTCCTAAAGTCCATCTAAATAAATGCATGCTTGTGTGTGTGCATTATATCATTTGTGACTTTAATTATGATTATACAACTTAGTACAATTCTAAGTCTTCAATCTTCTTCAAGTCTTGAACTTCACTTCTTTACATAAAAGTCTTCAAATTGAGTTCCTCTAACTTGTCTTGATCTTTGTCTTCAAAATTTGTTCTCCATTCTTCATGATTCTATGAAAGATTGGGCAAGGTTCAAATTGCTTTGAGCATCAATCTCTTGAATTGAGTGCGTGCTCCCCCTCACTTGGTGCTACGCTCTTATCTATGCATCGTTTAGACAAGAGTTAGTACAATTCGGTTTATTTGTTATCATCAAAATATTTATATCATCATGATAGATGATTGGAATTTATGTATGAGGACTTTTCCTCAACAATCTCTCATTTTTTGATGATGACAAATATAAATAAAAAATAATGTAATATTCAAGAAATGTATAACATTAATTGCATAATAAGTTCAAATAACAACTTTTTCTTTCTCCCCATTTCTCTCCCCCTTTGGCATATAAAAAAGTGGGGATAATAAAATTATGAATAACAGGTTTAATAAAAAAAACCCATTCAAAAGGGGTTACATATCCCAATTCTCTTCTGAACATACACCAAGTTGCTCTTTTGCAAAAACAATAATACTTAATAAGATTTTGATCCCCATTGTGTGTTGGGTCCGTCATTGTTAATATCATACCTTCCTCTTGGTTTCCAAAAAATTTGGTTACCATTTGCCTTTTAGTTTCCATATTTGTGTATGATTGGAGTTTCCAAGGTCTTTGGTTTTGGGGTATCTTATGTAATCTTTGCATTTTGGGAGGGTCTCTCCGATATTGACCATAATAAGGTCTTCTAGGTTTATAATACGCTTGATTCGTATTCTTTGATCCTATGTACTGATTTCTCCATCGAGTATCATAGCAATCCCAAATTGAATGTCCCTTTTTGTTGTAATTATTGCATATAACAATTTTAGGGGTATTTGGACTTTGAGTCTTCCCTTTGGGATTAGGGCTCTTAACTTGAGGACTTTTCTTCTTGGAAAAACATTCATCAAATGAGTGTCATTTCTTTCTACAGTAGTTACAATATTTATTTTTCTTTGCTCCCTTGCTTGCTATCTTACCTGAACTTGACTTTTGGATTTGTTTTGAATTGTTATCCAAACCATAGCCTAACCCTTCTTTATTGAAAGGTATTTTAGATGAAGTTCCAAGTGAGATATCAAGATTCTTTTTGCCATTTGTAAAGGATTCTAAGGCTTTACACAACTTTTCTTTTTCTTTTTCTAAGTTACTTACTTGAGAAGTTAAAATCATGTTTTGATCTTTAAGGGTATTTATCTCTTTTAAGAGATTCTTTTTGGTAGTTGCTAATTCCATACTACTTTGCTAAAGGTCTTCAAAAGCTTCTTCTAATTCTAGAAAGTCTTTATCCTTATGAGATGGAGATGTGGGGGTTACCTCATTTTGATTTTCTTCATCTTCAAGAGCCATAAATGCAAGGTTGGTTTGCTCTTCATCTTCTTGAGATGCTTCTTCTTCCTCTTCTTCATCACTTGAATCGAACGAGTGTTCGGCTTTGTATGCTTTTTTGTATTTCTTTATTTTCGGACAATCTCCCTTATAGTGTCCTGGTTTCCTATACTCAAAACAAATAATATCTTTTGAAGAAGAGTCATTATTCTCTTTGAAAGCATTCTTACATTTTTGGTCACTTGAGAATCTCCTTTTATTGAATGAGGTTCTGCCTTTGTTCTTCAGAAACTTTGAGAACTTCTTCTTGAGTTCTTTTAGTTCATCGTCCTTGGTGTCCAGTTTGAGTTTCATTTCGTGGATTTGGAGTGATCTCTGTTTGAGTTAAAATAAAATCATAAGCGTACGGATCAATCGTAGCTACGGGTCGAACACGAGGAGATATACGCCACTCTATTTAACTAACTTAAAAGTAATGCAAAGTGAACCAAATTAAAGTGTTAAATTAAACTAATTAAACTAACAAAAATCAATGCATCCTAACTCATAAGCATCTAACAAAATTAAGGGATTAAATCGGCGTCCTAACATATGAGCATCTAACCTATCAAACTAAAGCGAATTGAAAGGAATAAAAATACAGCCACACATACTAACCTCATAAAAAGAAATAAGGGAATAAAAATGCATCCATAAACCACAACCATATAAAATTAAAATAAAAGAAATAGAGGGCGAAGAAGAAGAAGATAGAGAGAGATAGAGGAGATGGAGAATGAGATTGAGAGTTTAGATAGTAAAACCTGGATGTGCTTGCATGAATGTAATTGAAAAGCTTGAATACTTGCATAAACTTACCATGGCCTCCTCTTCTAAATCTTTAAGTCTTGTCTTCAACTTAAGAACTTAGACTAGAAGGCTTAAAACCTAAACTAGAATTAAGAAATTATAACCCAATTGAAGACTTAAATTGAAATTAAAGCATAAACGAAATCTATTATAACCATTAACTAAAAATCATAAAAGTAAACTAGAACTTAGAAAAGCTAAAAATCACAAATTAGGAGAAGAAGAGAAGAAATTTCACTAAGTGAATGAGCAATTTTTACAAGAGAGGTAGGGGGTATTTATAGGTGGAAGAGAGGAGAAGAGAGAAGATGGAAGTGTAGGAGAAATATTCCCTAAGAAAAGAGTATATTCTCTTCTCTTTCCTCTTTTACAATGCCTTGAATCCTAAGAAAAAAAAGAAAAAAAATAGAAAGAAGAAGAAGAGAAGATTGTTTACATAGACCTTCTATTTCTAGAAAAATAAACTTCCAATTCTAACAAGTGCTTCCTTTTCTTTATAGATATCTTCTCCAAGCAATAAAATCAAAGCATCTTTGATTTTTCAACCTTTCATAGATGAGAAAATATAAATCTATCCCAAGTAGAATTTCAGAAGTGCCCTTGAGAAGTTGGAGGAGAGAGAGAGTAAGGGTGATGACTAGGATTCCTTCAAGAATAAATAAAATACCCATTCTGTCTTTCAGAAAACGTGGAGCATGGGGTGCTTATATAGGCCTCACCATTGTGTTCCTTGCGAAAAATCACCCAAAATAGACCCAAATTTCGTCCAATTAGGAGTTGGGGAGCCCAAGATATCTCAAGTTGAAGTTGGACTGTCCAAAGCCTTCCAAATAGAATCTTTAGTTGAAGTTGGACTGTCCAAAGCCTTCCAAATGAAATCTTTCGGCTACAGTAAAGTAACTTCTGATAATTACGTTAAGGTCTCTGGAATCCGAACTTCAGCTTCACTTTGTCCCCGTCCGACTGTCAATAATTATAAATAAACCCCTACAAACCATTTTCGCGCGTCATTATGGAAACGGCCATAACTTCTTCGTTTCAACTCGGAATCAAGTGTCGTTTGAACCATTGCGAAGCTAACTCGATGGGCTATGCATCCATACTATTAACACCTCTAGAAAGGTTATAAACATATCCTTAGCATCATTTATTCTATTTTTACAATAATTCACCTAAACCCTGAAAAGCACAAGAAAAGCACCCAATAACTCTGTCCAATGTGGTAAAATGTATGCTTTATGCCCTAAGATTTCACACATAAATGTGCTCATCAGATTCCCCCACACTTGAACGTTACTTGTCCTCAAGTAAAGCAAAAGACAAATTAACTTAGAATGCAAAAAAAAATCCTAACTCACTTTCATTGGAATCATGGTTGCACTTAGCATGTGCAACAAGCCTTTCAACCCCTAGGTTACCCCTAGTGGATGAGTTGTGTCTCGTGGGTGTTTGCAGTGAATATACACCCAAAATTCAATAAATCAAAAAGAATGATGTAAATTTTTCTCATGGCATAAGTAAGATAAGGCACACAATCTCAAAGAAATACTCAACTAAAGATTAAGGAGCCAAAGGTTCCCCCACACTTGAATTTTATCACCCCACATCAATTCAAGTAACAAGCATGCATCAAGGTTAAGGGATCTCCTCATATTTTCTGAACACTACTCACCTTCAAGTACACCACTCATAGTACTGATGGAACCAAAGACTTAGGCATTGAGTATTTTTTACCATACTTTCTTTTCCAAGCATTAAGGCAAAAGCTTTTTTTTTTTTTCTCAACAACAAACTCTTTTTCTACTCTACTACTGTTCTCTGAATGACATGGTGGAGCATACACCAGACACCCAAATACTTGGTAGCTTTACTTGTTTTTTTTTTTTGCATGTATCTATAAGACATTGAGACATTGATGCAAGAGTTTTTTTTTTTTTTTTTAGTTTCCTTCCAAGGAATTTCGATCAAGTCACCCTGCTTCATGAGGCACAGTGCCCTGTCTAGTCCCAAGAAATTCCACTTTTCTTTCTATTTCTCTCTTTTTTTTTTTTTTTTCATTCACTTTCACTTTCATGCCTTGCCACAAACAAATTGGTCTCAACTACTAGCCAAAAGATCAAAGGGGTCCATAAACACATAGAGGAATCTAACCATCACATGAAGTAGCACTCATATTTTCAAACTCAATCCCCATCACCGGATACAAACCAACTACCATCTTTGAAAAGGGATTTTTTTATTATTTCGCATGCTAGGGCACTTAATTCCCTCTCACTCTCGATTTGTAAATTGAAGAGACTTATGCACATAACCAAAAACTATTGCCACAATCAAAATTCACAATTAAAGTCCAACACACCCCCCCACACTTAATTCATGCAGTGTCCTCAATGCATGCAGAAAAGAAAGAATAAGAACAAGGGAGGGGATACATACCAGGATATCAGGGGTCAAGGTAAAGAGGCTCATGGAGATCAATGACCTCTTCTTCAACTGGAGTAAGCATCTCTATGTACGACTTCAATCTTAGGCCATTGACCTTGGAAGTAGCTCCTATACTTGGATTGAGGACTTCAACAGCCCCATGAGGATAAGCTTTTTGAACAATATAGGGGCCATCCCATCTAGAACGCAGCTTACCTGGAAAGATATGCAAACGAGAATTGTACAACAAAACTTTCTGGCCTACCTCAAAAGATTTTCTCAAAATGTGCCTATCATGGAAAGCCTTGGTTTTTTCCTTATAAATCCAAGCATTCGCATATGCCTCATTCCTAAGCTCTTCCAACTCAGATAGTTGGAGTTTCCTATGGGCACCTGCAGTGGGTAGGTCAAAGTTAAGCTTCTTGATAGCCCAAAAGGCCTTGTGCTCAATCTCTACAGGTAAGTGACATACCTTTCCATACACCAGACGTTACGGAGATTGACCAAGATTGGTCTTGAAGGCTGTCCGATGGGCCCACAATGCATCTTCCAACCGGTTAGACCAATCCTTGCAGTTTGGGTTGATGGTTTTCTCAAGAATTTTCTTGATCTGCCTATTTGAAACCTCAACCTGGCCACTGGTTTGGGGATGGTAGGGTGTGGCTAACTTATGGATGACACCATACTTTCTCATGAGGGCCTCAAAAGGCCGATTACAAAAATGCTTGCCCCGATCACTAATGATAGCCCGGGGAGTACCAAAATGGGAGAAGATGTTCTCCTTCAAAAATTTCACAACCACCTTGTGGTCATTGGTCTTACAAGCAACTGCCTCAATCTATTTGGACACATAGTCCACAGCAAGTAATATGTACAAGTTACCAAAAGAATTAGGGAAAGGCCCCATGAAATCAATACCCCATACATCAAACACCTCAACCACCAGAATTGGGTTGAGGGGCATCATATTTCTCTTAGTAAGATGCCCTGAGGATTGGCATGAAGAACATGCCTTGCAATAAGTAAAAGCATCTTTAAACAGACTAGGCCAATAAAATCCACACTGTAAAACCTTGGCCGCAGTCTTATTAGGCCCAAAATGCCTCCACAAGCCTGATCATGGCAAAAAGATAAGACAGATTGTTGCTTATGATCAGGGACACATCTCCGGATTACTTGATCCGGGCAGGTCTTAAAAAGATAAGGATCATCCCAAAAGAAATACTTAACTTGTGAAAAGAAACGATTCTTATCTTGGGTGGACCAATGTGCAGGTGTCACACCCGTAACCAAATAATTAACAATGTCAGCAAACCAAGGTTCACTAAACACTGCCATTAGATACTCATCAGAAAAATTCTCATTGACTGGAGAATCAACAGTCAAGGAATTAGGCAGCCGGGATAGATGGTCTGCAACCAAATTTTCACACCATTTCTTATCCCTAATTTCAAAATCAAATTCTTGTAACAAAAGGACCCACCTAATGAGGCGAGCCTTGGCATCTTTCTTCTGCACAAGATATTTGATAGCTGCATGATCAGTATAAATAATCACATGTGATCCAACCAAGTAGGGCCTAAACTTCTCTAAAGCAAACACAACAGCTAAAAATTCTTTCTCAGTAGTTGTATAATTAAGCTGTGCATCATTAAGAGTCCTACTTGCATAATAAATCACATGGGGTAATTTGTTGATTCTTTGCCCAAGAACAGCCCCTATAGCAAAATCAGAGGCATCACACATAAGCTTGTTGGAAAACACATTCCTCCATAAACTAATTTTGATGATAACAAACATTAAGATTAATACTAATATTCCAATCTTTAAGCAAACTTCATAGTCAGACGTTGGGAGCATCAAGCATCCAGGAAAGACTTGATCAACGGAGCTCACAACAAAAGAGTTAAGGAAAAGAAGAAATTTGAAGATTGAGGAACATCTTCTAAAGGAAGCCAAGACAAAGACTCTCCAAGAAGATTCAAGTGCATTAGAACACATTTCATTACATGTACATATCACATTACACACACATTGCATTCACATATAAGAGACCCTAGGAGGAACTCATTCCCATGGCCTAGACTCAAGAAACATGGCCATTAAAGTGTTAGACAAAAACCTATGAAGTCCCCAAGCAAGCTGGACCAAAAATCCCCTTGACAGACAATCAAAAAATAGGATAAATGTCTGTCGGTCGACCTACAGACTCTGTCGGTCGACCTACAGAATATAAAAGATACAGACCTGTTTCCAGTAGTCTGTCGGTTGCAACCGACAGATCTATCGGTCGACCGACACTTGTAGGTCGATCCATCGGTCGACCGACAATCGACCGACAGTCCCAAACTTGGGCTTAACGGCTAGTTTTCAACGGCTAGTTCTTTGATGGTCGACCGACAACTTTTATAGGTCGACCGACAGACTAAAAATATGGCCGTTTTATATCCGTTGGAGAACAAACAAACTCCAACTTTTGGCTTTATAAAACCCATCCAAACAAGGAACAAAACACATCCTTTGATAGAAAAAGTGCATTGTACATTTGAGAAAGTACAAAAGTGAGAATTTGTCATTGAGCTAAGTTATTCAATTCAAGCTCTTCAAAGAGATATTACCAAGCTCTTAACTCTCCACTCTCTCCAACTCATGCCATCAAGGAGAGTCATCTAGGAGACTCAAGGTGCATCACTCTCATTCATATCATTGAGCACCATCACTCAAAGGGTAAAAGTGTCACTACTCTTTGATAGGTATTTATACCAAACCTCTATTGTATTTACTTGTTTATGCTTTTGATTTGATAAAGCATTGTTGTATTAATCTAGATCGTACTTAGATTAGTACAAGGACCCTCTCATCCTTAAGAGATTGAAAGGATACTCTTGTCCTGGAACTAAGATTGTAAGGATCCTCTTATCCTGTTAAAAAGAGTTGTAAAGGTGTCATTTCCCCACCTATTGTATTGAAAGGGAAATACTAGTGGAATTCTCTCAAGGTTGAGAGGAGTGGATGTAGGCTAAGTTAGCCGAACCACTATAAATCTTGTGCCTCATTTACTTCTGCTTTTTATATTTAATATAAGTGTGCAACCAATCGAAAAAGAGTTAAAATCCACTAGTGGTAACCTATTCACCCCCCTCTAGGTTACCCAACAATTGGTATCGGGAGCGGGAGCTCAAAACTAAGACCATATTGTCTTTATATTGTGCTAAAAACGATCCATGGCATCATCATCTTCTACACACCAAATTGAGGGGCTCAACACTTCTAGGCCACCATACTTTGATGGTGAAGGATTTGCCTACTGGAAGTGTAGGTTCAAAAATTATGTGTGTGCTCATGATATTGATGTATGGATGTGATTGAGGAAGGTCCTTCCAAATCACAAAAGAAGTTGGAGGAAGAATTGTACCTAAGGAGAAATCCGAATGGACACCATCGGATAAAACACACATACAACAAAACTACAAAGCTATTGCATTCATGCAATGTGCTCTTAGTGAAAAAGAATTCAATAGAACTAGTATGTGTAACACAGCTAAGGAAATGTTTGATACTCTTGTGGTTACCTATGAAGGAACATCACAAGTTAAACAACTCAAGATTGACAAACTTGTTCATGAATATGAATTGTTTAAAATGCTTGATGATGAAAGTATTTCTAACATGTTTACTAGGTTTACTAACATTGTTAACAAGTTGAAAAGCTTAGGAAAGGAATACACCAAAGCGGAGAATGTAAGGAAGATCTTGAGATCACTACCCTCCAAATGGAGACCAATGGTGACCGCCATCAAACAAGCAAAAGATCTAGAGGTTCTACACATGGATGAATTGATGGGTACTCTACAAACCCATGAAGTTGAACTCCTTGAAGATGATAAAGTCATAGAAGTAAAAGAACCAAGGAGAAAGTCCATCGCACTCAAGACCTCTTGCGAATCCGAAGAAGAAGAAAGCGATGAAGAGGATATAGAGAAAGAAATCTCTCTAATCACAAGGAAGTTCCAAAAATTCCTAAGAAAGAGAGGAGGAAGATTCTACAAAGGACAACCATCAAAAGAAAACAAAGGTAAAACATACACAAAGGAAAAACCCTTCAATACTAACAAGGACATTGTGTGTTATGAATGTAGAAAGCCCGGACACTTCAAAACCGAGTGCCCCAAGCTAAAAGGAAAGGAAAGTAGAAAGAAAAAGGCTTGCACCGCCGAGATATCATGGGATTCAAGTGATAGTGAAGAAGAAAATAATGAATCCGATGAAGAGACCGTCAACTTGGCACTAATGGCTCACAACAATGATGATGACGAGGTAAACTCTCCCTATCATAGCTCAGTGTCAATTTGCAATGATGATTTAGAATATGAAGAACTTCAAGAGGCCTTTGAAGAACTTTACAATATAAGTCTCCAAGAGGAAGCTTCTAAAAAGGCCTTAGAAAAAGAAGTAGCCAATCTTCTACACAAAATTGATGAGTTGACTTCACATGCACACAACCTAGAAGAAGAAAATAAGAATCTAACTTCCACATTGCACACCTTTACTAAGGGCCAAAAGACCTTAGATACATTATTAGGAAATCCACAAAAGGGACCTCATAATAAAGAAGGTCTAGGCTATGATGGTAAAAGACCACATCAAGCCAAAGGAAAGGGAAAGATGAGAACTCCAAGATGGAGAAAATCAAACCAAGGCCAAACCTCACATCCCATTGTATGTGAAAAATGTCATTTATCCGGACATGAAACTTGCATCGGTGCTTATATTGATGGTAAGGTGATATATAAAGAACCGGATACAAAAAGGAAGCATCATGCATTCTACTATACTTCTCAAAAGAGGACCAACAAACCTCAAAGAGAATTTGTGCCCCAACGGCCACAAAGACAATATCCCAAGCCCAAGCCATTTCAACCATATAGGCAAAATGCTTCATATATGCCATATGCACCCCAAAGACCTCAAAATCACTATAGACCAAACACATACACTAGGCCCTATGATCACCAAAGGGCCTACATCAACAATAAGTCTTACACATCACAAAATTACTATATTCCATATAGACACTATGAATTTCAAGGGCCAAGAAGAACCCAAAGATCATATGGACATCGAAAACCTACATCTATCACACCTACAATACAAAGTCAAAATTTCAGAAGAGCTTGGATACCTAAGGGTATGATCGATCCTAACCTCAATGGACCCATGAGATTATGGGGACCAACATATAATTGATTGCTTTTGTAGGTATGCTTGAAGAGCAGTGAAGCAATTGAATGGTATATTGATAGTGGATGCTCCAAGCATATGACGGCCAACCCCAATCTATTCACCAAGCTAAACAAGTACAATGGAGGAATGGTGACATTTGGGGACAATAGCAAAGGAAAAATCATTGGCATCGGTGAAATCACCATTGGAGGTACAATCATATCCAATGTATGCCTAGTTGACAATTTAAAGTATAATTTGCTTAGTGTGAGTCAACTGTGTAATATAGGATATAGTGTCATTTTCAAAACCTCTCATTGCTTAGTAAAAAATTCAAATGATAAGACTATCTTGAAGGGAATTAGGAAACATAATATCTATATCTGCTTATTGGATGAAGCAAACTCTAGTAATACATGTCTTGTGACAAATGATGTTGATCCCTACCTATGGCATAGGAAACTAGGACATGTTAATGTAAAAGTGATTAAGACCATTGCATCTAAGAATTTAGTTAGAAACTTACCCAAACTCAAATTTGGAAAAGACCATGTATGTGATGCTTGTCAAAGAGGAAAACAAACCAAGGTATCTCATAAATCAAAAAATGAAGTGTCTACCACTAGACCCTTAGAACTACTACACTTGGACTTGTTTGGACCTATTACTACACCTAGCCTAGGCGGTTCAAGATACACCTTTGTAATAGTTGACGATTTCTCTCGCTTCACATGGACTCTATTTTTAAAACATAAAGATGAAGCCTTTGATGAATTTGCATCTCTATGTAAGAGAATACAAAACCAAAAGGGATATCTCATAACAACCATTAGAAGTGATCATGGAGGAGAATTTGACAATCTCAATCAATTTGGGAGTTATTGCAGTAAACAAGGCATAACCCACAACTTCTCCGCTCCTAGAACACCTCAATCCAATGGGGTGGTTGAAAGAAAGAATAGATCACTCCAAGAGACCGCTAGAACAATGATAAATGAATACTCTCTTCCAAAATATTTTTGGGCCGAAGCGGTCAATACGGCTTGCTATGTGTTAAATCGTGTATTAATTAGACCTATATTACTCAAAACACCCTATGAACTCTATCATAATAAACTACCTAAAGTTGATTACTTTAAAGTGTTTGGGTGTATATGCTATATATTGAATACTAAGGATAACTTAGGAAAATTTGGTGCTAAAGCCGATGATGGCATTTTCCTTGGATACTCTTCAAATAGTCGAGCCTATAGAGCCTTCAATAAGAAAAGCTTGATTATTGAAGAATCAATGAATATAAAATTTGATGAATCTCTTCCTAAAGATAGAAACAAGCCATTGGTTGATGATGATGATACACTTGTTGAGATTAGGGAGAACATAGAAAATCTCTCTCTAAGAGAACCCGAAAACCAACCAAAGGATCTACCCAAAGAGGTTAGACCTTGGAAAGACCATCCCTTGGATCATGTCATTGGAGACTTAAACAAAGGAATCCAAACTAGATCTAAAACTCAAGACATTTGCAACAATGTTGCTTTCATATCCAAAATTGAACCTAAAAATATAAAAGAAGCATTGGAAGATAGTGATTGGATAGTAGCTATGCAAGAAGAGCTCCATCAATTTGAAAGAAACAATGTTTGGGAGCTTGTCCCAAAACCCAAGAATCATTCTATTATAGGAGCCAAATGGGTGTTTAGAAACAAACTTGATGAAGATGGATCAATCATTAGAAACAAGGCTAGATTAGTTGCCAAAGGATATAATCAACAAGAAGGGATAGATTTTGATGAAACTTATGCACCGGTAGCAAGACTGGAATCTATTAGAATGCTACTTGCTTTTGCATGTCATAAAAATTTTAAGCTATCTAAAGATGAGGAAGGTACTCCCATAGACCCTACACGCTATAGAGGCATGATTGGCAGCCTTCTATATCTCACCGCTAGTAGGCCAGACATCATGTTTAGCGTGTGTGCTTGTGCTAGATTCCAAGCCAACCCAATGCAATCCCACTTTAGTGCCGTTAAAAGGATCTTTAAATATCTTAAAGGTACTACAAATGTAGGATTATGGTACCCAATGAACCAAAATTTTGATTTAATAAGCTTTTCGGATGCCGACTTTGCAGGGTGCCATCTTGATCGCAAGAGTACAAGTGGCACATGTCACTTCTTAGGATCTTGCTTAGTTTCATGGTTTAGCAAGAAACAAAACTCTGTTGCTCTTTCCACTACTGAAGCCGAGTACATTGCGGCCGGCAGGTGTTGTGCCCAAGTCCTTTGGATGAGGCAAACTCTCATGGACTATGGGATACATTTTAGTTCATCTCCAATTAATTGCGACAATACAAGTGCAATCAATTTAAGCAAAAATCCCATTCTCCATTCAAGAGCCAAACATATTGATATTAGGCATCACTTTCTTAGAGACACAGTTCAAAAAGGGGAAATTGTTCTAAAATACATTGAAACTGAAAAACAACTTGCAGACATACTCACCAAGCCATTAAGTGAAGAGAGATTCTGCTATTTGAGGAGAGAACTCGGGATTTGCAACCCTTTTGAGTAAAGTGAAATCCTCAAAAAGCCCAAAAATCAGGTTGTTAGAGAATTCTGGGCTAAAATCCCATTAATCCCTGTTTTTGACCTGTCGGTCGACCGACAGACTCGTGTAGGTCGACCGACACGGAAAAATTTCGTTTTTTAAACATAAACCGAGAGAATTTTTTCATTTCTCTCCTCTTATGTTCGAGACCTCTCCTCTCCAAAACCCTTTTTCTCTGAACTCCAAGGCAAAACCCTGCAAAAACCCTTGAGATTTCACCAAATCCAAGCCCCAAATCACTCTTCCTACACAATCTACCCACTTCCAACCCAAAAATCTCCATTTCTCTCTATTCTCTAAAGCCCTAGGTTTCAAATGGCTCCAAAACAAAGCAAGGGCAAGCAACCAAAGAAGAAAGCCAAAGTTGGAGAGAGCTCGCAGCATATGACAAGTCTCTCTTCATCTCGGAAGAAGCTTCCATTCTCTGGGGAAGATTTGAGAAGAGAAAGGTTGACAAGGAAAGAACAGAAGAGTTTCTCAATTTCTTGAATATGACATTGAAGAATATTTCAACTATTTGGGTTGGGAAAATACTTTAGTTTATGTTGATCCCTGCTATCCCGACCTTGCTAGACACTTTTATCGTATCCGAGAACCCAAATGGTGGATGATAGGCTTGCCATCACATCCCTAGTAAAGGGTGTTCCCATCATGTTCACTTATGAAGATCTAGGAGAGATCATGGGAATTCCCACTGTAGGAGATATGAGCTATCTTCCTCCCAAAGGGGATGCCAAAACCTTTATGAATGTTGATGAAGTTTATGGTGCCATCATGAAAGACTATGTTGGGTTTGAACCAACTGTTAAAGCTATAAAACTTCATGAACTACCCAGGATGATCAGCTTCATTGTCAGCTACAACATCTTGCCCAAAGGAGGCCATAGAGACCAAGTCAATCCCTTTCAAGCCTACATTACTTGGTGTCTTGTCACGCCAATCCTATCAATCTTCCATATGTGATTATGAAGACCATGGAATACTCGTGGCAAGACCTCATTATAGGGGAAACCTTCCATATGGCGGACTCATAATCGCCATCCTTAAGTTCCATGAAGTGGATCTCTCTGGGGAATTCATTGACCCAAAGATGATTGACATCGACTCATCCACCATCAAGAAGATGAAGCTGGGATTTGTTGCGGCTCCTCCCTCACACCAAGCCCGAAGGAAGCGAGCTACCCAACATGTCACAGGTGACGAAGCAGAGTCACAAGAAGAGGACGACAGTGAGGATGAAGACTATGCTGGTGAACCCTCAGGGGACTATGTCACCAGAGAAGAATTTTCAAGTTTTCGCCAACAACTTGACACCCGCCTGAAGGGCTTTGATGATCACTTCACCTCTCTCCACAAAGATCAAGCAGAGATTCTTCGCATCCAACAGGAGAACCAAGTGATCTTACAGCGTCTCAATCTGCATTTCTTTCCTCCTCCTCCCCAGTAGAGATAGTTGACTTTATATTAGAACTTTTGATATGTACTTTTATGGCATACTTTTAAACCATGGAACTTCTATTTTGAAGTATGTGATGCTTTTACAATTAACACTTTATTGGGCTTCATATTATTTGCTCTCTGTTCTTCTAACCATGCAGGAAGTCATTTTCTTAGGGGGAGCCACCCTAAGATTGTTTTTGTTTGCTCATGGTTACCAGCACTGGCTTAGGGGGAGCCACCCTAAGATTGTTTGTGCTTGTTCATGCTCTACACCTCCTTTTTGTGTTGACAAAAGGGGGAGAAGTTATTATGATTCAAATATTCATATTATGTGATAATGCATACCTTGAATCATGATGTATGATAATACAAATTCATCTTGAGTTACATGCCCACATGAATAATGCATATATTTATCTTAAATTGCATATTTTGAATCACATGTTTGTCATCATCAAAAAGGGGGAGATTGTTGGAAAACACATTCCTCCATAAACTAATTTTGATGATAACAAACATTAAGATTAATACTAATATTCCAATCTTTAAGCAAACTTCATAGTCAGACGTTGGGAGCATCAAGCATCCAGGAAAGACTTGATCAACGGAGCTCACAACAGAAGAGTTAAGGAAAAGAAGAAATTTGAAGATTGAGGAACATCTTCTAAAGGAAGCCAAGACAAAGACTCTCCAAGAAGATTCAAGTGCATTAGAACACATTTCATTACATGTACATATCACATTACACACACATTGCATTCACATATAAGAGACCCTAGGAGGAACTCATTCCCATGGCCTAGACTCAAGAAACATGGCCATTAAAGTGTTAGACAAAAACCTATGAAGTCCCCAAGCAAGCTGGACCAAAAATCCCCTTGACAGACAATCAAAAAATAGGATAAATGTCTGTCGGTCGACCTACAGACTCTGTCGGTCGACCTACAGAATATAAAAGATACAGACCTGTTTCCAGTAGTCTGTCGGTTGCAACCGACAGATCTATCGGTCGACCGACACTTGTAGGTCGATCCATCGATCGACCGACAATCGACCGACAGTCCCAAACTTGGGCTTAACGGCTAGTTTTCAACGGCTAGTTCTTTGATGGTCGACCGACAACTTTTATAGGTCGACCGACAGACTAAAAATATGGCCGTTTTATATCCGTTGGAGAACAAACAAACTCCAACTTTTGGCTTTATAAAACCCATCCAAACAAGGAACAAAACACATCCTTTGATAGAAAAAGTGCATTGTACATTTGAGAAAGTACAAAAGTGAGAATTTGTCATTGAGCTAAGTTATTCAATTCAAGCTCTTCAAAGAGATATTACCAAGCTCTTAACTCTCCACTCTCTCCAACTCATGCCATCAAGGAGAGTCATCTAGGAGACTCAAGGTGCATCACTCTCATTCATATCATTGAGCACCATCACTCAAAGGGTAAAAGTGTCACTACTCTTTGATAGGTATTTATACCAAACCTCTATTGTATTTACTTGTTTATGCTTTTGATTTGATAAAGCATTGTTGTATTAATCTAGACTGTACTTAGATTAGTACAAGGACCCTCTCATCCTTAAGAGATTGAAAGGATACTCTTGTCCTGGAACTAAGATTGTAAGGATCCTCTTATCCTGTTAAAAAGAGTTGTAAAGGTGTCATTTCCCCACCTATTGTATTGAAAGGGAAATACTAGTGGAATTCTCTCAAGGTTGAGAGGAGTGGATGTAGGCTAAGTTAGCCGAACCACTATAAATCTTGTGCCTCATTTACTTCTGCTTTTTATATTTAATATAAGTGTGCAACCAATCGAAAAAGAGTTAAAATCCACTAGTGGTAACCTATTCACCCCCCTCTAGGTTACCCAACAAAGCTCAAATGAAACTGTCCAATTTTGAGCTTGAATAATGGGGGATGAGATCAAAGCTCTTTTCAATTGCTTAAAACTATCATGACACTCAGAGAAGAAATCAAATGGGCAGTCCTTTGCCAAAAGAGAAGTGAGAGGTCTAGCTATCTGACTAAAGCCCTTGATGAATCTCCTGTAAAAGCCTGCATGGCCAAGAAAAGATCTAATGTCCTTCACACTCTTGGGTGGTTGTAAATTGGCAATAAGGTCCACCTTAGATCTATCAACCTTGATCCCTTCTTTGGACACAATGTGACCAAGAACTATGCCTTGCTTCACCATGAAGTGGCACTTCTCCCAATTCAGGACCAAGTTCTTTTCTATGCATCTTTTAAGAACCAAAGAGAGATGATGCAAGCAATTAGAAAAAGTAGAGCCATGAATAGAAAAATCATTCATAAACACCTCTAGGAAGTGCTCTACCATATCAGAAAAGATACTCATCATGCACCTTTGGAATGTAGCAGGGGCATTACAAAGCCCAAAAGGTATACGCCGGTAAGCAAAGGTTCCATAAGGGCATGTGAAAGTAGTCTTGTATTGGTCCTCTAAAGCAATGAGAATTTGGTTATAGCCTGCATAACCATCAAGAAAACAATAATATTCATGGGCAGCTAGTCTCTCTAACATCTGATCAATAAAAGGCAAGGGGAAGTGGTCCTTCCAAGTTGCGACATTCAATTTCCTATAGTCAATGCACACTCTCCATCCCGTTTGGATACGGGTTGGAATCAACTCATTATTGGCATTCTCAACTACAGTGACTCCTCCTTTCTTAGGCACAACCTGCACAGGACTTACCCATTGGCTATCAGAAATAGGATAAATGATGCCATGATCCAAGCATTTTAGGATCTCTTTCTTGATTGCCTCTTACATCACAGGATTAGCCCTCCTTTGGGGTTCCCTAGAAGGTTTGGAACTCTCCATCAGATGTATATGATGTTGAACAATGGAGGGGCTAATACCTTTGATGTCAGACATGGTCCAACCTATGGCTTTCTTATGGTCCTTTAGAAGCTTAATCAACTCTTCTTCCTGAATAGAAGTTAAATCAGAAGCAATAATAATAGGAAGAGTATGATCATGTCCTAAGAAGGCATACTTGAGGTTGGAGGGTAATGCCTTCAACTCTAATGTGGGGGGCTCAACAATAGAGGATTTGGGAATGGAAGTGGATAGGGGTCCAAGGGGCTCCAAAGGTGGTTGAATGCTCCAGACCTCAGATAAGGGGGTATCATCAACACCCTCCAATTCCTGCATACATTCTTGAAATCCCGAATCAAAATCAATCTCAAAGAATGTATCAATATCCTCAGAAAATCCTTGACGCATATGCACCTTGTCATCCATATCAGGCTGCTTGCCCAACCTAAACACATTGAAGTTGACAGAAGTATTGCCAAAAGATAATTTCATGAGACCATTCCTGCAATTGATTAAAGCATTACTGGTAGCTAGGAATGGTCTACCCAATATGATTGGGATTTGGTCCTTGAAGTTGGCAGTGGGTTGGGTATTTAAAACAATAAAATCCACAGGAAAAATAAATTCTCCAACCTTCAACAGGACATCCTTAATCATTCCCTTAGGAACTTTAACCGATCGATCTGCAAGTTGAAGAGTAATTTTGGCTGGTTTCAGTTCTCCCAATCCCATTTGTTGGTAGACATGAAAGGGTAAGAGGTTCACACTTGCACCAAGGTCCAATAAGGCATGATCAATGGTGGTATGGCCTATAGTGCAAGAGATGGTAGGGCTTCCAGGATCCTTATGCTACTGACTGTGAGATTAGAGAACTAACGTAAGCAGCTAAGAATGCCTTTTTGGGTACATTGGTGGTCCGCTTTTGGGTACATAAGTCTTTAAGGACTTTAGCATAAGCGGGGATCTGGGCAATAGCATCCAATAAGGGGATATTCACCTGAACCTGTTTAAACACATCCAATATCTTCTCCACAGAAGGAGACTTCTTGCTAACCAACCTCTTTGGGAAAGGGGCAGGTGGGGTATAAATTCTTTCAGGGTTGGTCTTTTTAACTTTCTCAACAGAATCCTCTTTGGTTTCCTCAACCAAATCATCTGGTATATCTTTAGGTTCATCAGACGAACCTGGAACAGTAGGCACTTCAATGGCCTCTTCAGAAGGGGGAGAGTCAACAGGAGTATGAGATGGTAAAGACTGAGGTGTACTAGCCTATTGATACTCACGACCACTCCTTAGAGTATAAACAACATTTACCTGTCTGGAGGGCCCTTGGTGCTGTTGGCCTTGTGCAACATTGGTTGGAGGAGCTTGGGTACCTTGCTAAATATGAACCTGATGCCTAGGATTTGGCTCAGGTTGGCTAGGTAACTTCCCTGTTTCCCTCTCATGCAGGATTGTGATAAGCTGGGTGAGTTGTTTTTCCATGTTATTGTGGCTTGTCATGAAAAGAGTTATCTTGTTGTCCATCTCATTCAGTCTTGTTGCCTCTCCTGTATTGGTAAACCCTGGGGGTTGCTGATAAGGTGTAAGGAGAGGAGGCCTAGCAGAATTAATAGAAGGTCCTGGATGAGGACGAGGGGGAAAGGGGTTATGAGACATTCCTTGGTTTTGTGGTGCATAGTTGGGCCTTTGGGCACCAAGCTGGCCTTGATGGTTAAAGTTGGATGGGCCTGCTTGGTTCCCTTGAGGAGAAATTGGGGTGATTTCTCCATCCTGGATTGTAAGTATTGCTATATGGGTTATTTTGGTAGAGAACACTTATATTCTCAGTGCTGGAATTTCCCACCAAGGTGTTGGGGCATTCCTCAGAAAGGTGTCCAGGGGTTTGGCACCAACTGCATACCGACACATGGTTGACCGGATTAATTGGTATAGACTCTTTAAGAACTATGGACTCCAACCATTTTATGAGGCTATCAAGTTTGGCCTCTTTGGCTGGCATACCCTCAATGAGATACCCCTTAGTGGTCCTTTCAGCCTCTTGGGAAGATTCCCATTCCCTAGTCTTATCAGCCAAGTTGGTTAAGAATGTCCATGCATCATTCTCCTCAGAAAAAGAAGTAAAGCCTGCTGGACACATGGACTCTACAAGTTGCTTAGTCTGATAATCAATACCCTCATAAATAATTTGGCATAGCTGCCATAAGTTAAAACCATGGTGAGGGCATTCTAAGAGGAGGTCCTTGAATCTTTCCATGAATTTAGAAAAGGACTCCTGTGGTTTCTGCCTGAACTGGAGGATGTCACTTTTAAGCTTATTGGTCTTGTGAAGAGAGAAGAATTTTCTCAAAAAGACAATGGTGAATGCATCCCATGTATTAATGGAGTTTGTTGGCAGTCCATAGAGCCACTTCTTGGCCTGGTCTTTCAGGGCAAATGGTATAAACCTAAGGCTAACTGCATCATCAGTCAAATTCTGGACCTTAATTAGAACACAGACCTCCTCAAATTCCCTAAGGAAGAGATATGCATCCTCATTAGCCATCCCATGAAAATGGGGTAGCATGCTGATGAAGTTGGTCTTGAGTTCATAGTTATTCCCTGTAACAACAGGCAGACTAATGCATGAGGGCTGGTGGGATAAAACCTATCCTTAAGAGTCTTGGGTTGTTGGTCACCCATGGTCGAAGGTGGGGTTAAGGGTAGTGGAGAAGGTGGTATTCTAATAAGAAGATTACTTGAATCACGAGTCCACACCTTAGCCACCTAAACAAATATGAGGTCTCCTTTGAAAAATTAAAGAAAAAAAATAAAAAAAAGACTTAAGAAAAATAAATACTAAAAATAAGAGGGAGCCCAAGGTAGATAGTGTATCTATCCCTCAAAAATTGAAACAATGGTTCCAAAGCTGTAAGGATGCCATATAGGTTGACAGCAAGGGAACCCGTATAGTCTTCTATAGCCACCTACGGGCGACTCCAAATGGATTCTGATGTAAAGTGGAGGACTACTATACGTTTATGTTTCCAACGCTCTCACTATGTCGCTTTCCTGTTATCAAGAGCGGTCACCTCCAAAGATAAGTCACATGCCAATCCACCCAACCAAGTCAAGATGTAGCGTCATAGGTAACTTAATCCTATGAGGGACACCAAAATATGGAGGGTTGAAGCATATGAAGGACTTTAGATTGGGCGCACACTATTTGAAACAAAAGAGAAACAAGAAGAGGTTTTCACCTGGATGTGCTTGCATGAATGTAATTGAAAAGCTTGAATACTTGCATAAACTTACCATGGCCTCCTCTTCTAAATCTTTAAGTCTTGTCATCAACTTAAGAACTTAGACTAGAAGGCTTAAAACCTAAACTAGAATTAAGAAATTACAACCCAATTGAAGACTGAAATTGAAATTAAAGCATAAACGAAACCTATTATAACCATTAACTAAAAATCATAAAAGCAAACTAGAACTTAGAAAAACCAAAAATCACAAATTAGGAGAAGAAGAGAAGAAATTTCACTACGTGAATGAGCAATTTTTACAAGAGAGGTAGGGGGTATTTATAGGTGGAAGAGAGGAGAAGAGAGAAGATGGAAGTGTAGGAGAAATATTCCCTAAGAAAAGAGAATATTCTCTTCTCTTTTCTCTTTTACAATGCCTTGAATCCTAAGAAAAAAAAGAAAAAAAATAGAAAGAAGAAGAAGAGAAGATTGTTTACATAGACCTTCTATTTCTAGAAAAATAAACTTCCAATTCTAACAAGTGCTTCCTTTTCTTTGTAGATATCTTCTCCAAGAAATAAAATCAAAACATCTTTGATTTTTCAACCTTCCATAGATGAGAAAATATAAATCTATCCCAAGTAGAATTCCAGAAGTGCCCTTGAGAAGTTGGAGGAGAGAGAGAGTAAGGGTGATGATTAGGATTCCTTCAAGAATAAATAAAATACCCATTCTATCCTTCAGAAAACGTGGAGCATGGGGTGCTTATATAGGCCTCACCATTGTGTTCTTTGCAAAAAATCACCCAAAATAGACCTAAATTTCGTCCAATTTGGAGTTGGGGAGCCCAAGATATCTCAAGTTGAAATTGGACTGTCCAAAGCCTTCCAAATGAAATCTTTCGGATACAGTAAGTAACTTCTGATAATTATGTTAAGGTCCCTGGAATCCGAACTTCAGATTCACTTTGCCCCCATCTGACTGTCAATAATTATAAATAAACCCCTACAGACCATTTTCGCGCGTCGTTACGAAAACGGCCATAACTTCTTCGTTTCAACTCGGAATCAAGTGCCGTTTGAACCATTGCGAATCTAACTTGATGGGCTATGCATCCATACTATTAACACCTCTAGAAAGCTTATAAACATCTCCTTAGCATCATCTCCTCCATTTTCACAATAATTCACCTAAACCCTGAAAAGCACAAGAAAACACCCAGTAACTCTGTCCAATGTGGTAAAATGTATGCTTTATGCCCTAAGATTTTACACATAAATGTGCTCATCAATCCCAACAGTTCATCTAGACTCAGCTTGTCGATGTCCTTTGATTCTTTGATTGCTGTAATTTTGGGTCTTCATTCCTTTGAAAGTGATCTCAATCGAACATTTTCTCCGTTTGAATATATCTTACCAAAACCTTTCAACTTGTTTACAATGTTAATAAAATGTATAAACATAACATATATATCCTCATCATTTTTTATTTTAAATAATTCATACTCATTAACAAACATGTCTATCTTAGATTGTTTGACCTCCGAAGTACCTCATAGGTTACAACGAGTTTATCAAACATCTCCTTAGCGAAGTCACACATATAAGTTCTATTGTACTCCTTTTCTCCCAAAGCACATTGAATGTAACTTATAGCTACATAATTGAGTTAGACTTTTACTTTATCAGTTGGAGTCCACTCTTATTTGGGTTTGTCCATGGTATTTGGTCCACTTTTAATAACTTCCCAAGCATCAATATTATTAGCACACACAAAGTTCTTGAAGAAATTTTTCCAATAGAAAATTCCTTCTCCTTTAAAGAAGGGGGGTCTAGTGATGGTGTATCCCTCAATCTTTCGATTGCTAGAGGATCCCATGATCTTTAACTCTAATAAGATTAAAACAATCAAGGTCTTAAGCTCCCGCTCTAATACCAAATATAAATTCACCCAGAGGGGGGTGAATAGGTGATTGTAGTGGAATATAACAAATAATACGGAATTAAAAAGTTATCAATGAGAGACAAGCAAAAAATCAAAGATAACACACAGAATTTATAGTAGTTCGGTCAAAACTTTCCTACGTCCACTCCTCTCACCTTAAAGAGAATTTCATTAAAATGAATCTTGAGTATGAGCAAAAGGACTCGTACAAATCTTGATTAAGAGCAAGAGAACTCAAAAAAATAACTAATCTTGATTTTTGAGTAAGAGGACTCAACCTACTATTGATTCCAAGCAAGAGGACTCAACAAACATATAAAATAAAGGGTACTAAAGATTAGAGTTACCTCAACTTTAGTAGTGTTTGCTACCTTTCAACTTTGAAGCTTAGAGATAAGTGTAATGAAGGAGCTAGTGAGGGAATGCACTTGAATGCTTGATGAAGAATGCACACTTCAATGCTTTGAATGATCAAGTAGTAATATCTTTTGATGCCTTTGATTAGCTTTGATTAATTGTGATTAGCTTAATTGAGCTTACCTATTTATAGGCACAGGTGCTCAAGGAACCTAAGACTTAACGCTAAATTCGAACACTAATCTATCCTAATCCGGTATGCCGTTTCCCAATTCGGTATGCCGGATCATAGAATATATCCGTTGACCAACGGCTAATTCAAAATAGTCAAATGCCAATTCGGTATGCTAGATCATGATTCGGCATGCTGGATTATGATTCGATATGCCGGATCATGATTCGGCACATTTCGTTTGGTCACTGGTCACTATGAGCAAACCCTGAGATTGTATTAAACAGGCCAAAACAGATTCGGCATGCCGAAGCAGCAAATTCTGCTGAACCATGTTAAGTCCTTTGTTGGACTTACTTGAAAGATTCCAAATTGGTTTGGTCATATGGATTGGGTTAATTAAACCTCCTAAAGTTCATCTAAATGAATGCATGCTTGTGTGTGTGCGTTACATCATTTGTGACTTTAATTATGATTATACAACTTAATACAATTCTAAGTCTTCAATCTTCTTCAAGTCTTGAACTACACTTCTTTACATGAAAGTCTTCAAATTGAGTTCCTCTAACTTGTCTTGATCGTTGTCATCAAAACTTGTTCTTCATTCTTCATGATTCTATGAAAAATTGGAAAAAGTTCAAATTTCTTTGAGCATCAATCTCTTGAATTCAGTGCGTGCTCCCCCTCACTTGGTGCTACGCTCTTATCTTTGCATGTTTTAGACAAGAGTTAATACAATTCGATTTATTTGTTATCATCAAAATATTTATATCATCATGATAGATGATTGGAGTTTATGTATGAAGACTTTTCCTCAATAATAACATGCTTACATACATGGCCTTTTCATAGCCCCACATCAAGTTACAAAATATACAAAAGCTGCATCTATAAGCTATACAAAAGAAAGGTGCCATTCGGCTATCCACAAAAAATAATGTTCTATGAACATCAAAAAGAGAAGCCAATCGCCATCAGATAAGCTCCTCTAGCCTAACTGTATGCACCCGCATCAGAGGGATCACCTCTGGCGGGGTCCACACTAGAATGACCACGATCACCATCACCAAACTGTCCGTAAGGATCCTTCCACTCAGGGAGATATCCACCTGCAAAATCATCTAAAAAAAATAATCCACGAGGGATGAGCTCCACCGAGCCCAGTAAATGAATAGTAAATCATACAAACAAGTGCAACGATCATCATCATCAATCTACATGTTGGGTTCAATTTTATTACTCTAGTCCACCTGACATCACAACTAAGTCACTAGGTATATGCTACTTACAATGACTCGGGCGACAACCTCAGTCACTTCTAGTTCGTTCTTCGGTTGCCACCTCAATCACTGAGGATGGAACCGGCGCTAGTCTGGGAGCACCAACTCCCACCCTTGGCAGACCCCAAGTTAACCACAACAACCTTGTAAATTCACCTAGAGGGGGGTGAATAGGTGAAGCTAGTGGAAATAGTGCAGAAATAAAATAATTAATAAAACTAAGCAAGTAAATTACAAAAGTAACACAATCGTTTATAGTGGTTCGGCCAATTATGCCTACGTCCACTCCTCTCACCTTAGAGAGAATTTCACTAATAAGAATCTTGAGAATGAGCAAGAGAACTCGTACAACTCTTAATTAGGACCAAGAGGACTCACACCACCAACTACTCTTGATTGATGAGCAAGAGGACTCAACACAATTAACTACTCTTGATTTTGAGCAAGCGGACTCACAACATATAATAATAAAAACTTTACTGAATAAGGATTACCTCAACCTTAGTGCATGTGTAGCTAACTTCCACTTTGAAGCTTCAATGCTAAGTGAATATAATTAGCTAGAGAGGGAAGTGAACTTGAATGCTTTGATGAATGAATGCTTTAATACTTTGAATGTTCAAGTTCGAATGTCTTTGCGATGCTTTTGATTAGCCTTAATTGATTGTAATTAGTCCAAATGAGCATACCTATTTATAGGCAAAGGTGCTCAAAGCATCTAAGGTTCATTGCCATTTTAGGATATAATTTTGTCCTAATCCAGTATGCCATTTTCCAATTCGGTATACCGGATCATGAAATCTATCCGTTGACCAACGGTTAAACCCCAACAGTCTTATTACAATTCGGTATGCTAGATTGGGATTCGACATGCTGGATTGGGATTCGGTATGTCGGATCAGCTGATTTTGCTGAAAATGGCTAAGTCCAAGTTTGGGCAAGTATGGGGCCATTTGCTTGGTTAAAGTCCATGTAAAAACACCTCCTAGGGTTACTCTACATGTATGCATGCGTGAGTGTGTGCATTACAAATGGACTTAAACTTTAAATACATCTTGATACAAAAAACACTTAAACACATGCTTTAAAACTCTTGTATCTCAAAGAGATGCTTGAACATGGTCTTTGAAACTAGTCATTCTCTCAGTCTTTTTCTTCACACCATTCTTTGATACTTTGTCTTGGTTCAACAAGTTTGCATAAGCTCCCCCTTACTTGATGCTTATTTCTTGTAAGGTCTCTATACAATATAACACAAGTTAGTTCAACTAACTTATTTGTTATCATTAAAACCATATAAGATGATGTGTGGATTTTACCCCAACAATCTCCCCCTTTTTGATGATGACAAATAACTTAGTACCAAATATTAGAATATCAAGATAGAATCAAGAAACACACAATTTGCATTAATGAAAGACTTGCATTGATTAATTAAAATGAAAAAGTTTACATAGAATTAGCAAAACATAGTCAAAACATAAATCCAAATTCAAATTCAAAACCCAATTTCTCTCCCGCTTTGGCATTATCAAAAAGAGACAAGGGAGGAAATAACAATAAATGTCACTCCGGAGGGACATTTGGAGCTTGAGAGGACATCCCCAGAAATGGAGGGATAGAGGGAATAACTCCTTGAGGTGCTACACCATGAGAGGCGCCGGCTTGAGGAGTTGCTCCTGGTGTGTCAAAAGGTAGATGTCCAAGATTGAGAGACAAAGATTGAATTGCTGTAAGTATACTCGCTTGTGTAGAATTAAAGGAATCAAAACCGGTCTTAATCTCTTGACGAAGAGTAGAAACATCGGCTTGAAGGTGTTGTTGTCCCATTTCAAGTTCCACCAACCAAGTGTTTGCTTCATCCATATACTCATCAATGCTGGAGATCCAATCTTGATACGCATCCGATATAAAGCGTTGTTGACGTCTAGGTAGAACATCTTCTTCATCGCCTGATTCTGTAAGAGGATCCGGAATATTGAGATTGTGAAAAGAAATTCTAGAGATGGGCTGTGAAGTTTAGGATGATTCCACTTCACGAGAGAGATCAATGTCAATATGATTGAAGATAATAGTGAGAAGACGACCATAAGGAAGATTGGTCTTCCGAGATGGCTTGGCAATATGTTTCATGTAACGCATCATGAAGTAAGGAAAGCACATTTGATTGTCGGTGAAGACACAATAAGTCAGGTATGCTTGTGGAGTCAAGCACTTGCTCCGGTCTCCTCCTCTTGGAATATGATTTGTTGAATAATATAAGATATGACATGAGGAATCATCTTAAGGCGACCATTCGGAACAGAAGTTTCATTTCCTTGATATTCGGTGAGAATGTTGGAATAGATGTCTTCATGATTGACTATTTCTTCGAAATTGGAGTACTTTGGGTTCCAATAGATGCAAGGTCCAGTTTTAGGAACTTGAAGCAAAGAAGCAAGATCATCAAGTGAGAGTTCAATGGTGACGCCATTGACAAAAGAAGTGAGTTTCAATTCTTCAGCCATCCCACTAAAGTGGAGATTGTTGTAAAAATAGCGAACAAGGGTGGGGTAGCAAATCTCCAGAGGGTGAAGAAGAGATTCCCATCCTAGAGCTTGAAATAGATCTTGGAGATGAATACCTTCAAATGAAGTGGTGTCAACGGAACGACCTTCTTCAATTTTTCTTAAAGCGAACAACGGCCAAGTAGTAAGAAACTCTTGAGAAAGAAAGTGTTGAACGGGCTGATTTTCTTTATGAGAGGCTCCTTGAGATCGAGAAGAAGCTCCCCGAATAGGAGTAAATCGTCCTCCTGCTCACCTTCCACGTTTGGAGGCGGGTTCTTCTCTGGTCATAGGTGCTTTTCCTCTTTGACTCATATTGAATAATAGTGAAGAATATGAGAGAGAGAGTGTAAATTTGAGTATTGGAGTAAATCACACTTGTTTGGGGTTAATATTAGATGAACGGTCTCAATATAATCAAGACGAATTTCACCTCTTTGAGCATTATCACGTAGGAAGTGATGACGGATATCAATATGTTTAGCTTGACAGTGTAAAATCGGATTTTTACTGAGATTAATAGCACTGGTGTTATCACATTGAATTGAGGAAGTGTCAAACTTAACCCCATAGTCTTGGAGAGTTTGCCTCATCCATAACACTTGTGCACAACAGCGTCCAGCGGCGATGTATTCAGCTTCAGTGGTAGATAGAGCGACTGAATTTTGCTTCTTACTAAACCACAAAACTAAGCAAGATCCAAGAAAGTGACAAGTACCACTTGTACTTTTTCGATCAACATGACACCCGACAAAGTCGGCGTCAGAGAAGCTAATAAGGTCAAAGTCATTGTCCATAGGGTTCCATAAGCCAATGCTTGGAGTTCCTTTTCAGTACTTAAAGATTCTCTTTACAGTACTCAAATGGGATAGCATAGGTTGGGCTTGACACCTAGCACAAGCACAGACGCTAAACATTATGTCCAGTCTACTAGCCGTTAGGTAGAGTAAGCTACCTATCATGCCTCTATACTTAGTTGGGTCAACTGAGATTCCATCTTCATCCTTAGACAGAGTTACAGATGTGCTTATTGAAGTACTGGATGACTTCTGTCCATTGATGTCAAACTTCTTTAACAGTTCTTTAAAATACTTGGTTTTACTAATAAAAATCCCATTAGGGGTCTGTTTTATTTGAAGTCCGAAAAAGAAATTCAATTCACCCATAAGACTCATTTCAAATTCACTACTCATACTCTTACTAAAATCAAGACATAGAGATTCATTGGTAGAGCCAAAAATGATGTCATCTACATATATTTGAACTAGAATTAGATCTTTATTTCTATGTTTCACACAAAGAGAAGTATCTATCTTACCCATAGTAAAACCATCATCAATTAGGAACTTACTCAGCCTGTCGTACCATGCTCTTGGAGCTTGTTTCAAGCCATAGAGAGCCTTCTTCAACTTGTAGACATGGTCAGGATGCTTTGGGTCTTCGAATCCAGGTGGTTAAATGACATGTACTTCTTCATTGATGAAGCCATTTAAAAATGTGCTCTTCACATCTATTTGATGTAACCTAAAATTCTTATGACAAGAAAACACAAGCAACATTCTAATAGATTCTAGTCTTGCTACAGGTGCATATGTCTCATCAAAGTCAATACCTTCCTGTTGGTTATAGCCTTGGGCAACCAGTCTTGCCTTGTTTCTAGTAATATTACCATCTTCATCAAGTTTATTTCTAAATACCCATCTAGTTCCAATAATTTTGGTGTTAGATGGTCTTGGCACTAAGTCCCAAACTTGATTCCAAATGTAAATTCACCTAGAGGGGGGGTGAATAGATGAAGCTAGTGGAAATAGTGCAAAAATAAAATAATTAATAAAACTAAGCAAGTAAATTATAAAAGTAACACAATCGTTTATAGTGGTTTGGCCAATTATGCCTACGTCCACTCCTCTCACCTTAGAGAGAATTCCACTAATAAGAATCTTGAGAATGAGCAAGAGAACTCGTACAACTCTTGATTAGGAGCAAGAAGTCTCACCCCACCAACTACTCATGATTGACGAGTAAGAAGACTCAACACAATTAACCACTCTTGATTTCGAGCAAGAGGACTCACAACATATAATAATGAAAACTTTACTAAGTAAGGATTACCTCAACCTTAGTGAATGTGTAGCTAACTTCCACTTTGAAGTTTCAATGCTAAGTGAATATAATTAGCTAGAGAGGGAAGTGAACTTGAATGCTTTGATGAATGAGTGCTTCAACACTTTGAATGTTCAAGTTCGAATGCCTTTGTGATGCTTTTGATTAGCCTTAATTGGTTGTGATTAGTCCAAATGAGCTTACCTATTTATAGGTAAAGGTGCTCCAAGCATCTAAGGTTCATTGCCATTTTAGGACATAATTCTGTCCTAATCCAGTATGCCATTTTCCAATTCGGTATACCGGATCATGAAATCTATCCGTTGACCAACGGTTAAATCCCAACAGTCTTATTGCAATTTGGTATGCTGGATTGGGATTCGGCATGCCGGATTGGGATTCGATATGCCGGATCTGCTAATTTTGCTGAAAATGGCTAAGTCCAAGTTTGGGCAAATATGGGGCCATTTGTTTGGTTAAAGTCCATGTAAAAACACCTCCTAGGGTCACTCTACATCTATGCATGCGTGAGTGTGAGCGTTACAAATGGACTTAAACTTTAAATACATCTTGATACAAAAAAACACTTAAACACATGCTTTAAAACTCTTGTATCTCAAAGAGATGCTTGAACATGGTCTTTGAAACTAGTCCTTCTCTCAGTCTTTTTCTTCACACCATTCTTTGATACTTTGTCTTGGTTCAACAAGTTTGTATAAGCTTCCCCTTACTTGATGCTTATTTCTTGTAAGGTCTCTATACAATATAACACAAGTTAGTTCAACTAACTTATTTGTTATCATCAAAACCATATAAGGTGATGTGTGGATTTTACCCCAACAAACCTGACCTGGTTTCTAATACCCTCATCATTCAAGTGGCCATGATCATCCAACACATGCACCCTTGTTGGTAAGGGCTGTAGCATAAGGGTATATTCAACTAGCCCAATGATCTACATGATAAGTATGAGTTGAGTGGTGTCAACCGTATCCCATTATATGAATTACCACAAACCTCATTTCCAAGTATGAAATGTACGGTGCTCCCACAGCCCATACTACGGCTCACCATACCTTTCATTTTCAAGCTGCCTATTACGACATCTAATCTAACAGTTCACATAACATGCATTTAATTTATCAATTATTTTATCAACATGTTCATAACCACAGTCCACAGTTACATCCGTAATTCCAATGTCCAAAAGCAAATAAACAATAATATAACATAAATATTAATAATAAAAGTAATTGCGTTATCTTCGATATGTTCACATGGTTACACCTACAAGGATGATCCAATATCCACTCACCTGGACTATACTCTATCGGATCCAAACACTGCTGGTCTGCAAAAGTGCACGGATGCGCATCGCCGGGTAGACAATCAAAGCCTAAGTAATTAAATTAGAACAATTACATTAATACATGCCAATATACCCTAAGAGTCTAGGGGTAACCTTGGTTGAGCTTCTAAACCAAAGTAAGACTCAAAACTGCCATGACAGCAGCAGTGGTTGATTGGCACTGGTCTATCCAATGGAGAAGTGGCAATGGACCAGTAGCCTGCTGTGGCCCAAAATCAAAAGGGGGGTTGAGGATTTAGACCCAAAAGGTGCCTAGGTACTATCTTAGGTAATTGCAGAGGTTTGGATCATGTTACCCAACCATGAGCTGCACTGATTGATTGGTACTGGTCCATCCAATGCACCAGTAGCAATGGACTAGAGGGGGGTTATAGTCACAGAATTGGAAAGGGTTCACACCAAGGGTTTTAGATGGCACTATAGTAGTTCCCTCAGTGATTTGGGTCATTGTTCCATGTCGAATATCAGTTTGGTTGCCCGAAACATGTCTCGGGATGTCAGATTGGCTCTAAACAGAGGTACAGTGCACTATTTTCAGTTGGTATTTCATGCAGGGCTTCATGCATGGCATCACAGACCTAAAAGTAGGCCAGGGTAGCACAGGTCTCAATTTTCTGCAGTGGTCGATTCACAGTGGTTGATCCAATTGACCACTACAATCAACCAGTGCATGAACAACTCGAAAATTTAAAAGTTTCAGCTGTTTTGGCTTGGATCTTTGGATTAATGGGTTGCATGGATGATCAGGACACATCATTGGGTTCCATGCATGCTAACCAACATATACATGGTGGAAATTCAAATATGCATGGGGGTTTGGAGTTTTTTGCTCAAAGGAACATCAAACATGAACACAATACAAAGGTTTGCAAATTTATACATGTTTAAGAAGGCTCTAACAGTTCTATTATAGTAGGTAGGCCATGAACTCATCATATAATTAAGTACAAAAATTTCTACACCTATAATACTAATTCAAAGTTAGCTATGGGTGTGAGGATCAGCCATCCAAGGCTAGCAATGGCAGTAATAGTGTGTGTTCCTCATGAGATTGATAGCTAATAAGCTAGACATAGCAAATCCATGCATGCATGCAAAGATCCAAGCATATAAGGTCAGCAAAGCATGGTTTTCATTATAGATCTCATGTGAACAAGGCTGTACAGCAAGTTTCATAGCTCACAGTAGGGTTACAGCCATAGAAATTGGCAAGAAAATAGTGGGGAAAAGCTGGGTTTGGGCTTACCTTGAAGGACCCAAGCTTAAGGATGAGTACTAGCTCTTCCTTCCTCTTCTTCCCTTCTCTTTCTCCTCCATCTCTACCTTCTCTCCAACGAACTGAGTAGGGGAGATTTTTGGGATGAGGCTGGTTTATTTATAGGCCCAGCCACTAAGGCCTATTTGCCAATGGTGTTTTATGAAAAACACATTCTTGAAACCCATTCTCCCATGCAAATGGCTTCAAAGTGAGCCCCATATGATCACATTGTTAGGGAAAAATGCCCACAGGTCATTCTAAGTACGAGGAGGTAATCCAGGGTGCAAAACACTAGGCCACACGCATTAGAGATGCATTCTGTGCAGTACAGCTGTACTGGTTGATCCAATAGACCAGTAGGGATGGACCAGTAGGTAAAACCCTGTTGTTTTTGTATTTGAGTTTCACTAAGGCCTGTACCATGCCTAGGGCATTGCCCTCGTATAATTTGTGGCCATTAAACCTTGTTTAAACATTTAAACATGAATTTATTCCTGTTTTAGTTAAGCAGGGGCTATACCTTAGGTTATCCATCAATTTGTGTATGGAACAGCAACACAGGTCTGGTAGCTGCCTCCAGATCGATAGGTATGACATCATCGGAGATTCCCCTTCAAAAATGATCACCCGATCGGTGCACCACAGGTTGCTAGTGGGTAAGACTCAGGATCCATTGGGGTCCGAACCTACATTCAGAGTTCAGGTCAGGGTCCGGGCACAGATTTAACATCCTCCCCTCTTACAAGAATTTCATCCTCGAAATTGACGTACTTTGTAAACTGAAAAGGTGAGGGTATTCTTTACGCATTTCTTCTTCATTTTCCCATGATGCTTCCTCGGGGGTGTGGTTTCTCCATCGAACCTTGACATGAGTAACAGTAAGGTTGTGGAGCTTATGTTCCTTCCGAGCCAGGATCTCTTCGGGTTACTCCACATAGGTCAGGTCAGAGTCAAGATGTTCTGGTTCGGCCGAAAGTACATGTGTCGGATTGGTGATGTACTTTTTTAACATCGACACATGAAACACATTGTGTACACCTTCAAATGTCGGGGGTAGAGCAAGCCGGTATGCTACTGATCCAACTCTTGTTAGGATTTCGTATGGACCAATATACCTCGGGCTCAACTTCCCTTTCTTACTGAAGAGTGTGATGCCTTTGGTTGGTGATACTCAAAGAAATACCTTTTCGCCGATCGCAAACTCAATATCCTTCCTTCTGTTGTCAGCGTAAACTGTTCTGCCTTGATTGAGCCGCTTTGATCTTTTCTCTAATCATTTCTACCTTCTCACATGTGACCTGTACTAACTCCAGGCCTATCATGCGCCGTTCTCCAACTTCATCCCAGTAGAGAGGCGTGAGGCATTTCCTCCCATATAGTGCTTCATAAGGTGCCATTCCAATGGTGGAATGATAACTATTATTGTAAGCAAACTCTATCAGGGGAACATGCAAGTCCCAACTATCCTTCATCTCCAGGGTACATGCCCTGGGCATATCTTTCAATGTCTGTATGGTCCGTTCAGATTGCCCATCGGTTTGAGGGTGAAAGGTAGTACTTAGATTTAATTGAGTGCCCATAGCTTGTTGAAGACATCTCCAAAATCTTGAGGTGAACCTAGGGTCTCGATCAGATACTATGCTGACCAACACTCCGTGAAGGCGAACCACACCATCGATGTATAGCTAGGCCAGCTTGTCCAACGAATAAGTAACCTTTATAGGAATAAAGTGGGCCAATTTCGTCAATCTATCAACAATCACCCAGATTGCATTCATGCCCTTCTTTGTCAATGGTAGTCCAGTCACAAAATCCATGGTAATATGATCCCATTTCCATTCAGGGACCGGTAATGGCTGCAACAGCCCATGTGGTCTGTCCCTTTCGGCCTTTATCTATTGGCAGGAGACATTCCGAAATGTACAGCACCACGGTTTCCTTCATTTTGATCCACCAATAATACCCCTTTAGGTCCTTGTACATCTTTGTGCTGCCCGGGTGTATGGAGTATTGCGAATTGTGGGCTTCCTTGAGAATTCGATCCTACACATTATAATCGGCTAGGACGCACAGTCTATCTCTAAATTTCAGCGCTCCATCGCTAACAATCGAGAAGTCTAGATCTTCCCAAGTTTCTTATTGGATGCCTCTAATAATCTTCCACAACTCCGGATCTCTCGGTTATTTTTCTATTATCTCTTCTCTGATTGGTGGTTGGACATCTAGGGCTGCCAACAATACTATTATCCCATCAATCATGAGTTCCAAATCAAACTTTTTAGCTTCCTCAATCAGTTTCTCACTAACAACTAGGGAGGCAAGGGATTGTGTTTGGGCCTTCTTGCTTAATGCATCTGCAACTATGTTGGCCTTTCTGGGGTGGTAATGTATGTTGCTATCGTAATCCTTCACTAGTTCTAACCACCTTCTCTGTCTCATGTTCAGGTCCTTCTATGTGAAGAAGTACTTCAAGCTCTTGTGGTCGCTGAAGATTTTGCTGCTATCGCCATATAAGTAATGCCGCCAAATTTTTAAGGCAAAAACCACCACCACTAACTCTAGGTCGTGAGTGGGGTAATTCTTCTCATGCTCCTTTAGTTGTCTTGATGTGTAGGCGACCACTTTCCCTTTTTGCATCAATACACAGCCCAAGCCAGTTCTCGATGCATCTGTGTACACAGTCATGCCACCTGTGCCAGCGAGGATGGTCAAAACTGGAGCTGACACCAATAATCTCCTAAGCTCATGAAAACTCTTCTCACATGCATCTGACCATTCAAACTTCGCTCCCTTCCTGGTTAGACATGTCATGGGCACCGATATTCATGAGAAGTTTTCAATGAATCAACGGTAATGACCGGCCAATCCCAGGAAACTATGAATTTCTGTGGAATTCTTCGGTGTCTCCCATTCGAGGACCGCCTTGACCTTCCCGGGGTTGACTTCAATGCCCTTACTCGAGACTACATGCCCCAGGAATCCTATCTGGCGGAGCCAAAACTCGCACTTACTGAATTTTGCGAACAATTGATGTTCCCTCAGCCGTTGAAGTACAAACCTCAAGTGATGTGCATGTTCCTCTACATTCTTCAAATAGATTAAAATGTCATCTATGAAGACTATAACATACTTGTCCAGAATGTCATGAAACACACTATTCATCATATCCATGAATGTTGCGGGGGCATCTGTCAGTCCGAAGGACAGCACTAAAAATTCGTAGTGTCCGTACCTCGTTCTGAACGTAGTCTTATGGATATCACTGCTCTTGATTCTCAGCTGGTGATACCCAGATCTGAGGTCAATCTTTGAGAAAACACTTGCGCCTTACAGCTAATCGAACAGGTCATTGATGCACGGCAATGGGTATCGATTCTTGATTGTGAGTTTGTTTAGTTCCCAATAATTGATGCACATATGCATACTTCCATCCTTCTTCTTTACAAATAGGACTGGCGCTCCCCAAGGTGACACACTAGGCTGGATAAACCCTTTCTTCAATAGGACCTGCAACTGAATTTGCAATTCCTTCAACTCTATAGGTGCCATACGATACAGTGCTTTAGACACCGGGGCTACTCCAGGGATCAGATCTATTGCAAATTCTATTTTTCGCTCTGGTGGCAGTTGAGTTAGGTCTTTGGGAAACACATCAGGAAATTCCCAGACTACATCTAACTCCTCTAATGGCTTTACCCTTGCTTCCGTATCCATAACTGTAGCTAGATATCCCTGGCATCCATCATCCAATAACTTCTTCGCTTGAAGTACGAATATCGTCACCTTCTTGGGCTTCCTCACCGGTTCACT
The DNA here is from genome assembly GCF_018873765.1 of Telopea speciosissima. Classification (NCBI taxonomy): domain Eukaryota; kingdom Viridiplantae; phylum Streptophyta; class Magnoliopsida; order Proteales; family Proteaceae; genus Telopea; species Telopea speciosissima. Next base: position 38,642,471 of record NC_057923.1, read on the forward strand.
TTTATAGGTAAATTCATCTCCATCCTTATGCTTAAACACGATCTTCCTTTCTGCACACATGACATTTGCTCCGTGAGCAGACAACCAATCCATCCCTAGGATCACGTCAAAAATTCTTCATGTCAAACTTGATCAAGCATGCTATCAAGTTCCACCTGTAAGTTTCTATTGGGCAAGCATCGAATACCTCCTTCAAACTTATTACACTTCCGACTGGGGTACTCACTGCAAACTTATGCCCTATGTTTCTTGGAGTTATGTTCATTCTACTTGTAAAGATATCAGAGATAAAGGAGTGTGATGCGCTAGAATCAAATAGCACATACGTAGGGATGGATGCTAGGTTTAGAGTACCTAAGTTTGGATTAAGATAATGAAGCAATAAAAAGTCTACCCTATAATATATAGCTTATCTAAACTTGATTTTGTGGTTCCTTTTGGAAAAATACGTATCATTACTTCTGGATCCGCTTCTGCTTCCTTCTTATCTCTGAGGCTCTTTGGAAAGTAATTCTTAAAGAATACCTCTTTGAACTGACCCCATGTTGGGTCGGGATGAGTTGCTTCGAGATTTGACCGAGCTGATTTCCACCATGCCGCGGCTTCATTTTGTAACTGGTACCCAACACATATCAGTATCTGGGCATTGGTACATTCTAGTACTTCAAAAGCCTTCTCCAGGGCACTAATCCACCTCTCAGGTTGTAGTGAATCTGATTCAACCTTAGAGAAAGATGGAGGGTGGAGTTTCTTGAACTTCTCCATCACTCTAGGAGTGGAGTTTTCTAGTGTAACCTGAGGCACAGGAGGAGGAAAGTTTGGGGGATGGTTAGGTTACGACACTACTCTCTACTGCGCGGCAGCCATGAGTTGTGCATTCATGCTAGTCATCAGCTCATGTTGTTGTTGCTGAATCTGCAGTTGAACTTGCTGCTGTTGTTGTATGGACTGCATCATAGTAGCCATAATTGCAGAGATCTCTCCGGCGGTCATAATTGGTGGAGGTGGGGGTGCTTGAGCCGGAGGGATCTCAGGTGCTGGAGGAACCTCGTGAGTTCTGGGAGGAGGGACCTTAGGCACGCTCTTAGAGGTAGCAGATGTTTCAATGGTTGGGCCCGGATCACTTGATGGTCCCGCTTCTCGCACAAAATGAGATTGCATCTCGCTACGAGCTCTGTTGTTTGCCCTTGTCCTAACCCTAATCACTCTCTGAAAGGAGGGTGGAGAGCAATATGCTTATTAAATATATGAATTATATACACATGTATATATGTATATATATCCTTTTTTTTTTGTGTGCCAGAGTACTCCTGAATTTTCTATATATATCTTAAGGCAATCATACATTCGAGAACTCTTAAATGTTAGAATCATCATTGCACATACAAATATACTCATTTCTATGTTACCAATCCAATTTAGCACGCATCTTGCACTTTACTAAATGCATGCCCATGTATTTGTGTATAGGTATAAGCATTTTCAAGTACCTGGACTCAGCAAGCTAGGCTCTCAAGTCGTTGTCCGGTCATTTATGCGAGCAGGTCTAGGTAGAAGATATCGTCTCTAGCTTGTTCCGCTAATCCGAGGAAAAACTCTTGTTCCTCGATCCTACAGGCTTTAGCCCAATCTAGGTGATCTCTTAGTGCTCTCTTGGCTGTAGTCTTCATTGCACAGATTCTGGCTAGCCTTTTCCTTAATTTCCTAAGGTAATGCATGCTGCTGGAATTTTGCCAAGTCCAAACAACACGACCATTACCTGTCATACGAAATCAGTCGTTAGTTCACTAGGGATGGTCTATTCTTTGATAGGTTTATCGGTCTCAAGTCCTTAACAATACACACAAAATAAATATAATTACAATAGTATAGCAACATACTCACGTAGGGTCTTATACAACCATTACAATTTCAGTATAGTACATAGTTTGGGGCTTACAAACCCGAATTATATTACACATTTCTCAAGTGTTTTGAGCTAAGTAATTAACCGTGTCCACCCATTAAATTTATGTCCTAGTTTAGAATGGAAGGATGATGTTAAGACTGCTCAATCATAAGCTACTAAGCACAGGTGCAACCTGCATTTTCCCCCTTTTTTTTATACAATCTTGTTTGTTTATTTTATTTATGCATGTGTATATATATACCTATTATTTTTTTTTTCTAAACAAAAAGTGGCAAAGCCCAAATTTTGGCCATGTTTTCTGTAAAAGAAGAAAATTTTGAATTTTTGTTGCTATTCTTCTACTGGTCAATTCACCAGTGCAATCGACCAGAGAATCGGGCAGGTTATAAAACAGCCCATGGTTCATTTCTCTTCAAACCTAATTTCTGTTTTGGGTAAGGGGAGCTCCAGGAACGACCAGAGAGGCTTGAAGCACTCATCCCCCACCATTCCTAAGGGTTTTCTAAGGATCTTTGCATCCAACTTCTTCAGGAATCAAGGTAGGTTTTCACAAAAACCTAGAATTTCTTCATCTCTATTGCTGTTTTTTTTTTTTTTTTTTTTTTTTTTTTTTTTTTTTGTTCTTGTTCTTTTCCAAATAATCTAGGGTTTTGCATGTTTACTTAGTTTCCTTCATTTCAAATGCATATCTCTGTAAAACCTAGGGTTCTTTGGCTGATTCTCAATGACATTCATGCTCCTTGCTATTTTTTTTTTTTTGGTTTTTTGTCCTCTTCCAAATAACCTAGTTTTTTTTTTTTTTTTTGCATCCCTATTTGATTCCATCATTCAACTGCTTTTTTTTTTTTTTGGTTGTGAATCAAGGGTTCTTTTGTTTTCTTCTTATGGCATTCTTGTTCCCTCTCTTTTTTTTTTTTTTTAGATGTCCACACGTCAAACTCATGGCATGGGCAAGGAAGTTGCAGCCAGCAAACGTCAAAGAGTTGAATCTGAGTCTTCTGCATTAGAACCCCCATCTACAGAGTCCGAGGAGCATTCTTCTGACCATGACTCATCTTCAGAAGAAGGTGAGTATGATGAGTTTTGGTTTTCCTGCTACCAGCATGCTCGAGATTGGAGAGGTTTCCAAGATAAGAAGGTAGAGAATTGGAAGAAAGTGAAAGTAGAGGACTTCCCACAGTTCAAGGTTTATGAGAGGTTCAATGCAATGGGTTGGGCTCCAATGCTTAACCCCGAGCTTCCCTGTTACCCAAATCTGGTTAGACATTTCTACTACAACCTTAGGCCAGTTGGTAGTAATGAGTGCCAAGGCTATGGCCTTGCAAGTTGGGTGAAGGGGGTCAAGATAGTATTTAACTGTGCCGAGTTAGCTGCCTTACTTCATGTAGCCAACAGAGGCACTAGGTTCTATGGCAGGCCAAGGGTTGACACCATAGAGAATTTCTCCTTGGAGTCTCGCAAACAATTGTTTAAGGCATTGACTGGCAAGGAAGATTTCCCAATTTCAGAGGTTAACTTCAAGCCATCAGCCCTGTTGTTGAGCAGGTGTGTCCAGTACAACATCTGCCCCAAGGGTGGGAACAGGCGAGGGGTTTCTATGCTACGAGCCTTTATCACCTTTTGCTTGTATAAGGCAGGTATAGGGGGTCCAAAGATTTGCCTGCCATATTTGATCATGGAGGTGATGATGTATCACGCCAAGCACCCATCAGATGGCAACCTGCCATATGGTAGGCTTCTATCCTAGGTGTTCAGGCACTTTGGGGTTGATTTTACTAGTGAGGTTGTAGGAGGGGAGGGCAAAACTCCAATTAGTAGGACTACAATCAAGAAGATGGGTTTGTTAGGTGTCCCAGGGAGTGATGATGAGGGTGGAGTTGTGGGTCAGAAAGATGCTCCAGCAGCGGCTGATCCACCGACAGGAGACCTTCCAGGTGTGGAGTAGTTTACTAGCTCGACCTCAGGCATCACTTCTATCCCCAGAGTCCTACAACATGAGGGACATGATGATGGAGCTTTGATCTATGGGTGGTCAGCTTAGAGAGCTTTCTACTATGATGCAGTAGGGTTTCTCATCACTTGGTGGTAGGGTGGGCACCATAGAGCAGAGGTTGGGTTTTTGGGATGCACGCTTTTAGGTTGATTTGCATCCACCTTAGCCACCACCCGATCCAGCTCAGTAGTAGTTTTACTCCTAATCCTACTGAGAACTCTAGGACTTTACTTTATGTTTGTTTCTGTTTTTCTAGCTTGCTAGGTGTACTTTTGAACCTTTCTAGTATGTATCTTGGGAAGTAGTGCTTCCAATTTTGGTATAATGGCTTTATGCCCACTCTAATATTATGTAATTCAAAGTTATGGACTTGAATTAATTTCCTATTATGTCATTCTATTTTCTTGTTGTCTATCTATTCTAATGTTCTTGTTTTTCTCACATCTAGCTTACTTTTAATCCTATTTCCGCTGTCTGAGTTTAGAGAGCTTCTAGCTCTGATACCAAGCTCTGTCACACCCCAAGCCAACCCCTAGGCGGGTTGGGCAGGTGACTAAGATGTCATACCACATCCGCCAAATCTCCAGGATCCAGAAGCAAACACCACTCAACAGACACACACAGTATTTACAATAAAATATTGAAAATAGAGTGCGACGGAAGATAAAGTGATATATATACATGAAAAAGCTACCATCAGTACATTGTTCAATAGTAGCCCACAACCCACAGTACTTCATAACATGCTTACATATATGGCCTTTTCATAGCCCCACATCAAGTTACAAAATATACAAAAGCTACACCTATAAGCTATACAAAAGAAAGGTGCCATTTGATTATCCACGAAAAGAATGTTCTATGAACATAAAAAAGAGAAGACAACCGCCATCAGATAAGCTTCTCCAGCCTAACTTTGTGCACTCGCATCAGAGGGATCACCTCCGTTAGGGTCCACACCAGAATGACCACGATCACCATCACCAAACTATCCGTAATGATCCTCCCACTCAGGGAGATATCCACCTGCAAAATCATCTAAAAGAAACAATCAACGAGGGATGAGCTCCATCGAGCCTAGTAAATGAATAGTAAATCATACAAGTAGGTACAACCATCATCATCATCAATCTACATATTGGGTTCAATTTTATTACTCTAGTCCACCTGACATCACAACTAAGTCACTACGTATATGCTACTTGCAATGACTAGTGTGACAACCTCAATCGCTTCTCCTCCGTTCTTCAGTTGCCACCTCAATCACTACGGGTGGAACTCGAACTAGTCCGGGAGCACCGACTCCCTCCCTTGGCAGACCCCAAGTTAACTATAATAACCTGACCCGGTTCCTACTGCCCTCGGCATTCAGGAGGCCATGATCACCCAACACATACACCCCTATTGGGAAGGGCTGTAGCATAAGGGTATGTTCACCTAGCCCAATGATCTACATGATAAGTATGAGTTGAGTGGTATCAACCGTATCCCATTCTACGGGCTACCACAAACCTCATTTTCGAGTATGAAATGTACAATGCTCCCGCAGCCCATACTACGGCTCACCATCACCATACCTTTCATTTCCAAGCCGCCTATTACGGCATCTAATCTAACAGTTCACATAGCATGCATTTGATTTGTCAATTATTTTATCAACATGTTCATAACCACAGTCCACAGTTACATCCGTAATTCCAATGTCCAAAAGCAAATAAACAATAATATAACACATATATTAATAATAAAAGTAATTTTGTTATCTTCGATACGTTCATAAGGTTACACCTACAAGGATGATCCAATATCCACTCACCTGGAATTTACTCTGTCGGATCCAAAGACTGCTGGTCCGTAAAAGTGCACGGATGCGCGTTGTCGGGCAGGCAATCAAAGCCTAAGCAATTAAATTAGAACAATTACATTAATACATGATAATATACCCTAAGAGTCTAGGGGTAACCTTGGTTTAGCCTCTAAACCAAAGCAAGACTCAAAATTGCCATGGCAACAGTAGTGGTTGATTGCCACTGGTCTATCCAATGGACCAGTGGCAATGGACCAGTAGGCTGTTGTGGCCCAAAATCAAAAGGGGGGTTGAGGATTTAGACCCAAAAGGTGCCTAGGTACTATCTTAGGTAATTGCAGAGGTTTGGATCATGTTACCCAACCATGAGCTGCACTAGTTAATTGGTACTGGTCCATTGAATGGACCAGTACCAATGGACCAGAGGGGGGTTATAGTCACAGAATTGGAAAGGGTTCACACTAAGGGTTTTAGATGGTACTGCAGTAGTTCCCTCAGTGATTTGGTCATGGTTCCATGTCAAATATGAGTTTGGTTGCCCAAAACATGTCTCGGGATGTCAGATTGGCTCTAAACAGAGGTACAGTGCACTATTTTTAGTTGGGATTTCATGCAGGGCTTCATGCGGGGCATCACAGACCTAAAAGTAGGCCAGGGGTAGCACAGGTCTCAATTTTTTTGCAGTGGTCAATTCACAGTGGTTGATCTAATCGACCACTGCAATCAACTAGTGCATGAACAGCTCAAAAATTTAAAAGTTTAAGCTATTTTGGTTTGGATCTTTGGATCAATGGGTTGCATGGATGATTAGGACACATCATTGGGTTCAATGCATGCTAACCAACATATACATGGTGGAAATTTAAACATGCATGAGGGTTTGGAGCTTTAGCTCAAAGAAACATCATACATGAACACAATACAAAGGTCTCCAGATTTATTGTCACACCCCAAACCACCCCCTAGGAGGATTGGGTAGGTGACCTGAATTGCATAACAACAATCCGCCAAATCCCACGGATATAGAAGCAGTGCTTACGATCATGGAACCACAACCATCTCTTTACCATAGGCAAGATCAGAGTGTAGCAGATAAACTACAGTTCAATAATAAAAGGAAGCATAGCGATACGGGGAAACAGTGATAATATATACATATAAAAGTTTTACGTTTCCCATCAACCCACACACAGAAAATAAGGAAGCAAAGCTGGTAAGTACAGTAATACATACAAAGACTTGTACAGGGCGAACATACTCAACCCCAAAAAGGAAAAAGGAAAAAAAAACTACAACAACCAAGTCAGAACGGGGATAACTCCAAATAACCCAAAAGGAGTCCCCAAGTCAAAAAGCTATCACTAACACACTTCAATGGTCTTCATCAACAACCACCAAAAATGTGCACAGGATCGGTATGACCTCCATCGGGGTCCACACCAATATCATTGCAACAACCAAAAGTCTCCTCCTCGAAATGACCTGCCATGCCACAGCGGCATCCACCTGCAAAATTATCTAAGAAAAATATTGCATAACAGAGTGTGAGCCCCACTGAGCTTGTGAGAAAATAACATCAATCATGCATGCACATGCAATCATAATTCACAATTCATATGGTCCTACATGATATGCAAGTCCGGTTTAATTATTAGCCACCTAGCAATACAACTAAGTCGGGTCTGTGCTACTACAATCCCCAATACTTGTATCCCTGATGCGGGCCTCTAACCCCTTCCCGCGATACACCCATTGAGTTATCGGAGAGGACCAGTCAGCTCTTGCATTCGTTCACCAAGGTCAGCCCGACCAGCCCTCTGTGATTAACTCGTGGGATAATCCATTTCTTTCTTTCTTTTCTTTTCTTTTCTGGCTTATAGCCCATGTGCACCATTCCGGTATTCTATATATTCATGCACCATTCCGGTGTTCTATTCATTTCTTTTTCTCTTTTCTCTTTTTCTAATGGTCGCCCCCACAGGCATCCAACACCTTAACCCCTGTTGGCAAGGGTACATAGCACGGGTGATGAAGCTCTAGCCCCATGTCTATATGGCATCGTATGAGTCAGGTGGTGTCAATCGCATCCCATACTATGGGCTACCACGGGCCTCATTTCCAAGCCGACTACGGCATCTAGTCTAACATTCACAATCATCATAGAAGAATTCACAATGTTGATCATCAGACAGTCATTATGCAGTGATTTGAGTAGTTTGAACAAAAGTAAATAACACAGCATTTATATTCAATTCTTATTAGCCAGCATCAGATCATAAATACATTTACACATATGATAGAATTATTCACTCACCTGCACTTGGCTCTAGGTATTCAGTCACAATCTCAGTTCCAGCAATTGTCTGGTCGTTGACCTTGAGCACGAAATCAAGTCCTAGATGTAAATCAAAAGTTGTTATGTTAAGTTATCAGTCTGTCACTGGAAGTATGAGGGTTACCCTAAACTTACTGGGTCGACCCGGGGTTTAGTTGGTTACACTTGGAATCATTGGGCCTTACACTAAACCTTAGGTCATGTCCTGGTGCATCAACCAATGGCAGTGGCTCAAAGGGTAAAATGGTCATTTCAATGGTAGTACCTGACCCTAGGCTAGGATATGTTTACAATGCTGTCCATAGCTTATCTGTGCTGTAGGACCAAGCACAACAGGGCTTCCTTTACCTGCGGGGTCCACTAGGGTTCCAAAACATTTCCATATAAGGACAGATGTGAGGAAGGGCTTTTTGGTAATTTTCCATCCTTCCCACACTATCCAGGGGTCAGTGGGTGAGATCCCCTAGGTCTGTCCATCAATCCAGCCAACTTCCCTTCACTAGGCATTGGCTCAGACATCGCCCAGTGCATCGCCCAAAGGCTGCAAATCAATGCTGGGCTGAGTTCCCAAGGCTGGGTTTTTCAGTCTAGGCTTATACTTGATCCTCTGTATGTTTGGGGGATCAGGTAGCCCCTGAGATGGCCTACCCAATGGTCCATATGGATCATCCATCAGATCCATCATCAGGCTGCCAGAGCTGCCCAAGCAGTCCAGATGAATAGTGCCATAGGGTTTTGGCCAGGCTTGGGAGCTGGTTTCAGCCACATGCAGGGATGGAAATGCATGAATAATAAGGGTTCAAGGCTGCAATCACCTAGGGTTTGGGCTCTACATTCCTAGCTTGTACCCAGGGTTCCAAATCACAGATCAATAGGGCCATCTGGCAGTGCAGGTGGGCACAGCCAGGTTTCGGCCATAGGAATAGCATAACTAAATGCTCAAACTACATAAAAATTCCAGATCTTCCATACACAAGGTCTGCATGGCAGATCTGGACCAGTACAGGGTAAACCCAAGCTATTCTAGGCTGCCCAGGGAGCATAAACACAGTGAAAGCAAGGAAGGGATAGGGAACAGCAGCATATAAGGGTGTTTATACCTGAAATACCCTGAGATAGGGCTCGGATGTAGCAGGGATGGGGGTGGCAGCAGCCCTTCTTCTTCCTTCTTCTCCTTCTTCTTCTTTCTTTCTTCTTTCTCTCCTTTCTCTCCTACGGATTCTCCTAGAGCTGCAATCTCTAAATGAGTCCTAAGCCTCCCCTATTTATAGACCAAGGGTCTATTTGGTCACTAAGTCCCTTTTTAAAAATCAGTTTTTGAACTGATTCTGGGCTCGCCGATGGGGTCCACAGTGAACTGAGGTCATGAGGTGGTCCCTCAGACTCCCCTCTATCAGTGGAGGGTGCCCATGTTCATATTGGGTGGTCCCCACAATTAAAATCCATTACAATATTTAAAATCAGTCACTGGGTGATGTCTCTGGGCCTTGCTGCATCGCCCAGAGAATTACATCAAGCTGAAATTCAATGGGGCTTGCACAAGGTTTGACCCCAAGTCCGGGTATTGTCCCCACATGCCTAATAGGAGATTTTACACACTTTTCATATAGGTGGGTCCCACTGTTTGGGGAGGAGAGAGTTTACCTAGGATCCAAGTCATACATCAAGCTGTGAGCTGCACAGTTGCAAGGGTCTACTATCCATCTTCTCACAGGTATATAGGGAAACCTGTTCAAGGTATTCTCATTGATCTCATTAAGTGGTGTGATGCTCCACAGTGATCCGGGTTTCCTGGACAGGGGTTCCTGCCCCTAAATCAAGAATCCAACCAGTCAGGAGCAGGGTTTGACATTTCTCCCCACCTTACAAAAATTTCATCCCCGAAATTTGCTTACCTTGTAATCCAAAAAGTTGAGGATACTTCTCTTTCATTTCCTCTTCACGTTCCCATGAAGCTTCTTCTATAGGGTTGTTTCCCCATCGAACTTTCACGAAAGCGACTGTGCGGTTATGGAGGTTATGCTCCTTTCTGCCCAATATCTCTGTGGGGTGTTCTTCATAGGTCATATCCACATCCAACTGTTCAGGTTCAGTTGATAGTACATGTGTCGGGTTGTTAATATACTTCCTCAACATCGACACATAAAAAACATCATGGACGCCTGACAAGGATGGTGGTAGAGCCAGTTGGTATGCTACGGGTCCCACTTTGTTAAGAATTTCATATGGACCGATGAATCTTGGGCTCAACTTGCCTTTCTTGTTAAAACGTAGCAATCCCTTGCTTAGAGATACTCGAAGGAATACTTTTTCTCCGACCTCAAACTCAATATCTTCCTTCGATTATCCGCATAACTTTTCTGTCTTGACTGGGCTGTCTGGATCTTTTCTCTTATGACATCCACCTTGTAGCAGGTCGCTTGAATCATTTTAGGTCTGAGATATTTCTGCTCGCCAACTTCATCCCAATAAAGCGGAGTTTGGCACTTCCTACCATAGAGTGCTTCGAACGGTGCCATGCCAATGGTGGAGTGGTAGCTATTATTGTATGCAAATTCCACCAGAGGTATGTGAGCATCCCAACTGTCATTCATTTCCAAAACACAGGCTCGGAGCATGTCCTCCAGAGTTTGAATGGTTCTTTCTGATTGTCCATCCCTCTGCGGATGGAAAGTCGTGCTAAGATTTAGTTGAGATCCCAATGCCTTCTGCAAACTTCTCCAAAACCTTAAGGTGAATCGAGGATCTCTGTCAGACACAATACTGATAGGCACGCCGTGTAAGCGGACTATGTTTTCAATGTATATCTAGGCAAGCTTCTCCATTGGATAACTTATTTTGATCGGTATGAAGTGTGCCGCCTTTGTTAGTCCATCAACAATCACCCAAATTACGTTCATGCCCTTCCTGGTGTTGGGCAAGTTTGTCACGAAATCCATAGTGATTTTTCCCACTTCAACTCACGTATGGGAAGTGGCTACAACAATCCGTATGGTCGGTGTCTCTCCGCTTTTATTTGTTGACAAATGAGGCACTTGGACACGTATATTGCTATGGTTGCTTTCATTCCCATCCACCAGTAATACTTCTTCAAATCTTTGTACATCTTTGTACTTCCGGGGTGGATTGTGTAGGGTTAGTTGTTTTCCTCTTTAAGAATTCAGTCTTGGATATCATAGTCATCTTGCACGCACAATCTATCTCGAAACTTCAATGCGCCATCTTGGGCCAAGGAAAAATCTAGGTCTTTATGGACACCGTGTTGAACTTCCCAAATTATTTTGGCCAGCTCGGGATCCAATGGTTGTTTCGCAATTATTTCCTCTTGTATCGACGACTGCAGGTTCATAGCTGCTAATTGCATAGCCGTTCCTTCGATCACGAGTTCCAAATCAAACTTCTAGACTTCCTCTATTAATTGCTCACTTATGACCAAAGATACGAGGGACGCAGTTTGAGATTTCCTGCTTAATGCATCCGCAACAACGTTGACCTTGCTAGGGTGGTACTGGATTTCACAGTCATAATCTTTTACCAATTCTAGCCATCGCCTCTATCTCATATTCAGCTCCTTTTGGGTGAAGAAATACTTCAAACTTTTGTGATCACTGAAGATCTCACTCTTTTCACCATATAGGTAATGTCGCTAGATTTTTAACGCGAAAACTATCGCCGCCACGTCGGTATATACTACCATTCCTCTGGTGCCGTCTGGAATGGTTAGGACTAGAGCTGATACTAATCGGTTCTTCAATTCCTGAAAGCTTTTCTCACACTCTTCATTCCATTCAAATTTGGGTCCCTTCCTAGTAAGTTTTGTCATTGGTGCCGAAATCCGTGAGAAATTTTCAAAAAATCGTCAGTAGTAACCAACCAATTCTAAGAAACTTCAGATCTCAGCGGCATCCTTCAGAGTCTCCCACTCGAGAACTACTTTCACCTTGCCTGGGTCTACTTTGATGCCGTCTTTGGTGACGATGTGTCCCAAGAATCCGATTTGGTGAAGCCAAAATTCACACTTAATGAATTTGGTGAAAAGCTGGTGTTCTCACAATCGCTGCAACACAAAAGTAAGGTGTCGCTCGTGCTCTTCCTCACTCTTAGAGTACACCAGGATGTCATCAATAAATACTATGATGAACTTATCCAGCATGTTAGGGAATACTCTGTTCATCATATCCATGAATGCTGCCGGGGCGTTGGTTAATCCGAACAATAGAACTAAAAATTCATAATGTCCATATCACTGTTTTATGAATGTCACCACTTTTGATCTTCAGTTGATGGTATCCTGACCTAAGATCAATCTTGGAGAAAACTCTCGCTCCTTGTAGCTGATTAAATAGGTCGTCGATACGTGGCAACGGATATCGATTCTTGATCGTCAGTTTATTCAACTCGCGGTAGTCGATACACATCCGCATGCTACCATCCTTTTTCTTTGCGAACAACAAGGGTGCTCCCCAGGGTGATACACTGGATCGTATAAATCCCTTCTTCAGCAAGTCTTGAAGTTGTGCTTGCAACTCTTTTAACTCGATAGGTGCCATATGATATGGTGCCTTGGATACCGGTGCTGCACCAGGAATCAAATCAATCGCGAACTCTATATCGCGATCCGACGGCAGCTGAGTCAGATCTTCTAGAAATACATCGGGAAACTCTCTGACGACATGGAGTTCCTCCAAGGGTTTTATCTTCGCCTCCGTGTCTATCACAGTGGCAAAAAAGCCTTAGCATCCTTCTTTTAGTAACTTCCACGCCTGGAGTGCGGATAATGTTATCCTTCTGGATTTTCTCCTTGGTTCACTTTAATAGGTGAAGTCTGACCCATCTTCCAAGTTAAATCTTATCTTCTTCTCTGCACACAAGACATTTGCACCATAGGCCGACAACCAGTCCATACCTAGGATTACGTCAAAATCATTTATATCCATCTTTATCAGTCGTGCGGTTAGTTTCTTCCCACAAATTTCAATCTAGCAATGGTCGTAGACCTTCTTTAAACTCACGACACTCCCTGTCAGTGTGCTGACTACTAGCTCATGCCCGATGTCCCTTGGTTGATCTTTCATCTTACTCGCAAAGGTTGAGGAGACAAAAAAGTGGGTTACACCCAAGTCGAATAGTACTCGTACGAGTATGGTTGAGACATTCAGGGTACCTAGGGTTCTTAGGTAATTTAGGTTACATGTAGTAAGCCAATTATTCCCTATAGTTAAGTAGTGTTCAACAACTTACTTGTCAATACATCGGGGTTTGCCTCATCTTCTTCATTTGTTAAAGCATACACCTTTCCTTGCATCCTATTGTCCCGTAGCTGAAATGGCCTAGCATAGGGCTGGTTTGATGAGTTGTTGCCATACCCACGCGATCTACAATCTCTGGCCATATGTCCTTCCTTGTTGCACAGATAGTACTTAAAGGGTGGAGCTCTAAGTGTTGAAGCTTTGCTCGCTTGACTTGTTACTGGTTGGGCTGGCGAGGCTGCTGTCGTCGCTTGACTCATAGTAGGTTGAGCAGGTTGAGTAGATGTAGGGCAAAAAGAATTCTAACCCACGTTCAACTTACGATACGGAGTCGAGATGAAGCCTGAGTTTGTTCCGTGGTAAGCTTTATTTGGCCAGCCAAAAGTTTGAAAATTATTTGACCTTTTGTTCAAACTAGTTGACGTCACAGTCTTTTCTTTCTCCTTTTCCTTGAACCTATCCTCCATTGTCTTTGCTTTCTCGACCATTTGAGCATAATCCCGAATAACCATGATTGACAGTACTGACCCAATTTCAGTTTTGAGTCCCTTCTCAAATTTCTTTGCCTTACTAACTTCCCCTTTCAGGTGCTCTGGGGTAAAATGGAATAGATCTTCAAATTGCTGTTGATAGTCCAGCACTGATTTAGTTCCTTGCACCAGTGCTATAAATTCTGATTCTTTCCTGTCCTTAAAACTCTTAGGGAAATAGTTCTTAAAGAAAATCTCCTTGAACTGCGCCCACGTAGGATTTGGATGAGCAGCTTCCAAATTAGGCCTAGTTGCCTTCCACCAAGCTTCGGCTTCATTCTGCAACTGATAACCCGTATAAATAATCTTTTGTGCGTCTGTGCACTCAAGTACTTCAAGTGCCTTTTCTAGGGCACTGATCCATCATTCCGGCTGCATTGCCTCAGAGGCTATTTTCGAAAATGTAGGTGGTTAAAGTTTCTTGAATCTCTCCATAACCTTGGCGGTGGAATTTTTTGCTAAGTGCTGAGGCACAGGTGGTGGAAACAGTACGGGTCAATTAGGTGGTGGTGGGGGTGCTACGCGCTCGTACATCATGGTTGCAAAGTGTGTAGACATCTGACCAAGCAATTCCTGTTGTTGTTGCATAGTCCACATCATCGTGTTCATGAATGCAGTCACGTCGTCGGCTGCCACACTTGACTGAGGTTCTGCTGTAGTAGCTTGTGCAGCCGCTGGTGCTCCTGATGAAGCAGTCGATGCCTCAGAGTTTTGAGCCTCAGTTCCATTTGGCAGCTCAACCTCCGGTACAACACTAGGTTGTTTACCTTTACAACCTCCATGAGAACTTCTAGTGTTGACCATTTTCGCTTCTCTGAGAAGAGAAGCGTGTTCAATATTCCAATTTCATCTATATGGATCAACAGTTGTTTTCTAGCGAAGCAGGTACAATCCAATCCACAGTTTCAATGAGTATCATGAGTCACACCAGTAAGGTGGATTGTTAGATTCACTATCTTGGTTTATTAGGTGACATGTCTTATTAAATGCTTTATGTTCCTCTTTCTTACGCATTTTATGTGTCAACATGCTATGGATGGCACTATTGAAAAATTTCAGATTTTTAAATAAGAGACTTTTATTTATTTACCTGATCTAGCAGGCAAGCATCTCCAGCTTCTTCCCGGTCACAAACTCCATTGCCAGGAGAAATTCTATGTCAGCCCTTACCTCTCCAGTTAATCTCATAAAATATTCTCGTTCCTCGGGTCCACTAATGGCAGCGATGGCCAAGTAAAAGTCCAGTCGATTCTCAACTCGGGGTAACACTAACCGTATCCGTCTCAGTCTCTCTCGTAGATGTCTGATATAAAGCATGATGCTGGGGTCTCTAGCCTTAGTCAAGATAGTGGGTCCTGTCGCATAGAATGGTTCTGGACATTAGGGCATACTTAATTAAAACAAATTAAGTACACAACTACTGAAACTGAAATAACTAAAGATCAATGAAACAAATTCTTAGGTTGGCTCGAGGTACCCTAGCGTCTAGGTGTTTGATTTACTATAAACCCTATTAGGTCCTATTCTCAGCTATCCTAGGCCTTGGTTAGGATGAGATCTACGCTCCCTGTACTTACTAATCCCTTATTACAACATACCTACATATCTAAGTTCTATTTGCATAGCAGCACTCCAAGTAGTTCGTACATCTCAATATTCAAACATGTGGTAATTAGGTAGTACACACCAATCATTATACGCATTTATCTATATATATTAAATATGTATCATAAGCACAACAACAAAGTTTTTTTTTGTCAAGCCCTATGTGCTCTATTCAACCCTCAAATAGAAATTTCACCCCTGTGGGTTTAAGAAGGTTGTGTTTGCTTAGTACTCCATTAAATTATTGTTTTTTTTTTATATATATATATATATTTTTTAAACCTTCTGAGAAAGTTCATATTTTTATGTTCATTAAGGGTAATATGGTCAAATCTCAAGTCCTTGTATGTGAATAACCTAAAAACAGCAAATCTGCACACACTGGGCAATGTCTCTAGGCATTGCCACATCGCCCAGTGCCATCGCCTAGAGAATCGGGTGCAAGGTTTTTATATCCGAGAGGGGCCCATTTCTTTTCTATTCTCTTCTAAACTCTTCTAAACTCTTGGGAAAGGTTCTTGCAAGGTAATGGGACCACTTTTACACCAAATCTTTGCGATTCTCTGGGGTTTTCGCGCATCTACACGTGTTTAGGTATGCTTTCTTGACACTTACCCTATTTTATCTCTTCCTTTTTGTTTCCTATTATTTTGGTTAGGGTTTCTATTGTTTTCCTTGCCCTAACTCAGTTCTTCTTGTTATTCCTTGTAGGAAATGTCTACTACTCGTCGCACTACACAAAAATCGGTAGCCCAAAAGAGGCTTCGAGTCGAATCCAAGGAATCATCCTATTCTACAGTACCACCATCGTCCCCTAGAGAAGATTCGTCTTCCAAGGAGCCAGATTTCGACCACCATCTTTTCTCCAGGTATGAGTACGCTAAGGAGTGGAAGAATTTCATTTCCGTAAAGATAGTGAATGGCCGGGTGGTGCGAGTAGAGGACTTCCACCAATACAACCTCTTTACCAGATTCAATACCCTAGGTTGGGCATCGATGTTATCTCCTACCGAGCCTTGTTATCCCAACTTGGTTCGGTACTTTTACTGTAACCTGGGGCCTTCTAGTTCCCAAGAGTTTGGGGTGGAGAGTAAGGTGAAGGGAGTGGATATCAGGCTGTCCATTACCCTATTGGCAGAGATCCTGGGTTTACCTGACATAGGAGAAAGGGTTTACTATCAGCCTCATATGGACATATCTGAGATGTTCTCTTTGGAGACTAGGAGAACAGTCTTCTAAGCTTTGACAGGTTCTCCGGACACGCCCAAGTCTGAGACTTCTTACAAGCCAAGTGCTAGGGTGATTAGTAGGTGTCTGACTTACAACATCTACCCTAAAGGTGGTAATAAGGGCAGTATATCCATGATGAGAGCATACATTACCTACTGCCTTTTGGGAGCTGGTCAATGGGGTCCAGTCATCAACCTCCCGTATTTGTTACTTCAGGTGATGCTTTATCAGGCTCGGAACCTAGCCGATGGGAACCTTCCCTATGGGAGATTTCTCACCTTGGTCTTTCGATATTTTGGGGTGCCATTGGAGGGCGAGTACATTGATAAGACTAGATCCGGGCCCATAGATAACACTTCCATTCTGAAGATGAAAGTACCTGGAGAGGAACCACCAGAGGATGAGGGGCAGATGGAGATACAGCAGGGAGAGGAGCATGGTGATGATGTGCGCAATGAGGAGGTGCAAGGGATGGAGTAGGGAGACACCCAGGGCATACATGTAGAGGAGCAGGGTATAGGTCCAGGCGACTTCGAGGGTTTTGACACTCAGTTTACTGACTTACCTGCATATGAGATGACCGGTGCTACTAGCTCTCAGGTTCCAGGACCTTCTGACTGGGCACAGATATTGACACATCTCTAGAGTCTTGGCACTCAGCTCTCTAGCTTGGCGACTAGGGTGGATCGGGGCTTTACTTCCTTAGAGACGAGAGTGGGGTCTAACGAGCAGCGTCTGGACTTCTGGGACAGGTTCTACAGAGTTGACTCTCGCCAGACTCAGCCTCCTCTTAGTGATGTACCTCCTTCTGAGTAGCTCCAGCAGTTCCAGACATTCTTGCTACATGGTTCTGATCACTTTGTTTTTATGCTTATGTACTTTTATTTTTATTTTTATATATCAGCTATGTATTTATTGCATTTTAACCCATGTAATTAAAGCTTATGTAATAGCTTAACTGCAATTATCTTTTAGTTAATGGAAATTATGCATTATTGTTTATTTACATCTACCCCCCTTATAAATTTTAATTATTACATGTTTTATTGTTTAATGCTTATTAGTTCTAGTCTGCAATCCGTAATCATAAGAAGAGCCTCACGCTCTGATACCAAGCTCTGTCACACCCCAAACCACCCCCTAGGAGGATTGGGTAGGTGACCCTTATTGCATAACAATAATCCGCCAAATCCCACGGATCTAGAAGCAGTGCTTACAATCATGGAACCACAACCATCTCTTAACCATAGGCAAGATCAGAGTGCAGCAGATAAACAACAGTTCAATAATAAAAGGAAGCATAGCAATACGGGGAAACGGTGATGATATATACATATAAAAGTTTTACATTTCCCATCAACCCACACACAAGGGAAACAAGGAAGCAAAGCTGATAAGTACAGTACTACGTACAAAGACTTGTACAGGGCGAACATACTCAACCCTAAAAAGGAAAAAGGAAAAAAAAACTACAACAACCAAGTCAGAACGGGGATAACTCCAAATAACCCAAAAGGAGTCCCCAAGACAAAAAGCTATCACAAACACACTTCAATGGTCTTCATAAACAACCATCAAAAATGTGCGCAGGATCGGTATGACCTCCGTCGGGGTCCACACCAATATCATCGTAACAACTAAAAGTCTCCTCCTCGAAATGACCCGCCATGCCACAATGGCATCCACCTGTAAAATCATCTAAGAAAAATATTGCATAACAGGGTGTGAGCCCCACTGAGCTCGTGAGTAAATAACATCAATCATGCATGTACATGCAATCACAATTCACAATTCATATGGTCCTACAGGATATGCAAGTCCAATTTAATTATTAGCCACCTAGCAATACAAATAAGTCGGGTCTATGCTACTATAATCCCCAATACATGTATCCTTGGTGCGGGCTTCTAACCCCTTCTCGTGATACACCCATTGAGTTGTCGGAGAGGACCAGTCAGCTCCCGCATTCGTTCACCAAGGTCAGCCCGACCAGCCGTCTGTGATTAACCTATGGGACAATCCATTTCTTTCTTTCTTTTCTATTCTTTTCTAGCTTATAGCCCATGTGCACCATTTCGGTGTTCTATACATTCGTGCACCATTCCGGTGTTCTATTCATTTCTTTTTCTCTTTTCTCTTTTTCTGATGGTCGCCCCCATAGGCATCCAACACCTTAACCCTTGTTGGCAAGGGTGCGTAGCACGGGTGATGAAGCTCTAGCCCCATGTCTATATGGCATCGTATGAGTCAGGTGGTGTCAACCGCATCCCATACTATGGGCTACCATGGGCCTCATTTCCAAGCCGACTACGACATCTAGTCTAACATTCACAATCATCATAGAAGAATTCACAGTGTTGATCATCAGATAGTCATTAAGCAGTGATTTGAGTAGTTTGAACAAAAGTAAATAACACAGCATTTATATTGAATTCTTATTAGTTGACATCAGATCATAATTACATTTACACATATGATAGAATTATTCACTCACCTGCACTTGGCTCTAGGTATTCAGTCACAATCTCAGTTCCAGCAGTTGTCTGGTCATTAACCTCGAGCACGGAATCAGGTCCTAGATGTAAATCAAAAGTTATTATGTTAAGTTATCAGTCTGTCACTGGAAATCTTAGGGTTACCCTAAACTTACTGGGTTGACTCGGGGTTTAGTTGGTTACACTTGGAATCACTGGGCCTTGCACTGGACCTTAGGTCATGTCCCGGTGCATCAACCAATGCCAGTGGCTCAAAGGGTAAAATGGTCATTTCAATGGTAGTACCTGACCCTAGGTTAGGATATGTTTACAGTGCTGTCCACAGCTTGTCTGTGCTGTAGGACCAAGCACAGCAGGGCTTCCTTTACCTGCAGGGCCCACTAGGGTTCCAAAACATTTCCATACAAGGACAGATGTGAGGAAGGGATTTTTGGTAATTTTCCAACCTTCCCACAATGTCCAGGAGTCAGTGGGTGAGATCCCCCAGGTCTGTCCATCAATCCAGCCAATTTCCCTTCATTGGGCGTTGGCTTTGGCCGATGTTTGCATCGCCCAGAGGCTGCAAATCGATGCTGGGCTGAGTTCCCAAGGCTGGGCTTTTTAGGCTAGGCTTATACTTGATCCTCTGCATGTTTGGGGGATCAGGAAGCCCTTGAGATGGCCTACCCAATGGTCCAATTGGATCATCCATCAGATCCATCATCAGGCTGCCAGAGCTGCCTAGGCAGTTCAAATGAATAGTGCCACAGGGTTTTGGCCAGGCTTGGGAGCTGGTTTCAGCCACATGCAGGGTTGGAAATGCATGAATAATAAGGGTTCAAGGCTGCAATCACCTAGGGTTTGGTCTCTGCAGCCCTAGCTTGTACCTAGGGTTCCAAATCACAGATCAATAGGGCCATCTGGCAGTGCAGGTGGGCACAACCAGGTTTCGACCATAGGAACAGCATAACTAAATGCTCAAATTACATAAAAATTCCAGATCTTCCATGCACCAGGTCTATATGGCAGATCTGGACCAGTACTATGCAAACCCTAGCTATTCTGGGCTGCCCAGGGAGCATAAACACAGTGAAAGCAACGAAGGGATAGGGAATAGCAGCATATAAGGGTGTTTTATACCTGAAATATCCTGAGAGAGGGCTCAAATGCAGCAGGGATGGGGGTGGCAGCAGCCCTTCTTCTTCTTTCTTTCTTCTTTCTCTCCTTTCTCTCCTACGGATTCTCCTAGAGCTGAAATCTCTAAATGAGTCCTAAGCCTCCCCTATTTATAGACCAAGACCAACTAAGGTCTGTTTGGTCACTAAGTCCCTCTTTAAAAATCAGTTTTTGAACTGATTCTGACTGATTCTGGGCTCACCGGTGGGGTCCATAGTGAACTGAGGTCATGAGGTGGTCCCTTAGACTCCTTTCTATCAGTGGAGGGTGCCCATGTTCATATTGGGTGGTCCCCATAAATAAAATCCATTAAAATATTCAAAATCAGTCACTGGGCGATGTCTCTGGGCCTTGCTGCATCGCCCAATGCCATCGCCCAGAGAATTCCAGCAAGCTGAAATTCAATGGGGCTTGCACAGGGTTTGACCCCAAGTCAGGGTATTGTCCCCACATGCCTAATAGGAGATTTTACACACTTTTCACATAGGTGGGTCCCACTATTTGGGGAGGAGAGAGATTACCTGGGATCCAAGTCATACATCAAGCTGTGAGCTGCACAGTTGCAAGGGTCTGCTATCCATCTTCTGACAGGTATATAGGGAAACCTGTTCAAGGTATTCTCATTGATCTCATTAAGTGGTGTGATGCTCTATAGTGATCCTAGTTGCCTGGACAGGGGTTCCTGCCCTTAAATCAAGAATCCAACCAGTCAGGAGTAGGGTTTGACATTTATACATGTTTAAGAAGGCTCTAATAGTTCTGTTATAGTAGGTAGGCCATGAACTCATTATATAATTAAGTACAGAAATTTCTACACCTATAATACTAGTTCAAAGTTAGCTATGGGTGTGAGGATCAACCATCCAAGGCTAGCAATGGCAGTAACAATGTGTGTTCCTCATGAGAACGATAGCTAATAAGCCAGACATAGCAAATCCATGCATGCATGTAAAGATCCAAGCATATAAGGTTAGCAAAGCATGGTTTTCATTATAGATCTCATGTGAACAAGGCTGTACAGTAGGTTTCATAGCTCACAGCAGGGTTACAGCCATGGAAATTGGCAAGAAAACAGTGGGGAAAAGCTGGGTTTGGGCTTACCTTGAAGGACCCAAGCTTAAGGATGAGTTCTAGCTCTTCCTTCGTCTTCTTCCCTTCTCTTTCTCCTCCTTCTCTACCTTCTCTCCAACGAACTAAGTAGGGGAGATTTTTGGGCTGAGGCTGGTTTATATATAGGCCCAGCCACTAAGGCCTATTTGCCAATGGTGTTTTATGAAAAATACATTCTTGAAACCCATTCTCCCATGTAATTGGCTTCAAAGTGGGCCCCACATGATCACATTATTAGGGAAATATTTCCACAAGTCATTCTAAGTATGGGGAGGTGATCCGAGGTGCAAAACACTGGGCCTCACGCATTAGAGATGCATTCTGTACAGTACAACAGTACTGGTCGAACCAACTGGTTGATCCAATAGACCAGTAGGTAAAAACCCTGCTGTTTTTGCATTTGAGTCCCACTGAAGCCTATGCCATGCCTAGGGTATTTCCCTCGTACAATTTGTGGCCATTAAACCCTATTTAATCATTTAGACTTGAATTTATCCCTGTTTTTGTTAAGCAGGGGCTATACCTTAGGCTGTCCATCAATTTATGTATAGAATAGCAACACAGGTCTGGTAGCTGCCTCTGGATCGGTAGGTATGACATCACCGGAGATTCCCCTTAAAAAATGATCACCAGGTCGGTGCACCACAGGTTGCTAGTGGGTAAGACCCAGGATCCATCGGGTTCTAGACCTACATTCGGAGTTTGGGTCAAGGTCCGGGCACAGATGTAACATTAGTGGTCCACTTTTGGGTACATAAGTCTTTGAGGACTTTAGCATAAGCGGGGACCTGGGCTATAGCATCCAAAAATGGAATGTTCACCTGAACCTATTTAAAAACATCAAGTATCTTCTCCACAGAAGGAGACTTTTTGCTAACCAACCTATTTGGGAATGGAGCAGGTGGGGTATACACTCTTTCAGGGGTGGTCCTTTTCACTTTCTCAACAAAATCATCTTTGGTTTTCTCAACCAAATCATCTGAAATTTCTTCAGGTTCATCAGACGATCCAGGAACAGAAGGCACTACAACGGCTTCATCAGGAGGGGGAGAGTCAATAGGAGTATGAGATGGTGAAGACTGAGGGGTACTAACTTGTTGATACTCATGGCCACTCCTTAAAGCATATACTGCATTAACCTGGCTAGAGGACCCTTGATGTTGTTGGCCCTGTGCAAAATTGAGCTAAGGAGCTTGGGTACCTTGCTGAATAAGAGCCTGCTGCCTAGGATTTGGCTCAGGTTGGCTAGGCAATTTCCCTTTGTCCCTCTCATGCATGATTATGACAAGCTGGGTGAGTTGCTTCTCCATATTATTGTGGAAAGGGACAACATGTTCTCTAGCTCACTTATTCTTGTTGCTTCTCCTGTATTGGTAAACCCTGGGGGTGGCTGATAAGGTGCAAGGAGAGGTGGCCTAACAGAATTCATAAGGGGTCCTAAATGAGGACGAGGGGGAAAGGGATGAGGAGACATTCCTGGGTTTAGTGGTGCATAGTTGGGCCTTTGGAGACCAAGCTGGCCTTGATGGTGAAAGTTGGATGGGCTAGCTTGGTTCCTTTGATTCCAGGAGAAATTAGGGTGATTTCTCCATCCTGGGTTGTAAGTGTTACTATATGGATTATTTTGGTAGAGAGCACTTACATTCTCAGTGTTGGATTTATTAACAAAGGTGTTGGGATATTCCTCCAAAAGATGTCCAGGTGTATGGAACCAACTGCATAAGGAAACATGGCTGACTTAGTTAACCAGTATAGGCTCTTTAGGAACTATGGACTCCAACCTTTTGATGATGTCACACCCCAAACCACCCCCTGGGAGGATTAGGTAGGTGACCCGAATTGCGTAACGACAATCTGCCAAATCCCACGGATCTAAAAGTAGTTAATACATTCACGGTCCCACATTCGTAACATTACTACAGGTAAGATCAGAGTATTGCAGATAATCTACAATGATAACAAGAAAGAAAGCGTAGCAATACGGGAATGATGATGATATATATATATATATACATAAGTGAGTTCTGAGACATTCCCTCCCAGTACAACCCACAACTGAAAGATAAAGCTGACAAAAAGCTAAAAGGAAATATATTCATATATATATACAGGGTGAGATAACTCGACCCGAAAAAGAAAGAGAAAACTACAAACTAAACTAGAAGCAGAGACGGGGATAAACTCCTGTCACAAGCAAAAAGGAGTCCCCAAGATAAAAAGCATCAAGTGCACTCATCACTGGTCTTCATCAATGACTACTGAGAAAGCACACATCATCGGCATGACATCCGTCGGAGTCCATACCAATAGCATCATAATCACGAGGGCTCTCCTCCTCGTAACGAGCCTTCATGCCATAGCGGCATCGATCTGCACAATCATTTAAAGAAAAACATATATAACAGAGTGTGAGCCCCACTGAGCTCGTGAGTAAAACATATCATCATGCATGTGTATGCAACCATAATCCACATGTTCCTACATGATATGCAAGTCCAGATTATTTAATTAGCCACCTAACAATACAACTAAGTCAGGTTAGTGCTACTATAATCCCCAATACATGTATCCCTGGTGTGGGCTTGGTTACCCTTTCCCGCGATATACCCATTGAGTTGTTGGAGGGAACCAGCCGGCTCCAGCATCTCCCTACCCAGGACAGCCTGATCGGTCCCTTGGATTAACTCCCGTGAGGTAACCGACTCAATATAATCTCACCTTTCGGTGCTTCCCGACATGTAATTCGAGGATAAACTTTATGTGTGGCATATAGCCAAAAATTCACCTATTGGTGCTTCCCAAGCTTGTAGCCTGAGGCTTCCTGGCATATTTGCCCTGGGGCATCCCAGCTGTGCTGAGGCTTCCTGGCGTAAACGCCTCTAGGGTTTTACAGTAGTCCTCACAATTATCCAACACCTTAACCCCTGTTGGCAAGGGTGTGTAGCAAGGGTGATGAAAGTCTAACCCATGTCTATATGGCATCGTACGAGTCGGGCGGTGTCAACCGTATCCCATACTATGGGCTACCACTGGCCTTGTTTCCAAGCCGACTACAGCATCTAGTCTAACATTCACAATCATCATGTAAAAATCACAGTGTTGATCAACAGACAATCAATGTGTAATATTTTGAGTAATTGAATAGAATTTAAATAACACAACATTTATAATTGAAGAATTTAATTGCTGGCATAATAATATAGTTACACATACATACACGATAATATTTTACTCACCTGGGTCTGGTTCTAAGAACTCAGTTGTAAATTCAGTTCCAGCTGCAGTCTGGCTGTAGGCCTCAAGCACGGGATCAAACCCTAGATATAAATAAAAAATCATCATTTAATATTCCAAACTATTTTTGGAGGTCCGAGGGTTGATCTAAGCTTACTTGGTTGACCCGGTGTACAGTTGGTCATCACTTGGAATTCTCTGGGCCTTGCACTGGGCCTTAGGCCTATGTCCCGGTGCATCATGCAGAGTTGGTGGCTTAGGGGTAAAATGGTCATTTGTTACATTAGTACATGTTTCTAGGTCACAATAGTCTTACTGTGCTGACCCCAACTTGACAGTACTGTAGGACCATCACAGATAGGGTTTCCAAGTCCTGTGGGGCCCACTTGGGTTCCCAAAGCACTCATACACATGGACAGATGTGGGGAGGGGCATTTAGGTCATTTCTCACCTCCCTACACTGTATTATGGCCCTAGGGTGAGGATCCCCATATCAGAGCATCAAAACAGCAAGATTTCCTTCATTGGGCGATGTCTGCATCGCCCAGTGCATCGCCTAGAGATTGCAAAACCGGAATCAAGCTGAGATTCCAAGGTTTTGAACCATGGGCAGTACATGGACCTTCTCCCAATGCATGTTAGGTCATCTTGGACCCCCAGGGGTATACTTTGAACTAGTCCCTATGGATTTTCAGTTGGGCCCACCACTTGGCTGCCAGAGGCTACCCAGACAGCCCAGTGAATAGTAACCCACGGTTTCTTCAATTACAAAACTTGGTTTTAGCTACATACAAGGCTGGATTTAGGTGTAAAATGATAATCCAAGGCTGTTACCACTTAGGGTTAGGTTCCATGCAGCCAGGACATGAAATCAGGATTCCAAACAGCCTGTTTTCAGTGTAACTTAGCAGTGTAGCCAGGCATAGCTCTGGTTTCGGTTCCAGAGACAAGAATAGATCTGTAAAACATCATATAAACCTCAGATCTTCCATACTTCATGCTTGCATGGCAGATCTGAGATGGTCCATGGCAGTCCCCAGCTATTTTGGGCTGCCAATGGCCAAAAACTCATCAAAACCTCAGAGATTCAAAGAGGAAAATAATAAATCATCAAGGCAGCAGGTATAGCAGGGTTGTTTATACCTGCACAGGTCTAGGGTGGCACGAAATCAGGGCCCACAGGTGTAGGCTGCTCCCTCCTTCCTCCTTCTCTTTCTCTTTTCTTCTTCTTCCTCTCTTTTCTTCTTTTTCTTTCTTCTCCCTTCTCCCACGATTTGAACAGTAGCCAAGGGTCTAAAATGAACCCAAGGCACTAGTATTTATAGCCCAGCCCATGACTAAGGCCTGTTTGGCTGCTAAGGCCTATTTTCAAAATGCATTTTTAACTGCATTTATAGCCATTCTGGGCACTCTGGTGTGGTCCACAGTGATCCAAGGGTACGAGTTGGTCCCTCAGACTCCCCTCAACCTATGGAGGGTGCCCATGTCCAATATGGGTGGTCCCCATAGATTAAATCATTAAAATAATGCAGTTTTGCACTCTGGGTGATGTCTGCATCGCCTAGTGCATCGCCCAGAGAATTCAGCAAGGCTGAAACTCTGTGGGCTTGCACAGGGGTTTGACCCAGGGTCAGGGCCTTGTACCCACATGTCACTTAGGGTCTTTTACACACATTTCCTGGGGTGGGACCCATAGTTATGAAGAGGAGAGAGAATACCTAGAGTCCAGGCAATACATTATGCTATGAGCTGTGCAATTGCAAGGGTCAGCTGTCCATCTTCTAATAGGCTTGTAGGAAGACATGCATAGGGTTTCTTCATCAATTTCAATCACTGGAGTGATACTCCACAGTGTGCTTGGATGCCATGTCTGGGGTTCCTGTCCTTCAATCAAGATTCCAATTAGTCAGGGGCAGGGTTTGACAGATGAGGCTGTCAAGTTTGGCCTCTTTGGCTGGAACACCCTCAATGAGATAATCCTTAGTAGTCCTTTCCACTTCTTGGGTGGATTCCCACTCCCTAGTCTTTTCAGCCAAGTTGGTCAAGAATGTCCAGGCCTCATTCTCATCAGTAAAAGAGGTAAAGCCTGTAGGACATATAGACTCTAAAAGTTATTTGGTCTGAAAGTCAATGCCCTGATAAATGATTTAGCAGAGTTGCCTTGCCACAAGTCAATACCATGGTGAGGGCATTCTAACAGGAGGTCTTTGAATCTTTCCATGAACCTAGAGAAGGACTCATGTGATTTATGCCTAAATTGGAGTATATCACTCTTGAGTTTATTGGTCTTGTGAAGAGAAAAAAATTTTCTCAAGAAGATAATTTTGAACTGATCCCATGTAGTAATGAAATTAGTCGGCAGTCCATAGAGCCACTTCGTGGCATAGTCCTTCAGGGCAAAGGTTATAAACGGAAGCCTAACTGCATCATCAGATAAATTTTGGACATTAATTAGAACACAGACCTCCTCAAATTCCCTAAGGAAAAGATAGGCATCTTCATTGGCCATCCCATGGAAATGGGGCAGCATACTAATGAAGTTGGCTTTGAGTGCATAATTGTTTCCTGTAGCAATTGGTAGACTAATGTAGGAAGGCTATGCAGCCCTGGTAGGGTAAAACCTATCCTGTAGCCACCTAAACAGATAAAAAGTCTCCCCTTTTTTTTTTTTTTTTTTTGAAAAAAGGAAATTAAAATAAAATCACTAAAAACACAAGGGAATCAATAATCAGTTGGTGCATTGCCCTCAAGGATCGAAACAATGGTTCCAAAGCTGTAAGGTTGCCGCATAGGTTGACAGCAAGGGAACCCGTATAGTCTTCAATAGCCACCTACGTGCGACTCCAAGTGGATTCTGATGTAGAGTGGAGGACTACTATACATTTTTGTTTCCAAACAAAAGCACTCACTATATTGCTTTCCTATTTTCAAAGTTGATCACCTCCAAAGATAAATCAAATGCCAATCTAAATCACCCAAATGAATCAAGGGGCACCAAGTTGGCTGGGTTTGGGCATATGAAAAACTTTAGATTGAGCGCACAGTCTTTGGAAGAGAAGAGAAACAAGATGAGGTTTTCTCTTTTTTTTTTTTTGTTTTTTTGAAAAGAAAATAAAGCACTCTAAATTACTTAAACATCAGAAAAATAAAGTGGATAAATATCTCCCCGGCAACGGCACCAAAAACTTGTTTGCAAGAAATAATTACCGCAAGCGTACGGGTCAATCGTAGCTACGGGTCGAACACAAGGAGATGTATGTCACTCTATTTTACTCATTTAAAAGCAACGCAAAGTGAACCAAATCAATTAAACTGTTGGATTAAACTAACGAATCCTAACTCACAAGCATCTACTGAATCGAATCCTAACACACATCCATCTAACGAAATTACGCATCTAATGAATTGAATTGGAGTCCTAACACACATCCATCTAACCTATCAGACTAACGCAAATTTGAAGGAATAAATCACCACAACCACACAAAAACAAAGGAAAATAAATCTAAGGGGTTAAAGAAGTAAAACCGGAAGGTGGTTGAACCGAACTTAAATTTCTTGCTATTCTCTACCACACTTGAGATGATCCTACCAAATCTGAAAAAAAATAAAACAAAATTAATTAAATCAAAAGCTTAACATAATGCATGACGATAATAGTGAATAAAAAAAAAATTCCTTAAGCATAGAAGAATTAGAGAGGTAGAGAATGAGAATAAAAATTAAAAGAGTGGAGAATTAAAGTCCTACTAGAATGGAGGGAATAGAGGGGATGAGAGTGAGATTAAAATAAAAATAATGGAAGAACTAAGAGATTAAGAAGAAAAAAATAAAAATAAAAACTTTGAACCAATACTCCCTTCTACCAAACTTGTGATTGCATGAATTGATTAAGCATTGAATGGATGTAGTTGATGAAGCTTGAAAAACTTGAATGAACCTTGCATGGCTTCCTCTTCGAACTCTCTAAATCTTCTCACTAGAATTAGAAACTTAGACTAGAAATCCTTAAAACTAGAACTAGAATTAAGAGATTACAACCATATTGAAGACAATAAGTGAAATTAAAACTTGCATAAACTTATTACAACCATTGAATTAAACGCATCAAATCAAACTAGAAACTAGAAAATCACAAATTAGAAGGAGAAGAGGAAGAAAATTTCATTAAAATCTGAACTAGAATTAGCACTAGAATAACTCTCTTTTACAACCCCAAAGCATAGTTATTTATAGGAGAAGGAGGAGAAGAGGAGAGGAAAGGAGAGAGCTCCACGGTTTTGGGAGGCTCTCTCCTTCTGAAACCGTAGAGGTTTGGAGAGAATCTCCCTAGAAAAAATAATATTCTCTTCTCCTTCCTTTACAAAGTTGTTTGAACCCCAAGGAAAAAAAAAATAGAAAGTAGGAGAGCTACAAAGCTTAGCTCCATAAACCTGCTATTTTCTAAAAAATAGACTTTCTAATTTAATTCTTGTGCTTCATTTTCTTTGTAGGAGTCTTCTCCAAGTAATATGATCAAGGCATCTCCAATCAACTTTTCAATCTTCCAAGGATGAGAGAATAATCTCCAAAATATATCTATCCATAGTCAAGTTCCTAAAATACCCTTGGAAAGTTGGAGGAGAGAGAGAGTGATGACTAGGATTCCACTCAATAATTAATTACATGCCCATAATGTCCTTCTTCAAAATTCGTGGAGCATGTGTGCTCCCTAGAAAAAACGTGGAAGGTGGACTCCAAGGAAAATCATGGACAATGTGGGTCCCCCCATGTGAGGATGGCAGCTCTTCTCTCTCTTCAAGATTTGGAAATCGCAGATAGGGTCCTGTACTTGCATGAAATCTTAGTCCTTGATTAGAAGTACCTTCTTTGATATCAAAAATACCCTTGGGAAGTGGAAGACAAGCTCGGGCTTGCATTCCAGCTCATATCTGGCCCATTATTCTTTCCTAGCCTGAAAAAAATAATCACTTGCATGTTGGCCTAAACGAACACGTACTTGAATTCCGTCATGTCCATCTTGCTCAAAATTCAGTCCTCTTTACAGTCATGGAAAGAAAAATGATGACTTTACATGTAAATTAGGACATGCAGCTCCCGATAGTCTAGAATAGCATAAAACAACCAAAAACCTGAAAAGTATAGGAAAGCACCCGAGTAACTCTGTTCAATGTGGTAAAATGCATGCATTATGCCCTAAGATTTCACACATAAATGTGCTCATCAAGGTACACTTAACATTTCTACCATATCTACCAATGTTTTATTCCACTCGGGTTCGACACACTCCTTTTTATCTAAATCATTTTCTGAGAAGATTAGTGTTGACCCTAGACCATTGAGACCCTCCTTATTGGTGACCCTACCATCTGGAGAGAATTTGATTGCAGACATTGTGTTTGAGTATTGTTTGGTTCAGATAGAGGGCAGAGAGATACCAACAAACTTAATTCTTCTAGACATGACAAACTTTGATGTCATACTTGGCATGGACTGGTTGTCTACTTACCACGCCAGTATACAATGTTATGAGAAGGAGATAGTTTTTAAACCCAAGGATGAAACTGAATTTAAGTTTAGTGGGTTGAGGAAGGATAAACCTGCATCGCCTCTATATCAGTAGTGGGTGTAAGGAAGTTACTCACTCAAGGTTGCCACGGATTTTTGGCCTCTCTAGTTGAGTTAAAGAAAGAGGACCAACCGTTGGAGGATATCCATATCATTAAGGACTTTCCAGATTTGTTCCCTTATGACCTTGTTGGGTTACCACCCGATAGGGAATTGGAGTTTACCATTAATGTAGTACCTAGTACGACGCTGATCTCTAAAGCACCATACCGAATGACACCATTAGAATTGAAAGAGTTAAAAGACCAGTTGCAAGAGTTATTAGAGAAAGGGTATATCAGACCTAGTGTGTCTCCTTGAAGAGCACTAGTGTTATTTGTGAAGAAAAAGGATGGGACCTTAAGATTATGCATTGACTACAGAGAACTAAACAAAGTGACCATCAAGAATAGATACCCTTTACCCAGGATCGATGACTTATTCGATCAGTTGTAGAGTGCAAGTGTCTTTTCCAAAATTGACTTGAGGTTTGGGTATCATCAGTTGAAGATTAAGGGTGAAGACATACCAAAGACTTCATTCAGGACCCGTTATGGCCACTATGAATTTGTGGTTATGTCATTTGGGTTAACTAATGCACCAATTGCATTTATGGACTTGATGAACAGGGTATTCCATGATTTCCTAGATAGATTTGTTATTGTGTTTATCGATGATATTTTGATATATTCCAATAATAAGGAAGATGATGAGGAACTTTTAAGGACTGTATTGCAGAGACTCAGAGAAAAGTAATTGTATTCCAAGTTGAGCAAGTGTGATTTTTAGCTCGACCAAGTTGCATTTCTAGGTCATATTATATCAGCTAGTGGGATTTCAGTTGATCCTACTAAAGTTAAGGCAGTTACAGATGCCAGGCTAACCACAGTTACTGAGATTAGAAGCTTTTTAGGTTTGGTTGGTTATTATAGAAGATTTATTGATGGCTTCCCCTATATTGCTATACCTTAGACCAGACTCACCAGGAAAGGAATGAAATTTGATTGGTTAGAGGAATGTGAGAAAAGTTTTCAAGAATTGAAGCACAGATTGGTGATAACACCAGTGTTAAATATATCAGTGGGAACTGAAGAGATGGTTATTTACAGTGATGTTTCACACAGAGGTTTAGGCTGCGTGCTTATGCAACATAGCAAGGTGGTAGCCTACACTTCAAGGCAATTGAAAAATCATGAGAAGCACTATCCAACATATGATTTAGAATTGGAAACAGTGGTGTTCGTGCTCAAAATTTGGTGGCACTACTTATATGGTGAGAAGTGTGAGATTTACACAGATCACAAGAGCTAAAAATACTTCTTTACCCAAAAAGAATCAAATATGAGACAGAGACGGTGGTTTCAGCTAATAAAGGACTATGATTGTGGCATTCACTACCACCTACAGAAGGAAAATGTGGTTGTAGATGAATTGAGCAGAAAGTCACAAGGACTTTCAGCAGCCATTTAACTGAGCAAATACAGCTTCAGGAGGACATCAGGAGCCTAGAACTAGAAATGATTGTCAGTTGCCCCACAACATTATTTACAAAATTGACTATCCAGCCATCATAGATTGACCAAATTAAATCAGCTCAGACTATAGATCCTTACTTGATGAAGGTCAGAGGTGAAATCCAGGCAGGGAAACAAACATAGTTCCAGGTGACAGAGAATAGGGTTGTGATGTATGACACTCGCTTGTGTGTACCAAATGACACTGAGCTGAGAGATTTAATTTTGAAAGAGGCTCATCATTCTCCTTACACCATTCATCCAGGTGGTACCAAGATGTACCGAGATCTACAGGAACATTACTGGTGGGATAATATAAAGAGAGAAATTGCTCTGCATGTGGAAAAATGTTTGACTTGTCAGCAAGTGAAATCTGAGCATCAGAGACCATCAGGATTGTTGCATCCATTGAAAATTCCGCAATGGAAATGGGAACATATAAGTATGGATTTTGTTATTGCACTACCAAAGACCTCTAAGGGGCACGATTCAATTTGGGTAGTGGTAGACCGTCTAACCAAATCGGCACATTTCATTGCTTACTCTATGAAGCATTCTTTGGAGAAGTTGATGCAGTTATATATTGATGTGGTAGTCAAATTTCATGAAGTGTTAGTTTCGATAGTGTGAGACAGAGACCCAAGGTTTGCATCCAGATTTTGGAAAAACCTACATGAAGCCATGGGAACAAGACTGAAGTTTAGTATAGCTTTTCATCCATAGATCGATGGACAGTTAGAGAGAGTGGTACAGATACTTGAAGACATGTTGAGAGCCTATGCTCTAGACTTGAAAGGAAGCTGGGAGAAACACTTGCCTTTGGTTGAATTCACATATAACAATAGTTTTCAGGCGACCATTGGTATGGCCCCATACGAAGCATTATATGGTAGGAAATGTCGATCTCCTCTTCATTGAAATGAGGTTGGTGAACAAAAAGTTATGGAACCAGAATTGATATAAGATGCTCAGAAGAAAATATAACTCGTACAAAAAAGAATCAAGGCAGCACAAGACAGTCAGACGAGCTATGCCAACACAAAAAGGAAGGAATTGGAATTCGATGTGGGAGACAATATTTTCTTAAAGATTGCACTAATGAAGGGAGTAGTAAGATTTGGCAATAAAGGGAAGCTTAGCCCTAGATTCATTGGTCTGTTTGATATTTTGTAGAGGATTGGACCAGTAGCTTATCGACTTACACTACCCCAAACTTTACCAAAGTACATGATGTCTTTTACATCTCATTACTCAGGAAATATGTTGCAGACCCATTGCACATCCTAAGTTATGAACCATTTTTTGCTAAGAGAAGACCTATCCTATGAAGAAATCCCTATTCGTATTTTGCATCGTAAAAAGCAAGTCCTACGGAACCGCACCATATCATACGTGAAAGTTCTTTGGAATAATCACGGCATTGACAAGGTTTCTTAGGAAATAGAAGATGATATGTAGATAAAGTAACCACAACTTTTCACTAATCCAGGTATGTAAATTTCGATGAAGAAATTTTTATATGGGGGAGGGATGTACTACCCGTGCTCAAAATATAGGGGTAATTTGGACTTTTCACTTTGTGTGCAGAATCTGTATCAGTGGACCAATGAAGGGTGGAATTTTGGTTGTTAGCATGCACACTAAAGGTAAAAAACCTTGCTAGTATTTTATTAGTGTTAGTGCAGGGTATGCTTGTTTATTTATTTATTTTTCCTATGCATGGTTATATGCTGCTAATATCCAAATATTTTTATTTATAAGTTTATTGACACCTAAGATGAGTTAGCCTAATGCTTAGTAAACTATATGGATTTAAAGAGTCTAAGGATTGATTCTTGTTGGAAGCAGTTAAAGGGAATTTTAGTTATTTTGCCTTGAGCAGCATGGTGGACCCCACACAATATTGACTTTTGACTTGAGGACTATAAATCGATTTTAAAAGGAAGGAAAGATTCCCTTTGTTAAGGTGTACTTGAGAAGTTGAGATAAAATAAAGGAAGGGAGAGAATTAAGAAACTTGAAGTTTTATTAAAAGAGAGATTCCCTTTATTGAGGTGTACTTGAGAAGTTGAGATAAAGGAAGGGAGAGAATAATAAAACTGTAAGAATAATTGGGAGATTAAAACTTGAAGTTTATTAAACGAGAGTTGAAACCTACTCCAAGAAATAAAGAAGAAATAAAGAAGAAATAAAGAAGAAATGAAGAAGAAGAAATAAAGATGAAGAATAAAGAACTAAAGAAGAAGAAATAATGAAGAACTAAAGAAGGAGAAAAAGAGAGGGAGAGAGAGTTTCACGCAAGCAAGAGAGAAGGCCTTATTGAGCTTGTCATTTTTCAGAAGGTATACATTGTCCCATTTCCATGCTCTATTTCAAAGTCATTTCATTGTAGGAGATTTGAGTTTAAGGTTGTCTTGCTATAGTGTACTATTTTGGATAGATTCTGTCTGCTGTTAGAAAAAGAATTATAGTTATTAATATGTGGAAATTTTGGGCCCCCATTTCGGTTGGATTATGGATAACATGTATATGGAATACTGTAGTAAATTTGGGATCCATCCAATTTCATTTGAGATCCCATATGAATGAAAACTTGGGACTAGTCTGCTGTCTTGGCAGAATTTGAACCCGAACTTGGAAATGATGAAAGCCCAACGAATACTTGGTTTTCAGACTTGAAATTTGGTGTGAATCATTAATTTTTTGTTTAGTCTCATACTGAAAAAAAATGAATTAAATTAGGTTCGAGATATGGTAGTTCTATATATTTTAATTATGTTGAGCAGATTCTGGCTAAATCTGAGCACAAAGATTGAAACGCATGATTTAAATATGAAATGGGAGAATTTGGAGATAATTTTTGGTGGAGATATTGGTATTAAGGTAAATTAGTCTCCTGTAAATTTTGAGTCTCAAGATATGTATAAGTGGGGGGGAATATTGGATTGTGAGGGCTGTCCATGTTTGCAAGTTGAATACAACCTTGTAGGGGTGGATTACCCTATTGATTTTGCTATTTAAGATCTATGTAGGGGATATTGGATCGTTAATTTTGTGATTCAAAGTGCAGTGAGAATTGACTTAAAACTTGCTAAAGCGAGTGAGGCCCCAGATAACCTATGTATTATTTTCATATACAAATCTCTTTTCTTTGATTTACTATTTGATGAAATTTCATGATTTGAAACAACTTGACTATTTTTGCATAATTGTCTTGAAGTCTATTTTGAGGTACCTTACATGTTTTGAAACATAATTTTATTTGAATGGAAAGAATGCATGGTTGTGACTTTATCAAAAGCATGATGAGACTTGTCATTTTATGAGATATGTTTTGAATGTAATACCGTTGGACTACAACTCTCCAACAGGGGGTAATGTGTTGGGGTGGATTCTTGAGCACAGGAGTGAGGCAAGGGCATGATGTTTAAGGACATGGTCCAGTTCTATGAGCCAAGAGCTCAAAGCTCACAATTCTACTGTGTTTGGGTATGTGGACTGGGGGGTGAGGCAAGAGCGTGACGTTTAAGGAATGTACTTTTCTCTCCATAGGAGCCCATTACCGGTTCTGTGAGCCAAGAGCCTGAGTCCGAAACCCTGATAGTTGCTAGGCCTTTTACCCAAACCAGGCGATGTTGTAGCTTTCTCTTTCTCTTTCTCTTTCAATCTATCTTCCGTAGTTTTTGCCTTCTTGACCATTTATGCGTAGTCCCGAACATCCATAATTGACAAGATGCACCCAATCTCTGGTTTGAGTCCTTTCTCAAATTTCTTCGTCTTACTAACTTCCCCTTTAAGGTGTTCCAGAGCGAAATGGAACAAATCTTCGAATTGCTACTTGTAGTCCAACATGGACTTGGTTCCTTTACGAGTGCAGAGAACTCTGCTTCCTTCTTGTCCCTAAAGCTCTCAGGGAAGTAGTTCTTGAAGAAGTCTTCTTTAAATTGCTTCCAAGTAGGATTTGGATGAGCTGATTCAAGATTAGGCTTGATTGCCTTCCACCATGCTTCTGCCTCATTGTGTAGCTAATATCCGGCGCATATCAACTTCTATGAATCTGTACACTCAAGTACATCAAATGCCTTCTCTAAGGTGCTAATCCACCATTCTGGCTGCATTGCCTCAGCATTTGTCTTAGAAAACGTAGGCGGCTGGAGCTTCTTGAATCT
Organism: Telopea speciosissima; assembly: GCF_018873765.1. Taxonomy (NCBI): domain Eukaryota; kingdom Viridiplantae; phylum Streptophyta; class Magnoliopsida; order Proteales; family Proteaceae; genus Telopea; species Telopea speciosissima. Next base: position 38,678,413 of record NC_057923.1, read on the forward strand.
CTCCATGTCACACCCCAAACCACCCCCTAGGAAGATTGGGTAGGTGACCCAAATTGCACGACCGCAATCTGCCAAATCCCACCGATCTAGAAGCAGTGCTTACATTCATGAACCAAAATCCACACCTTAACCACAAGTAAGATCAGAGTAACGTAGGACATCTACAATTTATCAGAAATAAACGGAAGCATAGCAATACGGGAAGTGGTGATAATATATACATATAGAAACTTGTTTGTTACATTCCCTAGCACACACAACCCACAACAAAAGAAACCATAAGCTGATAGGCACAGCAATACGTACATGATTATATACAGGATTAGGGTACCCAACCCCAAAAGAAGAAAGAAAGAAAAACAACTAAAACCGGTCCACGGTCAAAACAGGAAACCTCCTAACACAACAAAAAGGAGTTCCCAGCATAAAACATTAGAAGTACTCCTCAAAAGTCTTCATCCACTACTTGCATGTATCCCAATGCATGTATCCCTGGTGTAGGCTTGGTTACCTCTTCCCGCGATACACTCATGGGGTTGTCGGAGAAAACCAGTAGGCTCCAGCATCCCTTCCTAGGTTAACCCGACCAGCCCTCTGATGATTATCCTGGCAAGCAACCATTTCTTCCCTCATGCACCATATAGGTGTTCTGAATCTATGCACCTTTCGGTGTTCCGATATATGCACCTTCCGGTGTTATAATAATTGCACCTTTCGGTGTTCCGATCCTAGTTACTCCCTAATAATTGCCTCCCAGGCACCTAACACCTTAACCCCTACTGGCAAGGGTTTGTAGCACGGGTGATGAAACTCTAACCCCATGTCTATATGGTATAGTATGAGTCAAGCAGTGTCAACCGCATTCATAGTATGGGCTACCGTAGGCCACATTTCTAAGCCGAGTACGGCATCTATTCTAACAATCACAATCATTATATTCATTTCATAGTGTTGATCAACAACAGTCATTATGCAGTGATTTGAGTAACTTTGAATATAAGCATGTAAATGGTATAACAGACAAGATTCAATTATTAATAGCCGGCATCAGATCACAATTACATTTGCACATACGATAGTATTATTCACTCACCAGTACTTGGCTCTAGGTACTCAGTCACAGATTCAATTTCGGCTGTTGTCTGATTGTTGTCCTCGAGCACAAGATCAAGTCCTAAACATAAGAATCAAATAGTGTTTTATTTAGTTATTGGCCCTACACTGGTGCCCTAGGGTTTCCCTAACTTACTGGGTTGACCCAGGGTTTAGTTGTTCTCATTTGGAACATCGGGCCTTACACTGGGTCTTAGGTCATGTCCTAGTGCATGGGCCAAAGCCTAGGGCACAAGGGCAATTTGGTCATTTACAGTGCCCACACCTGCCTCTAAGTCAGATTTAGTCCATAATACATTTTACATTACAATATACTGTTGTCCAACTCCGGACAGTGCAGTAAAACCAAACACAGCAGTGCATAGTCATCTACGGGGCCCACTTAAGGTTCCAACCAATTTTCACATATGGACAAATGTGGGGGAAGGTCATTTTTGTCATTTCCCACATCCCATAGTGTCCAGGGATCAAATCCCATAGGAAATTATAATTCTACCCCTTTGTATCAAAAGATTCCTTCATTGGGCGATGTCTCTGGGCCTTGCTGCATTGCCCAATGCATCGCCCAGTGCCTGCAATCGACAGCAGTGCTAAGTTTCCAAGGCTGGGCTTTGCAGGGCCAAGGGTCTAATGGATCCTCTGTATGTTGGGATGGTCCAGTAGCCCTAGTGGTGGTCTACCTTATGGTCCAATCCATTTCACCATCAGGGTATCCAGGCAGGCTGTATCTGGCTGTCTAGAATACCCTGATGAATAGTGCATAGGGTTTTGTAGATCTGAAATCTTGTGTTTCAGCCACATGCAAGGATGAAACAATATGCCAGACAGGGTTTCAAGGCTGTACCCACCTAGTGTTAGGTCTCAGCAGCCCTAGCTTGTAGTCTGGACTTCAATCCAGCAGCCAGAAGGGGGTCAAGGCTGTGCATGCATGCATGAGCAGAATTCGGCCAAGGGAACAACATATCAGATTTTTATTTTTCAACATAGATCACCGATTCACCATGCACAAGGTCTGCATGGCTGATCTGGACCAAGACTGGGCAAACCTAAGCTGTTCTGGGCTGCCCAGGGTTGAAAAAACATAGTATGCAAAAGGGAAAGAATGGTGAACAGCAGGTATGCAGGGAATTTTATACCTGAAACAGAGCTGAGAAGAAGCTATGATGAGTTAGGGGAGGAGCCGGTAGCAGCCCTGCTTCTTCCTCTTCTTTCATCTCTTCTTCCCTCTCTTCTCTCTTTCGGATTTAGGTATAGCCAAGGGTTCTAAATGAACCAAATGGCCTCCTATTTATAGACTTAAGGCCCACTGAGGTCTGTTTGTTTGGTTAGGTCTCTTTTAAAAACTCATTTTTAAACTGATTCTGTTCAGTTCTGGGTGCACAGGTGGGGTCCACATTGAACCAAGGGTATGAGGTGGTCCCTCAGAATCCCCTCTATCACTGGAGAGTGTCCATGGTCAAGTTGGGTGGTCCCCAAAATTATAATAATTAAATATATGCAAAAACAGCCACTGGGCGATGTCACTAGGCCTTGCTGCATCGCCCAGTGCGTGACCCAGTGAATTCCAGCAACTAAAATCAAAGGGGGATTGCACAAGGGTTTGACCCTAGGTCAGGGTATTGTCCCCACATGCCCACCATGGGTTTTTACATGATTTTTAGAGGTGGGTCCCACCATTTTAGGGAGGAGAGAGATTACCTGGGATCCAAATCATACATTAGTCTGTGAGCTGTGCAAGTGTAGGGGTCTACTATCCATCTTCTAACAGGTATATAGGGAAACCTGTTCAGAGCATTTTCATTGATCTCATTGAGTGGAGTGATGCTCCATAGTGATCCTGGTGGCCTGGCCAGGGGTTCCTGCACTTTAGTCAGATTCCAGACAGTCAGGGGGCAGGATTTGACACTCCATCACCTTAGTTGTAGAGTTTTCCGCTAAGTGTTGAGGCACAAGTGGTGGAAAGAGTATTGGTTGGTTGGGTAGTGTTGGCGGCAATGCTCGCTCATGCATCATGGCCACAAATTATGTAGACATTTGGCCCAACAACTCTTGTTGTTACTGCATGGTCTGTGTCATGGTGGTCTTGAAGGTATTCCCCTCTCCAGCTGCTATGCCTAGCTGAGGTGCAGCGGCAGTGGCCTGGGTAGCCATTGGAACCCTTAGCAAAGTAGCCGACACTTCAAAATTCTGAGCTTCGGTTCCACCCAGCAGCTCAACTTTCATAACAAATCGAGGGCGTCTTCCGCGACTACTACCTCGGTTGGATCTAGTGTTGACCATGATTGCTTTTCTGGATGAAGCAACATGTTCAATATTTCCAACACTCCTATCGAGGTCAACATATAATTCCTAACTATCACATGTACATTACCTATTCCACAGTTCCAGTGAAATTATGTTATCGTCCCAGTAAGGTATGTTACTTATTGATTGTTTTTGTTAAATGTTTTATGTTCGTTGAGTGTTTTATGCTATGATTTGTTATGCATGAGGTCATGTTGAAACTTCATATTAAGCAGCAATTTCTTAGTTTTATACCTGTGTCCAGCATGCAAGCCTCTTCAACTTCGTCCCGGTGATAAGAGGCTACACATAAAGGTATCCTATGTCACTTCTAACTTCGTCAGCTAAGGAAAGGTAGACGGCAAGACCCTCGGGTCCACTAGTATCTGCATGTGCCAAGTAGACAATCAATTGGTTCTTAGCACGTGACTGTATCTCTCGTATCCAAGCTAGTCTCTTCCTCAGTCGTCTAATGTAAAGCATGTTGTTTGGGTCTCCAAGCCCAAACAACGCGATAAAGTCCTATCATGGAGAATTTCTAAGTATCAGGTCACTATGGCTACTCAACTTAAAATTAAGTGCGGCACTACAGGAAAATTAAGTAGCATAGATAGGAAAGTAAATAGGTCAGCTCGAGGTTGCACACAGTGTTACAATACCTACGGGGTTCTTATCTTGCTCAGCAGCCTATTAGGTCTAATCCTTATTGGGATAGGCTATGGGTATGGTAGGGCCTACGTCCCCCAAAATTTTACAACCACACAATTCAATATACCTATGTATCTATGTTCAAGTTTCCACAACATTTCTTGTACAATGGTTCGTATACACATGTATATAAACGTATAACATTTAAATATTTAAATATAAGTTATGTTTAAAATAAGCCATTTAGAAAAAAAAATTTATTTCCCTAAACCACTCACTCCTCACTTTATTAGTTTATACCTATGTGATTTTCCCATTATTACTTTATTTATTCATTAGTATTTATTGTCAAACCTGTCCCTGACTGGCTGGGAATTTGAATGAAGAACCGGAAACCTTGGCCAATCATCCAAGCACTCTGTGGAGCCACACCAGTAGCTAACCCTATGAGAATGACCTCCTACATACTTGCCAGGAGGTGGATTGCAGTTCCATGCTACTACACTGCACACCGCATAATGTACAGCTTGGACTCCAGGTATTATCTCTCCTCCTCATAAATGTGGGGCCCACACTTGAAATGAGGTGCATTTGACCTTGGGTGAGGTATAGGTGTAAGGCCTAAGCCCCTGTGCAAGCCCAATGTGATACAGCCTTGCTGTATTCTCTGGGTGATGTACACATCACCCAGTGAATTGCCCAGAGTGGTAAAATGAGTATTTTAATCAGCAGGTGTGTGGAGACCACCCATGCTGGCCATGAACACTCTCTAGAGGTAGAAGGGAGTCTTGGGCACCATAAAATACCCTTGGACCCCTGTGGACCCCACCAGAGTGCCTAGAATGACGGAGAATCAGTCTAAAAATGCATTCTTGAAGGTGGGCCCAGGCTGCCAAATAGGCCTTAGTAGAGGCTGATCTATAAGTAGGGGACCCAGCCTTGAAATAGAACCTCATATCAGTGTTCAAATCATGGGAGAGAAGAGAAGAGAGAAAAGAAAGAAAAGAAAAGGAGAAGAAGGAGGAGGGAAGAGTTTACCCCTGCCTCCAAGCTCAACTCTAGTTGCCTACAAGACTAGTTCAGGTATAAAAAGCCATGTCTTTACCTGCTGCTTTTGCTGGTTCACTATTCTTCTCCATGGATCTCAGTGTTTTAGAAGCATTTCTGGTCATGGACAGCCCAGATCACCTAGGGGCTGCCATGTACCACCTCAGATCCAACATGCAAACATGTTGCATGGAAGATCTGAGGGATATTCATGTATTTTTGTTGCTGTTTTATACTTGGGGTCGAAATCCATCTCTATGCCAGATTGCACTGCACTGTTGCACCAAAAACAGGCAGTCTGGGCTTGGATCTGTGCACACAGGCTGCTCTCAGCCTAACCCTGTGTTGCAGCAGCCTCAAACCACCCTATTTTATGTAGGATCACCCTTGCATGCAGCCCAATCCAAGGCCATATGCTGGAACACAGCTAGGTTACTATTCACTAAGTTGTCTGGGCAGCTCCTGACTGCCAAGTGGTGGGCCCTAGTCATAATCCATGTAGACCACTATAAACTACTCCACATGGGGTCCACAGTGACCTAACATGCAAAAGGGGTCGACCATGGCACTGCCTGTGGTGCAAAACCCAAGAATTTAAGTCTGTTCACATTCCAAACAGGCTCTGGGCGATGCATTGGGCGATGCACACATCACCCAGTGCAAGGCCTAGAGAATTAAAATGGCTATTTTGCAGATCTGACTTTGGGGGCTTCAACCAATGGACTGTAAACAGTGTAAGGAGACCCAAGTGGGCCCCGTAAGGCTTGGAAACCCTGTCTGTGTTGGCCTTGCAACACTACTGACTTGGGGACTGTGTTGTAAGACTGTTGGGACCATAAACCATATACTACAGTGGTAAAATACCATACTGACCCTGAACCACATTCTCCGGATGATGCACCGGGACATAGACCCAAAGCCTAGTGCAAGATCCAGAGAATTCCAAGTGATATCAGACTGAGCACCGAGTCAGACCAGTGAGCCTAGACCAACACTAGGACATCCAAAAATAGTTTGAACATTAAATAACACATGTCTGATTTGACACTTTAGGATTTGACCCCGTGCTCAAGGTGCACTGCTAGACCGCAGCCAAAGGGGCCAAAGCTAAAATAGCAATTGATATAATAGAACCAGGCCAAGGTGAGTGGAATGTCATCGTGTATGTACGTGTAACATGAATAATATGCTAAAATTAAACTTTTATAATATTAATACTGTGTTATATGTTTAATTCAAATCTTAGGAATTCATTACAACACTCTGTTGACTGTTGGACAACTCTGCTTGAATATTCTATGCTGGTTGTGAATGCTAGACTAGATGACATAGCCGGCTTAGAAATGGGGCATACAGTAGCCCATAGTATGGGATACAGTTGACACCGCCCAACTCATACGATGCCATATAGACATGGGGTTAGAGTTTCATCACCTGTGCTACGCACCCTTACCAACAGGGGTTAAGGTGTTGGATACCTGTGAGAGCAACCGTATATATGAGCTATATGCAGGGCTTTAAGCCAGAAAAGAAAAGAAATGTGATTATGAGCTCTATGACAGGATTTAAGCCAGAAAAAAAAAGAAGAAATGTGATTATGAGTTATATGTTGGGCTTTAAGCCAGAAAAGAAAAGAAAAGAGAAAAAGGGATGGTTACCTCATAGGTTAATCACAGAGGGCTGGTCGGGCTGGCCTTGGTGAACGAATGTGGGAGTTGACTGGTCCTCTCCGACAATTCAATGGGTGTATCGCGGGAAGGGGTTAAAAGCCCGCACCAGGGATACATGTATTGGGGATTATAGTAGCACTAACTTACCCTAGTTGTGATGTTAGGTGGCTAATAAACAACTGGACTGCATTTTCATGTAGGATCCATATGATTGTGGTTGCATATGCATGCATGATGATATGTTTCATTCACGAGCTCAGTGGGGCTCACACTCCGTTATATATGCTTTTAGATTAGATGATTGTACAGATGGATGTCACTGTGGCGGGGAGGCTCATTACACGAAGGAGAGCCTTGGTGGTTATGACCATATTGGTGTGGACCCCGACAGAGATTGTACCGATGGTCTGAGTGTTCTCGGTGACTACTGAGGACTGACCCGTGAAGGGTACTGATGTGGACATGATGCTGCTTTTTATCTTGGGGACTCCTTTTTGACTTTGTTAGGAGTTTATCCCCGTCTCTGTTTTTAGTTTTCTTACTTCCTTTTTGGGGCTTGAGTTACCTCGCCCTGTGTATATTTTCTTTTTATTTCAACTGATGTATATATTAGTTCCTACTATTCTGTTTATGGATATGTGTGGGGGAATGAACAAACCTACTTATGTATATATCATCATTTCCCGTACCGCTACGTTTCTTTTATTTTTCAATGTATATATAGTTTTTCTGCAGCACTCTAAGTTACATGTTGTATTACTATGGATGTGTCTGTGAATGGATTAACTGCTTCTAGATCCATGGGATTTGGCGGATAGCCATTATGCAATTTGGGTCACCTACCTAATCCTCCCAGGGGGTGGTTTAGGGTGTGACAGAGCTTGGTATCAGAGCGTGAAGCTCTTTCTACATTCACAGATGGCAGAATAGGAATAATAAATTACAAATAATAAAACATGCAATAAATTAAAAGCCACAGGGGGGTAATCTGTAAATAAATGATAGAATGCATATTTACATTAATAAAAAGATTAATTGTGGCCGAAGCCACTACATAAGGTTTTAGTGGAAGTACTACTTCCAAATTACAACTGCTAGGACAAAAAAAACAAAACTACTACATAAACCATGATAAAAAAAAAAGAAGAAGTCAGAACTACATCAAAAGAGTCAGGCTGAACATAAGGAACTCGAGCCGGGAAAGCTACTCCTGAGGAGGTATGTGGCTCGGCGGAGGCTGAGACTGTCGTGAGTCAATGCGGTAGTAAGTATCCCAGAAATCCAAGCGTCGCTCTATGGATCCTACTCTTCCCTCCAAGGACGTGAAGCCCCAATCCATCCTCGTAGACATCTCGATAAACCATGTGCTGAGCCCTGAAACTGTGACATCATATCCGACCACCCATAGGACTCTGGCGCCTGCGAGCTAGTAGCATCAGTCGGCACATATGAGGGTCAATCAGTAAACTACGCACCAATCCCCTCTATGTCACCCTACTCCTCTGATCCAATCTCCTGCCCCTACTCTTGTCCTTGCTCCATCTCATCTCCCTCCTCTGGATCACTCTCTGGTTCCCCTTGTACTTTCATCTTTAGGATCGAGGTTTTACTGATAGGTCTAGACCTGTCCATATCCATGTACTCTCCATCCAAGGGAACATCAAAATGTCTAATCACCAAGGTTAGGAACTTCCCATATGGTAGGTTCCCATCAGATGGGTTCTGTGCATGGTATAACATGGCCTGCAGCAGTAGATATGGGAGGTTGATCACTGGACCCCCCTTACCGGCTCGCAATAGACAATAGGTGATGTAAGCCCTCAGCATAGAGATACTACCCCTGTTCCCGCCCTTCGGGTAGATGTTATATGAAATGCATCTACTAATAATCTGGGCACTAGGCTTATATTCCCGCCTCAGACTTAGGGACCCTCTTCGAACCAGTCAAGGCCTTAAAGACCCTTCTCCTAGTCTCCAAGGAAAACATATCTGAGATGTCTATCTTGGGCTTGTAGTAACATCTCTCGCCAAAGTCAGGCAGCCCTAGGATCTCCTCCAAGATGGTAGTGGTAAGCCTAATATCCACACCCTTCACCCTAGTCTCCAAGCCGAACTCTCGTGCCCCAGATGGCACAAGGTTACAATAGAAGTACTGAACCAAGTTTGGGTAGCATGGCTCAATAGGCGACAACATGGATGCCCTGCCTAGGATATTAAACCTAGAATACAAACTGTATGGGTGGAAGTCATCCACCTATACCAATCTTCCATTTACTATGCTGAACTTGGACCAATCCCTAGAGTGTTCATACCTAGAAAACCAAAACCGGTCGAATTTTGGCTCCTCTGAGGAAGAATTCTCTTTGGTTGAGGCCAGTGGCACTGTAGAGGATGAGGAAGGCTCAGGATCTGACCGCAACCTCTTGTGTGCTACGGATTTCCTCACCATGCTATGCCTTGTAGACATGGTGCTGTAAAAAGAAGAGGATAAAAGTAATTAGGGCAAGAGAAATCTTGGGATTCAAGCAAAAGAAACCTAAATCTGTGGGCAGCAGTACAAAACAAGAGAAAATCGCAAGAAACTTACCCTAGGATGGCGTGGGTGCGCGGAAGACTCGTGCAAACACGTGGCTTTGGCAAGGGAGATGTCGAAATAGCCCTTGGAGCTCTGCCCTGGGTGTTTGGAAGGCTGTAGAAATCAAATGAGGTGAAAATGACCTATTTCGGACTGAAATAGGTTGGGTCCCGATTCTTTGGGCGATGCACTGGGCGATGTGCCTAACGCCCAGAGATATCGTCCAGAGAATGAATTTTTGTTGTTTTGACATAAAAGCATATGGACTTGTGGGTTTCACCTAAAAACAGCATAATAGACCTAAAAACATTGATTAAATAATTATGTGAATAAAAAAAATATTATATAATAATTTAAATAATTAATTAATAATACATATTATTGGTTGAACAAGGCAAGAGTAGGTTATTTCATAAGGTTAGACTATCAAAGTGAGAGATAAGGTGCATGGGAATTTCAATTTTCTCTTTTCTTTATTTGGTTAAGAATAAATATATATATATATATATAAATAAACAAAAGAAAAATAATAGAGTGTACTTTAATATTAAATATTATGTGCCTATTGTCATGTAAGTACGAACCATGGTTGAGTGATGCTATGCAAACTCAAACATAGGTATGTGGGTATGTTGTATTATGTAAATATGGAATCTTAGGGAGCGTGGACCCTACCAAACCCGTAACCTAGATCAACTAGGAATAGAACCTATTACGCTACTGAGTGAAATTTGAGCCTCGTAGGTACCAAGACACCTTGCGCAACCTTGAGCTGACCTAATTACTTCCTGCTCATGCCATTTAATTTACCGATAGTACTGTACTTAATTCTTGTGATTAAGTGACCATAGTGGCTTGATACTTAGAACTTCTTCATGGCAGGACCTTGCTGTGTTGTTCGGGCTTGGAAGACCCAAACAACATGCGATATATTAGGCGACTGAGGAGGAAACTGATCCGGATACGTGAGATACAAGCCTATGCTGAGAACCAGTTGGTAGTTTACTTAGCTCTTGCAGACACTAGTGGACCCGTGGGTCGAGCCATTTACCTATCCCTAGCAGATGAGGTTAGAGGTGACATAGCATATCTTTACTTGGAGACTTTTATCACCAGTTGGCAGTTGCAGAGGCTTGCCTGCTAGACACAGGTACATAATTAAGAAGATTGTTATTTAAATTAAATTAAAGATAACATCATGCATAACATGGCATAACACACTCCTCCAACATGAAACGAATAACAAGGAATAAGAACGGAGTAATAAACAAATACTACACCTTGCTGGGATGACAACATAACTTTCACTGGAACTGTGGAATAGGTAATGTACATTTGTTAACTAGGAACTGCTTTTTGACCTCGATAAGAAGTGATGGATCATTGAACGAGTTACTTTTTCCAGAAAAGCAGCCATGGTCAACACAAGAACTAAACGAGGTGGTCGTTGAGGAAGATGCCCTCGAATTATCCCGGAGGTTGAGCTTCCAAATGGAACCGAAGCTCAAAATTTTGAAGTGTTGGCTACTTCGCCGAGGGCACCAATGGCTACTCAAGCCACTGCTGCGGCACCTCAGCCAGGTGTAGCAGCTGGTGAGGTGAATGCCTTCATGACCACTAAGATGCGGACCATGCAGCAACAATAGGAGCTGTTGGGCTAGATGTCTACACAATTTGGGCCATGATGCAAGAACGTGTGGCACCACCTCCACCACCTAACCGGCTCATACTTTTCCCACCACCTGTGCCTCAGCACTTAGCGAAAAGCTCTACCGCCAAGGTGATGGAGAGGTTCAAGAAACTCCAACCACCCGTGTTTTCCAAGTTGAATTCTGAGGCAATGCAGCCAAAACAATGGATTAGTGCCTTAGAGAAGGCATTTAATGTGCTTAAATGCACAGATGTGCAAAAGCTGATTTGTGCGGGTTATCAGCTACAGAACGAGGCTGAAGCTTGGTGGAAGGCTACCAAGCCAAATCTTGAAGCCGCTCATCCAAATCCTACTTGAGAGCAATTCAAAGAGGTTTTCTTCAAGAACTACTTCCCAGAGAGCTTTAGGGAGAGAAAAGCTGAATTCTCTGCACTTGTGCAAGGAACCAAGTCGGTGCTGGATTATCAGCAATGATTCAAAGATCTGTTCCATTTTGCTCTGAAACACCTGAAGGGGGAAGTAAGTAACACGAAGAAGTTTAAGAAGGGACTTAAGCCTGAGATCGGGTCAGTCTTGTCAATTATGGACATTCGGGATTATGCTTAGATGGTCGACAAGGAGAAGACTATGGAAGATAGATTGAAGGAGAAAGAAAAAGAAAGCTACAACGTTGCCCGAATTGGGCAAGAGGCCAAGCAACTACCAGAACTTCAGTTGGCCGAATAAGGTTTTTCGAGGAGCTAGTTCGAGCCCTAATCCAACTCCATACCGTAGGCTAGATGTGGGTCAGAACCCTTTTCGCCCCACTTACACTCGGCCTGCCCAACCAACTATAAGTCAAGCGACAACAGCAGCTTCACCAGTCCAACCAGCTACAAGCCAAGTAAGCCAAGTAAGCCAAGCCTCATCACCGACTGTTTCGCCCGACAAGTGCTACGTGTGCAACAAAGTAGGACACATGGCCAAAGAATGTATGCACCGTAGATACAACACTTATTCGCCAAATCAGTCCTATGCTAGACCTTTTCAGCCACTGGACAATCGAACGCGGGGAAAGGTATTCGCACTAACAAATGGAGGAAGCGGAGGTGAACCCCGATGTAATGACAAGTCCACTAAATACTACTAAATTGTAGGGAATAGCCTATGGAATGTGAAACCTGAATTTTATACAAACCCTAGGTACCCTGAATGTCTCAACCATCCCCGCACGAGTACTATTCGACTCGGGCGCATCCCACTCTTTCATTTCTACTACCTTTACGAGTAGGATGACTGATCAACTTAGTAGTCAACACGCCGACGAGTAAGGTCGTGAGCCTGAAGGAAGTCTACGACCCCTGTCAGGTAGAAATTGGTGGGAAGAACCTGACCGCACATTTGATAAAGTTCGATATGAAGGACTTTGACATAATACTAGGTATGGATTGGCTATCCGCCTATTGAGCAAACATCATGTGTGCGAAGAAGAAGATAATATTCAAGTTAGATGATGGGTCGGTTTTCACCTACCAAAGTGAACCGATGCGGAAGCCCAGAAGAATAACCTTATCCTCCCTGGCACAGAAGTTGCTGGATGAAGGATGTCAAGGCTTTTTGGCCACTGTAATGGACATTGAGGCAAAGATAAAGCCGTTGGAGGAACTTAACATCGTCAGAGAATTTCCTGATGTCTTTTCAGAAGATCTGACTCAGCTACCGCCCGATCGCAAGATGGAGTTCCCGATTGATCTAATTCCTGGTGCAGCACTGGTATCCAAGGCACCATATCGAATGGCACCTATCGAGCTGAAAGAACTATAGGTCCAACAACAAGACTTGTTGAAGACAGGTTTTATACGACCTAGCATGTCTCCCTGGGGAGCACCCGTGCTATTCGTAAAGAAGAAGGATGGTAGTATGCCGTTGTGTATCGACTATCGTGAACTAAATAAACTAACGATTAAGAATCGATACCCGTTGCCACGCATTGATGACCTATTTGATCAGCTATAGGGAGTAAGAGTTTTCTCCAAGATCGATCTTAGGTCTGGACACCACCAGTTGAAGATCAAGAGTGGCGATATTCATAAAACGGCATTTAGAACTCGATACAGATATTATGAATTCCTAGTCTTATCGTTCGGGTTAACTAACACCCCAGCAGCATTCATGGATATGATGAATAGAGTATTCCAAGATGTGTTGGACAAGTTCATCATCGTATTTATCGATGACATTTTGGTGTACTCCAAGAGTGAAGAAGAGCATGCTCGACAGCTTACCTTCGTGTTGCAACGGTTGCGGGAACACCAACTGTATGCCAAGTTCAGCAAGTGTGAGTTTTGGCTTCACCAAATTGGATTCTTGGGGCACATCATCACCAAGGACAGCATCAAGGTAGACCCAGACAAAGTGAAGGCAGTTCTCGAGTGGGAGACTCCGAAGAATGCCACTGAGATTTAAAGTTTTTTGGGTTTGGCTGAATATTACCATCGATTTATTGAGAATTTCTAGCACATCTCGGCGTCCATGACGAAGCTAATAAAGAAAGGTGCAAAGTTTGAGTGGAATGAGGCTTGTGAGAAAAGTTTCCAAGAATTGAGAAATCGATTGGTAATGGCACTAGTTTTGACTATTTCGGATGGCACCGGAGGAATGGTGGTATACACTAACGCATCAAGAACAAGATTGGGTGCAGTCTTAATGCAGAAAGGTAAAGTGGTTGCCTATGCCTCAAGACAGTTGAAGGAACATGAAAAGAACTGCCCCACTCATGACTTAGAGTTGGCCAGCGATAGTGTTCGTGTTGAAGATATGGCAACATTACCTTTACGGTGAAAAGAGTGAGATCTTCAGTGATCACAAAAGTCTGAAGTATTTCTTCACCCAAAAGGAACTGAACATGAGACAGAGATGGTGGTTAGAATTGGTGAAAGACTACAACTGTGAGATTCAATACCACCCTGGTAAGGGCAACATAGTGGCGGATGCGTTAAGCAGAAAATCATAGACTGCATCTTTCGCTTCTTTGGTGATAAGCGAGCAACTGCTAGAAGAAGCACGAAAGTTTGACCTAGAGCTAGTGATCGAAGGAACGGCTATGCAGCTAGCAGCCATGGATATACAGCTCTCAATATGAGAAGAGATAATTGAGAAGCAACCTCTTGACCTCGAATTGGCAAAGATAATTTGGGAAGTGCAGCATGGTGTCCATAAGGACCCAGACTTTTCACTGGCCCATGATGGGGCATTGAAGTTCAAAAATAGACTATACGTGTTTGACGATTATGAGGTACAAGACCGAATCCTTAGAGAGGCACACAACTCACCCTATTCAATCCACCCTGGAAGCACAAAGATGTACAAGGATCTGAAGAAGTACTACTGGTGGATCAGGATGAAGGAAACCATAGCCATATACGTGTCCGAATGCCTCACCTGCCAGCAAATAAAGGCAGAGAGACACCGATCGTATGGATTGTTGCAGCCACTCCCTATACCTGAGTGGAAGTGGGGAAGAATTACCATGGATTTTGTGACGAATTTACCCAGCACCAGGAAAGGGACGAACACAATCTGGGTGATTGTAGATGGACTAACAAAGGTGGCTCACTTCATTCCCATTAGAATAAACTATTCGATAGAAAAGCTCGCCCAATTATACATTGAAAATATAGTCCACCTAGACAGCGTGCCTATCAGCATTGTATCTGATAGGGATCCTCTATTTACCTCAAGGTTTTGGAGTAGTCTACAGATGGCACTGGGATCTCAACTAAATCTCAGTATGACTTTCCATCCTCAGACGGACGGACAGTCCGAAAGGACAATCCAGACTCTGGAGGACATGTTCAGAGCCTGTATATTGGAAATGAACGATAGTTGGGATGTCCACATACCTTTGGTGGAATTTGCATACAACAATAGCTACCACTCCACCATTGGCATAGCACCGTATGAAGCTCTTTATGGTCAGAAGTGTCGGACCTCGTTGTATTGGGACGGGGTTGGAGAACGGAAGTATTTTGGGCCTGAAATGATATAAGCAACCTGTGAGAAGGTGGATATCATTAGAGAGAAGATCAAAGCTGCCCAATCAAGACAAAAGATTTATGTTGATAATCGGAGGAAGAATATTGAATTTAGAGTCGGAGAGAAGGTATTCCTCCGAGTGTCTCCAATGAAGGGATTGCTACGCTTCAACAAGAAAGGCAAACTGAGCCCCAAGATTCATTGGTCCCTATAAAATCCTCAACAAAGGGGGACCCATAGCATACCAGCTGGCATTATCGCCTTCCTTGTAAGGCATCCATGATGTTTTCCATGTGTCAATGCTAAGAAAGTACATCAACAACCCGGCAAATGTACTCTCAACTGAACCTGAACAGTTAGATGTGGATATGACCTATGAAGAACAGCCTACGGATATATTGGACAGAAAAGAACATAACCTCCATAACCACATGGTCACATTCGTCAAGTTTTGATGGGGAAACAATCCCATAGAGGAAGCATCGGGGGATCGCAAAGGGGAAATGCAGGAAAAGTATCCCCAACTCTTCGAACTACAAGGTAAGCAAATTTTGAGGATGAAATTTTTGTAAGGTGGGGAGAAATGTCAAACCTGCCCCTGACTAGATGGGAATTTGAATGAAGAACAGGAAACCCCGGCCAATCATCCAAGCACTCTGTGGAGCATCACACGAGTAGCTGACCCTATGAGAATGACCTCCTACATACCTGCCAAGAGGTAGATTGCAGTTCCATGCTACTGCACTGCACACAGCATAATGTATAGCCTGGACTCTAAGTATTCTCTCTCCTCCTCATAAATGTGGGGCCCATACCTGAAATGGGGTGCATTTGACCCTGGGTGAGGTGTAGGTGTAAGGCCCAAGCCCCTGTGCAAGCCTAATGTGAAACAGCCTTACTATATTCTCTAGGTGATGCACTGGGCAATGCACACATCATCTAATGAATTGCCCAGAGTTGTAAAAATGAGTAGTTTAATCAGCAGGTGTGTGGGGACCACCCATACTGGCCATGAACACTCTCCAGAGGTAGAAGGGAGTCTTGGGCACCATAAAATACCCTTGGACCCCTATGGACCCCACCAGAGTGCCCAGAATGATTGAGAATCAGTCTAAAAATGCATTCTTGAAAGTGGGCCCAGGCTGCCAAATAGGCCTTAGTAGAGGCTGATCTATAAATAAGGGACCCCAGCCCTGAAATAGAACCTTATATCACTGTTCAAATCATGGGAGAGAAGAGAAGAGAGAAAAGAAAGAAAACAAAAGGAGAAGAAGAAGAAGGAGAAGGAGGGAAGAGCTTACCCCTGCCTCCAAGGTCAGCTTCAGTAGCCTACCAGACCAGTTCAGGTATAAAAAGCCATGTCTTTACCTGCTGCCTTTGCAGGTTCACTATTCTTCTCCATAGGTCTAAGTGTTTTGGAAGCATTTCTGGTCATGGACTGCCCAGATCACCTGGGGGTTGCCATGTACCACCTCAGATCCAACATGCAAACATGTTGCATGGAAGATCTAAGGGATATTCATGTCTTTTTTCTATTGTTTTATACTTGGGACCGAAATCCATCTCTGTGCTAGATTGCACTACACTGTTGCACCAGAAACAGGTAGTTTGGGCTTGGATCTATGCACATAGGCTGCTCTCAGCCTAACCCTGTGTTGCAGCAGCCTCAGACCACCCTATTTTACGTAGGATCACCCTTGCATGCAGCCCAATCTAAGGCCATATGCTGAAACACAGCTGGGTTACTATTCACTGGGCTGTTTAGACAGCTCTGGCTGCCAAGTGGTGAGCCCAGGTTATGATCCATGTGGACCACTACAAACTACTCCACATGGGGTCCACAGTGATGTAACATGCAAAAGGGGTCGACTATGGCACTGCCTGTGGTGCAAAACCCAAGAATTTGAGCCTGTTCACGTTCTAAACAGGCTCTGGGCGATGCACACATCACCTAATGCAAGGCCCTGAGAATTAAAAATGGCTATTTTGCAGATCTAAGTTTGGGGGCTTCCACAAATGGACTGTAAGCAGTGTAAGGAGGTGATAAATGACCAAAATACCCCTCCTCACATCCGTCCACATTTATTTGTACCTTGGGTACCCAAGTGGGCCCTACTGGGCTTGGAAACCCTATCTGTGTTGGTCCTGCAGCACTGCTGACCTGGGGACTGTGTTGTAAGACTGTTGGGACCAAAAACCATGTACTACAGTGGTAAAATACCATACTGACCCTGAACCTCATTCTCCAGATGATGCACCGGGACATAGACCCAAAGCCCAGTGCAAGACCTAGAGAATTCCAAGTGATATCAGACTGAGCACCGAGTCAGACCAGTGAGCCTAGACCAACACTAGGACATCCAAAAATAGTTTGCACATTAAATAACACATGTCTGATTTGACACTTTACAATTTGACCCCGCACTCGAGGTGCATTGCCAGCCCGCAGCCAAAACTGAAACAGCAACTGATCTTATAGAACCAGGCCAAGGTGAGTGGAATGTCATCGTGTATGTACATGTAACATGAATAATATGCTGAAATTAAACTTTTATAATATTAATACTGTGTTATATGTTTAATTCAAATCTTATGTATTCATTACAACATTGTGTTGACTGTTGGATAACTCTGCTTGAATATTCTATGCTGGTTGTGAATGCTAGACTAGATGTCGTTGTCAGCTTGGAAATGAGGCCTGCGATAGCCCATAGTATGGGATACAGTTGACACTGCCCGACTCATAAGATGCTATATAGACATGGGGTTAGAGTTTCTTCACCCGTGTTACGCACCCTTACCAACAGGGGTTAAGGTGTTGGATACTTGTGAGACTGATCGTATATATGAGCTATATGTCGGGCTTTAATCCAAAAAAGAAATGAAAAGAGAAAAAGGGACGGTTACCTCATAGGTTAATCATAGAGGGCTGGTCGCGCTGACCTTGGTGAACGAATGTGGGAGCTGACTGGTGCTCTCCGACAACTCAATGGGTGTATCGCGAGAAGGGGTTAAAAGCCTGCACCAGGGATGCATGTATTGGGGATTGTAGTAGCAGTAACCTGCCCTAGTTGTGATGTTCTGTCACACCCCAAACCACCCCCTCGGAGGATTAGGTAGGTGACTCGAATTGCGTAACGACAATCCGCCAAATCCCAAGGATCTAGAAGTAGTTAATACAATTACGGTCCCACATTCATAACATAACTACAGGTAAGATCAGAGTGCTGCAGATAATCTACAATGATAACAAAAAAGAAAGCATAGCGATACTGGAATGATGATGATGATATATATATATATATATACATAAGTGAGTTCTGATACACTCCTTCCCAGTACAACCCACAACTGAAAGATAAAGCTGATAAAAGCTAAAAGGAAATACATACATATATATATATATATATATATATATATATACAGGGTGAGATAACTCGACCCTGGTGTGGGCTTCCCACATGATATGCAAGTCCAGATTATTTAATTAGCCACCTAACAATACAACTAAGTCAGGTTAGTGCTACTACAATCCCCAATACATGTATCCCTGGTGTGGGCTTGGTTACCCTTTCCTACGATACACCCATTGAATTATCGGAGAGAACCAGCTGGCCCCAGCATCTCCCTAACCAGGATAGCCCGATCGGTCCCCTGGATTAACTCTTGTGAGGTAACCGGCTTAATATAATCTCACCTTTCGGTGCTTCCTGACATGTAATTCGAGGATGAACTTTATGTGTGGCATATAGACAAAAATTCAGCTTTTGTTGCTTCCCAAGCTTGTAGCCTGAGGCTTCCCAGCATATTTGCCCTGGGGCATCCCAGTTGTGCTGAGGCTTCCCTACGTAAATGCCTCTAGGGTTTTACAGTAGTCCTTACAGTTATCTAACACCTTAAACCCTGTTGGAAAGGGTGCGTAGCACGGGTGATGAAACTCTAACCCCATGTCTATATGGCATTGTACGAGTCGGGCGGTGTTAACCGTATTCCATACTATAGGCTACCACCGGCTTCGTTTCCAAGCCGACTACGGCATCTAGTCTAGCATTCACAATCATCATGTAAAAATCACAGTGTTGATCAACAGACAATCAATGTGTAATGATTTTGAGTAATTGAACAGAATTTAAATAACACAACATTTATAATTTAAGAATTTAATTGCCGGCATAATAATACAGTTACACATACATACACGATAATATTTCACTCACCTGGGTCTGGTTCTAGGAACTCAGTTGCAAATTCAGTTTCGGCTGCAGTTTGGCTGTAGGCCTCGAGCGTGGGATCAAATCCTAGATATAAATCAGAAATTTGTCATTTAATATTCCAAACTATTTTTGGATGTCCTAGGGTTAATCTAAGCTCACTGGGTTGACTCGGTGTATAGTTGGTCATCACTTGGAATTCTCTGGGCCTTGCACTGGGCCTTAGGTCTATGTCCCGGTGCATCATCCAGAGTTGGTGGCTTAGGGGTAAAATGGTCATTTATTACATTAGTACATGTTTCTAGGTCATAATAGTTTTACTGTGCTGTCCCCAACTTGACAGTGTTGCAAGACCATCACAGACGGGGTTTCCAAGTCCTGTGGGGCCCACTTGGGTTCCCAAAGCACTCATACACATGGACAAATGTGGGGAGGGACATTTAGGTCATTTCTCACCTCCCTACACTGTATTGTGGCCCTAGGGTGAGGAGCCCCAGGTCAGAGCATCAAAACAGCAAGATTTCCTTCACTAGGCGATGTCTCTGGGCAATGTCTGCATCGCCTAGAGATTGCAAAATCAGAATCAGGCTAAGATTCCAAGGTTTTGAACCATGGGCAGTGCATGGACCTTCTCCTAATGCATGCTAGATCATCTTGGATTCCCAGGGGCATACTTTACACTGGTCCTTGTGGATTTTCAGTCAGGCCCACCACTTGGCTGCCAGAGGCTGCCGAGATAGCCCAGTGAATAGTAACCCACGGTTTCTTCAGTTACAAAACTTGGTTTTAGCTACATGCAAGGCTGGATTTAGGTGTAAAATGATAATCCAAGGTTGTTACCACTTAGGGTTAGGTTCCATGCAGCCAAGATGTGAAATCAGGACTCCAAACAGCATGTTTTCAGTGTAACTTAGCAGTGTAGCCAGGCATAGCTCTGGTTTCGGTTCCAGAGGCAAGAACAGATCTGTAAAAGATCATATAAACCTCAGATCTTCCATGCATCATGCTTGCATGGCAGATCTGAGATGGTCCATGGCAGCCCCCAGCTGTTCTGGGCTGCCAATGGCTAGAAACTCATCAAAACCTCAGAGATTCAAAGAGGAAAATAGTAAATCATCAAGGCAGCAGGTAGAGTAGGGTTGTTTATACCTGCATAGGTCTGGGGTGGCACGAAATCAGGGCTCAAAGGTGTAGGCTGCTCCCTCCTTCCTCCTTCTCTTTCTCTTTTCTTCTTCTTCCTCTCTTTTCTTCCTTTTCTTTCTTCTCCCTTCTCCCATGATTTGAACAGTAGCCAAGGGTCTAAAATGAACCCAAGGCACTGGTATTTATAGCCCAGCCCATGACTAGGGTCTGTTTGGCTGCTAAGGTCTATTTCCAAAATGCATTTTTTACTACATTCACAGCCATTTTGGTCATTCTGGTGGGGTCCACAGTGATCCAAGGGTATGAGGTGGTCCCTTAGACTCCCCTCAACCTATGGAGGGTGCTCATGTCCAATATAGGTGGTCCCCACAGAATAAATCATTAAAATAATGTAGTTTTGCACTCTGGGCGATGTCTCTGGGTAATGTTTGCATTGCCCAGAGAATTCAGCAAGGCTGAAACTCTGTGGGCTTGCACAGGGGTTTGACCCAGGGTCAGGGCCTTGTACCCACATGTCACTTAGGGTCTTTTACACACATTTCCAGGGGTGGGACCCACAGTTATGAAGAGGAGAGAGAATACCTGGAGTCCAGGCAATACATTATGCTATGAGCTGTGCAGTTGCAAGGGTCAGTTGTCCATCTTCTGACAGGTATGTAGGAAGACATGCACAGGGTTTCTTCATCAATTTCAATCACTGGAGTGATACTCCACAGTGTGCTTGGATGCCATGTCTGGGGTTCCTGTCCTTCAGTCAAGATTCCAGTCAGTTAGGGGCAGGGTTTGACATGTTAGGTGGCTAATAAATAACTGGACTGCATTTTCATGTAGGATCCATATGATTGTGGTTGCATATGCATGCATGATGATATGTTTCATTCACGGGCTCAGTGGGGCTCACACTCTATTATATATGCTTTTCTATTAGATGATTGTACAGGTGGATGTCACTGTGGCAGGGAGGCTCGTTACACGGAGGAGAGCCTTGGTGGTTATGACCGTATTGGTGTGGACCCCGATGGAGGTTGTGCTAATGGTCCGGGTGTTCTCGATGACTACTGAGGACTGACCCTGAAGGGTACTGATGTGGACATGATGCTGCTTTTTTATCTTGAGGACTCCTTTTTGACTTTGTCTGGAGTTTATCCCCGTCTCTATTTTTAGTTTTCTTACTTCCTTTTTGGGGCTTGAGTTACCTCGCCATGTGTATATTTTTTTTTTATTTCAGCTGATGTATATATTAGTTCCTACTGTTCTGTTTGTGGGTATGTGTGGGGGAATGAACAAACCTACTTATGTATATATCATCTTTTTCCGTACCGCTACGTTTCTTTTATTTTTCAATGTATATATAGTTTTTCTGTAGCACTCTGAGTTACATGTTGTATTACTATGGATGTATGTCTATGAATGGATTAACTGCTTCTAGATCCGTGGGATTTTAGCGGATTGCCGTTTTACAATTCGGGTCACCTACCTAATCCTCCCAGGGGTGGTTTGGGTTGTGACATTTATTATTATTTATTTATTTATTTATATTATTATATTATATATAGTTTTTATTCACATAATCATTCAAATGCTGCAATTATGTTAATCATGCCCACATAAGGTGGAAACCATAAGTCTATAAACAAATATCTCAAAACTGCTGAAATTTCCATTCTCTGGGCAATTCTTTGGGCGTTTGGCCCCATCGCCCAGTGCATCGCCCAGAGAATCAGGGCCCAGGCTATATTAGTCCGAGAGTTGTCATTTTCAACTCGTTTTCAATCCTAAGTCTTCCAAACCCCTAGGGTAGAGCTCTAGAGGCTTCCTTGACTATTTCTACACCAAATTCACGTGTTTTCACGAGTCCTCCGTGCATCTAAGCGAATCTAGGGTAAGTTTCTTATACTTTTTCTCCCTTTTTGGACTGCTGTCCACATTTTCCTTTCTTTTTGTTTGGAGTCACAGATTTTATGCCCTAATTTGTTTTTATTTTTCTTTCTTGCTTGCAGCACCATGTCCACAAGTGGCAGACATAGTACAGCGAGGAAGGCAGTGACCCGCAAGTGGCTGCGGTCTGATCCCGCACCTTCTTCACCATCTACGGTACCCGCTGCCTCACTAGGATAGGATTCCTCGCCCGAAGAGCCAGAGTTCGATCACTTTTGGTTCTCTAGATTTGAGCACTCGAAGGACTGGGCGAAGTTCAAGTCCAAGAACATAGTGAATGGGAGGATGGTGCAAGTGGATGACTTCCACTAGTATGGGCTATATGCTAGGTTTAATGCCCTAGGCTGGGCATTGATGTTGTCACCCACACAGCCATGCTACCCGAACCTGGTTCGGTATTTTTATTGCAACCTCGTACCATCTGAGGTGCAAGGATTTAGTTTGGAGAGCAGGGTGAAGGGAGTTGACATGAGGTTCACCCTTGCCATCTTAGCAGATATATTGGAACTGACCAACACAGGCGATAGATGTTATTACAAGCCTCGGATAGATATTTTCGACATGTTTTCTCTGGAGACTAGGAGGACGGTCTTCAAGGCATTGACTAGGATAGAAGGGGTTCCGAAATCTGAGGCTGACTACTAGCCTACACCTAGGATCATTAGCAGATGTATCTCCTACCATATTTATCCGAAGGGCGGTAACCGGGGTAGTATTTCTATGCTTCAGGGGTACATCATATACTGTCTGTTGGGGGCTTGTAAGGGGGTTCCAGTGATTAACCTTCCATATTTGCTTATGCAGGTGATGCTATACCATACGTAAAACCCATCTGATGGGAACCTACCCTATGGGAAGTTCTTAACCCTAGTGTTTTAGTACTTTGGAGTTCCACTGGCTGGAGAGTACACAGATGGGGACAGGTCAAAACCCATTAGCAAGACCTCGATCCAGAAAATGAAGATGCAGGGGGAGCTTAAGAGCGATCCTGAGGGTGGAGAGGAGATGGAGATGGAGCAGGAGCAGGAGGTTGGTTTAGATGAGCAGGGTGATCCAGAGGGTACTGGGGCACAGTTTGCAAATCTGCCCTCCTATGAGCCGACCGGTCTACTAGTTCCAGGTGCTAGAGTCCTATGGGTGGTCCGATATGATGGCACAGTTTTAGGGTCTCCGCACCCAACTGACATAGATGTTGACGCGAATGGATCAGGGATTCACTTCCCTGGAGGGGAGAGTAGGTTCTGTGGAGCAGCGCCTAGACTTTTGGGACTCCTACTATCGCGTCAACTCCCGACAGACTCAGCCTCCATCGAGCGACATACCCCCCCAGGAGTAGCCTTCCAGCACCAGTTCATATTTTAGCCTGACTTGATGTAGTTCCTCTTTTTTTTTTATCATGGATTATGTAGTTTTTTTTTTATTCAATTCTTGCAGATGTATTTGGAAGTAGTACTTCCATTTTGAACTCTATGTAGTGGCCTCCACCACAGTTGACTTAACTTTTATTAGAATTTAACGTGTGTGTTCTGTCTCTTTATTTACATTCACCCCTATAGCTTTTAATTATTACATGTTTTATTTTCTTGCAGTTTATTATTCATATTCTGCTGTTTGTGAATGTAGAAAGAGCTTCTCGCTCTGATACCAAGCTCTGTCACACCCCAAAACCACCCCCTAGGAGGATTAGGTAGGTGACCCGAATCGCATATTAGCAATCCGTCAAATCTCACGGATCTAGAAGCAGTTAATCCATTCATAGACACACATCCACCAGAATACAACATGTAAAACTCAAAGTGCTGTAGAGAACTACATTTACATTAAAACATTTGAGAAGTGTAGCAGTACAGGAAATGATAATATGTACAATATTGTGTCTGAACATTCCCTCTCTCACTCCTACAGAAAGAATAGTAGTAACTACCATATACAACTTTTAAACAAAAGAAAATATATACAGGGCAAGGTAACCCGAGCCCTAAAAAGAAGAAAGCTAAAGGTAGAAACGGGGAGAAACTCTTGTCAAAAATGAAAAGGAGTCCCCAAGATAAAAAGTCAATAGTAACACCCTTCATAGGTCATCTTTAGCAATCACGGAGAACACACACACCAATGGTATGACCTCCGTCGGGGTCCACACCAATATAGTCATAACCACCATGGCTCTCCTCCGGGTAATAAGTCTCCCCGCCACAGTGACATCCACCTGTAGGATCATCTAATAGAAAAACATATATAACAGAGTGTGAGCTCCACCGAGCCCGTGAACGAAACACATCATCATGCATGCCAATACAATCACAACCATATGAGTTCTATATGAGGTGCAATTCAATTATTTATTAACCACTTAACATCACAACTAAGGCAGGTTAGTGCTACTATAATCCCCAATACATGTATTCCTGGTGTGGGCTTTTAACCCCTTCTTGCGATACACCCATTGAGTTGTTGGAGAGGACTAATCAGCTCTCCTAGCTTTCACAAAGGTCAGCCCGACCAGCCCTCTGTGATTAACCTATGAGGCATCCATCCATGTTCATCTCTTTTCTTTTTCCGACTTAAAGCCCATAATCACCTTTTCGGTGCAATCACAGTTCTTTTCTTTTATTTTCTATTCTCATTCATATGGTCACTCTCACAGGCATCCAACACCTTAACCCCTGTTGGTAAGGGTGCGCAGCACGGGTGATGAAACTCTAACCCAATATGTCTATATGGCATCATATGAGTCGGGTGGTGTCAACCATATCCATTACCTGAGATGGTAGGCTGCAAGAACTATGGCCAGATGCAGTAGCTCAGCTATGTTCCTCCTCCTTCCTCTTCTTGCCCTTCTCTTCTTCTCCTTCTCTCTCTTTTCCTTCTCTTTTTCCTCTCCTTTCTCTCTTTTCTCTCCTCCACGATTTGAACAGTGTAGAGGTTTTAATTATTGGCTGGGACTGCCTATTTATAGGCCAACCCTATTTAAGGTATGTTTGGCAGCCAGCCCCCTCCTCCAGAATGCATTTTTCAAACTGATTTTGGGCCATTCTGGCAACGCAGGTGGGGTCCACAGGGGTCCAAGGGTAGGTAATGGTTCTTAAAATTCCCATCTACCCCTAGAGGGTGTCCATGGTCTGTATGGGTGGTCCCCACATGTCTGGAGTCCAAAATAACCAATTCAGCCACTCTGGGCGATTGGTCAATTGCTCAGTGCCAGTGCATCACCCAGAGAATACAACAAAGCTATAATTTCTTTGTGCTTGCACAGGGGCTTGACCCAGGGCTTGGGCCTTGCACCAACATCACACCCAGGGCTTAACACATATCTTTTCAGGTGTGGGCCCCACATTTATGTGTAGGAGAGAGAATACCTGAAGTTTATGCAGTACATTATGTTGTGGGCAGTGCAACTGCATGGGTCTGCAATCCATCTTCTGACAGGTATGTAGGAGGACATCCTCGGGGGTTCTTCATTAAATTCAATCACTGGAGTGATACTCCATAATGTGTTTGGATGTCTTGTCAGGGGTCCCTGTCCTTCATTCAAAATTTCCAGCCAGTTAGGGGTAGGCTTGACACACTGGGCTTTAAAGCTCATCTCTTTATTGTTAAATGTTTTTACAGAGCAAGAAGCTAAGGACAAAGGAAAAGGAATTGTGATCGAGTAGGATCACTCATACTAAGGAAAACCTTTCTATTCTTTGAAGTTTAGTTAAGATTGATGTTATGGATGTTTAGATTTATGTTTGAACTATGTTTTAAGAATGTTTCACAGGATGATTGTAAATATTGTAGATAGATACCAACAAAGTTACTACCCAATGGATGGGTATTGGGGTTTATAAATGTTTATATGGTTTAACATTTTTAAGTTTTATTACCCCTAACCAATGGATGTTTCTGCTAAGACTCTATGGATTTTTATGTTATGGATCTTGATTGGATATATACGATGGTAGCGGAGCTTTTGACTCAACAAATGTTTATGATCCATGCATATTATGTAATTAAATGTGAATGCTTGAGTTTAACTTGCACGTACCCCAAATAGATCTAGCGTCATGGGCCCCACTAGGTCTAGGCATTTCGGGGGTATGACAAGACTTGGTATCAGAGTGGAGTTTAAGGGTTCTATAGACTTGTAACCTATTGGCATTGGACTTTAGAGTTGATTCTCTAACTTTTGATGTGTTTCATACTAAGAGGAAGGATGGAAAGTCAACCAGTGGCCACCTCTCAGTTAGAAGTTTATGCTGAGGATGTGCAAAAGTCCAAAACTGAGATCTATAAGAGGACCACATCTATGGGGCATAGGAAAGGGTGTGAAGGCCAGCAACCCCGAGTTCAGTGTCCCAGATGTAAAAGGAATCACCAAGCAGAGTGTTTACGAGGGACCTTTACATGTTTTATGCATATGGAGTCAGGCCATAATGCAAGGGACTATCCAAGTAGGAAGGCCTAGTAGAAACGAAAAGCAGAAGATGCTTAGGAGAAATAGTTAGACCAGGGCAAGAAAGAAAATGAGGATGATCAAAAGGAAAGAGCTACTGATATATGATTTTGATAGTAGTTCGAGATACTATTACAGAAGAGAGGGAAAACACCCAATCTGAGGGTGAAACATCAAAGAAGTTCAAGCCCAACAACTTTATAGGAAAGTGGGCTACGGATCAAAAGAGGAAAATTCAAGAGAAAGGACCCAAAGTTGATTGTTCCAAGTGTGGCAAGAGCTACAAGGGAGAATGTTTAATGGGAACCTCTATTTGTTTCAAATGTGGAAAGAGTGGACACTATGCTAGAGAGTGTAGGGCTGGTGGTAGTTTCCCAAGGAAAGAACGACAGGGAGGTTCAGGTAAGAAGATTACGGAGGACCAGGAGCAGAAGTTTTCTGGCATAGCTTATACCATGACCACCAAGGATGTTGAAGTTTCACCTTTAGTGGTGGAAGGTATATTTTCTTCCTATGTTATATATTATAATGCATGTTTAAAGAATGAATTTAATGAATGATAGACTATTAGTGGGATCCTTAGTGTGATACTTTATGATCATGATAATGACTTATTGTTACACCCACACCCATAATCCTAATTAATTATCCTATTCGTCCCTGTGAAGTGTAGATACCGCTACCCAATATGTTGGTGAGTTATTCGTGATGGTTGTCAAGCTTAGCTTCAAAGTCATCGACTTTGACACGGGTTTGCCTGTCAAAGAAAGGTTCCTCAATCGAAAATGGGGTAGATTCATCGATGATGACTTCCTCGACTTTCCTCCAAGTACAAGCCCTAAGAGTGAAGCATACCGGAAGGCACACCCTGTGTCGTGCCATATCGATACTTCATTCTCTGATGAGGTCAGCATCGCCGTTGGGAAACTCTTCGGGATCATGGGGCACACACCATGATGGAAGAAGGGTAAGTTACTGACCCTATCAAATACTAGTATTACCCTCTCCAGGTCTTTGATGTGCGGGCCAAAGCCCGGACCTTTTTTGATTGTTAAATGTCTTGTTCCTGCCTCGCGTAGGTTAGTGTTCACCAGAGGGCATGAGCCTTTAGAATGAACTATTGCAAACCTTAACAACATGAAAATCACCTTCTGGTCAAATTCTGTTACTCTGGCAGATTGACCCTTGTTTAATTAAAATAGCATAACTTCTTCATGCTAACCTAATTTTCTTTGATTCCAATTTTAGTAGAAACTAAATTCATATATATTCATTTTATTAGAAGGAACCATTGTCCAATTCTGCCTCCAGAGGATCTGAAATTTCACTTCAAGTTGCTATCATGGATTGAATTCTTCTATTCTGGCAGATTGACCCCTGTTCAGTTAAAATGAGATAACTCCACCATCTGAAGCTCGATTGTCTTGATTCTTGATTTTTTAGAAACTATACTCATAGGACTTCATTTTGTTAGAAGAAACCATTTTCCAATTCTCCCTCCTAGTGAGCTGAAATTCCACTTGAAACCAAAATTTTCCTGTTGTTGCTGTCTCTGGTCGATCCATACTAGTCGATCCGGATCAACCTCTTCGATCGACCAGTGCTGTTGTTGTGTGTATTTTTCATCTCTAATGTGTGGGGCCAATGTCTTGCACCCCAAATCATCTCCCCACACCAAAATTGACTCATGAAAACATTGCCCCGGCAATGTGACCATGTGGGGCTCATTTATATGACTATGCGCATAGAATAGGGAAAAAGAATGTGTTTTCATCCAAAACTACCCTAGCCAAACATACCCTAAGTTCCCTCTATATAAACCTAACCCTTATTTTTGAAATTCATTTCTTTCCCAAAAAGAAATGTTGGAGAGAGAGGGAGAAGAGAAAGAAGAGAAAGGAGGAAGGTAGAAGAAGAGAGCGCTTGGGTGCACTTGAACCTTGGAAATCCTAAGGTAAGTCTGCATCCCACGATTTTTCCCTTTCCACAGACCTCATTAAATTCTAGTTTTTCTAGATGATGAGTCAAATTATTAGCTTCCTTGACCTCTCATGTCTAATCTATCATGTATATGAGCTTAGGAACATGATTCACTAAGCATCCAGCCCAATATACTTGCTATTTGTATTTCTTTAAAGTTTCAGAACATGAAACCTCTCTTTAAGTTCTGATTCTTGTTCTTTTGTAGTTCAGATTGTCAATCTCTTAAACCCCATGCTCAATTCTTCTTGTATTCAAGCTCAGGAACCCAAATCCATAAACATGCAAGCCAAACCCCTATTTGATTGTTTCTTTTAAATTTCCAGAACCTGAAACCATCATGAATACCAAATGGCAACCATGGAAATAACCATCTAACATGTAAAATGATGTATATAAACCTTGGATTTGTAGGGTAGGACTCATTCCTTTACATGCATGTTAAATTCCTAAGTCAATAGCTTAAATCTGTAATGACTTAATTCAGCCCATTCCTATTCTGTTTGAATAATTTGGTATGTTTGATGCCAATCTGCAGCCATGCATGCTGGGTTAATGGAACATGAACCAAATCCATCATGCATGTTGAATCTCTCTTCAAGACCATGAAATTGGGTCAAAATGGATAGTGAAGGTGTTTGCTGATCTTGAATCCCAACTCACTTTGAGTAAAAATAAGTCAAATCCTTAGAAGACATCTATATTCTCGAGCTGTACATGCACTGGTCGATTGCCACTGATCTATTAGATGGACCAGTAGCAATCGACCACTACAAGAAACTTGAACCAGACTTGAACTTGATCAGCCCCATAGCCTAAAACATCATATGAGAGGCCATTTATGTAAACCAAATAGGAAACCATGCCTTGTCGCTACCTTAGGGTGACAGGTTGATTGGATCAACCAGTCCAATCAACAAGTACAGATCCTTGATTGAAAACTGACCAAACTGTATGGGAATCATTAGAACATCACCTAAGAGACCTCTGGTGGGAAGCCATGTTCAAAACCATAAAATCCTTTTCAGTTTTGTTGCTACCAGCCCTACTAGTCGATTGCCACTGGTCTATTGGATGGACCTATGCCAATCGACCACTGAAGCTGTCTTTCTAGAATTGAGTCTGGCCTTGGTTTAAAACTTAAACCAAGGGTACCCCTGGACTCCATAGCCATTTTCATATCTATTAATGTTTGCTTTTGATTTAAATAACCCTAGGCTATAACAACTTGCCCGGCGACGCGTATCGAAGTGCTTTTGAGGTCCGGCAGTCCTTCAAGCAAATAGATCTTAGCCAAGGTGAGTGGGTTTTGGGTAATTCTTTGAGTTTGTTTACATTATTAAACATATAATAGTTATGTTGTTCGTATCATTATCAAGCATATTGCATCTTGCATTTTATCTCTTACTTGATTGATGTGATGTTGATGTGGATTGTATATCTATACTTACATTGGGTTACGATGTCGGGTGGTACCGGTATCAGAACTAATAAACCCAAGATTATACGGACCAAGCAGGAGCTGCCACGTGTCCCGTCCAAAGGGTGGGCCACCCCAAAACCAGCTCATATACGAACCGTAAGAACACTCATAGACGTAGCCTACCCACGAGCGCGGCCTCCTCACCAGGCGCGACCTTCCCTTGGGCACGGCCACCCATAGGCGTAACCTCCTCTTGAGCGCGGCCTCCCACAGGCACGACCTCCCACAGGCGTGGCCTCCTCGTAGGCACGACCTCCTCTTGGGTGCAGCCTCCCCACGGGCTCGGCCTCCTCGTAGGCGCGACCTCCCCATGGCGCGGCCTCGCTGACCCCACCTAAGTGCCCAGAATGGTTGTGAATGCAGTAAAAAATGCATTCTAGAAATGGACCTTAATAGCCAAACAGACCTTAGTCAGGGCTGGGCCCATAAATAGCAGTGCCTTGGGTTCATTTCAAACCCTTGGCTACTGTTCAAATCGTGGGAGAGAAAAGAAGTGAGAAAAGAGAGAAAGGAGAGGAAGAAGAAGAAGAAAGAGAAGAAGGAAGAGAGGAGAAGCAGCCTTGCATCCAAGGCCTGATTCGAGCAGCCTCTGATCACTTCAGGTATAAAATCAAACCCCTGTGATGTTGTTCTTATGCTGCTACTATTCATCCTCTTGATATCTTTGTGTTCTTGATGAATATCTGGCCATTGGCAGCCCAGAACAGTTGGGAACTGCCATGGACTGTCCCAGATCTGCCATGCAAGTATGATGCATGGAGGATCTGAGGATTTTATGAGGTTTTACAAATCTGTTCATGTCATTGGAACCGAAACCTGGCTGTGCATGGCTGCACTGCCCAGTTACACTAATAGCTGGTTGTATGGAGCCCTGGATCCTTGTCCTGACTACATGGGACCAAACCCCAAGTGGTAGCAGACTTGAATCAGTGTATTAGACCTATAATCAACCTTGCATGTGACTAAAACCAAGTTTGGAAGTTGGAGAAATTGTGGGTTACTATTCACTAGGCTGTCTGGGCAGCCTCTGGCAGCCAAGTAGTGGGCCCAGTTGAAAATCCACATGGACCAAAGTGAAGATCACCCCTGGGGGTCCATGTCCATGATACCCTAACATGCATGGGGAAATGATTTGGTCACTGCCCATGGTCAGCAACCTTGGAAACTCAATCAGATCTCGTTTTTGCAATCTCTGGGTGATGCACTGGGCGATGCAGACATCACCCAGAGACATCACCCAGTGAATGGAATGTTGCTGTTTTGATGCTCTGACTTGGGGTACCTCACCCATTGGCCATGTAATTGTGTGGGAAGGTGGAAAATGACCTAAATGGCCCTCCCCATATCTGTTCATATGAATAAATGCTTTAGAACCCAAGTGGGCCCCGTAGGACTTGGAAACCCGCCTGTGATTGGTCCTGCAGCACTATCAAGTTGGGGACAGCACTGTAAGCCTAATGTTACCTAGGATCATGTACCAATACTATAAATGACCATTTTGCCCTTAGGCCACTATCTCTAGATGATGCACCGGGACATAGACTTAAGACCCAGTGCAGGGGCCAGAGAATTCCAAGGGAAGACCAATTGCACATTGAGTCAACCTAGTGAGTTTAGATCAACCCTAGGACCTCCAAAAATAGGTTGGAATACTAAAATGTCAATTTTTGATTTATATCTAGGATTTTATCCCCCGCTCGAGGCCTACAACCAGACTGCAGCCGAAACTGAATTTGCAACTGAGTTCTTAGAACCAGACCCATGTGAGTGAAATATTATCGTGTATGTATGCGTAACTGCATTATTTTGCCAACAATTAAGTTCTTAAATTATAAATGATGTGTTATTTAATTCTGTTCAGTTACTCAAATTACTACACAATGATTGTCTGCTGATCAATACTGTGATTCTTATCTGATGATTGTGAATGTTAGACTAGACGCCGTAGTCGGCTTGGAAATGAGGCCGGTGGTAGCCCTTAGTATGGGATACGATTGACACCGCCCGACTCATACGATGCCATATAGACATGGGGCTAGAGTTTCATCACCCGTGCTATGCACCCTTGCCAACAGGAGTTAAGGTGTTGGATAACTATGAGGACTACCGTAAAACCCTATAGGTGTTTAAGCTGGGAAGCCTCAGCACAGCTGGGATGCCCCAGGGCAGATTTATCGGGAAGCCTCGGGCTATAAGCTTGGGAAGCACCGAAAGGTGAATGTTTTTGGCAGAATGCCACATATGATGATTATGCACCGGTTTGGTGAATTGATATTGAGTTGGTTACCTCACAGGAGTTAATCCAGAGGGCCGGTTGGGCTGACCTGGGTAGGGAGATGCTGGAGCCAGCTGGTCCTCTCCGACAACTCAATAGGTGTATCGCGGGAAGGAGTAACCAAGCCCACACCAGGGATACATGTATTGGAGATTGTAGTAGCACTAACCTAACTTAGCTGTATTATTAGGTGGCTAATAATTAATCTGGACTTGCATATCATGTAGGATCATGTGGATTGTGGTTGCATGTGCATGCATGATGATATGTTTTGCCCACGAGCTCAGTGGGGCTCACACTCTGTTATACATGTTTTTCTTTTAGATGATTCTGCAGGTGGATGCCGCTGTGGCATGGAGGCTCATTACGAGGAGGAGAGCCCTGGTTATTATGATGATATTGGTGTGGACCCCGACGGAGGTCATGCCGATGATGCGTGCATTCTCGGTGGTCATTGATGAAGGCTAGTGAGAAGTTTACTTGATACTATTTATCTTGGGGACTCCTATGTGTTTTTGTTAGGAGTTTATCCCCATCTTGCTTGTGGTGCAGTCTTAGTTTTCTTTTTCTTTTTGGGGTTGAGTTATCTCACCCTGTATATGTATATGTATATATTTTCTTTGGCTTTTGTTTCTGTCAGCTTTACTCTTCAGGTTGTGGGTGTATGGGGTATGTATCAGGACAAACTTGTGTATATATGTTATCATCATTCCTGTATCGCTACGCTTTCTCTTTTGTTATTATAATTGTAGTTTATCTATAGCACTCTGATCTTGCTTATGGTAAAGTGATGAATGTGGGACCGTGAATGTAATAACTGCTTCTAGATCCATGGGGTTTGGCGGATTGCCGTTATGCAATTCGGGTCACCTACCTAATCCTCCCAGGGTGTGGTTTGGGGTGTGACAACCACATTTACCTTAGTGTTCTTATTTGGAAAGGTCTTCTTAGCAACCCCAGTTCATTGGCTGTTCAGAGTCATGCCTTGTTTAAGGTTCCCTTGAATCAAATCAGGAGGGCTCAAGGCATCTTCAACTTGCTGGCCCGCCTCAATCAAGGCCTTAAAGGTGGTCAAGGGTTGAGCAACAGATGAGTCTTATCAGACATTTGGAGGTTCTTGATGATCACCTTGATTTGCTCCTTCTTTGTAGGCTGGTCCCACATCAATGCAGCCTTGGATCTAAACCTCATCAGGTATTGAGTGAACCCCTCGTTAGCCTCTTGCTTAGTAGTTTTCAGATCTCGACGGGTCAACTCCATCTCAGTATTGTATGAATATTGGTTCTTAAAGGCTTTCACCATGTCATCCCAAGTGCGGGTTTGAGAAAAATCTAAGGATATGAGCCATCTCAAGGCAGGCCTAGTCAAAGACATTTGGAATGCTTGGCCCATCCGCTGTTCAAAAAAGTTTTGGATTCTCATCTGACCGACATATACCCTAAGGTGGGATCGTGGGTTACCATTTCCATCAAATTTCTTGGATTTCCACTTGAAACCTTTGAGTAATTATGCTTTAGGGAAGAAATGAAGTCTCTTAGATCTATCATCTGGTCTTCCACCCCTTTCACATTCTTCATGGCATGTTCTAGCTTCTCGACCTTTTGCTTCAAGAGTCGGGTTTCCATAGAGTCAATAGAAGGTTGTAGTCTAAAAGTGATGACCTCATCTTCTAAGGCCAAATTGGAGTTTTACGAGGAACCTCCATGAAGTCGAGTACAACTTTAGTCTGGACTAGATGGAACAAGGACACTAATCGACAGCTTGGTCACTAAACCCACTAAATGCTACATTTAGGTCTTGAGTTCCTCAATATTAGCGCGGATGGTTTCGTCAGCCATTTCTGATTCAAGGGGGCTTGAAATGTGAACTAGTCTTCTTCCGACCCTAGTACAACTAGTTGTAGAACCGGTATCTTGTCGTTCCGGAGTAATGGTTCCTAATGAAAGAAGGGTCACAATTAGACCAAAGGTAGGTTGAAAAAGAACTAGACCTATGGCGAACCTCATACTCCTAGTATGTCATTCCAAAGGAGGTATGATATGTAACATGATGCATAAACAAGTTCACAACAAGCATGCCAATCCCAAACAAGGGTTAGTAAGTGTAGTCGCTAAGTTGATCAAGTTCTAAGTTGGCCCAAATGTCAAAGGCCGCAATGTGACAAAGTGAGCCCAAGACAAGATCAAGGTTGGTCAGGCCGGTTAAGAACAGGTTCAACAAAGTGTCGGTTTGGTTCTCAACCAATATTACAGCTAGTGTGTCATGACCTAAGCGTTGGGCTCTAGATCCCCACATGATGCATGCTGGTTTAGAGGATAATAGGACCGAAAAAAGGGTTCCCTTAGCAAGGTGCTCCTATAGACCTCTCATCACTCCTACGAGTAAGTTGATCAAATGGTATAGCGGTGTAAGCCTCTTTGATATACCAAATGGTACGGTGCTAAGAGTTGTAGTTTCACCAAGGGTAACCTGCATGTCTACAAATCGGGCCCAGGGTTATGCTACGAGGTGTAAATAATGGGGTTAAACTTTGTAGTAGTTGGATAACCAACGATGTGTGATAGTGTATGCAAATATAATGCAAAGTTAGTGCGTAAGTTAGCATTCAAAAGCATACAGTAAAAAAAAAAATGTTAAAACAGTAGAACATATATGCCAAGCACATCAAAGTCTGACCTATTTTACATAAGTAAGAGTAGTCCCTAGTGGATTCGCCACTATGAGGACAATGATTGCATGGCAGGGGGATCGCCATGTGTCCTCCACCTCATACCTCTTTGAGGAAAGAGAGAGATGAAATGTGTGTTGGAGTCGCTACCTAGAGGAAGGTCTAGGACCCAAGATTATAAATGTAATGACTCTTATGCAATGCCCTTTTAGGGACAAATGGTCCATTGGTCGAGGTACTGGTCAAGTTATGGTCCGGGGAAGGTATTAGGCACCCCAGTCCGCTCGGACTTGCCAGTCTTCTATTACTAGACATTATGGAATGAATAACATGCTTTAATACTATGTAGATGGAAGTAAAAATGCAGGAAAATAAAGTACAAGGGGAGTGAAGAGAACACATACCTGGAGGTTCGACTGCAATGCAAGGGTTAGTATACCAGAATGTAAAGATGAAGGACTCAAAGACCTAAATAACCTAAACATGATTGACTCTTGGCTAATCATAATGATGTGATAAATGCATGAGAACGAAGGTGGTAACTTAATGCGTATGCATGGAGGAATTTGAGAATAAAATAGAAAAAATATGCCAATAGTGAATGTGCATGAGGGAGTCTTAAACTAAGAGGGATTGGGATCATTGAGATGCATGCATGGGAGATGAAATACAAAACATAAAATTAAGAAGGAATAAATAATATAGGGTGTGATCACCATCTAGGAAGATAGGATCACACTCCTCTTGGAGATGGAAAACTCAATAAAAGTAAGAAAACAAAGTAGATTGAATAATATCAAAGACCAAAGGGCCTACCTAGTGAAAGAAGATTGAAATAAGGGCATAGAGGTTTTCCTTGTGTAACTCAAGAGATTCATACATTGAGTAAGTATTGCCGTTTGCTGTGGCTTCTCTTGTCTCTTGTACTTGAATGCTTCTTTAGCTAAGCACTGAAATTGCCAGTTTGGTGTCTTCAAATCTTGATGTTGCAAGTAGGATTGTAGTTCTCAAGAGGTAAAGGGAGTGATGGGCTGAAACTTCAAACTCTTGAATGGAGGCTAAGTATGGATGGGGGGTGTCTCAATGCGATATAGGCAAGGAATCACCAAGGGAAGGTTATGCTAAGTTCATGCAATGGATAAGTAAGGTTCATGTAACCCTCCTCGACATGAGAGGAGATGTATTTATAGATGTAGAGGGGTGTGTGCACTCCAAATTCGTGTAGGGTTGGTGAATGGAGGTGTCTTTGCATCGACGGTGGGTGTAAAGTCAAAGTAAGGACTAATGGATAGGTGGCAAGTGTTTTGTTGCCTTTAGGGGTGTTTCTTGGGGTCTAAGGTAGCTAAGATTGAGATCCAAAGTGCCAAAAATAGGCTGGGACGTGAAAGGAATCGCAATTGGAGCTAAACATGGCAAGTTTGGGCTTCTCGGATCAGTAGTTATTCGACAATGAAAGTGCTCAATTCGACATCGAAGTGGACTATGGTCAACATCAAGTGGCTATCGATGAATAGGCCTCGTGTCAAACCTGCCCCTAGGCTGGCTGGAATTTTTTATTGGAGGATAGGAACCCCTAACATGGCATCCAAGCACACTATAGTGTATCACTCCAGTGATTGAATTTAATGGAGAACCCCCGAGGATGTCCTCCTACATACCTGTCAGAAGATAGATTGTTGATCCATGCAGTTGCACTGCCCACAGCATAATGTACTGCATGAACCCCATGTATTCTCTCTCCACCCCATAAATGTGGGTCCCACACCAGAAAATAGGTGCAAAAGGCCATGGGTGAGGTGTAGGTGTAAGGCCCCAATCCTGGGCCAAACCCCAATGCAAGCCCAAAGTGAAAGAGCCTTGTTGTATTCTCTAGGCGATGCACACATCACCCAGAGTGGGAAAATGCAGTGTTTTTTATCTACAAATGTGTGGGGACCACCCATACTGGCCATGGCACCCTCTATTGGTTGAAGGGAGTCTAGGGAACCATCTCATACCCTTGGACCCCTGTGGACCCCATGTGAGTGCCTAGAATTACTGAGAATCAGTCTAAAAACACATTCTTGAAATGGGCCTCAGTAGGCAAGCAAGCCTTCGTAGAGGGCTAGCCTATAAATAGAGGACCCCAGCCTTGTTTTAAAACCTATTTCATTGCTGAATTCATGGGAGAGAAAGGAAGAGAGAAAAGAGAGAAAGAGAAGGAAGGAGAAGAAGAAGGAAGAAGGGGAAGTTAGGGGGAAGGCTTACCCTTGCATCAAACCAGCTCCAGCAGCCATTCTCAGCTGTTCTCAGGTATAAAGTTACATGTATACCTGCTGCCTTGCTGCTATTACTATTTTTCTCCTTAGATCTCTGTGTTTTTTATGTATATCTAGCCATGGATAGCCCAGAGCAACTGGGGGCTGCCATGAACCATCTCATATCCAAGATGCATGGAAGATCTAAGCTTTTAAATGATGTTTTGATTGCTGTTGTACACCTGAGACCGAAATCCATGCATGTGCCAGACTGCACTGCACTGTTGCACCAAGAACAGGCAGTCTGGGCTCAGATCTGTGTACACTGGCTGCATCCAGCCTAGCCATGTGTTGCAGTAGCCCTAGATCACCCTAACATACATGGGACAGCACTTGCATGCAGCCCAATCCATGCCCAAAAGCTGAAACACAACTGGGTTACTATTCACTAGGCTGTCTGGGCAGCTCCTGGCAGCCAAGAGGTGGGCCTAGCTCAAAATCCAAGTGGACCAGCGCAAATTACACCCCATGAGGTCCATAACGACCTAACATGCATGGGGGATTGATCAAGGCATTGCTTTTGGTGCAAAACCTTGGAATTGGAGCCTATTCACGTTCGAAGCAGGCTCTCGGCAATGCACTAGGCGATGCACACATCACCCAGAGAATTAAAGTGGGTATTTTTATAGATCTACTTTGGGGGCTTCCACTATGGTACTGTACACAGTGTAAGAAGATGGTAAATGACCAAAATACCCCTCCTCACATCTGTTCATATATATTTGTACCTCGAGTACCAAGTGGGCCCCGCAGGGCTTGGAAACCATGCTTGTGTAGGTCCTGCAGCACTGCTGACTTGGGGACAGTGTTGTGAGGCTGTTGTGACCTAGAATCATGTACTACAATGGTAAATTACCATCCTACCCCTAGACCACATCCTCTGAATGATGCACCGGAACTTAGGCCTAAAGCCCAGTGCAAAGCCCAAAGAATATCAAGTGATGATCGACTGTACACCGAGTCAAACCAGTGAGCCTAGATCAACCCTAGGACATCCCAAAATAGTATGGAATGTTAAATGACAAAATTTTTATTTATACTTAGGGTCTGATCTCGTGCTCAAGGTATACTTCCAGACTGCAGCCAGAACTGAAACAACAGCTGATCTTGTAGAACCAGACCCAGGTGAGTGAAATGTTATCGGGTATGTACGTGTTACATTATTATTATGCCGGCATTTGATTTCTATAATTATACTGTTGTGTTACATAATCAAATTTAAATTTCATAAATATTACACACTATGTGACTGTTGATCAACTCTGTTTGAATATATCATGATGGTTGTGAATGTTAGACTAGATGCCGTAATCGGCTTGGAAATGAGGCCTGTGGTAGCCCGTAGAATGGGATACGGTTGACACCGCCTGACTCATACGATGCCATATAGACATGGGGTTGGAGTTTCATCACCCGTGCTATGCACCCTTGCCAACAGGGGTTAAGGTGTTGGATGCCTGTGAGGACTACCGTAAAACCTCGGGCGAATACGCTGGGAAGGCTCTGCAATATGCTGGGATGCCTCGGGAAAATATGCCGGGAAGCCTCGAGCTATACGCTTGGGAAGCACCAAAATGATGAATTATGGCTATAAGCCAAACTGAGTAAATCCTCGAGCTATATGCCGGGAAGCATCGAAAGGGTGAATTATAATACTAAGTCGGTTACCTCACAGGTTTAATCACAAAGGGCTAGTCGGGCTGACCAAGGGTATGTACGCTGGAGCTGACTGGTCCTCTCCAACAACTCAATGGGTGTATCACGGGAAGGGGTTTTAAGCCCACACCAGGGATACATGTATTGGGGATTGTAGTAGGACTGACCTGCCTTAGTTGTATTGATAGGTGGCTAATAAATAACTGGACCTGCATATCATGTAGGATCATGTGTAATGTGGTTGCATATGCATTCATGATGATATGTTTTACTCACAGACTCAGTGGGGCTCACACTCTGTTATATATGTTTTTCTATTAGATGATTGTATAGGTGGACGCTGCTATGGCGTGGAGGCTCATTCCGTGGAGGAGAGCCTTGGTGGTTATAATGATATTGGTATGGACCCCGACGGAGGTCGTGCCGATGATGCGAGCGTTCTCAGTGGTTATTGACGATGACCCGTGAAGGGTGCTCTTAATGTTTTTTGTCTTGGGGACTCCTTTTTGATTTTGTCATGAATTTATCCCCATCTTTGTTTCTAGTCTTAGTTCTTTCTTTTTGGGGTTGAGTTATCTCTCCCTGTAGATATTTACTTTTATTTCCGCTTATGTATATGATGGATCTTACTGTTCAGTATGTGGGTTGTATGGGGGAAATGAACAACTTTACTTATGTATATATAACAATCATTTTCCGTATCGCTACATTTTCTCTTTCTTCCATTCCAAACATAGTATATCTGCAGTACTCTAATTTTACTTGTGGTAATGTTATGGATGTCTGTCCGTGAGTGTATTAACTGCTTCTAGTTCCGTGGGATTTGGCGAATTACCGTTATGTAATTTGGGTCACCTACCTAATCCTCCCAGGGGGTGGTTTGGGGTGTGATAGAGCTTGGTAGCAGAGCGTGAGGCTCTTTTTACATTCACGGATGGCAGAATAGGAATAATAAGTTACTAATAATAAAACATGCTATAAGGTAAAAGCTACAGGGGAGGTAAATATAATTAAAAGACAGAATGCATATTTACATTAATGAAAAGATAAACTGTGGCCAAGCCACTACATAAGTTTAAACTAGAAGTACTATTTCCAAAATACATAGCTGACAAAAAAAAAAAAAAAACTAGTACATAAACCATCATAAAAAAAATAAAAATAAAAAGAGAAGTCAAAACTACATCAATAAGTCAAACTGAAGATAGGAAGCTCGAGCTGGTATGCTACTCCGGTGGAGGCTGAGTCTGTCATGAGTCAACGCGATAATATGTATCCCAGAAGTCCAAGCGTCGCTCTACTGATCCCACTCTACTCTCCAAGGACGAGAAGCCCCTATCCATCCTAGTAGACATGTCTGTGAGCTGGGTACGGAGGCCCTGGAATAGTGACATCATTGTTGAGGAAAACACCTTATACACTCCAAGCCATATTTTAATGGTAACAAATAAATCCTCTCTTGGACTAACATTTGTGTAAGATGTTTAGATGAGAGCGTAGCACCAAGTGAGGGGGAGCGTATACAAATGCATACAAGAATATGGCTCAAGATGTTTTTCAAAGACATGGAAGTCAAAAGTCAAAGCTTGAAGACAAAAGGCTCTGACTAACCAAAGAGCCTATTGAAGACTGAAGATAATTTGAAGACTATGTATTCAAATAGTTGTAATGATAAAGTCACAATTGATGTAATGCACACACGCACGCATACATCCATTTAGAATGTCCTTAGGAGGCATTTTGACCCCTTACACATGTGACTATTGAGTTTTGGAACCCCCCCCCCAAACCAACCCCTTAATGGAATTGGACTATTTCCACTGAAATTGCCCGATCCGGCATACCAGTTCCCAATCCGGCATACTAGATCAATGGGAGTCTCAGGAAAATGGTCACAGTAGCCCTCCGGAGTACGCTGGATTATGATCCGGCATACCGGATCCTTGTTGGCTTAGTTTTACCCTGATCTGGCATACCGGATCAGTGTATTACTGATATTATTTGACCGTTATTCTCCTGTTCAATATGAAAATTAGGTAATCTAGCATACCGGCTTATATATGGCTTTTAGAATCCAATCTTAATCTAGATTCCTAATTAAATTAAGCCACCTAGCCTATAAATGCCCACTTGTTTAAGGCTCTAAACACCACTACTAATCACAATCAAGAGCCTCCAAAAACAAATCACTCTCAAGTGAGAATTCAAGCACCAATTCAAGGCATTCACTCTCACTTAGCTTCTTTCATTCAACTTACATTAAAGCTTCATAGTTTGAAAGGTAGCAAAGCATTACTAAGGTTTGAGGTAACTCTAAACCCTTTAGTATCACTTTCACTTTATATAAGTAGGTTGAGTTCACTTGCTCGGAATCAAGAGTAGGTTTAGTCCTCTTGCTCATTAAATCAAGATTAGTTATTGTTGAGTCCTCTTGCTCTTTATTTCAAGATTTGTACGAGTCATCTTGCTCTTACTCAAGATTCGATTTAGTGAAATTCTCTCTAAGGTGAGTGGAGTGAACGTAGGCAAGTGTTGGCCGAACCACTATAAATCTCTTGTGTCACTCTTTAATTTATTACTTGTTTATTGCTTGTCTTTACTTGGTTATTTCCGCATAATTTTTTAATTTTTCCAAGCTTCACCTATTCACCCCTCTCTAGGTGAATTCACATTTGGTATCAGAGCGGGAGCTCAAGACCATGATTTTTATAATCCAATTAAGAGTTTAAGACCATGGGATCCTCTGCCAATCGTAAGATTAAAGGATATAACATTACCCGACCTCCCTTCTTTGAAGGTGAAGGATTCTCCTATTGAAAGAATCGCTTCAAGAACTTTGTGTGTGCCAATAACATTGACGTATGGGAAGTAATTGAAAATAAACCAAATACCATAAACAAGCCCAAAGAATAGTGGACCCCAGCTGAAAAAGCTAAGATTCAATTTAATTTTGTTGCTATAAGTTATATTCAATGTGCTCTAGGATAAAAGGAGTACAATAGAACTTACATGTGTGATTCCGTTAAGGAGATGTTTGATAAGTTTGCTGTTACCTATGAAGGTACTTCTGAAGTCAAACAATCTAAGATTGATGTGCTAGTAAATGAGTATGAGCTATTTAAAATGAAAAATGATGAAGACATATATGCTATGTTTACTCGGTTTACTAACATTGTGAACAAGCTAAAAGGTTTAGGAAAAGTTTACTCTAATGGTGAAAATGTTCGAAAGATTTTGAGATCTTTCTTAAAAGAATGGAAACCCAAGACTACTGCAATCAAAGAATCCAAAGACATTGACAAGCTAAGTTCAGATGAGCTGTTGGGATCACTCCAAACTCATGAGATGGAACTCAAACAAGACACCAAGGAGGATGATTCGAAAGAACCAAAAAAGAAGGTTGTAGCATTCAAGACATATGACACTAGCGATGATGAAAAAGAATTATCTGATGATGAAATTGCCTATCTATCCAAGAAATTCTCTTAATTCTTGAAGAACAAAGGGAAAGCCACTTTCAACAAGAAGAGATTTTCAAGGAATCAAAAAGGTAAAAATACTTCCAAAGAAACTAATGATTCTTCTTCAAAAGATATTGTGTGCTATGAATGTAGGAAACCAGGACACTACAGAGGAGATTGTCCAAAAATAAAAAAATACAAGAAGGCCTACAAAGCTGAACATTCTTTTGATTCAAGTGATGAAGAATATGAGGATGAAGCATCTCCAGAAGAAGAAGAAGAACAAACTAATTTGGCACTCATGGCTACTGAAGATGAAGAAACTCAAAATGACATAACCCCCACTTCTCCATCTCATAAAGATAAAGATTTTTTAGAATTGGAAGAAGCTTTTGAAGACCTCTACCAAAGTAGCATGGAGCTAGCCACTACCAAAAAGAATCTCTTGAAAGAGATAAATACCCTTAAAGACCAAAACACAACTCTAACTTCTTAAGTTAACATCTTGGAAGAAGAAAAAGAGATTGTGTAAAGCCTTAGAATCCTTTACTAACGGAAAAAGAACTCTTGACATCTTACTTAGAAATGCCTCCAAAACACCTCTAAACAAGGAAGAGGTAGGCTATGATGTGAACAAAGGTTCAAATCAATCAAAAGAGCTAAGTTCAAGTAAAATGGCAAGTAAGAAAGTCAAAAAGAAGTTTTGTAACTACTATAAAAAGAAAGGTCACTCTATTGAGGAGTGCTACTTAAGAAAGAAAAGCCCTCAATTTAGCAAACCCAATCCCAAAGGGAAGACCACATATATCCCTCAAACTGTTGTATATAATAATTATAACAAGAAAGGACACACTATTTGGGAATGTTATCATATGAAGCAACCTTTTCGCCCTCCTAGAAGACCCTTTAATGGTCAAACTCCTAAAAGATCTTTCAATGGTCAAAACATGAGAAATCCACCTAAGGTGCAAAGATCACCCAAGAACCAAGGTTCATATAGAGTAACCCAAAACCAAAGACCTTGGAACCCCCAATCATACCCAAATTAGTATGGGAACCAAAAGGCAAATGGTAACCAAATGATTTGGAGACCAAGGGAAAGGTATGATACTAACAATGACGGGCCCAATATACAATGGGGACCAAAGTTTTATTAAGTATCTTTGTTTTGTAAGATATAAGCAACTTGAAATGGTACATCGATAGTGGTTGCTCAAAACACATGACATCCAACCCAAAGGTATTTTCGGAGCTCAAAAAGCAAAAAGGAGGATGGGTATCTTTTGGAGACAACAGTAAAGGAAGAATTATTGAAAACGGATCCATAAAATTTGGAGGTACAATTATTTTCAACGTTAGTTTAGTTGATAATCTTAAGTATAATTTACTTAGTGTAAGTCAACTATGTAACAATGGTTATGTTGTTAATTTCAATGCCTCTAAATGTGAGATCAAGGACTCTAACGAGAATATTATCCTTGAAGGAAGTAGAAAGAACAATGTTTATACTTATGTATTTAGTATAAATTCTCATAATGCATGTCTCTTTTCTAAGTTTAATGATGCAATCTTATGGCATAGAAAATTGGGACATATTAATCCTAAGATTATTAAATCTCTTTCCTCTAAGAACCTTGTGAGAAATCTACCTAAGTTGAAATTTGATAAGCTACACACTTGTGGAGCATGTCAGAGAAGTAAACTTACAAAGGTAGCTCACAAAGCCATTAACTCTATAGCTATTTCTAGACCTTTGTAACTACTCCATCTTGACCTATTTGGACCAATTCAAACCACTAGCTGAGGAGGAAAGAAGTATACCTTCGTTATTGTAGATGACTACTCCCGTTTCACTTGGACCCTCTTCCTCAAGCATAAAAATGATGCATTTGAGGGGTTTATATGTCTTTGCAAGAGAATACAAAATCAAAAAGGTTACTTGATCACTTCTATAAAAAGTGACCATGGTGATGAATTTGATAATATAGATGAATTTGGTGAGTTTTGTCAAAAACAAGGTATAACTCATAACTTTTCGGCTCCTAAAATACCACAATCAAATGGTGTGGTTGAAAGAAAAAACAGAACTATCCAAGAAACTG
Source organism: Telopea speciosissima (assembly GCF_018873765.1). Lineage (NCBI taxonomy): Eukaryota > Viridiplantae > Streptophyta > Magnoliopsida > Proteales > Proteaceae > Telopea > Telopea speciosissima. The sequence goes on from NC_057923.1 coordinate 38,723,063, forward strand.
CAAGGATAATGCTCAATGAGTACTCTTTGCCAAAGTATTTTTGGGCCGAAGCTGTTCACACAGCTTGTTATGTGTTAAACCGAGTTTTGATAAGACCTATTTTGTTGAAGACCCCCTATAAATTTTCCATAATAAGTTTCCTAAAGTTGATTATTTTAAAGTGTTTGGCTGTGCATGTTTCATTCTTAACACTAAAGACAACTTAGGAAAGTTTGAAGAAAATGCTGATCATGGTATCTTTCTAGGCTACTCCACAAATAGTAGAGCTTATAGAGTATTCAATAAAAGAACTCTAGTTGTGGAAAAGTCTATGAACATAAAATTTGATGAATCCATGGTCAAGGACAAGTACAAAGCCTTAGAAGAAGATGATGAAGATGAAGAACTTGAGATTACGAAAAGAGTGCAAAATGTCTCTTTAAAATAACCTAATAATCAAGTATATCAACTTCCTAAAGAGATTAAGATTGTTAAAGACCATCCACTTGACCTTGTCATTGGAAACCTTGATAAAGGTATACAAACTAGGAGTAAAATCCAAAATGTTTGTTCCAATGTAGCCTTCATATCTACCATCGAACCTAAGAATGTAAAGGAAGTCCTTTTGGATAGTAATTGGATAACTGCTATGCAAGAAGAGCTTAATCAATTTGAAAGAAATTAAGCTTGGGACTTAGTGCCAAAACCCTCTAACACCAAAATTATTGGGACTAGATGGGTATTTAGGAATAAACTTGATGAAGATGGTAACATAACTAGAAACAAAGCTAGGCTGATTGCTCAAGGATGTAACCAACAGAAAGGTATTGACTTTGATGAATTATATGCACCTGTAGCTAGACTTGAGTCAATTAGAATGTTGCTTGCTTTTGCCTCTCATAAGAATTTCAGGTTACACCAAATGGACGTCAAAAGCGCATTCTTGAATGGCTACATAAATGAAGAAGTATATGTCATTCAACCGCCTGGATTTGAAGATTCAAAATACCCTGACCATGTCTACAAGCTGAAGAAGGCCCTGTATGGCTTGAAACAAGCCCCAAGAGCATGGTACGACAGATTGGGTAGGTTTTAGTTGATACTGGATTCTCAATGGGTAAGATAGATACTACTCTGTTTGTTAAGCATGATAAGAATGATTTAATTATAGTTCAAATCTATGTCAATGATATTATTTTTGGCTCTACAAATGAATCACTTTGCCATGAATTTAGTAAATGTATGAGTAGTGAATTTGAAATGAGTCTAATGGGAGAATTGAATTTCTTTCTAGGACTCCAAATAAAATAGACCTCTAATGGGATTTTCATCAGTCAAACAAAGTACCTTAAAGAATTATTAAAGAAGTTTGACATCAATGGACAAAAGTCATCTAGTACTCCAATGAGTACTTCTGTAACTTTGTCCAAGGATGAAGATGGAACCCCTGTTGACCCAACTAAATATAGAGGCATGATAGGTAGTTTACTCTATCTAACGGCTAGTAGACCTGATATTATGTTTAGTGTCTGTGCTTGTGCTCTCTTGATGACCTTGCCCGCATTCTTGAAATCCCTAATGATGGACCTTGCATCATTTGGACCCCAAAGAACACCAACTTTGATGATTTGATCAACCATGAAGAAGTATATTCCTCCATTCTCAAACAATTTGACCCTCATGCGGGGACCGTTGTCACCAATCGCCTCCGGCTCATCCCTCATGTCATCTCTTACATAGTCCAACACAACTTCATTCCTAGGGGTGGTGATAGAAACAAGTGCCTTACTCCAAAGGCCTACATCACTTATTGCATCTACACCAACAACCCTACCTGTCTTCTATATTTCATCATAAGGTATATGGAATCGTGTGCTCACCCACACAAGCACACTAATCTTCCTTATGGCCGGCTTCTCACTCGTATTTTCCAGGCCTTTGACATTGATCTTGATCGTGAGGAAGAGTCCACTTTGTCTTTCCAACACATCACCCGTAATAGTTTTCACACCATAGCTATTCCTCCTCCTTCCGATGTGTTTGTTGAAGAAGAAGAAGTTTTGGATGAGAATATGCCCACTCCTCGTTAAGCACAAGAAGGAATACTGGCATCTCTACAAGAATGGGTCTCAAGCATCGATGATTATATGGACGAAGCAAATAACCGGATCATGGAACTTGAATTCGGTCAACAAAGAATTCAAGACAATGTGACTTCTCTTCGCAACGACGTGAAGAACGGTTTTGACTCTCTCAATGTTCACCAAGACAAAATTCTTAATGCAGTTCATCAACTCTCTTTCAATCGTGGCTTCCTATCTCTTGACACGCCGGGAGCCACTCCTCAAGGGGTCACCCCTCAAGGAGTTAGACCACCATTCCCCGGTGCATCAAGTTCCTTTCCACATATTCCACCCTTTGACCCAAATCCATGATTTGTAATGACCCTCTTTTTGACAATGACAAAGGGGGAGAATATTTGAGAATAAAAATATAATGTTTGGACTTGGATGATATGTTTGGAATTTTTTTGAATATATCTATGTTATGTTTTGGAATCTTTTGAAATTTGGAATGTGTATGCATGTATATTTGGAACTCTTTATTTGTTTTGCACTTGCTTACATGTTTTTGCTTTATTATTATTTTATTCACTTGGATTATTTGTCATCATCAAAAAGGGGGAGATTGTTGAGGAAAACACCGTATACACTCCAAGCCATGTTTTGATGATAACAAATAAAGCCTCTCTTAGACTAACATTTATGTAAGATGTTTAGATGAGAGCATAGCACCAAGTGAGGGGGAGCGTATATAAATGCATACAAGAATACGGCTCAAGATATTTTTCAAAGACATGAAAGTCAAAAGTCAAAGCTTGAAGACAAAAGGCTATGACTAACCAAAGAGCCTATTGAAGACTGAAGATAATTTGAAGACTATGTATTCAAATAGTCGTAATGATAAAGTCACAATTGATGTAATGCACACACGCACGCATACATCCATTTGGAATGTCCTTAGGAGATATTTTGACCCCTTAAACATGTGACTATTGAGTTTTGGAACCCCCCCCCCCCAAACCAACCCCTTAATGGAATTGGACTATTTCCACTGAAATTGCCCGATCCGGCATACCAGTTCCCAATCCGACATACCGGATCAATAGGAGTCTCAGGAAAATGATCACAGTAGCCCTCCGGAGTATGCTGGATTATGATCCGGCATACTGTATCCTTGTTGGCTTAGTTTTACCCTGATCCGGCATACCGGATAGGTATCCAGCATACCGGATTAGTGTATTATTGATATTATTTGACCGTTATTCCCTTGTTCAATATGGAAATTAGGTAATCCAGCACACCGGATTGGAATCCAGCATATCGGCTTATATATGGCTTTTGGAATCCGATTTTAATCTAGATTCCTAATTAAATTAAGCCATCTAGCCTATAAATACCCACTTGTTTAAGGCTCTAAATACCACTACTAATCACAATCAAGAGCCTCCAAAAACAAGTCACTCTCAAGTGAGAATTCAAGCACCAATTCAAGGCATTCACTCTCACTTAGCTTCTTTCATTCAACTTGCATTAAAGCTTCATAGTTTGAAAAGTACCAAAGCATTACTAAGGTTTGAGATAACTCTAAACCCTTTAGTATCACTTTTACTTTATATAAGTAGGTTGACTTCTCTTACTCGAAATCAAGAGTAGGTTGAGTCCTCTTGCTCATTAAATCAAGATTAGTTGTTGTTGAGTCCTCTTGCTTTTTATTTCAAGATTTGTACGAGTCCTCTTGCTCTTACTCAAGATTCGATATAGTAAAATTCTCTCTAAGGTGAGAGGAATGGACATAGGCAAGTGTTTGCTGAACCACTATAAATCTCTTATGTCACTCTTTAATTTATTTCTTGTTTATTACTTGTCTTTACTTTGTTATTTCTGCATAATTTTTTAATTTTTCCAACCTTCACCTATTCACCCCCCCTCTAGGTGAATTCACAATCATGTCTGACCAATCGTAGGACTCTGGCACCTGTGAACTGGTGGCACCGGTTGCCTCATATGCGGGCAAGTCAGCGAACTGTGCTCCAACCCCCTCTAAGTCGCCCTGCTCCTCTAGGTCAATTCCCTACTCCTGTCCCTGCTCCATCTGATCTCCCTCCTCTGGATCACTCCCTGGCTCCCCTGGCACTTTCATCTTCAGGATTGAGGTCTTATTGATGCGCCTTGACCTGTCCCTATCCATGTACTCTCCCTCCAGGGGAACATCAAAATGTCTGAACACTAAGGTTAGGAACTTCCCATACAGTAAGTTCCCATCAGAAGGGTTCTGGGCATGGTACAACATGGCCTGTAGAAGTAGATATGAGAGGTTGATAATTAGACCCCCCTTGCCCGCTCCCAGAAGACAATAGGTGATGTAGGCTCTCAACATAGAAATGCTTCCCCTATTCCCGCCCTTCGGGTAGATGTTATATGAAACACACCTACTAATGATCTGTGCACTAGGGTTATAGGCAGCCTCGGAGTTAGGAGTCCTCTCCAAACCAGTCAATGCCTTGAAGACCCTCCTCCTAGTCTCCAAGGAAAACATATCTGAAATGTCTATCCTGGGCTTGTAGTAACATCTCTCGCCCGTGTTTGGCAACCCAAGGATCTCTGCCAAGATGGCAGTGGTGAGTCTAATGTCCACTCCTTTCACTCTACTCTCTAAACCGAACTCCTGTGTCCTGGATGGTACTAGGTTACAGTAGAAGTACCGAACCAAGTTGGGGTAACATGACTCGGTGGGCGACAACATGGATGCCCAACCTAGGATATTGAACCTAGAGAACAAACTGTACTAGTGGAAGTCATCCACCTGTACCACCCTCCCATTCACGATCTTTAGAGACCTAAACTTGTCCCAATCTTAAGAATGCTCATACCTAGAAAACCAAAAATGGTCAAAATCTGGCTCCTCGGAGGAAGAATCCTCTCTCGGCGAGGTAGGTGGCACAGAAGAGGACGACGAATGCTCGGAATTGGACTGCAGCCTCTTGCGTGCTACGGATTCTCTTGCCGTACTATGTCTAGTGGACATGGTGCTGCAAAAAGGAAAGAATAGGAGAAGTTAGGGCAAGAAAAATCAGTAAAACCCAAGCCAAGACAAGAAAACCATGGAAAATAACCCAAAACAAGAGAAAAAGTTAAAGAAACTTACCCTAGATCATGTAGGATCGCGGGGGACCCATGAAAATGGGTGGATTTGGTGTGGAAGAAGTCACACTAGGCCTTGGAGCTCTGCCCTAGGTGTTTAGGAAGCTATGGAGAACAAATGAAATGAAAAGGACTTGTCTCGAACTGTCGTAAACTGGGCCCCGATTCTCTGAGCGATAGCACTAGCCGATGTGTCCAACGCCCAAAGACAACGACCAGAGAATGAAACTTTGCTAATTTTGCATAAAAAACTTGTGAATTTGTGAGTTTTGCCTAGAAAGGACATAATAAGCACGAAAACACAAATTAAACAAATATGTGAATGAAAAGGAAATAATATAATAATAATAAAAATTTTAAATTAAATAATTAAATAATAACATACTTGTGGATAAACAAAACAATACATGTGGATTGTTAAAGTAGAATAGAATGCATAGGGATTTTAGGACCTTCTCTCCTTACTTAGAAGATTAAAAATAAATAAACATGCCTATATCTATAAGAAATAGGGTGTACTTAAACATTAAATATTATGTGCCTATTGCCATGTGTGTATGAACCGTGGTGGAGTGATGCTATGCAAACTCGAACATAGGTATATAGGTATGTTGTATTATGTATTTATGGGATTTTAGGGAGTGTAGACCCCACCGTACCCACAACCTAGTTCAACTAGGAACAGGAACCTATTAGGCTGCCGAGTTGAAATTGAACCCCGTAGGTACTAAGATACCTTGAGCCAACCCATTTAATTCTCCTACTAATGATTACTTAATTCCCTATAATGCTGCACTTGATTCTTCTAATTAAGTAACCATAGTGGCTTGATATTTAGTACTTTTCCCTAACAGGACCTTGCTGCGTTGTTTGGGTTTGGAGACCCCAGCAACATGCGATACATTAGACAACTAAGGAGGAGACTGATCAGGATACGTGAGATACAAGCCTGTGCTAAGAACCAATTAGTAGTTTACTTAGCTCTTGCGGACACTAGTGGACCTGTGGATCGAGCTATTTACCTATCCCTAGCAGACGAGGTTAGAGGTGACATAGCCTATCTTTACATGCAGAATATTATCGCTAGTTGGCAGTTGCAGAGGCTTGCCTGCTAGGCACAAGTACATAATTAGGAAGGTTATTATAAATAAAAAAAAATTTAAAATTTAAGTGAACATCATGCATAACATGACACAAAACAAATAAAAAGAAACAAGAACAACATAAATAAGCAAATAAAACACACCCTGCTGGAATGACTACATGAATTCACTGGAACTGTGGAATAGGTATGTACATGTATTAACTAGGATTTGTTTGTTGACCTCGGTAAGTAGTGGTGGATTATTGAACAAGTTGCTCTTTCCAGAAAAGCAACCATGGTCAACACAAGAAGTACCTGAGGTGATCGTCGAGGAAGATGCCCTCGCATTATTCCGAAGGTTGAGCTGTCAAATGGAACCCAGGCCCAAAATTCTGAAGCATCAGCTAGTTCGCCAAGGGCACCAATGGCTATTCAAGCCACTGCTGTGGCACCTTAGCCGGGTATAGTAGCCGGTGAGATGAATGCTTTCATGACTACTATGATGCAGACCATGCAGCAACAATAAGAACTGCTAGGCCAAACGTCTACACAATTTGCGGCCATGATGTAAGAGCGCTCAATACCACCCCCACCACCCAACCAGCCCTTACTCTTTCCACCACCTATACCTCAACACTTAGCGGAAAACTCTACCACCAAGGTAATGGAGAGATTCAAGAAACTGTAGCCACCCGTGTTCTCCAAGTTGAACTCGGAGGCAATGCAACCAGAATGGTGGATTAGCACCTTAGAGAAGGCATTTGATGTGCTTGAATGTACGGATGCGCAAAAGTTGATATGTGTGGGTTATTAGCTACCAAATGAGGCTGAAGCTTGGTGGAAGGATACTAAGCCAAATCTGGAAGCCATTCATCCGAATCCCACATTGGAGCAATTTAAGGAGATCTTCTTCAAGAACTACTTCCTAGAGAGCTTTAGGGACAGAAAGGAAGTTGAGTTCTCTGCACTTGTGCAAGGAACCAAGTCGGTGCTGGGCTATCAGCAACGATTTGAAGATTTATTACATTTCACTCTGGAGCACCCGAAAGGGGAAGTCAGTAAGATGAAGAAGTTTGAGAAGGGACTTAAACCTGAGATCGGATCAGTTCTGTCAATTATGGACATCTGGGATTATGCTCAGATGGTCGACAAGGCGAAGACTATGGAAGACAGATTTAAGGAGAAAGAAAAAGAGAAGGCTACGACGTCGCCCGGGTTGGGCAAGAGGCCAAATAACTTCCAGACTTTTGGTTGGCCAAACAAGGTTTTTCGAGGAACAAGTTCAAGGCCCAATCTGACTCCGTACCATAAGCCAAATGTGGGTCAGAAACCCTTCCACCCTACTTTCAACCGACCTGCTCAACCGGCTACGAGTCAAGCGACAACAGCAGCTTCGCCAGCCAGACCAACCACAAGCCAAGTGAGCCAAGCCTCAATACCAGTAATGAGCACATTAATGTGTGAAATCTTAGGGTCATAAGATGCATTTTACTCACATTATACGGAGCTATTCGGGTATTTTTCTGTGTTTTTCAGGTTTTAGGTCTTTTTGGTCACTTTATGCTATCAGGAGCTGAATCTCCAAATTCACACGTAAAGCTGCCCAATGTTTTTGCATGGCTATGTTCAGAGCTAAAAGTTAGGTTAGATGGATGTGACGGAATTCAAGTATGCATTCGCTTAGGCCATCATGCGAGCAATTATCATTTTTGGGCCGTAAAAGAATAATGGGCCAGAAATGAGATGAAATGCAAGCCCGGGCCAGTCTGCATTTTTAGAGAGTTATATTTGGCATCAAGGAAGACAATTATGATCAAGGGTTGAGATCCTCTCAAGCATTTACCCTCTTTTTGCATTTTTCACTATTGGAGGAGAGAGAAAAGCCACATGTGACCAAGGGTAGGATGGGAATAATTCTCACTGAAGCAACCAAGGACAAAGGAGGAATTTCATATTCAAATTAAAAGTTTGACTAGAAAGTGGGCTGCAAGCAAGGATCGGCCAAGATGGGATTTGCGCAAGAAAGAAAGGAGAAATAGTAGGAGAGATAGGAGAAAAAAAATTAAAAAATAAATAAATAAATAAATAAAGATATTCCATCCCACTCACGTTTCATTCCACCTCTCTCGTATTTTTTTTTTCTCTCTCACAATTCCATCTTAATTCTCACTCACATTCCATCTCTTTCTTTCCACCACTCACCATTCCATCTCTCTCCTATTTTTTCTCTCTCACAATTCCATCTCAATCACCACTCACATTCCATCTCTTTAACTCTCTCCCACTCACAGTTCTCTATCCCTCTTTCCTAATTTCTTCTTCTCTCTCTCTCCCCTATTTTATCTCCCTTTCCACACTCTCTCCCATCCAATTTCCCTTTCATCTTTTTTTTTATTATTATTATTATTTTATTTCAAACCTTTCCATGGCTCTCTACCTCTCCTCCTATTTACAATTTCATCACAAGTCCATCTCACTCACGGTTCTCTCTCTCGTCTTCTCCTCCTTCTCCTATATATACCCCTAGGGTTGGGGCTTGTAACTTGTTCATTGCTTAATAAATTTTTGGTTTCTTCCCCTTCTAATTTTTGGCTTTCTAAGTTTTAGTTTGATTTTATAAGTTTAATTCCATGGTTGTAATGCTTTTGATGCAAACTTTAATTTCAATTTATGTCTTCAATATGGTTGTAATCTCTTAATTCTAGTTTAGTTTTGAAGTTTTCTAGTCTAGGCTTCTAATTCTAGTGAGAAGAGTTAGAGACTTGGAAGAGGAAGCCATGCAAGGATTATTCAAGTGTTCAAGTTTCATCAATTCCATTCATGCAAAGCCTAATTAATTTATGCACTTTCAACTTTGGTAGAAGGGAATATCAATTTCTTATTTTTATTTTTTTTTTATATTCGTCTTCTTCTTAACCTCTTAATTCTTCTAGTTTCTAATTTTTTCTTCTTATTCTCTATCTCTTTCTTCTTCTATTAGTTTTATTTTATTAGTATTCTCATCTCCATTAATCCCTCCATTCTATTAGGAATTTTCATTCTCCATTATTTTTATTTTCATTTTCAATCTCTATCTCTCTAATTCAATCATGCTTTTAGGACTCTATTTTTTATTTATTATTATCATCATGTATTATGGGAGGATTTTAATTTAATTATTTTTGTTTTAATTTCAGATTTGGTAGCGCCATTTCAAGTGTGAGAAGCAAGCAATTTCAATCCAGTTCAAGCCCCTGCGGATTTTACATCTCTAATCTCTTAGTCTCATTCTCCCTCTCTAATCTCTTCTTTTGGTTTTTTTATGTGGTTGTGATGTGTGGCTGCAATTTATTCCTTCAAATCTGCATTAGTTTTGATAGGTTAGATGCTTATGTATTAGGACGTCAATTCAATTCGTTAGATGCATAATTTCGCTAGATGCTTGTGAGTTAGGATACGTTAATTTAATTAGTTCAATCCAATACTTTAATTTGGTTCACTTTGCATTGCTTTTAAGTGAGTAAGATAGAGTGGCGTACATCTCCTTGAGTTCGACCCATAGCTACAATTGATCCGTATGCTTGCGGTTATTATTTCTTGCAAACAACCAGCTGCTCCACCTTATAAGTGTTACATGTGCAATAAAGAAAGGCACATGGCCAAAGAATGTAGGCAGCGTGGATACAGTAATAACTCACCAAATCAGTCCTACGCTAGACCTTTTCAGCCACGGGACAATCGGACGCGAGGAAAGGTGTTTGCGTTAACAAATGAAGAAGCTGAGGCGAACCCCGATGTAATGACAAGTAAGTCCACCGAACACTACTAAGTTATAGGGAATAACCGGTGTATATATGTAACCTAAACTATATACAAACCCTAGGTACCCTGAATGTCTCAACCATTCTTGCAAGAGTGTTATTCGACTCGGGCGCATTCCACTCTTTCGTTTCCACCACCTTTGCAAGTAGGATGGAAGACCAACCGAGAGACATCGGACACAATTTAGTAGTCAGTACACCGACGGGTAGTGTCGTGAGCTTGAAGGAAGTCTATGACCCCTGTCAGGTAGAAATTTGTGGAGAAACTTGACCGCACGGCTAATAAAATTCGATATGAAGGACTTTGACGTGATATTAGGCATGGATTGGCTATCCGCCTATGGAGCAAACGTCATGTGTGCGGAGAAGAGGATAATATTCAAGTTAGAGGATGGGTCAGTTTTCACCTATCAAAGTGAACCAAAGAAGAAACCCAGAAGGATAACCTTATCCGCCCTCCAGGCGCGAAAGTTGCTGGATGAAGGATATTAAGGCTTTTTTGCTACTATTGTGGACACTGAGGCAAAGATTAAGCCTTTTGAGGAACTTGACATCATCAGAGAATTTTTTGATGTTTTTCCAGAGGATTTGACCCAGCTACCGCCTGATCGTGAGACAGAGTTCGCAATTGATCTAACCCCTGGTGCAGCGCCGGTATCCATGGCACCTATCGAATTGAAGGAGGAGTTACAGGTCCAATTACAAGACCTGCTGAAGAAAGGTTTTATACGACCTAGCGTGTCTCCCTGGGGAGCACCCATGCTATTCGTGAAGAAGAAAGATGGTAGCATGCGACTGTGTATCAACTACTGCGAGCTAAATAAGCTGACCATCAAGAATCGATACCCGTTGTCGCGTATTGACAACCTATTTGATCAGCTACAGGGAGTGAGGGTCTTCTCCAAGATTGATCTTAGATCCGGATACCACCAATTGAAGATCAAGAGCGGCGACATTCACAAGATGGTGTTTAGAACTCGATACAGACATTATAAATTCCTACTCTTATCGTTCGGGTTAACCAACGCCCCGGTAGCGTTCATGGATATGATGAATAGAGTATTCCATGACGTGTTAGATAAGTTCGTCATTGTATTCATTGATGACATTTTGGTGTACTCCAAGAGTGAAGAAGAGCACGCTCAACACCTTACCTTCGTGTTGCAGCGGTTGCGGGAACACCAGTTATATGCCAAGTTTAGCAAGTGTGAATTTTGGCTTCACCAGATTGGATTCCTGGGGCACATTGTCACCAAAGATGGCATTAAAGTAGACCCAGACAAAGTAAAAGCAGTTCTCGAGTGTGAGACTCCAAAGAATGCCACTGAGATCCAAAGTTTCTTAGGATTGGCCGAATATTACCATCGATTTATTAAAAATTTCTCGCGCATCTCGGCGCCCATGTCGAAGCTAATGAAGAAGGGCGCAAAGGTTGAATGGAATGAGGCTTACGAGGAGAGCTTCCAAGAGTTAAGGAACCGATTGGTGACGGCTCCAGTTTTGACCATTCTGGATGGCACGAGAGGAATGGTGGTATACACCGATGTATGTAGAACAGGATTGGGTGGCGTCTTAATGCAGAGAGGTAAAGTGGTCACCTATGCCTCGCGATAACTCAAGAAACACGAAAAGAACTACCCCACTCATGACTTAGAGTTGGCAGCGATAGTCTTCGCATTGAAGATATGGAGACATTACCTATATGGTGAAAAGAGTGAAATCATCAGCGATCACAAAAGTCTAAAGTATTTCTTCACCTAAAAGGAGCTGAATATGAGACAAAGACGGTGGTTAGAACTCATGAAGGATTATGACTATGAGATCCAGTACCACCCTGGCAAGGCCAATGTTGTAGCAGATGCGTTAAGCAGGAAATCTCAAACTGCATCTCTCGCTTCCTTGGTCGTAAGCGAGCAGTTGTCAAAAGAAGCTCGAAAGTTTGATCTAGAACTTGTGATCGAAGGAACGACTATGTAATTAGCAGCTATGAAATTACAGCTGTCGATACGAGAAGAGATAATTGTGAAGCAACCATTGGACCCCGAGTTGGCCAAGATAATTTGGGAAGTACAGCAAGGAGTCCATAAGGACCCAGATTTTTCATTGGCCCATGATGGAGCATTAAAGTTTCAAGACAGATTGTGCGTGCCTGATGATTGTGATGTCCAAGACAAAATCCGTAAAGAGGCACACAACTCACCCTATTCGATCCACCCTGGAAGCACGAAGATGTACAAGGATCTGAAGAAGTAATATTGGAGGATTGGGATGAAGGAAACTATAGCAATATACGTGTCTAAATGCCTCACATGCCAACAAATAAAGGCAGAGAGACACCAGCCGTATGGGTTACTGCAGCCGCTCCCTATACCTGGATGGAAGTGGGAAAGAATTACTAAGGATTTTGTGATAAATTTACCCGACACTAGGAAAGGGATGAACGCAATTTGGGTGATTGTAGATGGACTGATGAAGATAGCTCACTTCATACCAATCAAAATAAGTTATTCAATGGAGAAGCTCGCCTAACTGTACATTGAAAATATAGTCCGCTTACATGGTGTGTCTATCAGCATTGTATTTGATAGGGATCCTCGATTTACCTCAAGGTTTTGGAGAAGTTTACAAAAGGCACTGGGATCTCAGCTAAATCTTAGTACGGCCTTCCATCCGTAGACGGACGGACAGTCCGAAAGAACCATCTAGACTCTGGAGGACATGCTCAGAGTCTGTATCTTAGAAATGAATGACAGTTGGGATGCCCACATACCTTTGGTGGAATTTGCATGCAATAATAGCTATCATTCCACCATTTGCATGGCACCGTATGAAGCACTTTATGGCCGAAAGTGCCAGACCCCGTTGTATTGGGATGAAGTTGGAGAACGGAAGTGTCTTGGGCTCGAGATGATACAGGCAACGTGTGAGAAGGTGGATAACATTAGAGAGAAGATTAAAGTGGCCCAATCAAGACAAAAGAGTTATGCTGACCATCAAAGGAAGAATATTGAATTTAGAGTCAGAGAGAACGTATTCCTTCGAGTGTCTCCAACGAAGGGATTGCTATGATTCAACAAGAAGGGCAAGTTGAGCCCAAGATTCATCGGTCCCTATGAGATCCTCAATAGGGTGGGACCCATAGCATACCGGTTGGCATTACCACCATCTTTATAAGGCATCCACGATGTTTTCCATGTGTCGATGCTAAGAAAGTACATCAACAACCTGGTGCATGTACTCTCAACTGAACCTGGACAGTTGGATGTGGATATAACCTACAAAGAATAGCCTACGGAGATATTGGATAGAAAAGAACATAATCTCCATAACCACACGGTCCCCTTTGTAAAGGTTCGATGGGGAAACAATCCCATAGAAGAGGCTTCAAGGGAACGTGAAGAAGAAATGAAAGAAAAGTACCCCCAACTCTTTGAGCTACAAGGTAAGCAAATTTCGAGGACGAAATGTTTGTAAGGAGGGAAGAAATGTCAAACCTGCCCCTAACTAGCTGGAATTTATGATTGAAGGATAGGAACCCCTGACATGGCATCCAAGCACACTGTGGTGTATCACTCCAGTGATTGAATTTAATGGAGAACCCCCGAGAATGTCCTCCTACATACTTGTCAGAAGATGGATTGCTGATCCTTGCAGTTGCACTGCCCACAGAATAATGTACTGCATGAACCCCAGGTATTCTCTCTCCTCCCCATAAATGTGGGACCCACACAAGAAAATAGGTGTAAAAGGCCCTGGGTGAGGTGTAGGTGTAAGTCCCCAACCCTGGGCCAAACCCCTGTGCAAGCCCAAAGTGAAAGAGCTTTGCTGTATTCTCTGGGCGATGCACTGGCTAATGCACACATCACCCATAGACATCGCCCAGAGTGGGAAAATGCAATATTTTTATCTGCAGATGTGTGGGGACCACCCATACTGGCCATGGGCACCCTCCATAGGTTAAAGGGAGTCTGGGGAACCACCTCATACCCTCGGACCCCTGTGGACCCCACCTGAGTGCCCAGAATGACTGAGAATCAATCTAAAAACACATTCTTGAAATGGGCCTAAGCAGGCAAACAGGCCTTAGTAGCAGGCTAGCCTATAAATAAAGGACCCCAGCCTTGTTTTAAAATCTATTTCACTACTGAATTCGTGGGAGAGAAAGGAAGAGAGAAAAGAGAGAAAGAGAAGGAAGGAGAAGAAGGAAGAAAGGGAAGTGAGGGGGAAGGCTTACCCTGGCATCAAACTAGCTCCAGTAGCCATTCTCAGCTGTTCTCAGGTATAAAGTTACACCTATACCTGCTGCCTTGCTACTGTTACTATCTTTCTCCTTAGATCTCTATGTTTTTTATGTATATCTGGCCATAGATAGCCCAGAGCAGCTGGGGGCTGCCATGAACCACCTCAGATCCAACATGCAAACATGATGCATGGAAGATCTGAGCTTTTAAATAATGTTTTGATTGTTGTTGTACATCGGAGACCGAAATCCATGCATGTGCCAGACTGCACTGCACTGTTGCACCAAGAATAGGCAGTCTGGGCTCAGATCTGTGTACACTAGCTGCATCCAACCTAGCCATGTGTTGCAACAGCCCTAGATCACCCTAACATACGTGTGACAGCACTTGCATGCAGCCTAATCCATGCCCAAAAGCTGGAACACAACTGGGTTACTATTTATTAGGTTGTCTGGGCAGCTCTTGGCAACCAAGAGGTGGGCCCAGGTCAAAATCCAAGTGGACCAGCGCAAACTACACCCCATGAGGTCCATAACAACCTAAAATGCATGGGGGATTGATCAAGGCACTGCCTGTGGTGCAAAACCTTGGAATTGGAGCCTGTTTACGTTCTAAGTTGGCTCTGGGCGATGCACACATCACCCAGAGACATCGCCCAGAGAATTAAAGTGGGTATTTCTGTAGATCTATTATGGGGGCTTCCACTATGGTACTGTAAGCAGTGTAAGAAGGTGGTAAATGACCAAATACCCCTCCTCACATCTGTTCATATATATTTGTACCTCGGGTACCTAAGTGGGCCCCGCAGGGCTTGGAAACCCTGCCTCTGTTGGTCTTGCAGCATTGCTGACTTAAGGACAGTGTTATGAGGCTGTTGTGACCTAGAATCATGTATTATAGTGGTAAATTACCATCTTGCCCCTAGACCACATTCTCCGGATGATGCACCGGGACTTAGGCCTAAAGCCCAGAGAATACCAAGTGATGACTGACTGTACACCGAGTCAAACCAGTGAGCCTAGATCAACCCTAGGACATCCCAAAATAGTATGGAATGTTAAATGACATATTTTTTATTTATACTTAGGGTTGATCCCGTGCTCGAGGTATACTACCAAACTGTAGTCGAAACTGAAACAACAGCTGATCTCATAGAACTACACCCAGGTGAGTGAAATGTTATCATGTATGTACGTGTAACATTATTATTATGCCGGCAATTGATTTCTATAATTATACTGTTGTGTTACATAATCAAATTTAAATTTCATAAATATTACACATCGTTTGACTGTTGATCAACTCTGTTTGAATATATCATGATGGTTGTGAATGTTAGACTAGATGTCATAGTTGGCTTGGAAATGAGGCCTGTGGTAGCCCATAGAATGGGATACGGTTGACACCGCCTGACTCATACGATGCCATATAGACATGGGGTTGTAGTTTCATCACCCGTGCTACTCACCCTTGCCAATAAGGGTTAAGGTGTTGGATGCCTATGAGGACTACCGTAAAACCTCGGGCGAATAAGCCGGGAAGCCTCGGAAATATGCTGGGATGCCTCGAGCAAATATGCCGGGAAGCCTCGAGCTATATGCTTGGGAAGCATCGAAATGGTGAATTATGGCTATAAGCCAAACTGAATAAATCCTCAAGCTATATGCCGGGAAGCACCGAAAGGATGAATTATGATACTAAGTCGGTTACCTCATAGGTTTAATCACAGAGAGCTAGTCAGGCTGACCAAGGGTATGTACGCTGGAGCTGACTGGTCCTCTCTAACAACTCAATGGGTGTATCACGGGAAGGGGTTTCATGCCTGTACCAGAGATACATGTATTGGGGATTGTAGTAGCACTGACATGCCTTAGTTGTATTGATAGGTGGCTAATAAATAACTGGACTTGCATATCATGTAGGATCTTGTGGAATGTGGTTGCATATGCATGCATGATGATATGTTTTACTCACAGGCTTAGTGGGGCTCACACTCTATTATATATGTTTTTCTATTAGATGATTGTACAGGTGGACGCCGCTGTGGCGTGGAGGCTCATTACATGGAGGAGAGCCTTGGTGGTTATGATGATATTGGTATGGACCCCGATGGAGGTCGTGCCGATGATTCGAGAGTTCTCAGTGGTTAATGAGGATGACCCGTGAAGGGTGCTCTTGATGCTTTTTATCTTGGGGACTCCTTTTTGATTTGTCAGGAGTTTATCCCCATCTTTGTTTCTAGTCTTAGTTCTTTCTTTTTGGGGTTGAGTTATCTCTCCCTGCACATATTTACTTTTATTTTCGCTTATGCGTATGATGGATCTTACTGTTCAGTCTGTGGGTTGTATGGGGGAAATGAACAACTTTACTTATGTATATATAACAATCATTTCCCGTATTGCTACATTTTCTCTTTCTTCCATTCCAAACATAGTATATTTGTAGCACTCTGATTTTACTTGTGATAATGTTATGGATGTGTGTCCGTGAGTGTATTAACTGCTTCTAGATCCATGGGATTTGGCAGATTGCCATTTTACAATTCAGGTCACCTACCTAATCCTCCTAGGAGGTGGTTTGGGGTGTGACACCTCGACATCGAGGGTTGGAATTTAGGTATTGATTTCCATTGTCTGAATGTTGAGGTAAGATAGATGGTAAAAGTACACTGTTCGACAGTGAGATGAAATAGTTCAATGTCGATGAAAGGTAGGCTCGATGTCAACTCGAGGACTTCGAGTGTCGAGATGGGTTTCAATGTCGATGAGGATGATTTTGACTGTTTGGGTAGGTTTTGGGCTAGGCTAAGCTGGTTCCAAGCGGTCTGGGCTAGGGGTAGCCTTTCCATCGGTTCTTGGAGGGCTTGGAGGCTCTGATTTGGGCTCCAGCAAAGGAAAAGGGTGATAGGTAAATGGATTCGGGCAGTGCACAATGATGTTACATCCACATATATACTGGCGCTAGGCCTTGGAGGGTGATCATCATCGTTACAGGAAACCTCTGGGGGAAAAGACAATACGAGGTGTCTACACTACCATCCAGAGGAGAAACCCTGCTGCACAGAAGTGGAGAGCCCTTTAAGCTGGCTACTCATGGCTCGAAGCTACAACATCATATCCCTCATGTTATAGGTTTCAGGAGAAGAAGGTGTTGCTAGTGAAATCGAAGCTATAGACCGGCCTGTATCGGGAAGATCTCCTGGTTGTAAACCGGTCCCTACTGGATTGCCTTCTTGAACCACATTCTTGCCAATAGGAGCCTTACCTTCACCTCCTTCAATCTCATCAGTAAAACTAACCCTAAAGTGTTTAAACACTTGAGAGAGAAGCCTACCATATGGCAAGTTGCCATTCGATGGGTGTTGGGTGTGATACATCATCACCTCCATCAGTAGATAGGGCAAGCAAATCTCTAGACCTCTTATGCGTGCCCCCTATAAACAATAAGTGATAAAGGCCCGAAACATAGATATACCTAGCCTATTCCCTCCTTTTGGGTAGATGTTGTACTGCACATTGCTCAATAACTGGGCTGAGGGTTTGAAATCAACCTCCGATTCGGGAAGCTCATCCCTACTAGTAAGTGCCCGAAACATCTGCTCACGAGATTCTAGAGGAAAGACCTTTGAGGTATCGGCCCTCATTCTATAATAAAACCTCTCACCCCTATTGGCTACATGTAACAGGGCAGCCAAGTCTGCACAGTTAAACACAATCTTAACCCCCTTTACCCAACTCACAAGGTCATAGCCTTGGCACTCGTCACCATGGGCAGGCCTAAGGCTACTGTAAAAGTGTCGAACTAGGTTTGGGTAGCATGGAAGTTGAGGAGTCAGCATTAGTGCCCAACCCATGGCATTGAACCTTTCATACACTTTAAACCTTAGGAAATACTCTACATTTACCACCTTACCATTCTCGATCTTCTTGTGCTCAAAGTTTCCCCATTCCCGAGAATGTTGGTAGCAGGAAAACCACAACTCATCAAACTCTCCCTCTTTGGAAGAGGAATTGTGTTACGCCCCCATCCTGATGAAAGATATTTTATAATGAAGGGGTGACTAGGATGACAATACCTACCAGGATCACAGATACAGTGTCCCGAGCCACAATCCACCCGGTTATCAAGTCATGATAACATCAGGGAATGTATCCAATGGAATAAATCATTCCAATTACAGAGTTAGTGGAAGCAAAAATTTATTTGAATCATGTAAATATAGAGCATCGGTTCTCTAATGATAATACATAGTATAGTTGCCACGTCTGTAACCATCTATTTACCTCCATATAATTACACATGAAGTTTATACATGAATGAAAAGGAATACAGAAATAAATAAATAAATTACGCCACTAGGGCACCATTCTTGGGTGTACATCGACATCCAAGTCCTAGCCTCCAGCTCCACTTGATTCGCATCCATAGGTGCTCATCAAGAGATTTTCTGCATATAAACTAAAAAGGGGTTGCGCAACGGAGTTAGCTCCACAAGCTAGTGAGAGAGCAAAGGGGAATGCACATACACATAAACACGCAATTTTAAACAATTTGTGATGCATGTAAATGTTAGATTCATTTTCCACCTAGCACATAATTTTAAGTTAAGTATATGCTAGTGTGATAACTTGGGAGACACTGAGGGTCACTTAACTTATCGCCCCAATGAAACCTCAGTTATCACGAGGGAGCCTACGCTGGTAGAAGCCATCAGACCACCCAGTGGCAGACCCCGATAGCCATTACTACCCCTGACCTGGCCTCTCTCCCCCATAGGCAACAGGTGCTCAGACTATCCAACACATAAACCCCTGTTGGTAAGGGTCATAGCATAAGGGAGCAAGAATCCTAGCTGCAGATATACGACATGCAAGTCCTATTGTCCCTAGAGGTATTTCGGGTGCATCAACGTCCCATTCCACTTAGTACCCGGGTACCAGCATGGCACGATGCATATAGATCAAGATGACAATTAACAAATTTCATAATTAATTCTATGGTTCCGGTACCGGTACACCGGGCACCATAACCCAATACAATAGTGAGAACATTATCACATCAAATTCACAGCAGTTCACATTCGAGATAAACAATGAACTGCATAAGATGCTTATAATTCATATAATAACATGATAATGATTGTATATATATATATATATTCAAGCCCAAATAAATCACCCAAAACCCACTCACCGAACTCGGGTGTCACCCGGAGTGGTTGACATGAATCTCACCGATGCACCTTCTATCCATCGAGTTGGGTAGCCTAAGAATGCAAGAGCAAACGTCAAAAGATATATAGAGGGGTCCTATGTTATGCCCCCAAAGTTAAGATTAAGTTTTAACCAAAACAGCACGGACGGACTCATGAATGGAAGCAACAGGGTGAGTCCGTCCCTGACTCCGTTCAGGCTCAAAGGTTAAAATACGAGGGATGGATCCACGGACGGAACTTTTACTTGGATCCGTTCCTGCATCCGTTCAAATCCTGAGACATACCTAAGAGTGAATGGAACTACGGACGGAAGCACCTTATGAATCCGTCCCTGCATTCGTTCGACCACTGAGACATTCCCGAGAGGGAACAAAACCACGGATGGAGGCAATAGAGTAAATCCGTTCCTGCATCCGTTCGAACCATTTTTACTAGGATACACTAGATGGACTTACGGATAGAACCACGATGGTGACTCCGTTCGTGCGTCCATCAGAATTCTTTTCCAAGATTTCTTAGCATTTCGAACTTGGAACCTGGAGTTCACATGGCACTCAGGGTCATGGAGGGGTGTCCTAGGTCTCCCTAGGGTCACTAGAACCTAGGCTTACCTCATGAATCCATGATCACATAAGGGTTTGACTCCATTTGGTCCAAGGATAGGGTTTAGTGGTTTAACACCAAGGGATCAGCAACAATGGCTGCAAGGCAGCTAATAGAAGCCTCTATTAGGGTTTGGTCATCACCATTAGAGCCCCATTTAAGGATCAAGCCTCACCTTGAGTCTCGAATGGAACCCGAGATTAGGTTAGCTCAAGCTAAAGGAATCTACTTTAAATCAAGAATGTACAAGGAGAAGAGGGAGGTACCAAGAGTTAGAACTTACCTTGGTGAGTGGAGCTCCAATCCCAGCCCTAGCCAGCCTTGAAGATCCATTTCCTCCTTTCTCCTTCTCCCCTTTTTCTTCTTTTCTTCAAGCCTTGATCGAGCAACAGGAGGAGGAGAGGTAGGGCAGCCAATCCCCTTTGGCATGCCTTCCATCTTCTTCCCTTCCCCTCTCCTTCCTCTTCCTACTTCTTCTTCTTCTTCTTCCTTGTCTCTTCTCCTCCACGGTTTGGCTTGGAGGGGAAGAGATAGGAGAATATGAGGCTATGCCTTATCTTTTAGGGCCTGTTTGCCTAAGTGTCCCTAAGACATAAGATAGTCTTTTAGGTCTAAATGGGCTTTAAGGCCTGTTTGGCCAAAGTCACAACTATTAAGTCTATCTAGTTAGGACATGTTTGGGTCTACCCTAAGTCCTATAAAGGCATATTAGTCTTTAAGGTTTGTTTGGTTCAATCTAAAATAGAAGACTCATTTATTTATTCAAGTTAAGTCTTGTGGGCCCACTTTCATGGCCCAACTGACCAATTGAAGGTAAGGGTGGGAGTCTATCTTGTCCGAAGGTCTAGCTATGATGTCTGAAACACGGGGACGTGGGTCCCACACGAAAATATTTCAAAAGGGCAAGAAACAGTATGGACGGATCCATGAACGGAACTAGTCGAGTGAGTCCGTTCGTGACTCCATTGCTGCTATTAGGGCCCAAACCTCAAGGAAAACTGCAAGGCTTTGACCTGTACTTTCAGGACTCCGAGGGGACACTTATAATAAAATTTTTGGTCCACGGTCACAGGTGTTGATCATTTCCACTGTGGCATTACCCGTTGGTAAAAGTCTAGTTTGACCCTGGGTATTAAGGTATATTTCAAGTGCGGGTGTAACAAATTGTGCTTGGAAGAACCATCCTCAGATGCTGGGGATGGTGGTGCCTGAAGAGGAAGACTCAGTCTCAACGCAAAGATGCTTGCTGGAAGCCGATTCCCTTGCGCTTGTCTGGGATTTGGCTACCCGAGACTTTAATGTCATTGATAGGAGAGTTGAATTCCTTCAACACCATACCGCCCGTATCCAAGGTATACTAAACCGGTGGGTAGACATAGTTCAGTGCCTAGTATAAGACACCTAGGTGATTGATAACTTAGAACTTTATTTTATAAAATCATTGAATCATGTGTTATGATGTGAATTCTGAACCTTGAATTGCATTCTGACATGCATAAGTTACTATTCCATCATGATTAGCACTTCTGTCTTATGCAATGATGTAAGCATGTGACAGTCAAACCTTTCATAGATTGAACCATCCCTAGTATATTAACAACCAACTTTCTTATGTCAGGGAATGGTCATGTTGTTTGCACTTAGCCAACTTCCAGCAACATGTGTTACATTAGTAAGTTAAGGAAAAGGCTAAATCGACTCTGTGCAGTCAAATATGAAGCAAAGAGAGTGTTAACAGAACATTTAGATTGGGTTGACATATGTAGGATAGAGGAATGAGATTTTTTCCTCGAGCTAGTAGAGGAAGTCAAGGCTGACATCTTTTACCTGGACTTGGACTTGTATATGACTGGGCAAAGACTTGAGAGCCTAGCCTGCTGAGCACAGGTATATATATACATACACTTATACCTAAATGCATAGATAGAAAATACCCTTACATAGGCATACCCCTTAATGAATTACAAGAAGCATGCTAACTATAGGATAAAGACATAAATTGTGCCTACTTATACTTATAAGTATTATTTTAAGTATATAGATTCCACAAATGTATGATTTATTCCGAGAGACATATGAGAAACAATTAGATCCATCATAATACATGTGAATAATAAACACACATACTCTCAAACCTCCTTTCAGAGAACAATCATGGTTAGGACAAGATCAAACAAGAGAGTTCGTCACGAAATGCAATCTCGTTTTGTTCGTGAGGCAGAACCATCCAATGCTCCAGCCCCAACACTTGAAGCATCTGCTTCTTTAGAGAGAGTGCCTGAGGTTTTCTTCTACACAAACACACGAGGTTCCCCCAGCACCTGAAGTTCCTCCGGCTCATGCACCCGTACCTCCACCGATCATGAGTGCCAGAGAAATGACTATAATTATGGCTAATATAATGCAGTCTATGCAACAACAACAGCAAGTTCAATTGCAGATTCAACAACAACAACAACAACAAGAGCTGATGACCAACATGAATATGCAATTCATGGCTGCCATGCAATAGAGAGCAGTACTGCCTCCTAACCGTCCCCCGAACTTTCCTCCTATGCCTTAAGTTACACTAGAAACTTCCACCGCCAGAGTAATGGAAAAATTCAAGAAACTCCACTCTCCATCATTCTCCAAGATTGATTCAAACTCGCTAAAACTAGAGAAATGGATCATTACCCTGGTGAAGGCCTTTGAAGTACTGGAATGTACCAATGCCCAGAAATTGACATGTGCTGGGTACTAGTTGCATAACGAAGCTAAAGCCTGGTGGAAGTCAACCCAGCCAAATCTTGAAGCAACTCATCCCGACCCAACTTGGGATCAGTTCAAGGAAGTATTCTTCAAGAATTACTTCCCAGAGAGCCTCCGAGTAGGAAGGAATTAAATTTCTCTGCCCTCACACAAGGATCGAAGACTGTCCTGGATTATCAACAGTAGTTCAAGGGCCTGCTCCATTTTGTGTCAGAACATCTAAGGAATAAAGCAAGCAAGACCAAGAAATTTGGGAAGGGTCTTAAACCTGAAATCGGAGCTATGTTGTCAATCATGGAGATTGAGACCTATGCCCGAATGGTTGACTACACCGCAAGACAGTAGAAGATAGACTGATGGAAAGGTCGACTGCACCGCAAGGGTCAACCAAGAGGCCTAATAGTTACCAGAACTACAATTGGCCTAATAAGACTTTCAAGAGTCCTAGCAACCCCAGTCCATTGCACTATTGATGGTCAAAAGTGGGCCAAACCTCACAACCTTTTCGTAAGGCTTACAACCAGCCAAATCCGTATACTTGTTAGACTTCTAGTCAAGCTACAACTTTTGCTCAGTCTTCGTAGTTGGCGACGAGCCAAGCAAGTCAAGCTTCTTCTTAGTCAACCAATTATGTGCCCCCTTTCCAATCTGTAGATTCCATCCGATGCTTTGGATGTGGTCAACCTGGTCATTGGGCAAAAGACTAACTGCACCAAAGGAATAATGCACCCTCGAGATTCCAGTCAACTGCCTGACCTTTCCAGCCCCAAGATGGCAGAACTCAAGGGAAAGTGTATGCGCTAACCAATGAGGAAGCAGAAGTGGATCCAAAAGTAATGACAGATATTTCCTAGAGAAAAACTATAAACTAATCCATGGTAAGTTATACTGCTTGAGGTAGATTTTGATTCCATCATTATCTTCAATCCAAACTTAGGTACCCTAATCATAGCATCTATTCCTGCGCATGTGCTATTTGACTCTGGTGCATCGTATTCTTTCGTTTCTAATACTTTTGCTAGTAGGATGAATGTATTCCCAAGGAATATAGGGCATAAGTTTGTATTTAGCACCCCCACTGGGAGCATAGTAAGTTCGAAAGAAATTTACGAACCTTGCTCGGTAGAAATCTATGGGCAAAACTTGATAGCTCACCTGATCAAGTTTAACATGAAAGACTTTAACACAATCCTAGGCATGGATTCGTTGTCCGTTCATAGAGAAAACGGCATGTGCAAAGAGAAGCAGATTGTGCTTAGGCCTAAAACTGGAGATAAGTTTACTTATAAGAGTGAGCAGTTGAAGAAGCCCAAAAAGGTAACTATATTAGCCCTCCAAGCGAGGAAGTTGTTGTATGATGGATGCCTGGGATGCCTGGGGTATTTGGCAATAGATATGGATATGGAAGCAAAAGTGAAGCCATTAGAAGAGTTAAAAGTAGTCAGGGAATTCCCCGATGTATTTCCTGAAGACCTAACTCCACTGCCAACGAAGCGAGAAATGGAATTTGTGATAGACCTAACCCCTGGGGCAGCTCCGGTATCTAAGACACCGTATCAATTGGCATCTATAGAGCTGAAGGAGTTGCAAATTCAACTGTAGGATCTACTGAAGAAAGGATTTATCCGACCCAGTGTATCTCCTTGGGGAGCACCGGTCCTATTTGTAGAGAAGAAGGATGGAAGCATGAGTATGTGCATCGATCATCAGGAACTAAATAAACTCACAATCAATAACTGATACCCATTGCCACATATTGGTGATTGTAGACACTGAATTTTGTCACCCTTAGCAATGACGACAACCGGACGCGAAAGACTAGCAAAACTCTCTAAGCCTAATTTTTTCAGACTAACCCAGACAACCCCTATTCCACCACGAAGGTACCCACAGCCCCCTAGTATCCTCCTCACTGCCCCATGACAAACTGCGACCCCGCACGGTGGCCCTGCGCAAAAATTGCAACCCCGTACAATGGCCCTGTGCAAAATTGAGACCTACAGTGCGGTGTGCAGCCGCGGCACCACATGACAAAGCCACACCCCACAGGGACCCCAGAATTTCTTTTTCATTTTTTTGCCCCACGGCGCCATAGATTTCACCGCGGCACCACTAGACATGATTTTTGCCTATAAATACCCCCTTCACCTCTCATTTCAACAAGTTCCAAGTTTGGGAAAGGGGGCACCCCTAGAGCTCTAGTTTTTCGTTTTTCTTTTTTTTTCCTAGTTTTGGGGCCTATCCCCAGTCCGATTTCAAGCCTTTGAGTCTCGTCCCTCTGTCCAGAGTCTAGGTCCCCCGGATCTGCCTTCCCTAACCCATTTTCGCCCAAACCCCCGAAGTCTCCCATGGCTAGTCACCTTGTCACACCCCAAACCACCCCCTGGGAGGATTAGGTAGGTGACCCGAATTGCATGACAGCAATTTGCCAAATCCCACGGATCTAGAAGCAGTTAATCCATTCACAAACACACACATCCACCATAGAAGGCAGAGAAAAGGAGGAGAGAGGGCAGAGCTCCAAAATGGAAAAGGAAGGAAGGAGAGGATGTGAAGACTGAGGGAACCCCCCCTTATATAGAAAAGGAGCTGGGCGCGCGCTGCGGCCCCATGTGGCAGTCCCCCATGGCGGCGCCGTATAGTTTCCGCATAAAAAAATAGAGGGAAATGGACCATCCTGCCAATTATTCGATCCCGATGCCGGCTCATCGTTACATTTTCAAAAGTTCGATCGTGATGCTGTCTCATCATTACACTTTCAAAAATTTGGTCGCGATACCGTCTCATCATTACACTTACAAAATTTCAATCGCGATGTTATCTCATCATTACATCTTCAAAAATTCGATCGCGATGCTGTCTCATTGTTACATCTTAAAAAATTCGGTCACGATGCCATCTCATTGTTGCATTTTTTTTAAAAATTCGTTCGCGATGTCGTCTCATCATTACATTTTAAAAAATTCGATCGCGATGCTGTCTCATCATCACATCTTCAAAAATTCGATGGCGATGGCACCTCATCGTTACATTTTTCACAAAGCTCAGTCACAATGCCGTCTCATCGTCACAATGCTATCACATAATCGAAAGAACAGGTGAGTAGTGCCGCTGCAGATCAGAATCCCACCAAGCAATGTTTGAATGCCAAGAGGAAATCCAACTGAGCAATGTTCAAAGATCAGAATCCCACCAAGCAATGGTCGAACACCAGGTGGAAATCCAACTGAGCAATGTTCAACAAAAGTCAGAGTTCAGGCAAGCAATGTCACCTCAAAAGGTAAAAAGCCTAGACAGGTAATACCATTTCACTTTCATCTTTGGTCGAGCGGTTCCTTATAACCCTCACGGCCCTCGTCTTTGGTTGAGCAGTTCTTTATAACCCTCATGGGTGATCCTCATGCTCCTCATCTTTGGTTGAGCAGTCCCTTACAATCATGGCCCTCATTTATTACTAATTTTGGGTTCATCAAGCATGGTTTTTATTATGAATTGGTTTAAACAAGACATGGTTTTATCACTCAGCTTCACCTCCTTTGAGCAAAGTGGCGACAGTACATGCTCCTGGTGACAAAATCAAGCAAGTTTTTATCTTCGCCCTTTGGTTGATGGCACAGGCCTCGGCCAAAGAGGGACAAACTGTAGACGTTGAATTTTGGCACCCCCAGCGATGACGACAATCGGACGCAGATGACTGGCAATGTCCCTGAAAACCCAACTTTTTAAACACCGCAAACACCTTTGTTCACCCTATAAGGTGTACAACATACACACGGCAGCCCCGCATAAATGCATAGCCTAACGAGCCCTGCGTAGCCCCATAAGGCAGCACCACGGCCGTGACCTCACCCGGCAGCCCTACCTCACGGCGCTGTGGCCTATGCTGCCCTGTTGTGGGGCACCGTGGCCCTACAACACAGAGCCGTGGCTTGCGCATTCTTGCCAGGCAGCCCTGTCGTAAGGCACCGTGGCTTGCACGTCCCTGTCGTATTGCACCACCGCATGTGCTACGGCCCTGTTGTGCTGCCCCGCGAGCTCCCAGATTCTATTTTTTCCCATTTTTTCCACTTTTTGTGGCCCCGCCGTGTGGCCTCGCGTAATTTTCACGATGCTGCAGGGACCTATTTTGCTTATAAATAGCCCCCTCATCCCCTCATTTGCATATTCAAAGTTGGTGGGAGAGGGGGCACCCCAAGAACCCCATTTTTTCAGTTTTTCCTTGTTTCGAGGTCCTGCCCCAATCCGATTCTGAGCTTTTGAGCCTTGTTCCCTGTTCGAAGTCCGAGCAATCTGGGTCCGACTTCCTCGATCCCTTTTCTTCCAAATTTGGGAAACCTCTCGTGGTTTAACCACTCCGCCCGACATTTGAGCCCCCTTGTTTCCAAAAACTTGGAACGCCGTTATTTTTTCTGAGATCCTAAGATTCGACATTCGCAAATCGTTAATCTGTCCGGTGAAAGGACAAAGCCAGTCTTTTGCTTCCAACGAGTTGGGGGATGCTATCCGTCTTGCATAATTGCATTTGTTTAAAGCATACATGTATATTTTCTCCGTTAACTTTTAATTCCAGCACAATGTAGTCAATTCAAATATTCTAGTGTAGTGTAATGTAGTTAGTGTAACATAGTTTGATTTAATTAAATAGCTCGTGCATCATTATTTAATCATATATGTGGGTATAGGACATTCATAAAGGGAGAATATTTGAAATCAGCATCTAGTAGAAAAAAGACCGGTTTACCTGGGAGCGGTGGATTCCTAACACCTTCCTACTCTCGTAACCTGACCACTTACCCCGAATCTCCGACCAGACCAACTGAAGTCTCATAGCCCTTCCAGGGCTACACCAATGGGTCCAAGGCCCTAATCCTAGGTAGCGACTCCATTTCATAGTTATTGTATGACTCCCATCCCCTTGATAATCATGACGTTTTGAAAAGATGCATTCCTTCTCTCTCCAACTGAGGAGCATAACAAGACCCCCTTCGCTCAATGCGCTGGAAAAGGGACGGATCCTCACACCATGCTCACTTTTAGTGAACTACCTTTATCTTTTGGAGGGGTATGCTCTAGAGACTGCGATTTATATTTTGAATAGCGTACCAACCAAATCTGTACTTAAACCCTATACTTAAGCCTATTGCTCTTTCTATCTTGACTCCATTACTTCTATTTCTCTAAGATCTAAGTTAGGCATCTGAGAGTCCCTCACTCCGATTAGCTCTTTCATCATGCCTCTTGACTTTCCGGTGTGTAGGTTCACCTGGCGGATCTTGGCTACAACAAGATGTCTAGTCATGTTCCTAGTTGAGTACGTTTTAGATGAAAACCTAAGGACAAACATATCCCGTTAAATATCATGCATAGTAAATAAAATTTATATTAACTAAAATTCTTGTTTGATGGTCACATATTCAACAAAGCAGTGATCATAACAAATTTTTATATCCAATTCCTCACAATGGAGGCCTTGCAAGTGACAGTGGTGAGAGGTGTTAAGCTTTTTATCATCCTGGCGTCGAGCTATTTTTCCGCAGGACCTCCCCTACAGTATCGTCACCGTAGTAGAGTTTAACCACCAAGTTCGGGATGGATTGGTGTGGTTCCTCTACGGCTAGGACACCAGAATATCGAACCATGAATGAGGAATGGGATCGATGCAGTTGCCCAGGCATCCAATGCATTTAGTACAGCCGATTGAACACCAACACAAGATTGATGCTTAAAATGAAACATTCGACATTTCCGCACGCGATTCGCCGTTAAAGGCTCCTTGATTTGATACTAGCACTTGAGAGCGAAAGGAAACCTCTTCTTTCGATGATGATTTAGCTATGTCAGTTGGTTCGGCTACTAATATTTCTTCTATAATGCTATTTTGGTCTCATTCTTCAAGGCAGAGGAAGGTTTCCCTAATGACTGATCAACCCATCGAAGGCTTGGCTACTTCTGTATGGTCTTACCGAGAACCCTTCAGATAGGGTATGCCACTGTCATGCTCGTAGACAGTGATATTATCCTCAGTCAAGTTTCAATCTAGAGTTACAACAAAGAAAAAGGTATGAGTGAGAGAGAGAGAGAGAGAGAGATGTAACGAAGGAGATCTATGGCCAATAAGAGGGCGGGCCTTGGTACAATGGTAATGTTGCTCCATTGTGACCAAGCGGTCATGGGTTCAAGTGAAACAACCCTTTTACAAAAGGAAAGATAAGGCTCCATACATTATGACCCTCCCCAGACCCCGCAGTGATGGGAGCCTCGTGCACTGAGTACGTTTTTCTTTCGGGGATGTGGGAGATTCCACCACACCTTGTCGACTTAAAGAACCTTTTCCTATCATTTAGGCTATGTTTGGTTAGCAAGAAATGGATAGAAAAGAAATGAAAAACTCAAATTTTTTTGAATTTGAGGAGAGAGAGAGACACATAAATCAATCATTGTATCATGATGACAAAAAACCATGTTGACACAATGATTGATGTATGTGCCTATCTCTCCTCAAATTCAAAAAAATTTGAATTTTTTCTTTTCTTTTCTATCCATTTCTTGTCAACCAAACATAGCCTTATATATTGGTAGCTGATCTAGACCTAAGTGAGAACATGTATGGCTATCAAAATGGCTTAGTTGGTCCCAAAATGCTCTCGTTTCTTTCAAACAAGCAACCATGCATAGTAATTTGACCAACAGTCGTCAAGAAGTAAGGTATTCTTTTTTTTTTGGGGAAATTTACACATAACACCCCTGAGGTTTGACGAAAGGATATTTTCACCCCCCAATTTTTGAAAATTCTGTGTACCTCCCTGAGGTTTGCAAATGGTAACAAATAAGCCCATTCCATCAGTTCATGACTAACACAGTTAAAAATTAGACTTGAACTGACAAAATTGCCCTTACAAGAAAAA
This sequence comes from Telopea speciosissima, assembly GCF_018873765.1. Taxonomy (NCBI): domain Eukaryota; kingdom Viridiplantae; phylum Streptophyta; class Magnoliopsida; order Proteales; family Proteaceae; genus Telopea; species Telopea speciosissima. Next base: position 38,752,845 of record NC_057923.1, read on the forward strand.
AAAAAAAAAAAAAACACCTGCAACTCATCTTCCCCAATTTGGGGAAGATGAGTTGTAGGCATCCCTTTCTCTCCTCCTCTCTCTCTCTCTCTCTCTCTCTTGTCAGAACGAGAACTCCTAGCCAGAGATTTCAATGGCCTTCACCTCTGGCTTCTTCACTTCTTCCTTGAGCACAGTAACAGTGAGCACTCCATTATCCATGGCAGCCTTCACCTGATCTATTTCTTATTTGACTGATATCCTTCCTTTCCCTCTTCCATTTGATTTAGGTTTCTCTCAATCCTCAGAGAGTTGGAGTTTTGGGGCAATAGCAAGCCATCTGATTTGTAACCATCCCAGAAGCCGCACAACTGTGAAGTGAGGGTCTAAATTTGGAATCTCAATCTTAGTTGCATTCTTAGTCTTCATCATCTTCTACACCGGCCGTTGCAAACTTAGTGAATTGGCTCCGCAAGTGGTGACTCTACAGTTTACAGGGAGGTCACCCTCGCCCTCCACACTGGTTTGAGAGATGTCAAAGTCGAGTTCTCGTTCCTCTGAGTCCGTGGCCTTCGCATCATTCTCAAGTTCCTCCGATTGGTCTTTGAGTCAGGTTCTATGATTTGCCTCTTCTACCACGGCCAATCTCTCCCCGAACTCCAAGGTAGACTCTTGTCCTCTATTTTCTTACATTTTCTTACTTTACCCTTTGAAGTTCCTCCTTTTGATCCACGCTTCCCGTCTAGCAGGATTAAATTTTAGGGTTTCTGAGTATCGTCTTTGCGAGGGCCAGAATGATAATCAGCTCAGGGCAGGCTTTCGGCTCTATATTGTCTAATTCGTTATCTCGTATGTGCGGTTTGATATTTGAGACTTACCGAACATGACCAATGTTCCTAGATCTTGGAGAGACTCTTCTCTTAACCTCTTCAATCTATCTATGTCTGATCCATGGCCTTTCTCCATGAATTACTTCTTGTAATATTAAATGATTCAAGAAACCCAACAAAAGAAAACCCAAAAAGCAGGTAGGGTTTTTTTTTTTCAATTAAATTCTTGGTTGTTAAGTGAGAAGGGAGATGGGTAGCGGAGACAAACAACTCTTGAACTTTCAGATGCAGTTCTAGCATCATCACCATGGGATGAAGGATCAGAAGGCTATCCGAAAGGGTACCTTGCAATTGAGATTGAGATTCCCAAACTTGCAACTCATCTTCTCTAATAACTTTCCCTCATCTCTATTCTTCACCGACCCATGTCATCAGGGCCATGAACGCTAGTCCTCTCTCGCCTCACTCTCCATCTCATCTCTCATTTTCTCGGTTCGATTTTTGGATGTATGTAACCCCCTGGCCCCCTACCCCCACCTCTTTTTCTCTTCACTTTCCATTCTCGGATCCTCAGCTCCATCCATTTGACTGATATCGTACAAATTAAAGCCATGAGTTTGATGGCTTGCTGTGTTAAGTGAAGGCTGCCATGGATAATGGAGCTGCAAGGGCAATTTCTCACTGGGCGCGGCCTCTTCTCCAGGTGTTGCCTCCTCATTGGGCGTGGCCTCTCCAGGCGCAGCCTTATCAGGTTCAATGTCACAGATATGGCCCATGCGGATGTCATGACACCTAGTCTACGATCCAGCCATCACTGTAGACATGCACCATCTCTAGGACTCTAGGCCACCGCCTAGGAGTCACGTCACCCTGACGGACTCAAACACCAAAGGTTTATCACCACGCGCAACTGTCTATCTATCAAGGATCCCAACTCCATCGGGATACTCCCTCCCGTAGGGAATTCATCAATTATGGAAGAGCCCTGCAACCCGGGGACTGTCAACTACACGGATCACTCGCCACACCGCCATACTCCGCTATAAAAAGGAAGGTATGCTACTCCATGGATCATCTTGAATTCTATTCACTCATCTGTTTGCTCAGAGAGATCTAACTTAGGCATCGGAGAGTCCTAGGCCGGAACCACACCGGTTCTCCTTTGTCACTCTGGTCCTTTTGCAGGTTACGACACTCGAAGGGACCACCGGACGATTTCTTGACGCAACAGATTGGCGTCGTCTGTGGGAACGACGCTAGCCATCGCACCTACTAGCTTGTTTCCATAACTGTTCATACCATGGCACCGCAAGGCAAGAAGACTGTTCCCTCTACCAACAATGCTGTGAGGGAGGGGAATGGATCACCTCCTCCAGAGAGCTCACGCCGCATAGCCACCGACCACGTCTCTCGGAGAGAGAGGTCCCCGAGAACCAATAAGTTGGGGCAATCGACCTCAACCCTGAAGTAGCCATTGAAGCCGCCACTATGGAGCCAGTACCTGATCCTAACTCACCAGCGATTGTGGGTCAGATCAATAACTTGCAACGACAGATCCTCCACAACCAATAACTCTTCTGCGACTACTTGAGGCAACATGCAACATCCCACTGTCGTAGGACAGATCCCTAATAGGAGCAGAGCCCTAGGAGGTCACCTCCCAGGGGTGATAGGTTCGAGAGACACACCAGGCAGTGGGGAGATCCCTCCCAACATCCTAGGAGAACAGCGAACCTCCCAGTACGGTCGGACCGTGGGAGAACACCATCGCTTAGATCTGTGGTACCCAGTCCAGAAGGCTCAATAAGAAGATCAGTGTTCCAAGGTCGACTAGGGGGGAGTTACGCACCAGGAAGGAGCCAGTCGTACAGAGAAGATAGCCCCTCACATTCACATCAAGATTCATCACGACGTGACCCTTCACCATCTCGCCAATACTCAAGGCGGGAGGGGACTTCCTGGAGAAGACAAGAACGAGATTGCAGTGAAAGACCAGTCAGACGTGAGGGATAGTCATGGGATGAGGAGCTTGACAAGAGACTCCGAGATTTGGATGAAAAGTTGGAAGGGTTGAAGAAGCAGACCAAGGACGAGACACACTCAATCCCCGGGCACCATCCATTCTCGGAGCAGATCATGTCAGCCTCACTCCCATCCAGGTTTAGGTTACCCACATTCGAACTCTATAACGGTACCACGAACCCTAATGATCACATCAACTACTTCAACGTGATGATGACCCTATACGGTGGATCGAATGTGGTCTCCTGTCGAGCCTTCCCTGCCTCCCTCAAGGGTGCAGCCACTTTGTGGTTCTCTAGACTACGACCAAGGTCAGTAGGTTCGTTCGCAGAGCTATGCGAGCAATTCGTCACCCCCTTCCAGAGCAGCGTCAAGCAGAAGATGACCACGGTTAATCTATTAAACATGACACAGAACCCTGGGGAGTCCCTCAGGGAGTATGTCAGCAGGTTTACCAAAGAGTCCCTGGAGGTCAGAGACTTAGACAACCAGACCCAGTATGCAGCCTTGGCTGGGGGCATCAGAGACCTGGACTTGAACAAAGACCTGGCACGTCATGAGACCAGGACCATGAAGGACCTTCTGGAGCGATGTAACGAGTTTGCCAACATGGCCGAGGTACTACAAGCTCGGAAGAAGGTGATCGAAGCCAAGCCATAAGATAACAAGAGATCAGCGTCGAACGACTATAAAGAGAGTAAGAGGTCGAGGTCTGAGGATGACCGCCAATGGCGGCGAACAAGAGACCACGGCTAAGAGGCCATGGCCAAAAAACCATGACCAAGAGGCCACGGCCAAAAGACCACGACCAAGAGGCCACGGCCAAAGGGCCATGGTCGTCATCAATGGGCATCACCTATTAAGAGAGAGAAGAGGAGAAAAGATGAGAGAGAAGAAAGAGAGTGAGAAAAAAAAAAAAAAAAAGGCCAAGAGACCACGGCCAAAGGGCCATGGTCGACATCAATGGGCGCCGTCCAAAAGCAAAGAAGAAAAGAGAGAAGAAAGAAAAATAAAAAGGGGGTCTTTGGCCACGACCAAGGACCGCGATCGACAGGCCATGGGCATGGACGAGGTTCGAGGTCTCAGGTCCGAGGACGAGGTTCGAGGTCTGAGGTCAAAGTTCGTGAGGGTTCGAGGTTAAGCAAAGATGTGCCTATGGCCAAAGATCAAATCAAGTCAATAAAAAAAAAAAGGCTATAGCCAAGGACCGTAGGCGACAAGCCATGGACAAGGTTCGAGGTTCAAGGTCCGAGGTCAGAGTTTGTGAAGGTTCAAGGTTCAAGGTCAAAGTTCGAGGTTTGAGGTCTGAGGTCAGAGTTCGCGAGGGTTCGACGTCGAGGTTCGAGCAAAGATGTTTCTATGCCAAAGACCAATTCGAGTCAATATCGAAAAAAAAAAAACAAAACAAAAAGGGGGAAGTACAAGACATCATATTTGACTCAAGTTCGAGGTTTAGAGGCAGAGTCCGAGAAGTTTATGGAGTTTGAGAAGTTCGAGATGATTCGAATACCAAGGCGTAATGCCACCAAGGTCCGTTGACCACCAAGGCACAATGCCACCAAGGAGCAATGCAACCAAGGCCCATTGGCCACTAAGGTCCATAGACCACCAAGGCGTAATGCCACCAAGGCCTGTTGGCCACCAAGGTCCGTAGACCACCAAGGCCCGTTGGCCACCAAGGTCCATAGACTACCAAGGCCCATTGGCCACCAAGGTCCGTAGACCACCAAGGCCCGTTGGCCACCAAGGTTTATAGACCACCAAGGCCCATTGGCCACCAAGGTCCGTAGACCACCAAGGCCCGTTGGCCACTAAGGTCCATAGACCACCAAGGCATAATGTTACCAAGGCCAGTTGGCTACCAAGGCCCGTAGACCACCAAGGTTCGTAAACCACCAAGGCATAATGCTACCAAGGTCCGTTGGCCACCAAGGAACAATGCCACCAAGGTCCATAGACCACCAAGGCGCAATGCCACCAAGGTCCGCAGACCACCAAAGCACAATGCCACCGAGGTCAGTAGACCACCGAGGCGCAATGTCACCAAGGTTTGTAGACCACCAAGGCGCAATGCCACAAAGGTCCTTGGACCACCGAGGTCAAATGACCACTAAGACGTAAGGCCACCAAGGTCCACAGACCCTCAAGACTCAGGGCCACCAAGGTCTACAGACCCCCAAGACCAAGGCCACCAAGTTTCGATAACCATCAAGGCTCAAGGCCACTAAGGTTAAACAACTACCAAGGCCTATCTGCCACATACGAAGGGCGAGGAACAACAACACCCAGAAGGGAGATAAAGCTCCAAAACACAAAAATGAAAACATTACTCTCTTAAACACTCCGTTCCAAGAGAGTGGGGGGCAAATGATAAACCCAAGAGTATACAGACCAATCAGGTGCTGCCACGTGTCCAGGTCCAAAGGGTGGGCTGCCTCAGAATCAGCTCATATACGAACCGCAAGAACACTCATAGACGTAGCCTACCCATGGGTGCGGCCTCCTCACCAGGCGCGACCTTCCCTTGGGCGCGGCCTCCCATAGGCACGACCTCCTCTTGAGTGCAGTCTCCCATGGGCATGGCCTCCTCGCAGGCACGGCCTCCTCGTAGGCACGACCTCCTCTTGGGCGCGGCCTCCCCACAGGCACGGCCTCCTCGTAGGCGTGACCTCCCCATGGTTCGGCCTCTTCTCCAAGCCCGGCCTCCTCACTGGGCGCGGCCTCATTAAGTTCGTCATCACAGATATGGCCTACACGAATGTCGTGACACCTAGTCTGCGATCCAGCCATCACTGTAGACATGCACCATCTCAAGGACTCTAGGCCACCGCCTAGGAGTCACATCACCCTGACGGACTCAAACACCAAAGGTTTTATCACCACACGTAGGTGTCTATCTATCAAGGATCCCAACTCCATCGGGACACTCCCTCCCATAGGGAATCCACCAATTATGGAAGAGCCCTGCAACTCAGGGATCGTCAACTACACGGATTACTCGCCATCAAACTGGGACTCTCCACACCGCCATACTCCGCTATAAAAAGGAAGGTATGCTACTCCATAGATCATCTTGAATTCTATTCACTCATCTGTTTGCTCAGAGAGATCTAACTTAGGCATCGGAGAATCCTAGGCTGGAACCACACTGGTTCTCCTTTATTACTTTGGTCCTTTTACAGGTTACGGCACTCGAAGGGACCACCGAATGATTTTTTAATGTAACAGGAACCCCAAAAATTTATTAACTTCTATTGCATGCCATGATGATCTGTATGTGCCATGTTGTACTGGTACCCAGGTGCTAAATGGTATGGGACGTTGATACACCTGGAATACCTCTCAACATGATAGGACTCATGTAGTATAACTGTGGTAGGTTCAGTTCCCTATGCTATGACCCTTACCAATAGGGTGAGAGAGGCCAAGCCAGGGATAGTCATTGGTTATCGGGGTCTGCCTCTGGGTGGTACTAGGGCTATGGCTGGCGTGGGCCCCATGGCAACGATTGAAGTTTTACTATGGCGTTAGGCTAAGTGACCCACGATGTCTCCCGAGTCGTTGTAATAGAATATACCCTCGACTTAGATTTGTGTGTTAAGTGGAAAATGAAGAATAATTACATGCATCATTGACTATGTAAATTGTTTGTATGTGTACTCTCCATCCTCTCACTAGCTTAGTGGAGCTAACCCCCCTTGTGTGCATTTTTTTTAGATTTTGATGCAGGTGATGGTTGCCTCGCTGGTCTTGAGGTATAGTCCTCAGATTATGATGGCATTGGTACTGAGGATCCAGAAGCGGTGACAGAGGAGAACTATGATGGATGTCCTTGTGATGACTATGCCTACGGGGCATACTGATGATTAGGTCTTGGTCCCCTTATACTTTGTCTTTAGGGGCCTTAAGCCTTGTAATAACATTGACTGTCTTACTCAAAGTTTTATGTAGTTACCTTATGGTCAACTCATGATGGAAACTATTAACTATATCTATCACTCAGTAGTTTGAACATGATGTAACTTTTATGGTACACACTTTCGCTTGTATTTCCTGATCTTTGGAATATAATATTCCTTATCTTCCACCCTCGGATATTAATGTGTATTAATGTTAGTTAATGACTGTGTATCAGGACACTACATTTGTGATCCTGGTAGCTTATTGGGATGACACGTATCGTCCTAGTCACCCTTTTAATGTATTTTATTCTTTATTGAAATAGGGGCGTGACACTTATATTTTTCCACATGTATGCAAAGATGTGAATGAATGAATTGATGTATATTACATAGGACTATAAAATGGATGAATGATTGGTGTATTCATATTATGTGTGCAAGTATGAATATGCTTCCTATGTATTATGAATATAGTTATGAAGTTACAAATGTAAGATGACATAGTACGAACCATACATAATGAATGGTTTAAGAGAAAGGTAAGAATGTCAGAAAGAGTCTAATATCAATACACTACTCAGTAAGGTATATGTATAAATTTTATTGAGAGGAATTGAAGCTTAGGCCAAGACATGACCTGACAATAAGTTGTCTTGAGAGGTATTGAGGCTAAGGCCAAGACATGACCCGACAATAATTGCTTTGAGAGGCATTGAGGCCAAGGTTAAGACATGACCCGACAATAATTCCTTTGAGAGGTGTTGAAGATTGAAGCCAAGACATTTTCCGGCAAAAAGGGGAATACTAAACCATAATAGGAGTTGAGACTAAGACTGACAATGGAACGGGTAACATATGGAATAATTGAAAGATAATGGGACTATGTCCACCGTGAATAAGATCTCTAATTGCAAAGCATATGTTACCATGAATGAATAAAAGGCATGTATGTTGTGATACATGATTCTTATAATGTTTCATGCTTAATGTAAATGTTTGTCAGGTATGTTGGTTAGATCCTAAACATGCATGTATATGATTCGAGATCTATGCACTCCTTTGTTTCATATAAGTTTTGTGGTAAAATGGATATGGAACCTAAGTACATGGATTGTCGGTTGTGTATATTTACACCTTCCAGACATGTTATGAAGATAAATGTGATCTATGCATCATGTGCCATAGACATTCATGGAAAGAGACTTAAGACTAACCTAATAATACTAGATAGGAAAGATTTCAATGTAATACTAGGGATGGATTGGTTGGAAACCTACCATGCTAGTGTACTATGTTATGAAAAGTTGGTGGTACTTAGACAGTTTGGAGAATCAAAATTTAGACTCTTATGGATTAAAGGTAGGAGCACCCCATCAATGATGATTTTAGCCTTGCAACTAAGAAGTTGCTAAGACAAGGATGTGCTTGGAGGCAGTTTTTGGCATAACAGCTAAATGTATAATGATAATTGATACATCACGAATAAATGATCTAATGAAAGAACTGAAATAATGAAAGATTATGAAAGGAATGTTAAATGCCAATTTGTAAACCTGTGAGGTATACCAGGCCTTATGCAAAATGACTGAAAATCCACTACGGTGGGAATGATTAAAAATCCGCTTCGATGGTAATGACTGAAAATCCACTTCGGTGATAATGACTGGAACCATTTTGGTGGTGTGGATTGGAGGTATACCAATCATATGGAATGCTGAGGGTAAATATTGAATAAATCGAAGAATGATAAAGGGGAAAGAATAGATGAATGAAATGACAAAGAATAGTAAAGAATAGATAAGAACTAGAACTGAAAGATTTGGCAATGTTTCACTCAACAATAAGAATGAGTGGAGCAATGGATCCTTGAATGTTTCCTCCACTGTATGGAAGTAGGCAATAGGGATTCCATCAATAATCTAATTCATCTTAAAGCTGGGTTAGGTATTAGCGGACTGGAAGTGAATGTTAGAGTGAAAAATGTTCTAAAGTCGACGTTTTGGATACGGTACGACCATTATGAGTTTCTTGTCATACCTTTTGGGTTGACATATGCACCAGTAACGTTTATCGACCTAATGAACAGAGTGTTCCATGATGTGCTGGACCAGTATGTGATCGTTGTTGGGAAAACCTTCCCTACCTCCATGATTGTTTTGATGATAACAAATGTGTCGGCACAAACCACTGTGTATTAATATGTCAACAGGTTTGATGATGAAACCAAGAAGATCAAACCAAGAAATTGAAGGACATAAAGCATAAGGATTTTCAAGACAAAACTTGAAAGATCAAGGCTTTGAAGACACCTCACCATTCTCACTAAAGAATAATTGAATAATGAAGATTGAAGATTGAAGAACATCACTTAAAGCAATCAAGATAAAGACCTTCGTGAAGATGCTCGTGTGTATATTCACAAATACACACACACACACACTTGTATACTTGTATTTGCATTTGCATAATATTAATGAAATTGCCTTTGCATCATTTAGAGACCTTAGGAGGTTGTCATTTGAACCCATATGACCTTAGGAAATGTTGGAAAAAAGTTGGAGCAAAACCCTGCGAAATCCTACAGTTAAAACTGTCGAAATCAAGCAATATAGGGGAACGGGAGTGTGATCCGGTCGACCGGATCTCAGGACCCATTTCATCCGAATGCTAGCAGCAGCATCATGGGAACGTTCTCGTGACTTGGTCCGATTGACCGGATCAAGTGGAATGATGGTCTGGTCAATCGAATTGTGACCGGAAGGAATTTTACCCTCCAACGGCTAGTTTGCAACGAATCTATTTCTCCAATGGCTATGATCCAATCGATCGGATCATTCTTCAGGTCAACTGAATGGACCAAAAATACATCCGTTAGAGTACATTTTGCATATGTTTTTAGAACATTAAATGAGACTATAAATAGAGGACATGTGAGAGCTTTTCACTTATCCAATACAGTCCAAAATACTACTTTTATGAGAGGTGAAAAGTTATTCTAAAGTTCTATTGATTGAAGTCTAGTAGTCTCCATCAAAATCATTCTAGTTTGACCTCAACACTCAAGACCTCACAAGCTTTCATTCTAAAGAGAGGTTCTAAGGAAGGTCAAAGCATTAAGTATTATTGCATATCATTCATCACTTGCAAGGAGTACATATTACACTCCTTGTCTAGGTAATTCTTTCCTTTTTATTATTGTATTGTTTATGCTTTTGAGTTAAGAAAGCATTAGTATGTTAATCTAGACTGTACTTAGATTAATACATGGGATCCTCTTATCTTGTGAAAAAGAATTAGGATTCTCTTATCTTATGAAAAAGATTATAAAGGTGTTCTTCCCATTTATTATACTAAAAGGAAGAAGCTAGTGAAATTCTCTCAAGGTTGAGAGTAGTGGATGTAGATTGGGTTAGTCGAACCACTATAAATCTTGTGTGTTATTCTTTTGAGTATTTATTTTTATCTATCTTGTTTTAATTAAAAAAAATTAAAAAAGATAATATTTCACTAGTGATAACCTTTTCACCCCCCTCTAGGTTATCTCACTATTGGTATCAGAGTGGGAGCTCAATTCTTGAGACTCGAAGATCCATGGGATCACACCATCCTAATGTACTTGAGGGACTAAATGTCTCCAAACCTCCATTGTTTAATGGTAATAATTTTGCTTACTGGAGAATTAGATTTAAGAATTTCACTTGTGCTCACAACCTTGATTTGTGGCATATTATTGAACATAGACCATATGTCTTCACCAAGAAAGTTAATAAAGAAGATGTGCCCAAGACCATAGATGAATTAACCTCTGCTGAAAAAGAGAAAGTTCAACAGAATTTTAAAGCTATCATATTTTTACAATATATATTGAGTAAATCTGAGTTAGATAAGATAGCTATGTGTGAATTTGTCAAAGTAATTTGGCACACACTTATTGTTTCCTATGAGGGAACTACACAAGTAAAAGAATAAAAAATTGATAAACTTGTTACTGAATATGAACTATTTAGAATGTTAGAAAATAAAAATATTGCTAGCATATTTTTGAGATCTATTAACATTATAAACAAGTTGAAGGGTTTAGGGAAGACATATACCAAGTCTGAAAATGTTCGAAAGATTCTTAGATCATTACCTCCCAAATGGAGACCGAAGGTAACGGCCATAAAGGAATCCAAGAATCTCAACACAGTCAGCATGGACGAGCTTATGGGATCCCTTTTAACTCATGAAGTTGAGTTGAATGAAGATGATAAATGGATAGAGATAAAAGAGCCCAAGAGGAAGACCATCGCACTCAAAACTATAAACATTTCTGATGAGGAAAGCGATGAAGATGAAAACCTCAGTATCTCAGAAAAGGAGATGTCTCTAATTACTAAGAAGTTTCAGAAATTTCTCAAAAAGAAAGGAGAAAAATACTTCAACAAGGGACAAGCATCAAAGGAGAACAAAGTAAAAATCTCTCTAAAGATAAACCTCAGTAATCTAACAAGAAAGATATTGTATGCTATGAATGAAGAAAACCCAGTCACTTCAGAACTGAGTGCCCAAAAGGATAAGACAAAAGGAAAGCATATGTCACTGAGATCACATGGGACTCTGATGAGGAATAGGAAGACGAAGAATCTGATGAAGATACCACCAACTTGGCCTTGATGGCACATATTGAAAATCAAGAAGAAAAAATCATAGAGGTAAGTTCAGTCTATCTCAGTTCTAATTCTAAAAGTAGTGACTCACTTGATGATATAGATACTGATGATATAGATGAGACAGATATTGAAAAAGGCTTTGAGGCTCTCTATGAGGCAAGTCGTAAACTAAAGGCGTCAAACTCTATACTAGTGAAGGAAGTCATAGGTTTACATGATAAAGTAGATATCTAAACCCATTTTTCTTCAGAGTAACCCAAACACTGTAGATGCTGAATTTTGCCACACCCTAATGATGACGATAACCAGACGCGAAAGACTGCAATGCCCTTTAAAATACTCCTTTCCTTTGGGGTAACTTGGACACCCCCTGTTCCATTGTGTTTTCACTCACGGACCCCCTGCATTCCTGGAATGACCCCCACGATGCCCTCGCTTAAGGCCCTGACCCAGCGGCATCGCGTGCGGCTGTAGCACTTCGCAGTAGCATTGCAAGTGGTCGTGGCACTGCCCGACAGTGCCACGCCCAATCCCGGTGCCACTTGGTAGCACTACGCTTTGCCACGGCACTGCCCGATAGTGCCACGCCTGATCCCGGCGCCACCTAGCAGTGCCACGGCCTAGGAATTTTCCCCCTCCGCGGTGCCGTACCCCAGGCTGCGGTGCCACCAGGGTACCCAAAAGGAAATTTTTTTGTCCGACAGTGCCGTAGCCGCCAAATCCCCTGCGGCGCCGCCAGACAAACTTTTGACTATAAATAGCCCCCACCCCTCATTTGAACAAGGTCTCAAGTGGAGGACAGTGGGGACCCTAGAGCTCCACTTTTTCAAATTTTTCCTTTTTTCCTAGTTTTGGGGCCCTGCCCCTGTCCGATTTTGAGCCTTCGAGCCTAGTCCCTTTGTCTGGAGTCTGGGTCCTTTGGACCTGCCTTTCCTAACCCGATTCTATCCGAAAACCCGAAGCCCCCTTACCCAATGTCCTATTCCCCAGTTTCTGAAGTACTTCTCAACCTTGTCCGAGATCCTAGTATCTGACACCCGTGCGCCGTTACTCTGCCCGATATTTAAAGAAGCCTAGCTTCTGATGCTCTCTGACGCCATTATTCTGTCTGAGGTCTCAGCACCTGACACCCGTATGCCATTACGCTGCCCGACATCTGGGAAATTATTCCCCCAAATATTTTTCCAACGTCGTTAGTCTACCTGATATCCAGGTAACTACTTTCCGACACCATTACTCTGTTTGATGAAGGACAAAGCCAGTCTTTTGCCTCCAATTGAGCTGGGGGACGCGATTCATCCCTTATAACTACATTGGTTTAAATGTATACAGGTATTTAACTTTTTCATCGCATTTTAATTCTGCAACAATGTAGACTTTTAAATTATGACTGTGTAGTGTACAGTAGTTAATTTAATCAAGCAATGTGCGCATCATTTTAGCTGAACATGTGGAAGTAAGACACTTATGAAGGAAGACTATTCGAAAACCATCATCTAGTAGAAAGACCGGTATACCTGAGCGAGGTGGGTGCCTAACATCTTCCCACTCTCATAACCTGACCACTTACCCCGAATCTCTGACCAGACCAAACAAAGTCCTATAGCCCTTCATAGGGCTAGACCAATGGGTCTTAGGCCCTAATCCTAGGTGGCAACTCCATTTCATTTGATTGTATGACCCCCATCCCCTGATAAATCATAATCATTTGAGAAGACACATTTCTTCTCTCTCTCCAACCGAGGAGTATAACCCCAGACCCCCAATGAGTCAAGTGCCTGGGGAAAACAACGTCCCTCACACACGTATGGTTCCGATAACGGATCCTCATAGTGGTAACTCCGCTAGGGATTGATGGTCAAGCTTTCAATACTAGATGCTACCATTGAATGCAAGAATATTCTTCCTTCTGTATTATTGTTTGATAACATGGTTGGCTAACCCCTTTTGTGTACTAACTACATCATGCGTGTTCGAAGTGAAGTTACACAATGAGGGTACTCCCTGTTGTGCCTCTACTGCCGGGTAGGTGGGGCACATCATACTAAGTACTCTGAGATCGGATGATACCCGCTTTCGCCACCACTATCATGCACACACAACACTGCATAGAAACATACAGCCCCGTGGTTAGTCATTGGACCCCATATGTAGATAGGGGTAATTCACGGTTGTTTGCAAGAAATAATTAACCGCAAGAGTACGGATCAATCGCAGCTACGGGTCGAACTCAAGGAGATGTAAGCCACTCTATTTTACTCACTTTAAAGCAATGCAAAGTGAAACAAATTAAAGTATTAAATTAAACTAATTAAACTAACAAAAATTCACGCATCCTAACTCATAAGCATCTAGCAAATTGAATTGGCGTCCTAACACATAAGCATCTAACCTATCAAAACTAACGCGGATTAGAAGGAATAAATTGCAGACACATATCACAACCACAAAAAAAAATAAAAGAAAAGGTTAGAGAGGGAGAATGAGACTAAGAGATTAGAGATGTAAAACCCAAAGGGGCTTGAACCGGATTGAAATTACTTGCTTCTCACACTTGAAATGGTGCTACCAAATCTGAAATTAAAACAAAAATAATTAAATTAAAATTCTACCATAATGCATAATGATAATAGTAATTAAAAAAATAAAGTCTTAAAAGTATGATTGAATTAGAGAGATAGAGACTGGGAATGAAAATAAAAATAATGGAGAATGAAAATTCCTAATAGAATGGAGGGATTAATGGAGATGAGAATACTTATAACATAAAACTAATTGAAGAAGAAAGAGGTAGAGAATAAGAAGAAGAAATTAGAAACTAGAAGAATTGAGAGGTTAATGTGAATTCATCTAGAGGGGGGTGAATAGGTGAAGGTTGGAAAATTAAAAAAATATGCGAAAATAACCAAGTAAAGACAACCAATTAACAAGCAATAATTAAAAGAAAGACAAAAGATTTATAATGGTTCAGCTAACACGTGCCTACGTCCACTCCTCTCAACTTAGAGAGAATTTCACTATAAGAAATCTTGAGAGCAAGAGGACTCATACAACTACTCTTGAGAAACGAGCAAGAGGACTCAATAACAACTACTCTTGAGAAACGAGCAAGAGGACTCAATAACAACTACTCTTGAGTTAATGAGCAAGAGGACTCGATCTTCTCTTGATACCGAGCAAGAGGACTCAACAACTACTTATGCAAAGTAAAAAATGAAATACTAAGGCGTTTAGAATTACCTCAAACCTTAGTAAAATAAGTGCTACCTTTCAAACTATGAAGCTTGAATGCTAATGAGAATGAAGGGAGCTAAGTGAGATTGATCTTTCTTGGATTGGTTGCTTAAATTCTCACTTGGGAGAGACTTGATCTTGGAGGCTCTTGATTGTGATTAATAATTGTGTTTAGAGCCTTAATCAAGAGGATATTTATAGTCTAAGAGGCTTGAATTAATTAGGAATCTAAGTAAGGATCGGATTCCATAAGCCATAAATAATCCGGTATACTGGATGGGAATTCGGTATGCCGGATCACCTAATTTCCAATTTAAACACAAGAGTAACAGTCAAATTAAACTCAGCAATACACTGATCCGGTATGCTGGATAGTCATCTGGTATGCCGGATCAGGGCATTGTGCAGGCAGGGCAGGATCCGGTATGCTAGATCCTTAACCAACTTGTTTAAATGAGCCACTATGACCATTTTCCTGAGATTTCCATTAATCCAATATGCCAGATCAGGAACCGGTATGCCCGATTGGGCAATTTCAGTGGAAATTAGTCCAATTCCAATCAAAGTTGGTTTGGGGGGTTCCAAACTCAAATGGTCAAATGTCTAAGGGGTCAATTTACCACCTAAGGACATTCTAAATGGAATGCGTGCGTGTGTGCATTACATCAATTTGTGACTTGAAATTATAAAAAAACAAGATTACAAAGTCTTCAATCTTCAATAGGCTTTATTGGTCTTCAAGTATTGACTTTTGACTTCCATGTCTTTGGAATCATTTTGAGCAACTATTCTTGTATGCTCTTGTGCATTTGTATACGCTCCCCCTCACTTGGTGCTATGCTTCAAAACTGAATAACTTAAACACAAGCATTAGTCCAAGGATGGTCTTATTTGTTATTATCAAAATATCTTTGTCATCTTTGAGAATGACTTGGAGTGTATGGGGCCATTTGTATTTTCTTAACAATCTCCCCCTCTTTGATGATGATAAATAATCCAAGTGATTAAAATAATGGAGCAAATGACAATGCATAGAAACAAGAGATAATATATAAAAACAAGAACATCATCATTCATATAAAAAAAAATGGATTACACAAATCAAACATAAAACAAATAACAAATAGGTATAAAACAAATAGGTCCATTACAATTTATTCCAAGCCCAATACTTCTCCCCCTTTGTCATTATCAAAAAAAGAGGGGCATTTCACATCATGCACTAGGATCAAAGGGTGGAAGGGGTGGAATAGAACTTGTGGCATCGGGAAATGGTGGTCGAACTCCTTGACGAGTGGCTCCTGGCATATCAAGGGATAGATGACCAAGATTGAAAGCAAGTGAATGAATGGCATCGAGGATTTTATCTTGGTGCACATTCCAAGATTCAAATCCGGTCCTCACATTATTGCGGAGAGATGTCACATCCTCTTGAATTCCTTGTTGACCAAATTCAAGTTCCATGATACGAGTATTTGCTTCGTCCATGTAATCATCGATGCTAGACACCCATTCTTGTAAGGATGCCGGAATGCCTTCTTGATCTTGACGAGGAAGGGGTGCATTCTCATCCAAACCTTCTTCTTCTTCTACGAATACATTGGAGGGAGGAGGAATAGCAATTGTGTGCAAGCTATTACGAGTACTTTGTTGGAAGGCCACGGTGGATTCTTCTTCTCGAGTGAGATCAATATCAAAGACTCAAAAGAGACGAGTGAGAAGCCGCCCGTAGGGTAGATTAGTATGTTTTTCGGGGTGAGCACAACATTCCATATACCTCATAATGAAGTAAGGAAGACAAGTGGGTGTATTGGAATATACACACTAAGTTAGGTAAGCTTGAGGGGTGAGACACTTATTAAGATCGCCTCCCCGAGGAGTGAAATTATGTTGAATAATATAGGAAATGACATGGGGAATGAGGCGAAGTCTTCCAGTTACCACGGTTTCCGCCTGAGGATCATATTTCTTCAAGATGGAGGAGTAGACTTCTTCATGGTTGATGAAGTCCTAAAGATAGTGCTTTTTGGAGTCCAAAAGATGCAAGGTCCATCGCAAGAGAGTCCAAGAAGGCGAGCAAAATGGGCAATGGAAAGCTCTATGTGAACACTCTTTACATAAGAGTGGAGTTTCAAAGAATCTTCTACCCCACTGAAGTAAAGATTGGTGTAGAAGTATTTGACCAATTGAGGGTAGCACGGTTCATCCATGTTGAGAAGGGGTTCCCAACCAATATCTTTGAACATATCCTCAAGTCGAATACTATTGAAAGAAAAGATGTCGACTTCACGGCCTTCTTTGATTTTTTGAGCAAGATAAAGAGGACAATTAGCACGACATTTGGGAGAGCAAGAAAGACGATCTTCCCCTAGAACATATGGTTGTCTCGAGGAGCTTTCGGTTCTTCCCTTTTTGGATGGTTGTTGCCTATCGGGCATAACATCCTTGCCTCTTCTACTCATATTGAAAGAGAGGTTTGAAGGAGAGAGAGAGAGAGAGAGAGAGAGAAAATTAAGTGTCAAGTTGGATTGAGACAAGAGAGGGAAGGTGGAGTGAACAGTGATTCAGAAAATGATAAAATGAGAGAAATATATAGGCTTGAAATCCAGTGTAACAGCTATAAAATGGGCAGAAATTTAATTATTCGGTATACCATTTGAGCATCCGGTATACAGTTTGAGAAATAACGGTTAAAAACTATCAGATATGCTGATCCGGTATATCGTTTTGTGATCCGGTATACCGTTTCAGGGAAAAACAATGAAAAAAATAGCATTTTTTAAATCATTTAAAAAACATTTATTCAATTATTCAAATGGGTCACATAAGCCAAGTCGCAACAACATTGGCCTTGCCAAGGTGGTACTAGATTTCACAATCATAGTCTTTCACCAATTCTAATCACCGTCTCTGTCTCATGTTCAGCTCCTTCTGGGTGAAGAAATACTTCAGACTTTTGTGGTCGCTGAAGATTTCACTCTTTTCACCGTATAGGTAATGTCACCAAATTTTTAATGCAAAAACTACCGTTGCAAATTCTAAGTCATGAGTGGGGTAGTTCTTCTCGTGTTCCTTTAATTGTCTGGAGGCATAGGCGACCACTTTACCTCTCTGCATCAGGACGCCACCCAATCCTGTTCTGGGTGCGTCGGTGTATACCACCATTCCTCCAGTGCCGTCTAGAATGGTTAAAACTAGAGCTATTACCAAATGGTTCTTTAATTCCTGAAAGCTTTTCTCGCACGCTTCATCCCACTCATACTTAGCAACCTTCTTCGTAAGATTTGTCATGGGCGCCGAAATGCGCGAGAAATTCTCGATAAATCTTCGATAGTAACTGGCCAATCCTAAGAAACTTCAGACCTTAGTGGCACTCTTCGAAGTCTCCCACTCAAGAACTACTTTCACCTTGCCTGGGTCTACTTTGATGCCATCTTTGGTGACGATGTGTCCCAGGAACCCAATTTGGTGAAGCCAGAATTCACATTTGCTGAATTTGGCAAAAAGTTGGCGTTCCCGCAATCGCTGCAATACGAAGGTAAGGTGTCGCACGTGTTCCTCCTCATCCTTAGAGTACACCAGGATGTCGTCAATAAATACTATGATGAACTTGCCCAGCACGTCATGGAATACTCTATTCATCATATCCATGAATGCTGCCAGGGCGTTGGTTAATCCGAACGACAGAACTAAGAATTCATAATGTCCATATCGTGTTTGAAATGCCATCTTATGGATATCACCGCTCTTGATCTTCAATTGATGGTATCCCGACCTAAGGTCGATCTTGGAGAAAACTCTCGCTCCTTGTAGCTGATCAAATAGGTCATCGATACGCGGCAACAGATATCGATTCTTGATCGTTAGCTTATTCAACTCGCGGTAGTCGATACACAGCCGCATAGTACCATCTTTCTTCTTAACAAACAACACTGGTGCTCCCCAGGGTGATACACTGGGTCATATAAATCCTTTCTTCAATAGGTCTTGAAGTTGAACCTACAACTCCTTCAGTTCGATAGGCGCCATTCTGTATGGTGCCTTAGATACCGGTGCTACTTCAGGAATTAAATCAATCGCGAACTCTATATCGCGGTCAGGCGGTAGCTGTGTCAGATCTTCTAGAATGACATCAGGAAATTCTCTGACGACTTCCTGTTCCTCCAATGGTTTTATCCTTGCCTCCGTGTCTATTACCATGGCCAAAAGCCTTAGCATCCATCATCAAGCAACTTTCGCGCCTGGAGGGCTGACAGAGTTATTCTCCTGGATTTCTTCTTGGGTTCACTTTGATAGGTGAAAGTTGACCCATTCTTCAAATTGAACATTATCTTCTTCTCCACACACAAGATGTTTGCACCATAGGCCGACAACCAGTCCATGCCTAGGATTACGTTAAAATCATTTATATCCATCTTTATCAATCGTGCGGTTAGTTTCTTCCCATAAATTTCAATCTGGCAAGGGTCGTATATTTCTTTCAAACTCACGACACTACCCGTCGGTGTGCCGACTACTAGTTCGTGCCCGATGTCTCTTGGTTGATCTTTCATCTTACTCGCAAAGGTTGAGGAAACAAAAGAGTGGGTCGCGCCTAAATCAAATAATACTCGCGGTTGAGACATTCAGGGTACCTAGGGTTTGTAGGTAGTTTAGGTTACAGGCAATAAGCCAATTATTCCCCATAGTTAAGTAGTGTTCAACAAACTTACCTGTCAATACGTCAGGGTTTGCCTCAGCTTATTCATTTGTCAAAGCATATACCTTTCCTTGCGTCCGATTGTCTCGTGGCTGGAAGGACCTAGCATAGGCTGATTCGACGAGTGTTGCCATACCCACGCGATCTACAATCTCTAGCCATATGACCTTCCTTGTTGCACATGTAACACTTAAAGGGTGGAGCACCAGGTGTCGAGGCTTTGCTCCCTTGACTTATTGCTGGTCGGGCTGGCGAAGCTGCTGTTGTCGCTTGACTCGTAGCAGGTCATGTAAATGTGGGGCGAAAAGAATTCTGACCCACTTTCAGCCTACGATACGGAGTCGGATTCGGGCTTGAACTCATTCCTCGGAAAACTTTATTTGGCCACCCAAAAGGTTGAAAACTATTTGGCCTTTTGTTCAAACTAGGCGACGTCACCATCTTTTCTTTCTCCTTTTCCTTGAACCTATCTTCCATTGTCTTCGCCTTGTCGACCATTTGAGCATAACCCTGAATATCCATGATTAACAGTACTGACCCAATCTCAGTTTTGAGTCCCTTCTCAAACTTCTTAGCCTTACTAACTTCCCCTTCCAGGTGCTCTGAAGCAAAATGGAACAGATCTTCAAATCGCTGTTGATAGTCCAGCACTGACTTGGTTCCTTGCACTAGTGCAATAAATTCTACTTCTTTCTTGTCCTTAAAACTCTCAGGGAAGTAGTTCTTGAAGAAGACTTCTTTGCATTGTACCCACGTGGGATTTGGGTGAGCAGCTTCCAAATTAGGCCTAGTTGCCTTCCACCAAGCTTCGACTTCATTCTGCAACTGATAACCCGCACATATCAACTTTTGTGCATCCGTGCACTCAAGTACTTCAAATGCCTTCTCTAGTGCACTAATCCACCATTCCGTCTGCATTGCTTCTAAAGTTATTTTGGAAAATACAGGCAGTTGGAGTTTCTTGAATCTTTCCATAACCTTGGTGGTAGAGTTCTCCGCTAAATGCTGAGGCATAGGTGGTGGAAATAGTACAGGTCGATTGGGTGGTGGTGGTGGTGCAGCGCGTTCGTGCATCATGGTTGCAAATTGAGTTGATATTTGACCGAGCAATTCTTATTATTGCTGCATGGTCCGCATCATACTGGTCATGAATGCAGCCACGTCACCGGTTGCCACATTTGGCTGAGGTGCTGCAGTAGTGGCTTGTACAGCCACGGGTGCTTCTAATGAAGCAGTCGTGGGTGCTTCTGATGAAGCAGCCGATGCCTTAGAATTTTGAGCCTCAGTCCCATTAGGCAATTCAACCTCTGGTACAACTCGAGGTTGTTTACCTTTACAACCTCCATGTGAACTTCTCGTGTTGACCATTGTGGCTTCTCTGAAAAGAGGGGCATGTTTAATATTCCAATATCCTTCATAAAGTTCAACAGTTATTTCTTAGCTAGAGCAGGTACAAACCTAGTCCACAGTTCCAATGAGTTTTCTTGAGTCGCACCAGTAAGGTGGATTATTAGATATTTGGTCTTGGTTTATAGTGAGATGTTTCATTTGCTTCATGTTTTGTTTCTCTTTCTTAAGTATTTTATGTATTGGTATGCTATGCATGACACTACATGAAAAGCTTCAAGTTTTTTTTATATAAAAGACTTTTAATTAATTACCTGATCTAGTAGGCGAGCATCTCCAACTTCCTTCCTATCACAAACTCCATCGCAAGAAGAAATTCTATGTCGGCTCTTACCTCTTCAGCTAAGGACATAAAATAGTCTCGCTCTTCCAGTCCACTAATGGCAGCAAGGGCTAAGTAGAAGTCCAGTCGATTCTCAGCTCGGGGTAGTACTAGTCGTATCTGTCTCAATCTCTCTCGTACATGTCTAATATAGATCATAATGCTGGGGTCTCCAGCCTGGTCAAGGTAATGGGTCCTGTCATGGAAAATGATTCTAATCATCAGGTCATACTTAATTAGAAGAATTAAGTACAAATCTACTGAAATTGAATAACTAAAGATCGATGAAACTAATTCTTCGGTTAGCTCGAGGTACCTTAACATCTAGGTGTTTGATTTACTAGGAACCCTATTAGGTCCTATTCCCAGCTACCCTAGGCCTTAGTTAGGATGAGATCTACGCTTCCCGTACTTACTAAACCCTTATTACAACATACCTACATAACTAAGTTCTGTTTGCATAGAAACACTCCAATCAGTTTGTACATCATGGTATTCAAGCATGTAGCAGTTAGGTAGTACCCACCATGACCTATAATTATGCATACACGTACATTCATATTTATATAAATATATTAAGTACTTAGTTTAATTATATCCACAAAATGTTCCTAGTCCCTATGTGTTCTACTAAAACCACATGTAGAAATTTCACCCTTTTTGACCTTAAGAAGACTAGGTTGGTTTCCCTCTTAGGTCATTTGAATATTATTATTTTTTTTTTAAACATTAATAAAAATATGTATTTTAGTGTTGTCTAAGGTCACTTTAGGTATTCCCAAAGGTTCCATAAGCTAAAACTCAAAAACCAGCAAGATTCCCTCACTGGGTGATGTCTCTGGGCGTTGCCACAACGCCCAGTGCCATCGCCCAGAGAATCGGGGCTCAAGCTTTGTATATCCGAGAGGGGCCCATTTTCGTTTTAACTTTTCCTAACCTCTACCTTTCACCTAGGAAAAGTCTTTGGAGAATAGTGGGACTCATTCCACACCAAATCCCCATGCTTTCACGTGTTTTTGGCTAACCTTCACGTGCCTAGGTAAGATTTCTTAATGTTTTCCCTATTTTAACTCTTTCTTTTACTTCCCTAATGTTTTGGCTGGGGTTTTGCCAAACTTTCTTACCCTGACTATATTATTTTCTTCTCTTTTTGTAGAAAATGTCTACAAGTCATCGTACGGCTAGGAAATCAGTAGCCTAGAAGAGGCTATGGGTTGAGTCAAAGGATTCTTCGGCATCCTCAGTGCCTCACTCATCTTCTAGCGATGATTCTTCTTTGGAGGAACCCAACTTTGATCATTTCCTCTTCTCTAGGTATGAACATGCTAAGGAGTGGAAAAATTTTGAATCTCTAAAGATTGTGAATGGTTGGGTAGTCCGAGTAGAGGACTTTCACAAATACAATATCTATACCGAGCCATGTTATCCCTTCTTGGTTCGGTACTTTTACTGCAACCTAGTGCCTTCTAGTGCTTAGGAGTTCGGAGTGGATAGTAGGGTAAAGGGAGTGGATATTAGGCTGACCACTACCCTATTGGCAGAGATTTTGGGTTTGCCTAACACAGGAGAGAGGGTTTACTATCAGCCACGGATGGACATTTTAGAGATGTTCTCTTTGGAGACCAGGAGGATGGTCTTCAAAGCATTGACAGGGTCACAGAGCACAGCTAGGTCTGAGACTTCTTACAAACCTAGTGCTAGGGTGATCAATAGGTGTGTAACATACAACATTTATCCCAAGGGTGGGAACAGAGGTAGCATATCCATGCTGAGGGCGTACATCACATACTGCCTCTTGGGAGCTGGTAGGGGAGGTCCAGTCATAAACCTTCCATATCTATTGCTTCAGGTAATGCATTACCATGCTAGGAACCCAGCTGATGGGAACCTTCCTTATGGGAAGTTCCTTACTTCAGTCTTCCAGTACTTTGGGGTTCCATTAGAAGGTGAGTATGTTGATAGGACCAGATCCAGGCCCATAGACAAGACTTCCATTCTGAAGATGAAAGTGCCTGGAGAGGATCCACCAGAGGACGAGGAGTAGATGGGGGTGCAGCAGGGAGAGGAGCATGGTGATGATGTGCACGATGAGGAGGTGCAGGGGATGGAGCAGGGAGACATTGAGGGAGACACCCAGGACATACAGGCAAAGGAGCAGGGCATAGGTCAGGGTGACTTCGGGGACTTTGGCACTCAATTTACTAACTTACCTTCCTACAAGGCGACCGGTGCCACTAGTTCTTAGGTGCTAGGGCCTTCCGAGTTGGCGCAACTGATGACACACTTCCAGAGTCTCGGTACCCAACTTTCCGACATGGCGACCAGGATGGACCAGGGCTTCTCTTCCTTGGAGAGTAGAGTGGGTTCTGTGGAGTAGCGTCTGGACTTCTGGGACAGATTTCACAGAGTTGACTCTTGCCAGACATAGCCTCCTCCGAGCGATGTGCCTCTGACTGAGTAGTTCTTGATCAGCTCCTGCCAGTCCATGCTACGTGTTTCAGACTATTTTCCTTTCATTATGCTTATGTACTTTTCTTTCTTTAGGATGTTTCAAATTTTAGTGTTTCTTTTTGTCAGCTATGTAATTGTTAAACTTTCAGTTTACCAATGTAGTGGCTTGGCCATAGTTATCTTTTATTTAATGGAATTTATGCATCTTTTATTTATTTACATCTACCTCCCCTGTAGCTTTTAATTATTACATATTTTATTCTTTCAAGCTTATTAGTCCTAGTCTGTACTCCATGAATGTAAGTAGAGCCTCACGCTCTAATACAAGCTCTGTCACACCCCAAACCACCCCCTAGAAGGATTGGGTAGGTGACCCGAATTGCTTAACAGCAATCCACCAAATCCCATGGATCTAGAAGCAGTGCTTACATTCACGAAACCACATTCATCCACTTTACCAAGGCCAAGATCAGAGTGTTGCAGATAAACTACAATTTCAATAATAAAAGGAAGCATAGCGATACGGGGAAATGATGATAATATATACATAAGTAAGTTTGTACATCTCCCACCAAGCCACAAACATACAGACAAAGCTGACAGGAACAGAACTACATACATAAATATATACAGGGTGAGCATACTCAACCCCAAAAAGAAAAGAAAGTAAAAACTACAACAGGACCACAGTCAGAACGGGGATAAACTCCTAGCTAAAACAAAAAAGGAGTCCCCAAAACAAAAAGCATCAGAAGCACTTCTCAACGGTCTTCATCAATGACCACCAAGAAAGTACGCAGGATCGGTATGACCTCTGTTGGGGTCCACACCAACATCATCGTAACAACTAGGACTCTCCTCCTCGAGATAACCCTCCAAGCTACACTGGCATCTATCTGCAAAATCATCTGAGAAAAACAATGTATAACAGAGTGTGAGCCCCACTGAGCTCGTGAGAAAATAACATCAATCATGCATGCATATGCAATCACAATACATAGTTCATATGTTCCTACATGATGTGCAAGTCCAGTTTATTATTAAGCACCTAACAATACAACTAAGTCAGGTCAATGCTACTACAATCCCCAATACATGTATCCCTGGTGCGGGCTTCCAACCCCTTCCCACAATACACCTATTGAGTTGTCAGAGAGGACCAGTCAGCTCCCGCATCAATCACCAAGGTCAACCCGACCAGCCCTCTGTGATTAACCTGTAGAGCAATCCATTTCTTTTCTCTTTTCTTTTCTTTTTTTTGGCTTACAGCCCATACTCACCATTCCGGTGTTCTTTCATTTCTTTTCATTCACCATTCCAGTGTTCTTTCATTTCTTTTCTCATATACATATGGTCACCCTCACAGGCATCCAAAACCTAAACCCCTATTGGCAAGGGTGCGTAGCACGGGTGATGAAACTCTAGCCCCATGTCTATATGGCATCGTATGAGTCGGGTGGTGTCAACCGCATCCCATTCTACGGGCTACCACAGGCCTCATTTCTAAGCTGAGTACGGCATACACAATCATCATATAAGAATTCACAGTGTTGATCAACAGACAGTTCATTATGCAGTGATTTGAGTAACTTGAAATAGAAGTAAGTAACACAGCATATATGATTCAATTCTTATTAGCCGGCATAGCATCATAATTACATATGCACATATGATAGTATATTCACTCACCTGAGTTGGGTTTTAGATACTCGTTAGCAAACTCAGTTCCAAAAGTAGTCTGATTGTTGTCCTCGAGCGCTCGATCAAATCCTAGACATAAATCAGAATTTGTCATGATAAGTTTTCAGTCTATCACTGGTACTCCTAGGGTTGACCTAAGCTTACTGGGTTAACCCGGTGCTTGGTTGGTACTCATTTGGGATCACTGGGCCTTAGGCTCATGCCCCGGTGCATTGGCCAAATCTGTGGCACAAGGGTAAAATGGTCATTTTCAATAGTTGTACCTGATCCTAGGTTAGATCAGGTCCACAGTGCTATCCACAGCTTCCCTGTGCTGTAGGACCAAGCACAGTAGGATTTCCTATACTTGCGGGGCCCACTAGGGTTCCAAAGTGTTCCCCCAACAAGGACAGATGTGGGGAAGGGCTTTTTGGTCATTTCCCAACTTCCCACAGTGTCCCACAGCCAATGGGTGAAGTTCCCATAGTTCCCATAGCCAAATCAGCATTCCAACAACTTTCCATTCACTGGGCGATGGCTCTGGGCGTTGGGTGCATCGCCCAGTGCCCTCAAATCGACATTGGGTTGAGATTCCAAGGCTGGGCTTTTTAGGCTAGGCTTAATCATAATCCTTCGCACATTAGGGGGGTTAGGTAGCCCCTGAGATGGCCTACCTATGGGTCAAAATGTATCTTCCATCAGATCCACCATCAGGCTGCCAATGGCTGTCCAGACAACCCAGTAAATAGTATCACAGGATTTTCTTCAAGCTTGGATCTCAATCTCAGCCACATGCACGGCTGGAAATTGTTGTAAAATAGTGGTTCAAGGCTGCAACCACCTAGGGTTTGGTCTCTGCAGCCATGGCTTGCACCTAGGTTTCCAAATCATAGAGCAATAGGGCAAACTGGCAGTGCAGCTATGCACAACCAGGTTTTGGCCCAAAGAACAGCACAACAGCCTATTGAAATCACTCATAGATCACAGATCTTCCATGCACAAGGCTAGCATGGCAGATCTGGAGCTGTTCTAGGCAAACCCCAGCTGTTCTGGGCTGCCCAGAGAGAAAAAACACATCAAATATAGAGAAGGGATGGGGACAACAGGCATATACAAGTAGTTTTATACCTGAGCAAGTCTGAGAAGACTCGAACCAGGCTGGGTGTAGGGCTGCAGCAGCTCCCCTTCCTTCTTCTTCCTTCTGCCTTCTCCTTCTTCTCCTTTTTCTCCTTTCTTCCCTCTCTTCTCTCCCACGGATTTCAAAACTGCCAAGGGCTCTAAAATGAGCCCAAGGCCACCTATTTATAGGCCCAGCCTTCACTGAGGCTTGTTTGGCTGTGAAGGCCCCTTTTGAAAATTAGTTTTTAAACTGATTCTGGGCACGCTGGTGGGGTCCACAGTGAACCAAGGGTATGAGGTGGTCCCTCAGACTTCCCTCTATCCATGGAGGGTGCCCATGTCCATATTGGGTGGTCCCCACACTTAAAATCCAATAAAATATTTAGAAACACCCATTGGGCGATGTCACTGGGCCTTACTGCATCGCCCAGTGCCATCGTCCAGAGAATTCCAACAAGCTGAAATTCAATGGGCTTGCACAGGGGTTTGACCCTTGGTTAGGGTATTGTCCCCACATGCCCCATAGGGAATTTTACACACTTTTACAGAGGTGGGTCCCACCATTATAAGGAGGAGAAAGATTACCTGGGATCCAAACCATATATCAGGCAATGAGCTGTACATTTGCAAGGGTCTACTGTCCACCTACTGACAGGCATGCAAGATGTTCCACACAGGGTTTCTTCATTAGTCCAAGTCACTGGGGTGATGCTCCATAGTGATCCCTGTTGCCTGATCAGGGGTTCCTGTCCTTCAATCAAAATTTCCAATCAGCCAGGGGCAGGGTTTGATATATGTCATGGTTAGCTGACGTCAGTACTATTATTGTGTTATCACTTAGATGGCTGAACATATTGTAACTACTTATGTAATTAATGCTTCTGCTCATTATGACTCTGACAGATATTGGAATTGTATTTCCTTTTGCTCAATGTAATTATTGGGTGGGCCTTGGGTGATTATCATGCGCCAGGACACTATGTCATTGATCCTGGTAGCTATTAAGGTGAAGTGTACATCCCAATCACCCTCTTGACTATGCTTGAGGCATAAGTTTGGGATAGAGGCGTGACAGCGTGGTATCAAAGCGTGATGTTCTGTACTGGACCTGATTCACCAAGGCCTCTTGATTTACTCTACACAATAGGGTCTAATTAAAAGCTTGTAACAGGCATAACTGGAATGTGTACAGAACATAGGAAGAGGACTAATTAGGGAGCAACACGAAAACATAGCACATAATAGGGACAACATGAGAGCTAAATAGTGATATATATATTTATATGTTAATCAAGTCCCTACGCTCCAGCTGATTTTGCTTTAACCTTTTGTGGAGGCAAGCAAATTACAAAAGATCCCAAAACAGAGAGTTTCACCTTCTAGCTAGTAGGACTATATATACATGGCCAAAAGAAAAGCTAAAACAAAAGAAAAGATCAACTAAATAGCAAAATAGAAATATTATTCACAGATTTCCTCCCAACACAAAAGAGCTGAAATTAGAAAGGGCCAACAGAACTTCATCTGACTTGGGGCCTAATCCCCCATTCCACTATCATCTTCCTCCTCCTCGTCATTACCACCTTCATAGTAGAGGTATGCATTGATGTCGTGGATGTCCTTCTCCATCGTCTCCAAGCGATGGTTGTATGAAGTGAATTGCCCACAGACACCTGCAAAACCCTCTAATATGTCTGAATTGAGTCGGGTCATGTTGAGGTTCATCTGATTCAGGGTACTCAGAATTGCACCCATCTCTGAGGTTCCAAAACTAGAGGCCTCAGCAGCATACTATATGGGCCCCTCTTCCTCATCATCCTCACTAGCCTCTCCACCTGCACCTCCACCACCTATAGGAACCACTGGCTCCCCATCGCTATTTGTGGTGACAATAATCTTCATGCGAGCTAGGGAGCTTTTCTCAAATGGCTCCTTAAAACTTTCACAAGGTGGCTCATCACTCAGGTCTACCTGAAAGTGCTAGAAGATGCGGGTTAGAAGCCTCCCGTAAGGAAGAGTTTTCTCAATTCGGGATTTGAAGAGTACTTGTTCCATGTGCTTCATGATGGCAAAAGGGAGACTCAACTACTGTCCCCGGTAAAGACAATACCCCAGGGTGGCGGACATGAGAGAAGGCTCGGTTGCATGTCCTTTCACTAGCATCAAGTTTGCTTTGACTTTCATGGTCAGAATCCTTTGGGAATAGCCAAACTTGGTCATGTTCACCCTACTTGCATGTTTATCCTTGATCATGGTCTTCCACAGATGTTCATACTCTACCAAGGACATGCAGG
This sequence comes from Telopea speciosissima, assembly GCF_018873765.1. Lineage (NCBI taxonomy): Eukaryota > Viridiplantae > Streptophyta > Magnoliopsida > Proteales > Proteaceae > Telopea > Telopea speciosissima. Next base: position 38,781,436 of record NC_057923.1, read on the forward strand.
ACAAGGGATCCCTGGCTGGTGGGTGATACACTCGAGCACCCATGGAACTGAGTCCTAGAATTGCCCCCAGCTCTACCTCATTGAAGGTAATATTGACCCCCTTCACAAAGAAATGGATCCTGAGCATTTCCATGTTTTCTTGCTCTACTGTTAGGTTGGCATAGAAATGCCCAATCAGCCTGGAATAGTAGAATCGGGGTAGAACCAACATGTTGGACCACCCTAGGTACTCAAACCTTGGCCCTACCTTAAAGGCTGCCAGCTCTTCGACGATGGCATCCCTCCCAGTCTTGATTTGTCGCTTCTGCAGTATTTGGGCATATAAGGCTTCAGCCTCTGCGGACACAAAGAGATTGGCATCGAAGGGTATGGGGGCTGGAACCGGTGCTGGTGCTGCGACCACTGCTGGAGCCCTACTACTCCTTTTTTTGGGAGCCATCTCTTCTCACCTAAACACTTTACACATAACCAAACTAGGAACAATGTGAGTGAGAGACCATGCCAATGTTGATGAATTAGAGGGATTTAAGGGCAATGTATACTTATGCATCCAAGAAACTAGGTACTCCTCTTTAGAGGCAAAATAGAAAATCTTCCCAATTCCCAAAGGAGTTATGGCAACACCCAAATAAAGGATCAAATTTTATATATACCCAACCTATGTAAGGTGGGGAGAATAGGTATTAAACACCATGCCTTAGAGATCAAACCGTCAAAGCAAGTGGGAAAATTTGGTTTTTGCAAGGGTTTGGCTAACCCTAGCCCAAATCGATGGGAGTGTATATAGTTGAACATGTTTACAAAGGATTAGTATCAAAGAGAACAAGAACATGATGTATCCATATATTTTTAAACAACCCAACACAATGTAGAAGCATAAGGATGAAGAACTTGAATAAAACCCTAGAAAGGAACTCAATCAATCCAAGAAGTTCAAAATGGGTGAAGGATATTCATACCTTGAGATTGGGAGAGTGGAATTTGAAGTAGAAGAAGCCAAATCCATGAATTAAGGGCAAGAAATATGGGGCGGACGAAGCTTGGATACCCTTACTCTGCTCTTCCGCTCCTAACCTCTCCTTCAAAACATAAAACTGAATGGAGCGGTTTCAGTTTTGTTAAAATCTGTCGAGCGGACGCACGATCGGACCCACTTATCGTGGATCCACTCGTGAAACCGCTGAGCCTATAGCCCCCGACCTTTTGTCTTCTGTGCTGAGCGAATGAACGGACAAAACCACGATATAAGGATCCACCCATTAATCCATTCGATCCCATTCCTCTCGGCCTTCAAGCACCCTGAGAATGGACTAAGGAGCGGACTCACGTTCCGCATCCACTCGTAAGTCCGCCCAGTTTAAATTTTCAAACGGACTCACAATCAGACTCAGAAGAGTTGATCCGCTGGTGGATCTGTTCGTGTTCTAAAGGGCTATTGGCCTATATTTTTTGGCCTAGCCTCCTTCTTAGGACTCTTGTTGCCTCCGTGTGTTAGGTCACACAATTTCTTTGCAATTATGTGCTCTTTCTCTATATTATGCCTTTCCTTCTTTCCTTGTGCTAACATGTAAAGCATCTAATGAAATCAGGTGCTGAAACATGGTCAATACTTGTAATCAGAATCGTTCCCCACCCAGGGATGACGCCGGTGATGTTTTCGAGGAAGATTTGCCTGCACCTCCTCCGGTGAACACAAATGCCGATGTTGCAGCGCTCTTGGGAAATATTCTTCGTGATATACGGAGAGAACAGCGAGATTCCCAAAATGAGCAGTGCACTTTTAAGCGTGATATGGCTGCCCAGCTTCAAAATGCTGGTAGGGAAGGACCAAGAGTACCACCTCAGGTACATGGAGTCCCAATCGCCCGACTAATGTCACTCCTATCATTCCCCCTCCCGGGCCGGCTGCAAATGAAGTCCCTGCAGCACAACCAAACCAAGATCCACCTCCCCCTCCTCCGGCTGCCCTACCAGTTAGAAATGTAACACCGAAATGGGTGGATGCCTCTAAACTCTCTGAGAGATTTCTAAAGCACCATCCTCCCACTTTCTATAAGCTGGTCCATGATTCAATGTTCCCAGCTACCTGGCTCTGGGATCTCGAGAGAAACTTTAAAGTACTGCCGTGTAATGATCTCGAGAAGATCCGGTGTGCTACTTTTCAACTCCAAGGAGACGCTGATGTATGGTGGCATTCCTCGAAGGATCACTTTTGGGCAAGATATCCCAATGCTACATGGAATCAATTTAAGGAAGCTTTTCTCAAGAACTATTTTCCAAGGAACTTCAGGGAAAAGAAGGAAATTGAATTCATGAACCTCAGTCAAGGATCTAAATCAGTCTTTGAGTACCAAGAGCTCTTTGAGGAGTACTTATATTTTTCCCCGACTCATTTGAAGACTGAGGACGTGAAAGCAAGATGATTTGAAAGAGGACTTAGGGCCAGCTTGAGTACGGCAGTAGTGTTGCACAAGTACCCCACCTATGCTGAGGTGGTTGAAGCTGCTAAACTGATAGAAGATTAATAGAAGGAGAATTATCGATCCATCCAGGCAGGCAAGAAGCCCATATCATCTCATGACTCCAGGGGGTCTAGTAAGTTTCAAAGAAGAGGGTCTTATACCAATGCGGCTCCAATTCAATTCTGTAGGCCTGATTCAGCTCAAGTGCCTAAATCTGTACCTACTTCTCACTATGGGGCATAGACTATTATATGTTACAACTGCAAGGAGTCTGGTCACATGGCCAAAGATTGTCCTCAATCGTGATAATCGGGTTCATGGCCGGTTGCGACTTCCAAACCACCTCTAACAAGGACTGTTGTTCGTCTACTTGCTCCTGCCCCAGCAAGCAAAACTCAAGGGCCAGTTTATTCTGTTACCCATGAGGAAGCCCAATCTGACCCTGGTGTTATCACAGGTACTACACTTAACCATCTTAGTCAAATAAACTAAATTTAGTTTACCATATTTAACTATTCGGTGTTTGTCAGGCATGATTTTTGTGTGCTCCTTGCCTGCTTATGTGTTATTTGATTTGGGGGCGTCACACTCATTTATATCACTCTCCTTTGCTAAGAAATTACCTATTGAGCTGGCCGTACTAGAGAAAAAGTTGATGGTTAGTACACCAACTGGAAGCAAAGTTAAGCTCGACCGATCCTTTCACTCTTGCCCTGTTCGAGTAAGCGACCATGGACTCGAAGCCAGTTTGATCATCCTAGATATGAAAGATTTTGATGTGATTCTGGGAATGGACTGGTTATCCATGCATGGAGCTAGTCTGATTTGTGCAGAAAGGAAGATACTTTTTCGGGCAGGAGAGGATAATGAGTTTGTCTTTAAGGGTAATAAAAGTAAGAAACCCAAGAACCCAATCATATCGGCTCTCCAGGTCTAGAAGCTCTTAGCCCAAGGTTGTCAATGTTACCTAGCCTCGATGGAGGATGTTGAAGCTAAGGTTACACCGATGGAAGAGATTAGTGTAGTAAGAGATTTCCCTGATGTCTTTTCAGAAGACCTCACACGGTTAGCACCGGATCGAGAAATGAAATTTATGATCGATCTGATACCCGATGCAGCTCCAGTGTCTAAGGCACCGTACAGGATGGCCCCATCAGAATTGAAAGAACTTTAGGGGCAGCTTAATGACCTACTAAAGAAGGGTTTTATAAGGCCAAGTGTTTCCCCGTGGGGTGCGCCTGTTCTGTTGTGAAGAAGGACGGGCATGCATTTATGTATTAACTACCGTGAACTCAACAAGCTAACAATGAAAAATCGATACCCATTACCTCGGATTGATGATTTGTTTGATCAATTATAAGGTGCTAGGGTCTTCTCTAAAATTGATCTCCGCTCGGGGTACCACCAGCTGAAGATCAGAGGCAGTGACATCAGTAAGACCACGTTTAGATCGCGATATGGCCATTACGAATTCTTGATTATGTCTTTTGGGCTAACCAACGCCCTGGCAGCTGCTATGTAGTTGATGAATAGGGTATTTCATGATGTGCTGGATAAATATGTTATTATGTTTATTGATGATATCCTGGTCTACTCGAAAAGCGAAGAAGAGCATGCAGACCATCTTCGATTTGTGCTTCAGCGATTGAGAGAAAAGCAATTATATGCGAAGTTCAACAAGTGTGAGTTCTGGTTGCAACAAGTGGCTTTTCTAGGTCATTTGGTATCTATGAAGGGTATTGAAGTTGACCCTGGCAAGGTACAGTCGGTAGTTGATTGGGAGATACCCAAGAATGTGGCAGATATTCGTAGTTTTCTTGGTCTAGCCGGTTACTATAGGAGATTCATCGAGAACTTTTCAAAAATCTCTACTCCTATGACTCGATTGACCCGAAAGGGAGTAAAATTCGAATGGTCGGACAATGTGAGAAAAACTTCCAAGATCTGAAGCAGCGACTGATTTTTGCTCCAGTACTTACCATATCAAATGGTACTAGGGGAATGGTAGTCTACTGTGATGCGTCAAAAATGGGACTTGGTTGTGTGTTAATGCAAGGTGATAAAGTGGTGGCCTACGCTTCTCGTCAGTTGAAGGAATATGAGAGGAATTACCCGACTCATGATTTAGAGTTGGCAGTTGCGGTCTTTGCTCTGAAGATCTGGAGACACTACCTGTACGGAGAGAAAAGTGAGATCTACAGCGACCATAAAAGCCTCAAGTATTTCTTTACTCAGAAGGAACTCAATATGAGACAGAGACGCTGGTTAGAACTCATGAAGGATTATGACTGCACCATTCATTACCACCTAGGCAAAGCAAATGTGGTAGCAGATGCTCTTAGTCGAAAATCACAAACCTTATCTATCGCATCCCTAGCTGTCAGCAAGGAGCTTATAGAAGAAGCTAGAAAGATGGATTTGGAATTACTAGTAGAGGGTGTTACCCTATCATTAGCAGCTTTATCGATGCAATCAACCTTGGTTGAAAAGATTAAGACCGCTCAAGCTTCAGATAAACATTGTAAGGAGATCATTGAAGCTATTCAGGGTGACACGCAGCATGATCTGGACTTCTCATTGACAGACAGTGGCATTCTCATGTTTAGAGATCGTCTATGTGTTCCCAAGGACGATCGGCTAAGAAAGGAAGTGTTGGCGGAGGAGCATGAGTCTCCCTACTCTATCCACCCAGGTAGTACTAAAATGTACAGGGACCTGAAAGGACATTACTGGTGAAGTGGAATGAAGAGGGATGTGGCTGAGTATGTTGCCCGGTGCCTCACTTGTCAGCAAGTGAAGGCGGATAGACAACGTCCCCATAGACTATTACAGTCATTGCCTGTGCCAGAATGGAAATGGAAACATGTTACTATGGACTTCGTCACAGGATTACCCCGTACACCTAGGGGCGTTGATGCTATATGGATCATTGTGGATAGGCTAACAAAGACAGCACATTTCATTCCAATCAAAGTCACCTATTCTATGGATAGATTGGCACTTCCAAATTCTGGGGCGGATTCTGGAGATCTATGGGTACCCTATTGAGCTTTAGCACTGCCTTTCATCCTCAGACCGATGGGCAGTCAGAAAGGACAATACAAACATTGGAGGACATGCTTTTGGCTTGTGCCATTGATATGCAGGGCAGCTGGGATGAGCACATTTCAATTATCGAGTTTGCCTATAACAATAGTTACCAAGCTACTATAGGGATCGCACCCTTTGAAGCACAGTATGGGAAGAAGTGTCGGACTCCCTTGTATTGGGATGAAATGGGCGAGCAGCGCATTCTTGGGCCAGAACTGATATAAACAACCTGTGAAAAAATAGATCTGATCCGTGAAAGAATTAAAGCTGCTCAGTCTAAGCAGAAAGGTTATGTTGACCAAAGGCGGAAAGATCTGGAGTTCCTTATTGGTGACAAGGTATTTCTCAAAGTATCGCCTACAAAAGGTGTGATGCGGTTCAGTAAAAAGGGTAAATTAAGCCTGAGATATATTGGACCTTATGAGATTCTTGCAAAGGTTGGACCGGTGGCGTATCGATTAGCACTTCCACCATCTCTCGATGGCGTACACGATGTCTTTCACATATCTATGTTGCGGAAGTATGTACATGACCCCAGTCACATCCTGTCTCAGGAGCCACCAGAGCTGGCAGCAGATATGTCTAATAAGGAATAGCCTGAGAAGATTCTAGATAGTAAGGTGGTGGATCTCTGCAACCGACCTATTCATTATGTAAAGTGAAGTGGTGCAACCACACGGAAGAAGAAGCCTCCTGGGAAGCCGAGGTGGAAATGCGAGAGAAATACCCTTCCCTGGGATTCCTACAAGGTAAGACAATTTTGAGGATGAAATTCTTGAAAGGTGGGGAGGATGTTACACCCGCGCCTAGATTTTATATTTATTAATGTGTTCTCTCGTGTGACGTGTAGATTCTGCTGTCGTGTGTGCTAGCAAATTATTTTCACTTGTGGTCAAACCTAGCCACAAGATCATTGACCACATCATGGGCCTATCGGTGGAAGAGAGGTTCCTTAACCGGCAGTGGGGAAGATTTGTCGATGGTGATTTCGTCGATCATCCTCCCAGCACGAGTCCACAAAGTGAGGAGTTTCGAAGGGCTTACCCCGTGTCCCCACAGTTAGATACCTCCTTTGGGGTTGAGCTTAGTATAGCGATCGGGAAGCTATTCAAGATCATGAAGGACACGTCGTGATGGTCAAGGGGTAAGATATTAACCTTGTAAATGATATCGTATCTTACTCTAGTCGACGTTGAAGTGTGGGCCAAAGCCCGGCCCTTTTCCCTTGTGTTTCTGTCCTTACAGCAGCAGCGGACGCACGAGCGGGCTCATTAGTACTACATTCGTCCGTTAGTCTGCCCGTGCTATCTTTGGGTTTTGTGTATTTTCCTTGTGTGGGACCTACACCCGTACTTCAGACACTCTAGTTTTGTCTCTTGGACAAGGGTGGCCTTATTCTTGCCTTTCCTTGGGTTATAGGTTGCCATTGAGTGAACCCATAGGCTAAGTAAGCCTTTTTAATGAGTTTTGGCTCATTAAGCTCCAGGCCAAACATACCTTAGGAGGGAGATTAGTTTTAAGACCAAAACATAACCCTCAAATCTCATTACTTCTCTACCTACCCAAACCGTGGAGCTGAGGGAGCATTGAAGGCTTGGAGAAGAAGGGCTTGAGAGGCTGTGGAGGTGGAAGACATCAATTTGGTCCAACTTTGAGGTAATGACCTCGCCTACCTCTTCCTCTCTTCCATTTCTAGGTTTGGAAATCCCATGAGGATCGATTCCAAGTTTGGGGGTTCTCTTGAGAACCCATGGAACCTCATTAATTTCTCCCTTTGAAGCCTCTATTTCTCTCTTTAATGCATTATGGCTTTTGAATGACCTTATGTTGTTCTAGCATTCAAAACCTAGCTTAGGTTTGTAAGGAACCTTGGAGATTTTAGAGCCCTTGCACTGCTCAAACCGTGGAGGAGAGGAAAAGAGAGAAAAAGAGAAGGAGAAGAGAGGAAAAGAGAGGAAGAAGGAGAAGAAGGAAGAGAGGAAGGATTTGGGTGGCAGCCTTACATCCACGCTTGGATCGAGCCTTCTCAGACCTGGGCAGGTATAAACAATACTGCTCCTACCTGCTGCTACCTTTAAATTCATATATTTGATAGTGTATCAACTCTCTGGTAGCCCAGAACACCTGGGAACTGCCTAGAACTACACCAGATCAGCCATGCAAGTATGGAGCATGGAAGATCTAGGATTTTTAGGTAATTTTACAGATCTTTTATGCTGTTCTTGAAGCCAAAATCTGGCTGTGCACAGCTGCACTGCCAGATGCTCAGTTATTTAACTGTTTGGAACCCTGGATGCAAGCTATGGCTGCATGAGACCAAACCCTAGGTGGTAGCAGCCCTAGAATATCATTTGTTAAGTAATTTCAGCCTTTGATGAGCACATTTATGTCTGAAATCTTAGGGCATAAAGCATACATTTTACCACATTGGACAGAGTTACTTTGGTGCTTTCTTGTGCTTTTCAAGTTTTGGGCTATTTTGGGCTATTCTAGACTATCGGGAGCTGCATGTCCCAAGTTACACGTAAAGTTACCATTTTTCTTTCCATGGCTGTAAAGAAGACTAAATTTGGAGCAAGTTGGACGTGACGGAACGCAAGTACGCATTTGTCTAGCCCACCGTATAGTTGATTATTCTTTTTACCCCAAGAAAGGATAATGGGTCAGAAAGGAGCCGTAGTGCAAGCCCATAGTCATTCTACCACTGCCCAAAGACATTTTTGACATTGTAGAAGATACTTCTAGGCAATGGTGGAGATCTACTGCAAGTACAGGGCTGTTTCGATAATTTTACATTCTTGAAGAGAGAGAAGGACTACTACCCATATGGAGGAACACACACTGCCACTAGATTCCATAATTTTAAAGGCCCACTACTGTCCACAATTTTATTGAGCTACATTTAATGCCCCACGATTTTTAGAGGACACATTGGGGATTTTGTTATTTGGTTAAGTGGAATCCTAGTCATCGCTCTCTCTCTCTCCTCCAACTTTTCAAGGGCATTCCTAGAATTTCACTTGGGATAGATTTATTTTGAAAGATATTTTCTCATCTATGGAAGGTTGAAAAATCAAAGATGCTTTTATTTTATTTCTTGGAGAAGATATCTACAAAGAAAAGGAAGCACAAGTTAAAATTAGAAATTTACTTTTCTAGAAATAGAAGGCTTATGTAAACAATATTCTCTTCTCTCCCTCTTTCTATTTTTTTCTTTTTCTTAGGAGCCCAGGCATTGTAAAGGAGGAAGGAGAAGGGAATATTCCCTATTTTTTGATCCTCTTCTCATACTCTCTCTCCTCTCCACAATTTTTAGAAGGAGAGGAGCTCCAAAATCGTGGAGCTCCTCCCCCTCTCTTCTCTTCTCTTATTTCTTCTCCTTTTCTCCTATAAATACCCCCTACCTCTCTTGTAAAAATTGTTCATTTCATTTAGTGAAATTTCTTCTCTTCTTTTCCTTCTAAATTGTGATTTTTGGCTTTCTAGTTTTTAGTTTTGATTTCATAAGATTAGTTCTTTCTAGTTTTTAGTTTTGATATCATAAGATTAGTTCTTTCTAGTTCTTAGTTTTGATTTCATAAGGTTAGTTTAATCGTTGTAATAGGTTTAATTCATGCTTTAATGTCTTCAATATGGTTGTAATAGTTCTAGTTTAAAGCTTCCTAGTCTAAGTTCCTATGTTGATGACAAGACTTGGAGATTTAGAAGAGGAAGCCATGGTAAGTTTATTCAAGTATTCATGCAAGCAAGTTCAATCTGGTTCAAGCACATCAAGGTACCTCATTCTCTAAACCCTTAACCTCATTCTCTCTCTCCTCTATCTCATTCTCTCTCTCTTCTTCTTCTTCTCCCTCTATTTCTTTTATTTTTTCTTTTATATGGTTATTTGTTCATGTGGATGTGGATGTGTGGCTGTGTTTTTATTACTTCCAATTTGCATTAGTTTGATAGGTTTCTTTTATTCCTTTATTCCTTCCAATTTGCGTTAGTAGATAGGTTAGATGCTTGTGAGTTAGGATCCGTTAGTTTAATTGTCATTAGTTTAATTTAGTGCTTTAATTAATTTTGGTTCACTTTGCATTACTTTTAAGTTAGTTAAATAGAGTAGCGTATATCTCCTCGTGTTTGACCCATAGCTACGATTGATCCGTATGCTTGCGGCTTTATTTTAACTCAAACAGCCTTGCATGTGACCAAAATCCAGATCTGTAACTGGAGAAAACCCTGTGATACAATTCACTGGGCTGTTTGGGCAGCCTCTGGCAGCCTAGTGGTGGGCCCAGTGGAAAATCAAAAAGGACCAGTGCAAAGTATACCCCTGGGGGTCCAAGATGACCTAACATGCATGAGGAGAGGATCCATGCACTACCCGTGGTTCAAAACCTTGGAATCTCAACCTGATTTCGGTTTTGCAATCTCTGGGTGATGGCATTAGGCGATGCAGACATCACCCAGTGAATGAAAACTTCACTATTTTACTGATTTGACTTGGGGGACCTCCACATATGGACTATAAACAGTGTAAGGAGGTGGAAAATGACCAAAATACCCCTCCTCACATCTGTCCATAATTATGTATACCTTGAGTACCCAAGTGGGCCCCACAGGGCATGGAAACCCTGTCTGTGCTGGTCCTACAGCACTACTAACCTAGGGACTGTGTTGTAAGGATATTGTGACCTAGAACCATGTACTAAAGTGATAAAATATGATGTTGGCCCTAAGCCACATTCTCCGGATGATGCACCGGGACATGGGCCTAAAGCCTAGTGCAAGGCCTAGAGAATTCAAAGTGATCTCAGACTGAGCACTCAGTTAGACCTAGGAGCCTAGACTAACACTGGGTTATCCAAAACAGTTTTGAATAATTAAAATAACATATTTCTGAATTATTACTTTAGGATTTGTTTCCGTGCTCGAGGTGCACAGTCAGATACCGATCGAAACTGAACAAACATCTAAACCAGTAGGATCAAACCAAGGTGAGTGGAATTACACCATGAATGTAGGTGTAACATGGCTGATGGGTCATGACAACAAAAATAATATTTACTATCTTTAATTACTTTAAATTGTTTTATATTCTCCTTTGAATTCTGAATCTTATCTGATGAACATAGGAAATGGTTGATAATGCTTGTATGTGGAATTGCTAGATTGGATGCCGTAGCCAGCATGGAAATGAGGCCTGTGGTAGCCCGTATTATGGGATACGATTGACACCGCATGACTCATACGATGCCATATAGACATGGGGCTAGAGTTTCATCACCCGTGCTACGCACCCTTGCCAACAGGGGTTAAGGTGTTGGATGCCTGTGGGAGCGACCGCATAATCCTTGAGCAATATGCCGGGTTTTAAGCTACAATTCAATTATGAGCTATATGCTGGGCATAAAACCATAATAAGGAAAAGAAATGTGACCTTGAGCTATATGTCGGGTTTTAAGCCACAATTCAATTATCAGCTATATGTCAGGCTTAAAACTAAAATAAGGAAAAGAAATGTGACCTTGAGCTATATGCCGGGCTTTATGCCATAATATAATCCAAAAGTAAAGAAATGTGATCATTGATTTATAAGTTGATGGTCACTTCACAGGATAATCACGGAGGGTTGGTCGGGCTGACCTTGGTGAACGAATGCGGGAGCTGACTAGTCCTCTTCGACAACTCAATGGGTGTATCGCGGGAAGGGGTAACCAAGCCCACACCAGGGATACATGTATTGGGGATTGTAGTAGCACTAACCTGCCTTAGTTGTGATGTTAGGTGGCTAATAAATACAATGAACTGCACCTCATGTAGGACTCATTTGGTTGTGCTTGCACGTGCATGCATGGTTTATATTTCATTCACGGGCTCGGTGGAGCTCACACTCTTGTATATTCTCTTTTAGTTGATTTTGCAAGAACAGGTTTGCCAATGGGTGAGGAAGCTGTCGATGGAATCGTAGATCTTCCTCATCTCTTTGCTTAGCGCCAATTTTGTTATTATTTAAGTGTCTTTCTTTCAAGTAGTGTAATTACCGAGATAATGTACTTATTGAACATAACAGGATAGGTATATGGTATAACATAGGTATTTGGGATTTTATTATTGGTAATATAAATCGTCTGTGGCTAGTTTGATCTTCCGTTGCACTCTGATATTCTTTTATTATCTTTTAACCTCAATGTGTGGTTTGTGACGGATAAATACTGCTTCTAGATCCTTGGGGATTGGCGGATGTCGTAGGATATCCGGTCACTTGCCTAAATCCTCCCAGGGGGTGGTTTGGGGTGTGACAGAGTGATATCAAAGCGAGAAGCTCTATTTACATTCACAAACAACAGAAGTAGGATGGTGGGTGGTCTAGAGGCAAAGAAATAAAAGTTTTAAGAAAACACCAAATTAAAGAAGTAAAAGAACACAGTAGGAGACTAGCTAGCTGCAAAAGCCGATAACTCCATAATTGAATAGGCATAAACTTTTACATCCAGAAAGGAAACTGGAGGTATTACTTCCGAACTACAACTTAGAAAGGAAAGTACAATTGATACCCAAAAAAAATAAATAAATAAAAATAAAAAAACAAAAATTAAAATAAAATTAAAATTAAAATTAAAATTAAAATAAAATTAAAATTAAAATTAAATAAAATTTAAAAAAAAACACACACACACACCCCAGCCTATCTTTGTGCGTACTCCTATTGTAGTATTTATAAATTCCTATGTTTTCAGTTATGCATCTCTATACGTGCAATGTTTCACTATTATGTCGTACCATAGCAAATGCTAGCTTGTACGTGTAGGTACCAATTTAGAACCTTCCTTAGTTAGAAAATATAGATTTATTTATGCCCAAGATCCGTTTCTGCAGAAACAACCATGGTTAACACAAGATCCAATCAGGGTGGTCGTCGTGGAAGAGGCCCTCGATTTGTTCCAGAGATTAGACTACCGAATGGAGTCGAAGCTCAAAACTTTGAAGTGTCAGTCACTTCGACAGGGATACCCAAGGACCTTCCAAACCCGGTGCCTACGACCCCTTCAGCTCCTGCCACCGCACCACCTCCAGCTATAACTGTCGGTGAGCTGAATTCCATCGTAGCAAACATGATGCGGATCACGCAGCAACAACAAGAAATGCTGGTCCATATGACCACTCAGTTTACGACCATGATGCAACAACAAGCGATGCCACTACCCAATCAACCTCAACAATTTCCACCTTCGGTACCTCAGCATGTCATAGATAACTCCACTGCTAGGGTGATGGAGAGGTTCAAGAAACTTCATCCGCCCGCTTTTTCCAAGATCGGCCCAGAGGCGATGGAACTGGAGAGATGGATTAGTGCTTTCGAAAAAGCCTTCGTTGTATTAGAATGTACCGATGCCCAAAAGTTGATATGCGTCGGGTACCAGTTGCAGAATGAGGCTAAAGCATGGTGGAAGTCGACGCGACCAAGTTTGGAGGCGACTCATCCCAACCCCACTTGGGATCAGTTCAATGAAGTCTTCTTTAAGAATTATTTTCCTGAGAGTTTCAGAGACAAGAAGGAAGCTGAATTCGTTGCCCTCGTACAAGGATCAAAGACAGTGTGAGATTACCAACAACAGTTTGAGGTTTTGTTCCATTTCGCACCGAAACATATGAAGGGGGGAGGCTAGCAAGACGAAGAAATTTGAAAAGGGGCTCAAGCCTGAGATCGGGTCCATCCTGTCAGTCATGGATATTCAGACCTATGCACAGATGGTCGATAAAGCTAAAACGATAGAGGATAGACTGAACGAGGGGACCATAGTATCAACGAGCAAAGGGCCTAACGCCTTCCAAAATTTAGAGTGGCCCAACAAGACCTTTCGAGGATCTAGCTTAAGCCCTAGCTTGGCACAGAACCATGGGCTAGAAATGGGTCAATAATATCAACCCATTCACCCAATATTCGAACAGCCTACACAGTATTATCGCCATGCTTCGAGCCAAATGGCATAATTTACGGCTGTGCCCCGACCGTCTAAGTTGAACAACCAATGCTATGTCTGCAAGCAACCCGGACACATGGCTAGGGATTGTCGTCATTGCAGAATTCGTACACCATGACGAGATCCATCTACTACTCATCCTTTCCCGTTCTAAAGCAATAAAGTTCAAAAATAAGTATATGCCTTGGACATAAGGGGAGCTGAGGCCAATTCAGAATACTAACAGGTACTCTACCCGTATCATCCTCACTTGTTCGAGTGTTATTCTGATTTCGGCTCATTACACTCTTTCGTTCTACTGAGTTTGCTGATAAGAGGAAGGTGCCCACATTTCCAAATGGGTGGTTAGCATTGTTATTTGAAATGTTGTGAAATTAAATAAAGATTATAGACTCTGTTCATTTGGAAATTCTATAATCGTATGTAGATTCTGGGAGGACGATAAAAGACTGTAGGCGCATAGTTAGGTCTTGGTAAAGCGATATACCGCAAACCAAACGAATAGAACAACCAAGATCAAGATGAAACTAGAACTAAAGGATCTGACAAAACCTTGCTCAACAATAGGTATGAAGGGGGTAATGGGTCACCGAATGTCCCCTCCGTTATTGGGATTGAACAATAGGGATTCCATCAATATCCCAATTCATCCTAAAGTTGAGACTAGGTATTGGGAAACCAAAAGTTAAAGTGTTCATAGGAAGAGCCGTGTAGGAAAGATGGTGTAGACTTATGCCACATAACCCAAAGCTGTAGAAGCATAGATTATTAGGTAAAAATATGCGGAAGTAGTTGGACCATTTGATTCCTTTTAAGGTATATGTTGGGAGTCCGATTTCTTGTAGGCCATTAAAACCAAGCTAAATATTAGATCAATCAAACTCAGGAGCAATTTAGATAACTTATTGGGAGTTGGATATGTTTAAGGACCAAATCTTTATATCTTAATAGAAACAATGAGCGATGCCAATACAAGACGAAAGGGCCTGAAGTACGTCATGGGCAATCAAGTATTTTCTTGGGAATCGCCAACCAAAAGGGTGGTGTAGTTTGATAAAAAGGGAAGCTGAATCCGGGAATCATGACCAGTGGCGTACTGATTAGCAGAAGCCCATGACATATTCCATGCATCGGTGTTGAAGAAGTACCTCCCGAACTTGACTCAGGAACCAATTAGGCTCGTTGCCGCCATGACCTGTCAAGAGAAACCCAAAGAGAATGTGGGATGTGAGAAGCACAATCTCCACAACCGATTATCTTGTTGTAAAGATACTGTGGAATAGTCGGCTCGATCAAAGAATGTCCGGTTGACGAGAAGATGAAAGGCGGTCGAAGTATCCTTATCTACTTGAATCACCAGACATGTTCAATTTCGAGGATGAAATTTTTATAAGGTTGGGGGAATGTAAAACCCTGCCCAAAAATAGGGGCTAATTGGAATTTTTGTTGAAAGACCAGAATCCGAGGTCAAGGCTACCAGTATACTGTGGTGCATTGAACCCAAGGTTGAACATAATGAGGTAGCCCCATTGGTGAGGACCTACATACCATTAAGAAGGCAAACACCAACTCCTTGTGACTGTACAGTTCACCACCAAATGTACTGGCTAAGGAAGGTACCATCCCTTGATTCTAGGACCCTTGGACTTAAATCCTAGTTCTAGGCTAAACCAATGATGACCCTCATCAACTTGAATGTTTTAGATAAAACATTTTTAAACCCAAACATCAATTTGCATGATTGATTTGATGATGAGAACCCAATTCCATACATACATCTTAAATCCCAACATAAATGACAAATTCTGCTAATTTACAGATTGACCTTCTCTTAGTTAAAATGATATAACTCCACCATCCAAACTTCATTTGTTTTGGTTCAAATTTTTTTGAAAACTAGATTCATAGGGCTGAATTTTTTTAGAAGACACCATTACCTAGATATGTCTCTAAGTTAGTTAAAAGTTTAGCTCAAGTTTCTGTCAAAATCGGATCCTACTGTTTGATAGGTTGACCTTTGCATAATAAAAATAACATAACTTCATAATCCAATCATGATTTCCTTTGAATCTAGTTTTTCTAGAAACTAGATTCAAAGAGCTTCATTTTCTTAGAAGGAACCATGATCCAATTATGTCTCTAAATGGAAATTTCATTTCAATCCAAATAATTCTGCAGATAAATTCTCTGGGCAAAGGCACTGGGTGATGCACACATCACCGAGAGACATCACCCAGAGTGCAAAACAGCATATTTAAATGATTTTAAATTATGGGGACCACTCATTTTGGACATGGGCACCCTCCATAGGTTGAGGGGAGTCTGAGAGACCACCTCATACCCTTGGTTCACTGTGGACCCCACCAGTGTGCCCAAAACGGCTGAGAATGCAGTCAAAAATGCATTCTGGGAAAGGGTCTTAACCAGCCAAACAGGCCTTAGTTAGGCTGGGCCTATAAATAGATGTACCTCAGCTCATTTTAGAACCCTTACACTGCTCAAACCGTGGAGGAGAGGAAAAGAGAGAAAAAGAGAAGGAGAAGAGAGGAAAAGAGAGGAAGAAAGAGAAGAAGGAAGAGAGGAAGGAAGGATTTGGGTGGCAGCCTTGCATCCAAGCTTGGATCAAGCCTTCTCAGACTTGGGCAGGTATAAACAATACTGCTCCTACCTGCTGTTTCCTTTAAATTCATATATTCGATAGTGTATCAGCTCTCTGGCAGCCCAGAACACCTGGGAACTGCCTAGAACTACACCAGATCAGCCATGCAAGTATGGAGCATGGAAGATCTAGGATTTTTAGGTAATTTTACAGATCTGTTATGCTGTTCTTGAAGCCAAAATCTGGCTGTGCACAGCTGCACTGCCAGATGCTTAGTTATTTGACTGTTTGGAACCCTAGATGCAAGCTATCGCTGCATGAGACCAAACTCTAGGTGGTAGCAGCCCTAGAATATCATTTGTTATGTAATTACATCCTTGCATGTGACCAAAATCCAGATCTGTAACTGGAGAAAACCCTGTGATACTATTCACTCAGCTGTTTAGGCAGCCTCTGGCAGCCTAGTGGTGGGCCAAGTGGAAAATCAAAAAGGACCAGTGCAAACTATACACCTGGGGGTCCAAGATGACCTAACATGCATGAGGAGAGGATCCATGCACTACCCATTGTTCAAAACGTTGGAATCTCAGCCTGATTCCGGTTTTGCAATCTCTGGGTGATGGCACTGGGTGATGCAGACATCACCCAGTGAATGAAAACTTCACTGTTTTACTGATTTAACTTGGGGGACCTCCACATATGGACTATAAACAGTGTAAGGAGGTGGAAAATGACCAAAATACCCCTCCTCACATCTGTCCATAATTATGTATACCTTGGGTACCCAAGTGGGCCCCACAGGGCATGGAAACCCTGTCTGTGTTGGTCCTACAGCACTGCTCACCTAGGGACTGTGTTGTAAGGATATTGTGACCTAGAACCATGTACTAAAGTGATAAAATATGATGTTGACCCTAAGCCACATTCTTCGGATGATGCACTGGGACATGGGCCTAAAGCCTAGTGCAAGGCCTAGAGAATTCAAAGTGATCTCAGACTGAGCACTCAGTTAGACCTAGGAGCCTAGACTAACACTGGGTTATCCAAAACAGTTTTGAATAATTAAAATAACATATTTCTGAATTATTACTTTAGGATTTGTTTTCGTGCTCGAGGTGCACAGCCAGATACCGATCGAAACGGAACAAACATCTGAACCAGTAGGATCAAACCAAGGTGAGTGGAATTACACCATGAGTAACATGGCAGATGGGTCATGACAACAAAAATAATATTTACTATCTTTAATTACTTTAAATTGTTTTATATTCTCCTTTGAATTCTAAATCTTATCTGATGAACATAAGAAATGGTTGATAATGCTTGTATGTGGAATTGCTAGATTAGATGCCGTAGCCGGTATGGAAATGAGGCCTGTGGTAGCCCGTATTATGGGATACGGTTGACACCGCATGACTCATACGATGCCATATAGACATGGGGCTAAAGTTTCATCACCCGTGCTACGCACCATTGCCAACAGGGGTTAAGGTGTTGGATGCCTGTGGGAGCGACCGCATAATCCTTGAGCTATATGTTGGGTTTTAAGCCAGAATTCAATTATGACCTATATGCCGGGCTTAAAACCATAATAAGGAAAAGAAATGTGACCTTGAGCTAGATGCCGGGTTTTAAGCCACAATTCAATTATGAGCTATATGTCGGGCTTAAAACCAAAATAAGGAAAAGAAATGTGACCTTGAGCTATATGCCGGGCTTTATGCCACAATATAATCCAAAAGAAAAGAAATGTGATCATTGAGTTATAAGTTGACGGTCACTTCACAGGATAATCATAGAGGGCTGGTCGGGCTGACCTTGGTGAATGAATACGAGAGCTGACTGGTCCTCTCTGACAACTCAATGGGTGTATCGTGGGAAGGGGTAACCAAACCCACACCAGGGATACATGTATTGGGGATTGTAGTAGCACTAACCTGCCTTAGTTGTGATGTTAGGTGGCTACTAAATAAAATGAATTGCACTTCATGTAGGACTCATTTGGTTGTGCTTGCACATGCATGCATGGTTTATATTTCATTCATGGGCTCGGTGGAGATCACACTCTTGTATATTCTCTTTTAGTTGATTTTGCAGGAACGGGTTTGCCAATGGGCGAGGAAGCTGTCGATGGAATTGTAGATCTTCCTCATCTCGTTGCTTAGCGATGATTTTGTTATTATTTAAGTGTCTTTCTTTTAAGAAGTGTAATTACCGAGATAATGTACTTATTGAACATAACATGATAGGTATATGGTATAACATAGGTATTTAGGATTTTATTATTGGTAATATAAATCGTCTGTGGCTAGTTCGATCTTTCGTTGCACTCTGATATTCTTTTATTATCTTTTAACCTCGATGTGTGGTTTGTGACGTGTAAATACTGCTTCTAGATCCTTGGGGATTGACGGATGTCGTAGGATATCCGGTCACTTTCCTAAATCCTCCAAGGGGTGATTTGGGGTGTGACAGGAAAGGTGAGATGGTAATCTCCAATTGGCTAGAAACTCAATCGTGGAGAAAGAAAGTCTTCATAAAATAAAATTTCAACAAAAAAAAATTTAGCTAAAATTAAACTATCTAATCTAAAATTTTAATTTAAAAATTTTAAGTCAAGATTCCTTTTAAAATATTTTCATTGGATGAAAAGCAAAGAGATCTAGTTAGAGACTAAATAGAATTCTTCTCATCTCCTTCTCTTTTGTTAGGATTAAATTTCAATAATCAAATCCCAAACCCCATTCTCTTTATCATAAATTTGAGAGAGAGAGAGAGAGAGAGAGAGAAAGAGAGGAAAATTCATGAACTATAGAGAGGAAGAGAAGAAGAAGAAGAGAAGAAGAAGAAGAAGAAGAAGAAGAAGAAGAAGAAGAAGAAGGAGAAGAAGGAGATTCGGACTGTACAGAACCAGCCACTTGACGTCCAATTTTAACTCTTTTTGGAGCCGAATTGAGAAAATCTTATTTCACAATAAAACATAGCCTCATCTGTTATCTTTGCAACCTAATTTGAATCATCCAAACGGAGATCGGAGCAGAGAGATATTGCTGATTTACTAAAGGTAGGTCATTCTGTCAAAAATCTGTGTCTTCCAAATCCGAGTTTAAGCAATACCTTGAAGTAGATTTCATCATTACCTTACTCATGGGACTCCATTAAAGTGATTCTGAACTAGGTAGGGGTAGATCAACATCATTGAAGTATTAATTTGAGGTCACCTATAGAAAGCCTAGTCGCTTCACACAATGTGAGTAGATCTTCAACCATTATACTTGATATTTGTCTTACATATAAAATTTGTTTTGAAACATCGTTTTAAATCTAAAATTTTGTTTTAGATTGAGCTTTATCATTCCAAAACCATATTTCATTCATGTTTTTACTCAATTAAATTGCTCACACATGATTGCTTGCAAGGAATGGTGATTTTGTTACACCCGCACCCGAAATACATCCTAATGCCTCGCATCAAATTGGACTTTTACTAACGGATGATGCCACGATGGCAATGGCCAAACACCTGTGACCTTAAACCTTAAAAATTCTATTATAAGTATCCCATCGAAGTCCTGAAAGTATGGGTTATAGTCCCGTAACTTTCCTTGAGGTTTGGGCCCTGACAGTAGCAACGGAGTCACGAACGGACTCACTAGACTGGTTGCGTTCATGGATCCGTCCGTACTGTTTCTTGCCCTTTTGATGTATTTTTATGTGGGACCCACGTCCCCGTGTCCCAGACACTATAACTAGGTCCTCCAACAAGATGGACTCCCACCCTTACCTTCTTTTGGTTAGTTGGGCCATGAAAGTGGGCCCATAAGACTTAACTTAAATAAATAGTGTGTTTTTTTGTTTAGCTTGAGCCAAACAAGCCCTAAGACTAATATGCCCTTATAGGACCTTAAGCTAAGTCAAATGTGTCCTAACCAATTGGACTTTAATAATGTGTTTTTTTGTTTAGCTTGAGCCAAACAAGCCCTAAGACTAATATACCCTTATAGGACCTTAAGCTAAGCCAAATGTGTCCTAACCAATTGGACCTAATAGGGTTGTGACTTTAGCCAAACAGGCCTTAAGGCCCACTTAAACCTAAAGGACCACCCTTAGTCTTAGGGGCACCTAGGCAAATAGGCCCTAAGGCCTCTTTTGATCTTTAAAAGATAGGGTTCAGCCCAAGATTCTCCCATCTCTCCCCCTCCAAGCCAAACCATGGAGGAGAAGAGGAAAGGAAGAAGAAGAAGTAAGGAAGAAGAATCGGAGGGGAAAGGAAGAAAATGGAAGATAAACCAAAGGGATTTTGCTACCCTACCTTCCCTCCTCTTGCTATCCAGATAAGGATTGAAGAAAAGAAGAAAAAGAGAAGGAGAGAGGAGAAGGTGGATCTTCAAGGCTGACTAGAGCTGGGATTGGAGCTCCACTCACCAAGGTATGTTCTATCTCTTGGTACCTCCCTTTTCTCCATTTACATTCTTGAGTTGAGTAGGTTTCTTGAGCTGAGCTTACCTAGAGTTCCATTTGGGACTCAAGGTGAGGCTTAGCCCTTAAATGGGACTTTAATAGTGAAGACCAAGCTCTATTGATGGCTCCTATCAGCCACCTTGCAGCCCTTGTTGCTAATTTCCTGGTTTTCAAACCCCCAAACCCTACATTGGACCAAAAGGAGTTAGATCCTTATGTGATCTTGAATCCATAAGGTAGGCCTAGGTTCTAGTGACCCTAGGAAGGCCTAAGACTCCCCTCCATGACCCTGAGTGCCATGAGAACTCCAGGTTCCAGGATGGAGGAGAAAACCTTAAGAAATCTCAGGAAGAACTCTGACGGATGCACGAACAGAGTCACCGTCGTGGTTCCGTCCGTAGATCCATCCAGTGTATTCTGGTAGCTGGTTCAAACGGATGCAGGAACGGATTTACTCTATTACCTCCATCCGTAGTTCCGGTCCTTATCGGGAATGTCTTAGGGACCGAACAGATGCAGGGACGGATTCATGAAGAGGTTTCGTCCGGGGTTCTGTCCGCTCTCGGGTATGTCTCAGGGTTTGGACAGATGCAGGAACGGATTCAGGTGGAAGTTCCATGCATGGATCCATCCCTCGTGTTTTGACCTTTTGGCCTGAACGGAGTCAGGGATGGACTCACCCTGTTTCTTCCGTCTGTGAGTCCGTCCGTGCTCTCTTTGTTGAAACTCAACTTTAACTTTGGGGGCATTGCTGGAATTGTGTGTCCATCATACCCGAATTATTAAATTATTGAATTTAATTTTTATATTTTATTATTTTATTTGGGCTTATAAGAATGTTCCGTAGGTCTTTTACCTAAAACTGGTCTGAACTGGGCACAGGACTGGACATCCTGTTTATATGGTTTCCATATCGCATGCCACGAGAAATGATGATTTCGGTGCATGGATGTAGGTACACGTCGAGAACGTGTATAGATGAGAATCAGGTATGTATACTTTATGTATTGCTACTGGTTGTGTGTGTGATATACTTACCCGCCACTCGATGGCCCTTTGACTTGAGAGATTCCATTTATTGCAGTGTGGCATTACGAATTTTGGTAAGCCAATTGTTGATGTCCAATCAGACTATAAATTGGTACACTGGATTCGTGATCCTGCATTGTAAGCAAAGAGGTTTCTCAATATGGAATCCATTGCCCGTTTACGGGGAATATCTAGGAGAGAGAAAGTCAATGATTGGTCAGACAGAAATATGGATCCAGTGTTTATTCGAAATGTTTTATAAATTTATTTTTAATAAAAATTATTTGATATAATATATTGAGAATTGATTTTGAAGTTTTTCGGCCGTCTGATCACAGTCACATATTCTCTCGATCAATGTACATAATGAATTGGGGATTAGTAGCATTAAAGTATATATCCTATATCATTATGGGATATATTAGGAAAGTGAAAGGGCTTATGTGCAATAAAAGAGTTTATTGGACACATGGCATTGTATGGGAGAACAATATATTTATGGTTAAATATCTTTTTATATTATGGCAAGAGATATTGTGAGAATATCTCATGAATCATAATTTAGAAAGATTGTATCCCTTTTGAGATTCTATGTCTTCACTTTAGTAGCAAATTGGAGTTGCAAAAAATCAGAAGATTCACAAAATACCAAAATGGAAGATTGAGCCAAGGCCAAGATGGAAGGAGATTACTTGAGACCCAAGGATCTCCAAAACTATAAAAGAAGGAGAGGGAGGAGCCTCCAACGATTTTGGCAGTGCTCTCTCCCCCTCCCATGATTTCTCTCTCTCTCTCCTCTCTTGTAGTGGTGTGTGTGAGACTTGAGTTAGAGAACTCAAGAGGCGTTGGTGATTTTTGTGTTCTTCTACAAGATTGCAAGGATTGATCAAGTTTCAAAGTGTTGAACGATTTTTCAATCTCCAAGTTTTCACAAGTTGGAAGACCTATTATCTATAGGAGGAGTTTCACTTACAACTCTAGGTAACCATGAATGTTATTTTGAAATTGTTTCTTCCCTACTTTTGATCATGAATTATAAGTATTGACCCGATCCAAATTCCGCTGCGCATCGGATTTATTCCCAACAATTGGTATCAGAGCGTTGCTTGTACGTTCATAGTTGGAATATGATTTTGATAGAATAGGGTTCTCCATGTTCTTAGAATAAAGTTGTTATTTTTTTCAATAAGAGAATGCATGTTTTGATTTGATTATATTATGATTGATATGAAAAGAGAAGAAAAATAAATAGTTATTTTTTCCTTTTCATATTTAAATTTATCAAAAAAATAGTTTTTTTTATTGAAAATTTTTATGGATTTTTATTGGACTTTTTAGTTTAATTTTTTGGAATGCATTCATACTTAATGGTTAAGTAGGTGATTTGCATTCACCTAATTTTACCACATGTTGATGTGGGGTCACATGTATCATTACCTTATTGGACTAGATCATGGAAAATTTTTATTTTATCTTGGTGGTTATGGGAATGGATTTAATTTGTAAATCTATGTGGATGATGGTATTTAATTGTTTATGTGAAATATAGAATGTGATGTGCGTTGTGCTCTCTCCCCTCTCTATCTCTCTCCCCTTATTCTTTTTGATAAAATTATGTACTCCACCCCTTGGGCAATCCAATGGTGGGTTGTGTTTACCAAGGGGGTTTCTTCCCTAAGGAAAGTGTATAGAGAACTAGGTTGTAATTTTATTTATTTTATGTAAGTTCAACCGATGGAGATTTTGAAGATCTTAAAGAAAGATGGAGGCCAACATACGATGATGGAAGGAGATAAAAAGGAGCATGAAGATGCAAAGAACAAAGCATGGAGATGCCATTGGATGGAGCAAGCATTTTTCTGTGCATCACTTGATGCATTGGATGCATAATTCTTTTCACATTAAATTAATTAAGTAATTATTGATTTAGTGGGAGTAATAATACGTTATTATTCTCGCTAAACCTACCATCCCATAACCACAATTTATATATGTGTTACCTTGTGAGTTGTATTTTCTATATGGCGATATATTTTATGCGCAATCGTTTATCCTTCAACTTTAAAAGCATGTGTGATATGGATAGATCTTAACTGGTAGATCTTTATTTATGGCCCTCTTTTGATGATAGATGTAGAGATAGGTAATGAGGTCCCCACAATAGAGCCGATAAGACGTTGTGAGGATCTCACTATCATACGGTCTACACCTTCTCCCATTGGATAGAAAATGGACATGGATAGTGGGAAGGCACTGCATTAGTGGGCCATCTCTCATAATGCCATGATTCATTCCGAATTATTAAGAATACACATGACTTGAGTGTGTGTCAGTCGATAGGATATGGACATGACACTCAAGTGGTCAATTACATGGAAGCCTAGGAGGCGAACAAAATAGTCCACCCAATCACCGTATGTGGGATGATCCCCGATAGAGTAAGTTTTCCATGTAAGGATTGGTGAGTTCCAATACATTTTTTTCATTATAGAGGGATATGAAAAAAGATGAAGGACCATTGTTTTAATTAGCCCAAAATTAAAATTCAATGGTCACGATATTTGTTGTGTTCTTACTTGTACATGTGTAGATCTTTTCGACATGGCTGCCCCAATCAACAACACCCTTATGTCACTTATCACCTAATCAAAATTGACCGGACCAAATTATAAAGATTGGCATCGTAACATTATGCTCCTTTTCAAGGCTAAGGGACTTCACTCTATCCTAACGGAAGAGTCTCCCACTATACCATCTGCTGATATGGATGGAACTAAGGGTACTACTAAATTTACCGCAGAACACCTAAAGGAAAGGATGGGCATCTTCAAATCCTACCATCAAAGGGATTCAAAGACCCAACTATACATTTTGAATTCCACTGACAAATCAATTATCGAGTCTGTCAAGGGAATATCTTTTACGGGTGACATGATGGCTAAAATCAAGGAGTTATATAGCCAACAAGACACCCACATAAAGTACGAGCTGGTGGATAAGATCCACAGTCTCAAGATGGAACCTAGAACTCCAATCTTGGACCACGTGATGAAAATTCAAAACTTGTTCGAACAATTGGAGGGTTTAGGTTCTGAAAAGTTCTCCTTGAAGTATAAAAGGAATGTCATTTTTAAATCTCTCCCTGGCTCATTCAGTTCCTTTATTTTCAACTTCAATATGAACAAGTTAGATGTTCAGTTGACCGAGCTGGGTAATATATTACAAGAAGCCGAGAGAGCGATTAAAAAGGAAAAGGCAGAAGTGCACCTCACAGCGGTGAAAGAAAGTTCTTCCAAGAACAAGGAAAAGAAAAAGAATGGTAAGACCCATAAAGGAAAAAGCAGGAAAATTCAGAAGAAGAAATCTCCCAAGGAAGGAAAGTGTTTCTTTTGTGGGAAAGAGGGGCACTGGAAGCGTAACTGCTGTATATACCTGGCCTCCTTGAAAAAGAAGTCGGACTACAAGGATACCTCTTCAGAAGGTAATTTAAATGTTTTTGTCCTTTTCAAAACTAATATGTCTATTGGACCATCTAACTCATGGTTTGTGGATACTGGATCTATGGTCCATGTCTGCAATATGTTGCAGGGGTTCAAGGAGGCAAAAAGACTGGACAAGAATGAAGTGTGTCTCAATATGAGCACTGGAGCAGAGGCCAAGGCGTTGGCAGTTGGAACCTATAGTATAGAATTTGATTATGCATCTTTAGTTTTAAAGAATTGCTACTATGTTCCTTCTTTTAAAAGGAATATAATTTCCGTTTCAAAGTTAGTTTCAGAGGTTATGTATTTACTTTTGGTACTAGACTTTCAATTCGTTATAATAATATTTTTGTTGCTTCTGGATTTTTACAAAATGGTTTGTATTTTCTAGAATAACCCTTAATAACGAATGAGGTTTCAAATATCGACTTGAAACGAAAGAGAGCTCCAATGAGTCCTACTTGCCTATGACATCTCAGATTAGGTCACATCAATGTAGACAGGATTAACGGGCTGATGAAGGATGGGTTGTTAGAAAGTCTAAAGGTCGAACCATTCCCAACCTGTGAGTCATGCCTACAAGGAAAGATGACCAAGAAGCCCTTTCCTAATAAAGGCAGGAGAGCCTACGGTTTGTTGGAATTAATTCACACCGACGTGTGTGGGCCCATTAGCATCTAAGCTAAGTATGGTTATGAGTACTTTCTGACATTCACCGATGACTATTCTAGATACGGTAGTGTCTACTTAATGCGTAAGAAGTCAGAGACTTTTGAAAAGTTCAAAGAGTTTCAGGCTGAGGTTGAAAAATAGTTAGATAAACGCATCAAGTCCATTCGATCAGATCGAGGAGGGGAATATTTATCCGACGAATTCAAAGCATATCTCACGACCGAGGAGATTGTGTCATGATTATCAAATCCTGGTACACCTCAACAAAATGGTTTATCTGAGAGACGCAACCAGACTTTGTTAGACATGATTCGAACCATGCTTACCTTTAGTGAGTTACCCTTATCCTTCTTGGGGTATGCCCTAGAGACTGCGATCTATATATTGAATAGGGTTCCTACTAAAACTGTACCCAAAACCCCATTTGAATTATGGTATGGGCACAAGCCTAGCGTAAAACACTTTAGGGTTTGGGGTTATCCTGCAAATGTACGCAAGCAACAAACAGATAGTAAGTTGAAGCCACGTTCTTTTATATGCTTATTCTTGGGATACCCAAAAGGCACAATAGGTTACAACTTATATGACCCCGCAAATCAGAAAGTCATTGTTAGTAAGTATGTTACTTTCATTGAAGAAGATTTGATTGCCAAGAGAAGCGACCCCATTGTTATAGAAGAGATGTCTTCTATACCTGAAATACCTAACCCATCAATTGAACCAACTATCGACCCCATCAAACCTGATATAGTTCAGGAGCCGCGACGTAGTGGGAGGACCATAAGACCACCCACACGTTATACACTTCTCACTGAAGAAGCTAAGACTGTAGAAGAATTCTACATGGTTACCACTGAATCGGATAACGATCCGTATACATATAAACAAGCTCTTCAAAATGTAGATGCACCCAAATGGGAGGAAGCCATGCGCTCTAAAATTGACTCAATGTATTCCAATAATGTTTGGACTCTGGAGGATCCACCAGAAGGCATAAAGCCCATTGGATGTAAGTGGATCTTCAAGAGGAAGAGAGGCTTAAATGGAAAGGTTGAGAGATTCAAGGCAAGACTGATAGCAAAAGGTTATACTCAACAAGAAGGTATAGACTATGAGGAGACCTTTTCGCCAGTAGCTAAGATGAAATCCATCAGGATTTTGTTGGCAATAGCCGCACACTACAATTATGAAATCTAGCAGATGGATGTGCAAACTGCATTTCTAAATGGATTTCTTAATGAAGAAATCTACATGCAACAACCAGAGGGGTTCACTTCAAAAGGTGAAGAGAACAAAGTGTGCAAGTTCTTAAGATCCATTTATGGACTCAAGCAAGCTTCGAGGAGTTGGAACATCCGTTTTGATCAAGCAGTCAAATCGTTTGGCTTTGAACAGAACATTGATGAACCCTGCGTTTACAAGAAGTTCAGTGGGAGTACAGTTTGTTTTCTCGTATTGTACGTAGATGATATTTTACTAATAGGGAATGATTTTCGGTTTCTTTCATCCATAAAGGTGTGGTTGTCCACCACTTTTTTGATGAAGGACTTGGGTGAAGCTAGCTATATCCTTGAGATCAAGCTTATTAGAGATCGCCAGAAAAGGATGCTAAACTTGTCACAATCCACATACATAGAAAAGATACTGGCAAGGTTTAACATGGAAAATTCCAAGAAAGAAAATGTTCCTTTCCGTCATAGAATTCCACTTTCCAAATCTCAATGCCCCAAGACTCCAGAGGACATTGAAGAGATGAAGAGAGTTCCCTATGCCTCTGCAGTGGGAAGTCTGCTGTACGCTATGTTGTGTACAAGGCCAGATATCTTCTATGCTGTAGGGATAGTGAGTCGGTTTCAATCCAATCCAGAAAAAGAGCATTGGACTGCGATCAAGAATATTCCCAAGTATTTGAGAAAGACCAAAGATTATTTTCTAGTGTATAGGTGTGACGAGTTATCAGTAGTTGGATATACGGATTCATATTTCCAAACTGACAAGGATGATAGAAAGTCTACATCCGGTATGGTTTACATTATGGGTGGTGGAGCGAGTGTGTGGAGAAGCGCCAAACATAAATCTACAGTCGATTCTACTATCGAGGTAGAGTACCTGGCAGCTGGTGATGCAGCCAAGGAAGGTGTCTGGCTCAAGAAATTTCTTACCGACTTGGAGGTTGTTCCAGAGTTAGTCAAGAACCCCATACCTTTATTGTGTGATAACACGGGGGCGATTGCACAGTCCAAGGAGCCTAGGGCTCATCAGAGGAACAAACATGTGCAGCGGAAGTATCACCTGATTAGAGAGATAATCCAGCAAGGTGATGTAGCTGTTTCCAAAGTTGGCACTGCTGACAATGTGTCAAATGCGATGACAAAAGGATTAGCTCCAATAGTGTTTGAAAAACATATTGAGAGCGTGGGTGTAACTTTTGTTGGCAATTGACTTTGATGTACAAGTGGGAGATTGTTGGAATTGTGTGTCCATCAAACCCAAATTATTAAATTATTGAAATTAATTTTTATATTTTATTATTTTATTTGGGCTTATAAGAATGTTCCATAGGTCTTTTACCTAAACTGGTCTAAACTGGGAACGGGACTGGGCATCTTGTTTATATGGTTTCCATATCGCATGTCACAAGAAATGATGATTTCGGTGCATGGATGTGGGTACACGTCAAGAACGTGTATAGATGAGAATCAGGTACGTATATCTTATGTATTGCTATTGGTTATGTGTATGATATACTTACCCGCCACTCGATGGCCCTTTGACCTGAGAGATTCCATTTGTTGCAGTGTGGCATTACGGATTTTGATAAGCCAATGGTTGATGTCCAATCGGATTATAAACCGGTACATTGGATTCGTGATCCTGCATTGAAAGCAAAGAGGTTTCTCAATATGGAATCCACCGCCTGTTTACAGGGAATATCTATGAGAGAGAAAGTCAATGATTGGTCAGACACAAATCTGGATCCAATGTTTATTCGAAATGTTTTATAAATTTATTTTCAATAAAAATTATTATATATAATATATTGAGAATTGATTTTGAAGTTTTTCGGCCGTCCAATCACAATCACATATTATCTCGATCAACATACATGATGAATTGGGGATTAGTAGCATTAAAGTACATACCCTATAATTTATTATGGGATATTAAAAAAGTGGAAGGGCTTATGTGCAATAAAAGAGTTTATTAGACACATGGCATTGTATGGGAGAACAATATATTTATGGTTAAATATCTTTTTATATTATGGCAAGAGATATTATGAGAATATCTCATGAACCATAATTTAGAAAGATTGTATCCCTTTTGAGATTCTATGTCTTCACTTTAGTAGCAAATTGGAGTTGTAAAAATTAGAAGATTCATAAAACACCAAAATGAAAGATTGAGCCAAGGTCGAGATGGAAGGAGATTACTTGAGACCCAAGGATCTCCAAAACTATAAAAGGAGAGGGAGGAGCCTCCAACGATTTTAGCAATGCTCTCTCCCCCTCCCACAATTTCTCTCTCTCCCCTCTCTTGTAGTGGTGTGTGTGAGACTTGAGTTAGAGAACTCAAGAGGCTTTGGTGATTTTTGTGTTCTTCTAAAAGATTGCAAGGATGGATCAAGTTTCAAAGTGTTAAACGATTTTTCAATCTCCAAGTTTTCACAAGTTGAAAGACCTATTATCTATAGGAGGAGTTTCACTTGCGACTCTAAGGTAACCATGAATGTTATTTTGAAACTGTTTCTTCCCTACTCTTGACATAGAACTCCTCTATACATCTTTTAACATTTGCTCTTACATTCTTAGGCTACCCAACTCGATGGATAGAAGGTACACTGGTGAGATTCATATCAACCATGGCAGATGATACCCAAGTTCGGTGAGTGGGTTTTGGGTGATTTGTTTGGGCTTGAATATCTATTAAACAATCATTATCATGCTGTTATATAAATTATAAGCATCTTGTGCATTGCATTATCTATCTTGATTGTGAACTACTATGAATGTGATGTGTTAATGTTTTTATTATGATACCGGGTCACGGTGTCGGGTGTACTGGTACAGGAACCCCAGATTTAATTATAGAACTTGTTGATTTTCATCCTGACCTGTATGCGCCGTGTCGTGCTGGTACCCGGGTACTTGATGGAATGGGACGTTGATGCACCTAGAATACCTTTTGGGATGATAAGACTTGCATGTAGTATATCTGTGGCTAGGATTCTTGTTTCCTTATGCTACGACCCTTACCAACAAGGATTTATGTGTTGGATAGTCTGAGCACTTGTTATTTGTGGGAGAGAGAGGCCAGGTCAGGGGTAGTGATGGCTATCGGAGTCTGCCACTGGGTGGTCTAATGGCTTCTACTGGCGTAGGCTCCCTCGTGATAACCGAGGTTTCATTGTGGCGATACGTTAAGTAACCCATAGTGTCTCCCAAGTTATCACAGTAGCATATACTTGACATAGAATTTGTGTGCTAGGTGAAAAATGAATCTAGCATTTGCATGCATAATGAATTATTTGTAATTACGTGTTTGTGTGTATGTGTATTTCCTTTTGCTCTCTCACTAGCTTGTGGAGCTAAACCCATTGCGCAACCTCTTTTAGTTGATATGCAGGTAATCTCTTGATGCGCATTTATGGTTTTGGATCGAGTGGAGCCGGTGGGTTGGACTTGGATGTCGATGTACACCCAAGAATAGTGCCCTTGTAGCGTGATTTAAATCTTTATTACTATATTTATCTTCATTCATGTATGAACTTCATGTGTAAATATACGAAAATTACTGGATGGATACATGATATTGTAACTGTGATATATGTTATCATTAGAGAATCGATGCTCTGTGTTTATATGATTTTAAAATGATTTACGCTTTCGCTAATCTCAATCTCTTTAATTGAAATAAATTATTCCATTGGCTTACGTTCCCTGACATCATGCCTTGATATAGGTAGACTGTGGCTCGGGACACTGCATCTGTGATCCTGGTAGTATTAGGATGACACCTGTCATCCTAGTCACTACCTTTTCTTGTAAAATACCATTTATTGGGATGGAGGCGTGATAGATTTCCTTATGATTTAATTCACATATGTGTGTGCAGAATTTTTAATAATGTCATGTTTATAGACTAATGAATCCAATACTTATTTGTTAATAGTATGATGAACGTTTATGAATGATTCTTCATGATTATAATCTAATGCATGATGTTTTTGGATGATGCATAAAAATCTGATTTTATTAAGGGTTTACCTTTTAATTTTCATTGATGTTATTGTTTGATAAGTGATTGCGAAGATTTTGCCCAATCTTCTCTATTATTGTTCTTCATTTTATGCATTGATATGTTGATGAAAGTTACTATTTTTAAACTTTATTTTCATTCTTTTCAATAGTATGTGTTAGGGTGGAATTGGGGAGTCATGACCCCAAGTTCCGAACTTGGATGTATAGCTTTAAATTATAAGCAAACCCTTGATTGTTATTTTATTGTTTACCTTACCGACATTGGTGAATATGTTGGGGTAAGGATACGTCGACGAGTTTTTAACCTATGGGCTTACCCTTATTGGAGCTATATTGACTATTAGAAAGAGGAAAATGATCAAAAACTCTCCAGGAGGGCATTGCTGGTAAAACCTTCGGGGGCTTTGACTCGGTCTGGGGCAAGTTTGGTCATTAGTTTCTCCATTAGTTTATTGATGTTGAGAAGGGACAGTGGTGTTGTAGTTGATCATAGTTGGAGTTCATATGCCACTATCATGAGGGCCTTGACTAGTGTATGGTAACTAGTTCACACTAGTCCATTAAGGAGTGATGTGTTTGTTATTTTACGTTCTTTTGATAAATCTTTTGTTGATTGTTGTCATATATACTTTTCATTACGGTAGTGGTGATAAGTAAATATGGTTATGATCATTTTTTTTTGTTTTTTTTTTTGGATCTATATATACATATTATTGTATGTCTTTACATTTTGTATTACTTACGCATGTTTTTACACCTGTGTAGTTGTTGTGGATTTACTTGTTAAGCTTTTCCCGAAGCGTACCCTCACCATTTTCCAAATGAACAACTTTATAAATGCGAACCTGGATGTGAGGATGTACTAGAGGAGGAAGTCCAAGGGGATGAAGCATTTGGATTAGAAGAGGACAACTACTATTAGAAACTTTACACTTCCTTTAAATTTTAGATGAACTCATAGTTTGTTTGAGTTTAATTTAATTTTAGAGATTATAACCTTTATTTAAGAATTTTAAGTTTAATTTGGAAGTTGTAATAGCTTAGTTGACTACCCTACTTTAGTTGAAGTCTTAATTTATACATTTTAGACTTATGTTTGTGTTTTGGTTCTACTCCGATTTATATCTCCTTGACATAAACGATCTTGTGGACTGTCAATGTCCCTAAACCACTAGGGTGATTTTGAAGGGGTTACAAAGTGGTATCAGAGTACTAGGTTTGACTTAGGATAGGATATGAACTAGAAATATGAACCTAAGACACTAAACTTGAACACATAGGAAATTAAAAAAAAATTGAAACTTGGAAGTTGAACTCTAGTAGAAAATTTTTCAGAATTCACTATGTAGGAACCCAAAATTGCATAAACATGTTTGACACACTTAGAAAATGAATCTGGGCTTGAAAATTTTATTGGAGATATCTGGATATGTGGGGAGTGTGTCCATAAAATTTTATTGAACTTAAAATTGAATTGATAAGTCCAATAATTAGTGAAACCCAGGACCTACCAGAACCTGTGAGATTTCAGAGTCCAAGGAAGATGGTGTTAGCAGAGGAACTTAGAAGTCGAATTTTAATTTGAAAATTTTACAGTAGTTTCCATAATGAGTATACTTTCGACGATAAAAAAAATTTTAAATCTATTGAATTCTGGAAGAGTACTTTACACATTGTTTATCATGGTTTGGTCAAAACCTGCCAAAAACAGAACACTGATTTTGGAGGGACTAGAAACCTAAGTTAGGAAAACATTCTTAAAGGGATTTTTAGATATATTTTAAAAATATAAGTTAGGTTTCATAAAAATTTATTTTTCACTGTACTGGACATCCATAAATTTTAATTCCTAATTTCTACTATGAATGGACAGAATTGGAGAAGACAAAAATTTCAATGAGTTGGAATTTTGGGTGTGAGTTGTTGATCTTTTATATTTGGACATAATGCTTCTGTAAAGAGAAAGACAGAGTGATGAAAATCTTCCACCACGATCAACTGAGGATGAACATTGATTATGAAACCACATGAGAATTATTGGAGATGACTTTTAGTGAATCCTGAACTTGAAAACTGGTGGCATAGGATTTTGAGCATTGAGACATTAAACATAGGTTGAAACTCTTTAATATTTTGCAGTGGACTTGAGCTGTGAAGTGGGAGTGATATATTTTTTTTACCATTTATAGAGACTTTTATGGAAGATACTGTATATTTTCATTGTCAAGTATAGATAGAATGTGGAGTTATGTCGGCAGATTTGATCTTTTTTTTTAAGTGACGGATTTTGATGTCTTACTTGACATTAATTGATTATCCTCCTACTATGCTAGTGTTTATTATTTTTTAGGGAACAATTTTATCTGGTACAGAGGACAAGTTAAGACCTAAACTTTTGGGACCCTCCAAGATTGAGGAACACATAATTTTGAGGACGAAATATTTTTAAAGGAGGGGAGGATGCGATACGCTGAAAATTTTTGAAAACTTCTTAGTGGAACATGCTAAGGTAAAAACAATTTGACTTATATTGTGAGGTGCATGCATGCGAGATTAGGTGATTTATGATTCTGGTTGGTTCACATAAAAGAACTTGAATGGTTTAAGCTTGAGTGATTCTATATGGATACATGTCGAATGGTTGAGGACCAAGTCAATTATGGGTCAATTTATTGGTTAGTCCAACTCAAGTGTGAGTGGTTCAGTTATAGCAAAGTTTATTTTGGATCTTTGATATAGACTATGATTGAATAAAATAAAGATATAGAGATACTGTCCAGGAAGTTTAAAGACTTATCTGGCCAGGTTTGCATATTACATCAGTGGTTCAAGAATAATAAGATTGATTTTGGTTCAGTTTAGTGATACAATGTTTTAACCAAGAACTAAGTAACCATGTTGGATATTATTTATATTGGTCAATAGATTTAGTCTGATCAAATTCAAATTTTTAGAGTCTAATTTAGTAAATTGATTAAATTTCTAAACATAATGTCTTGACCAATAATTGATGGGCAGTCAGAGAGAGTGACTCAGATTTTGAGGAAACACCTGTTTGCTTTGGATCGCAAAGGGCAAGTTCGATATAATCATACTATTTTAATTGTGACGATTCTCTGGAGGAATCATGATATTCAAAGGTTGTGAGAGAAAGAAGATGAAATGCGATCCAAGTATCCGCAACTGTTTAGAGATCTTGATATGTAAATTTTGAGGACGAAATTTCTTTAAGGAGGTGGATTGTAATATCCCGCATTTACTTAGCGATCCAGGTAAATTTAAATTTTGAGGACGAAATTTTGTTAAGGGGTGGAGAATTGTAATACCCTGATTTTGGACTAGGTGTAATTTGATCTTTTTACCTAATACAGGATTGGCACAAGTAGATGTGTAGGATCTTGGACTTGCTAGGGTACACATGATGGTAAGTACTGTGTCCTAGTGTAACACCTTCAATTTGAATTATACCTTGACTAAGTGTAGAATTAGGGTTTTATTTATAACATATACAATTTGATTTGAAAAATAATTCATAGTCAGTAACCTAGCCTAGTACTTAGACATTTAATTCAATTTGATAGAAGTCTAAGGTTCTATTCTTTAGAGGTGCAATTAAATATTTTTTTCTCTATAATTTTATAGATCTTAAAAGGGGCTTCCACGATTTCTAGCATGGGAGGTCTTTGAATTTTTTAAGAATTTAGTTAGGGCAGTATTATGGATTGATAAGGAAAGGTGAGGTGGCAATCTCCAATTGGCTGGAAACTCAATCTTTGAGAAAGAAAGTCTTCATAAAATAATATCACAACAAAAAAGGAATTTAGCTAAAATTAAACTACCTAATCTAAAATTTTAATTAAAAAATCTTAAGTCAAGATTCTTTTTAAAATATTTTCATTGGGGAAAAAGTAAAGAGATCTAGTTAGAGATTAAATAGAATTCTTCTCATCTCCTTCTCTTTTGTTAGGATTAAATTCCAATAACCAAAATCCAAACCCCATTCCCTTTATCATAAATTTGAGAGAGAGAGAGAGAGAGAGAGAGAGAGAGAGAGAGAGAGAGAGAGAGAGGAAGAGAGGAAAATTCGTGGACTATAGAGAGGAAGAGAAGAAGAAGAAGAAGGAAGGAGAATAAGGAGATTCGGTTTGTACAAAACCAGTCACTTGACGTCCAATTTCAACCCTTATCAGAGCTAAACTGAGAAAATCTTATTTCATGATAAAACGTAGTCTCATCTCTTATCTTCGTAACCCAACTTGAATCAGCTCAAACGAAGATCTAAACAGAGAGATATCACTGATTCACTAAAGGTAGGTCATTCTGTCAAAAATCTATGTATTCTAAATCCGAGTTTAAGCAATACCTTGAAGTTGATTTCATCATTACCTTACTTATGGGACTCCATTAAAGTGATTCTGAACTAGGAAGAGGTAGATCAACATCATTGAAATATTGATTTGAGGTCACCTATAGAAACCCTAGTCACTTCACACAATGTGAGTAGATCTTCTACCATTATACTTGATATTTTCCTTTCATATAAAATTTGTTTTGAAACATTGTTTTAAATCTGGAATTTAGCTTTTGATTAAGATTTATCATACCAAAAACATATTTCATTCATGTTTTACTCAATTAAATTGTTCACACACGATTGCTTGCAAGGAACGGTGATTTCCTTATGATTTTAATTCACATATATGTGTGTAGAATTTTTAATAATGTCATGTTTATAGACTAATGAATCCAATACTTATTTGTTGATAGTATGATGAAGGTCTATGAATGATTCTTCATTATTATAATCTAATGCATGATGTTTTTGGATGATGAATAAAAATCTGATTTTGTTTAGGATTTATATTTTAATTTTCGTTGATGTTTTGTTGGATAAGTGATTGCGAAGATTTTGCCCAATTTTTTCTATTATTGTTCTTCACTTTATGCATTGATACGTTGATGAAAGTTACTATTTTCAAACTTTTTTTTCATTCTTTTCAATAGTATGTGTTAGGGTGGAATTAGGGAGTCATGACCCAAAATTCCAAACTTAGATGTATAGCTTTAAATTATAAGCAAACCCTTGATTGTTATGTTGTTGTTTACCTTTCCGACATTGGTGAATATGTTTGGGTAAGGATAAGTTGGCAAGTTTTTGAGCTACGGGCTTACCCTTATTGGAGCTATATGGACTATTAGAAAGAGGGAGATGATCAAAAACACTCCAGGAGGGCATACTGGTAAAATTTTTGGGGGCTTTGACTCGATTTGGGGCAAGTTTGGTCATTAGTTTCTCCATTAGTTTTTTTATGTTGAGAGGGGACAGTGGTGTTGTCGTTGATCATAGTTGGAGTTCATACATCGCTATCATGAGGGCCTTGACCAGTGTATGGTAACTAGTTCACACTAGTCCATTAGGGAGTGATGTATTTGTTATTTTACGTTCTTTCGATATATCTTTTGTTGATTGTTGTCATATATACCGCTAGGGTGGTTTTGGGGGCATTACACTTCGTATCGATGAGTGATCAAATAGACATAATCAAATCGCGAGTAATCGTCGATAAAGGTGAAGAAATAGGAAGCACCATGACGTGCCTTCACGTTCATTGGTCCGCAAATGTCCGAATGGACAAGCTGTAGGGTCTGGGTTGACCATTTAGCCTTTTCAAAAGGCTTCTGATGGGCCTTACCCGCTAAACAGGCCTCGCATGTCGATAGGTTGACTTTAGCGAGTGAGCCAAGAAGGCCTTCTCGAGCTAGCTGTCCCATCCTATCTCGACCTATGTGTCCTAGTCTAGCGTGTCATGTAATTGAATCAGGACTAGTATTAGAATCAACCACAAAAAGATGAATACAGAACAACAGGAATTATTAAATCTAATTTAACAAAATCATTCTCAAGTCTACAATATCCAAAAAACACTACCATCCAATCGTATATCAAATAAATCACCATAAAAAATAAAAGAATATCCTAAAGTCAATAATGCAGTAACAGAAAGTAGATTATGCTAGATTTCTGGTGTATATAGCACATCATGAAGTAGCGAGATGTGCCCAGTGTACAAGGTGAGATGGTAAGTACCAACGCCTCGAACTGCTTCACTCGTGCCATTTTCCATGTAGATACTTTGGGCACCATCTGTAATCTTTCTATAATCTACAAACCCTCATCGATCTTGCGCTATGTGTTTTGTTGCACCTGTATCCATAATCCAATCAGATTGGGTTTGGGCAATCAAAATGTGTGTACATACAAAAGTACAAGAAGAGAGGGGCAGAAATGGTACCTGCTTCGCTTTAGTGCAGTCACGAACGAAGTGCCCCATCTTCTGGCAATTGTAGCACTTAACCTTGGTGATATCTTTGTTTCCACCTCGCTCGCCACATCGGCGCTTGGTGGTCTTACGCCCAATTGGTGCAGCATTCTGAGCTTGATCTTGATTCCCAATTGTCCTCTGTCTCTTGCGCTTATACGCATTCTTGCGCTGCCCTGCTTGGGTGACAAGGGCATGTGATTGGGTCGCCTCTAGGCGCTCCGCCTCTAGTTCTACATGAGCGGCAATGTCATTAAATGTCTTGACAGTGTCATTATGTGTTAGAACTATCTTTATTTATCCCCAGGAATCAGCCAACATCCTGATGACGACTTGTACTTGCGGCTCATTGATAAGGTGTACCCCAGCATCATCTAATTTTTAGATCATGTCTTTCACGACCCTGAGGTGTTCAACCATAGTGTGCTTGGGGTCCTTATGGTACATCTCAAACTTCAAGATCATGGACCTAAGCCTGGTAGTGGATGTACTGCCACAGTCGAGCTTTACCTGATCCCACATGGACTTGGCAGTCTCATATTTCTCATACTGACCGATGAGATCATCGTGCATCGTGCTTAACATAAGAAGTGCGCATTACGATCCCTCTTAAACCAATTATCGTAAGCCTCTTTTTCTGGACGGTGATGGGCGGTAGTACCCATGTCGGGTGAGGTCATTTCAGTGGTTAGGAGTTCAAGGTAATCTTGCTCATTAAGCAAGAACTTGGCCTTTCGGTGTCACATGTCATAGTTGGTGCCATCCAACTTGTTGTTTGGTTAAGGTCAACAACTACACTTTTAGAGGCCATCACTACAATGTGCAAGGAAGGACATTTAGTATACATCCATAAACCAAATTTGTTCAATAAACCCTAATTAAAATTAATGGTTCCTTTTCCCACACGGTGAGACCAAAAACTTCGCTAAACTGGTAATCAAATCTCACATTGTGTGGGTCTGGGGACGTATATCTTTAATTGATTTCAAACAAAAATAGGAGGAAAAAACATCTCCTAACCACAATTTAATGCATCATACATCAAGTGCGCAAGGGACTCACATAAGAGACTCAAATTGGTACTTGAAGTGATATGCCGAGTTGGTACGGGATTGTGATACGGAGTGCAGTAGCTCCCACTACATGGCTTCTCAAAAAATATTAAACAATTATAATTGACTCTTTACATTCAAGATTCCTACTACAAACTACCGGCGAGCATTGCACTTTGTATCGCTTCCAGATACCAACTCTAACGCACATACATCTCAAAAAACATATCACTATGCAAGCACCAAATCCATCCCATGAAAAGATAAAAAATAATAAAAAACACATGTTGTGCATGGGATGGGGTGTTTGACAGCATTACCCCAATGGTAGCGTCAAACCAGTCTGGACCCCAATGGGGGGTTTATAATTGCTAATTTAAATTTGCAAACGCATAATAGCAAAAATAAATATAAAAGTAACAATTAAGACCCTAAAAAATGGCCCATACCTGTAAATATAAGCCCATTAGGGAAAAAAGGTAAGGGAGGTGGATGAAGGGATTCCCACTTCACTCATCTCCTTCCCCAAAAAACCCTATAAAAAAAAAACGAATCTACCCATATATATATATTTTTTTATTGTGGGGCTGGCTGCCATACAAGCAGCCTTGTGGCACACAGCTGCGGCAGCCGGAGGGCAACGCCTACTGCTACCGCTGCTGTGTGCACAGGCACCTCACAGGCAAATGCATAAAAATAAAAAATAAAAAGATTGCAATTTAAAAAAAACTGTCATCATTACTTTTCAACCATCAATTACCATGATGACTTTTCATGATTGCAATCATGAAAAGTAGGTTAACCAGGATGCTCAATAAAATTATATAGGAATGAAATATTGTAAAAGTGTCTTGTGTGCGAAGCAGGTGCTGATGATCCAGAGATGGATCCTTTTTCACACTCAGAGGAGGTAACCCTCAACGATCTACTGTTTTGCAGGTAGTCTTCTGCTGTGATTTGAACAGGCGGCTGAGCCGGCCAAGTAGATATGAAATATTTGTAATTAAAACAATAAAATTTGATACATTATATTAAAGGAGATCTTGAATTACAAACATGCAACAAAGAGATCTTGATACAAGTATAGGATGAAAGACTGGGAAACTTGAAACGGAAACTTAAAACTTGATACAAACAAAGAACTTGGAAAAGGATTAACTTACTAGTGCTTGTTGGGTGAACTGGGTAAGCTTAAGAAACAAGCTTCGAGGGTCACTTGATGATCAATTTGATGTTCAACCGTCGGAGACTCTCCTTTGGAAGATTACAATAAAAAAAATGAAAAAAGCTTGAAGAACTACTTAGTTCCTATTGTTGATGAAGTCTTCGAAAGAGATGAGTTGCAGAGGATCTGCACTAATGGTGTCTCTTGAATCATGAAAAGTCATCATGGTGACCTAATGTGGTTTTTTTTTTGTTTTGTTTTGTTTTGTTTCTTTCTTCTTTCTTTCTTCTTCGTTTACCCTTTTTTTTTTTTTTTTTTCTTTGCAGCAGCAATTTGGCCCAGCCAGCGGTTGTTGCCATGTGTACGCTTTGCTACACACGGTCGCAGCAGCGCAAGCCATGGCCCACTGCTGCTGCTGCTGTGCTCGGCCTAGGTTGTGCGTACCCCTGCACATATCCGCGGACGCCGCTGGCCGTGGCCTGATACTGCAGGAGTGCGCCAAGGGCAGCGAGGCATGGGGAAGAAAGAAAAAAAAAGAAAAAAAAAACATAAGAACAATAAGCCAATAGCTCTGATACCATTGCTAGACCAAGATCCAAATTATTTAGGGTTTGGATCATCCCTTAATGTGTACGCAAGCGCAGCGGAAGAAGGATCAAACGCCAAGCTTATGGTTACGAGCACCCGAACGAATCTCCACGATCACGACAGGCATCTCCACAGAGAACTCCACACCATAAATCCTTAGGAAGAGATGGAATCCCAAAGAGAACACAAACACTAGAGAGAGGGAGAATTTGGTTTCATAGATCTCCTAGTCTTAGGGTTACAGGCTTTCTATGTAAAGCCAAAACCCTAAGACCCCAGCCCCTTTTAGACTCCCACTGGGAATCTATCTAAGAGGGAGGAATAAACCCAGCCACTTAAGTGGCTAGTTCTTCCCATGCGCACCAGGGTCGGGTCGGGTCCGACCTACCCCTTGTGGGCGGCTTGGACCGGACTTGGACCGGACTTGGACCGGGCTTGGCCCGTGTTCTCTTTACAGTATTCATCACTTCTTGGAAAATATCCTCCTCGGATTGGGACCACTGACCTAATGATAGGCGTAATTTGAGAATTTTATTGTGATTTCTTCGTTGCATAGTTGTAACATGAAAGAAACGGGTGTGTTTTTATCTCAATTGTTCAGCCATAGTAATCTGGACTTTTGATGCCATAGAGCTTCTTCCCTCTTCAATTTAGTCTCTAATAGATCATGAAGTTCCCTTTCCCTCTTTTCATTTAACTGTGAAAGGTAGCGAGTCTGAATTTGCTCCAATTCTCTAAGGTATTTCTCAATTTTTTAATGAACATTGTCGAAGATATCTCGATTCCAAGCCTTAAAAACTATTTTGCAGTTCTCAGTTTTCAAAGGAAGGGAATTGCTTGCCGGACCAATCCTTGAAATAGACCATGCTTTCCTAGCAGTATTCTTATAGCAGCGAGTCTGAATTTGCTCCAATTCTCTAAGGTATTTCTCAATTTTTTAATGAACATTGTCGAAGATATCTCGATTCCAAGCCTTGAAAACTGTTTTGTAGTTCTCAGTTTTCAAAGGAAGGGAATGGCTTGCCGGACCAAGCCTTGAAATAGACCTTGCTTTCCTAGCAGCATTCTTATAGTCCAATGTGAAAACCACATTGATTCGATCATGAATGGTTAGAAACCGAAAGTCCTACTGCCTTTAGTGTCAATACAGAGGGGAAGATGGCCAGAACCAAACGAGGAATGAACCGTAACAATAGCCTCAGCAAAGGAGCTATGCCATGATGGGTTGGAGAGAGCTTTGTCTAGTCGAATTCTAGTGTCGGCGTTACCCAAACGTCTGTTGTTCCAGGTGAACGATGGACCTTGAGCTCCAATGTCCATGAGAGAACATGAATCAAGGAAGTGCTGAAACTTATGAATATCCCCTTCCCCTTTCGAGTTACCCCCCTTTTTGTCATTCCAAAATTGATAATACGATCCCAATCCTGTTGGTGACAAGCCTTAGCTGGGTCACCATAAACACATGTAGAAAAGGTGAGATTGGAATGGGATTGAACTTCAACATCAATAATGCTGTGATCAGCGTACATGGTATTCACCTCGAGCTGCTGGTCCTAAAGTAGTCCAAGTCCACGTACCATCCCCACCAGATCTACACAGAAGGAAGAGTGAAGCTGTAACTGCCACCCCAGTCTAGACTTTCTTCATATTACTTCGGGTCTCCATAAGCTGCTGCCATGTGTATGCTTTGCTGCACACGGCCACGGCAACATAGGCCATGGCCCGCTGCTGCTGCTGCTGTGCTCGGCCTAGGTCATGCGTGCCCTGCACACATCCGCCGTAGCCGTTGGCAGTGGCCTGCTGCTGCGTGCATGCGCCAAGGGCAGCGAGGCGTGGGGAAGAAAGAAAAAAAATGTGCGAACAATAAGCCAATAGCTCTGATACCATTGTTAGGTCACATACACCAAGATCCAAATTATCTAGGGTTTGGATCATACCTGAATGTGTACGAAAGCGCAGCGGAAGAAGGATCAAACACCAAACTTATGGTTACAAGCACCCAGGCGAATCTCCACGATCACGACAGGTTTCTCCACAGAGAACTCCACACCACAAATACCTAGGAAGAGATGGAATCCCAAAGAGAACACAAACACTAGAGAGAGGGAGAATTTGGTTTCACAGATCTCCTGGTCTTAGGGTTATAGGCTTTCTATATAAAGCCAAAACCCTAAGACCCCTGCCCCTTTTAGACTCCCACTGGGAATCTATCTAAGAGGGAGGAATAGACCTAGCCACTTAAGTGGCTGGTTCTTCCCATGCGCACCAGGGTCGGGTAGGGTCCGACCTGCCCCTTGTGGGCGGCTTGGACCAGGCCTGGCCCATGTTCTATTTACAGTATTCAACACTTCTTGGAAAATATTCTCCTCGGATTAGGACCACTAACCTAATGATAGGCGTAATTTGAGCATTTTACTGTGATTTCTTCGGTGCATAGTTGTAACATGAAAGAAACGGGTGTGTTTTTATCTCCATTGTTCAGCCACAGTAATCTGGACTTTTGATGCCATGAGCTTCTTCCGTCTTCAATTTAGTCTCTAATAGATCATGAAGTTCACTTTGCCTCTTTTCATTTAACTGTGAAAGGCAGCGAGTCTGAATTTGCTTCAATTCTATAAGGTATTTCCCAATTTTTTGTTGAACATTGTCAAAGATATCTCGATTCCAAACCTTGAAAACTATTTTGTAGTTCTCAGTTTTCAAAGGAAGGGAATTGCTTGTCAGGCCAAGCCTTGAAATAGACCATGCTTTCCTAGCAGCATTTCTTATAGTCCAAATGTGAAAACCACATTGATTCAAACATGAATGGCCAGAAACTGAAACTCCTACTGCCTTTAGTGTCAATACAGAGGGGAAGATGGCCAGAACCAACCGAGGAATGAACCGTAACAATAGCCTCAGCAAAGGAGCTACGCCATGATGGGTTGGAGAGAGCTTTGTCTAGCCGAATTCTAATATCGATGTTACCCGAACGTCTGTTGTTCGAGGTGAACGATAGACCATGAACTCCAATGTCCATAAGAGAACACAAATCAAGGAAGTGCTGAAACTTACGAATATCCGCTGCCGCTTTTGAGTTACCCCTCTTTTTGTCATGTCAAGCTAAAATTGAGTTAAAATCTCCTATATAGATCTAGTTCTCATGACCATGTTGCCCAAAATTGATAATACGATCCCAATCCTGGTGGTGACAAGCCTTAGCCGGGTCACCATAAACACATGTAGAAAAGGTGGGATTGGATTGGGATTGAACTTCAACATCAATAATGCTGTGATCAGCGTACATGGTATTCACCTCGAGCTACTGGTCCCAAAGTAGTCCAAGTCCATCTACCATCCCCACCTCTCTACACAGAAGGAAGAGTGAAGCTGTAACTGCTGCCCCAGTCTAGACTTTCTTTATATTACTTCGAGTCTCCATAAGTAATAATATGAAGAAACTTGTACCATAGAGAGCATAACATATAAAATGT
The DNA here is from genome assembly GCF_018873765.1 of Telopea speciosissima. Classification (NCBI taxonomy): domain Eukaryota; kingdom Viridiplantae; phylum Streptophyta; class Magnoliopsida; order Proteales; family Proteaceae; genus Telopea; species Telopea speciosissima. Next base: position 38,825,060 of record NC_057923.1, read on the forward strand.
GATATTATTTAGAACAGAAACTTGGAAGGTGACATAAAATGAGAATCTCGAAAAGGAATATGATATCATCAATGAACAGCCCCGTAAGAATGAATTTATTGAGGCGGCTATTCATTGAGAAGGCATATTTATAAGCAGGGAGATAATTCCTCAACCCATCCCAGATCCCACCCATAAAAAAAAATCACAACAACCTCAAGCTGAGTACTCGGCTCAAAACCAAAACCATTAATTCTGCAGACTTCGTCGTCCTAAAATAAAAGAGAACTACACAAGTGATATAAAAATTACAATTCCCTCCTTTTTAGTAGCAAGATTGAGAATTAAGCCTAGCTATTGATTTTGTGCATTATACAAAATTACAACTGTGGCAGTATCTATTACATGCAAGTAAAGTAAGACTGTAAAATGTAATAAACATAAAAGAAAATCCCAAAACTAAGGAGGGAGGGAGGGAGGGAAGGGAAGGGAAGGGAAGGGGGAGGGGGGAGGAGGGAGGGGGGGGGGGAGACCTCTGCCTCACTCAAGCAACTCCTGTGACCTGCCTGAATATGAAGAAACTTGTACCACGATCTAACCAACATCTATTTCGCTTCTTGTTCCAAAACAGGGACTTTATTCCAGGATTCCTCCAAACCATTACCCTGCAGTGGCGGCAACGAAAATACGCTTACGGTTGAGCTTCCACTTCTTATTTCCTTTAACACACGAAGCGCTGAGATGGTGCTCTTCATATACAAACTCTCCATGTACTCTATTTCTGCAAGCTCCTTCGGCCCTGTGAGCATCCCATCCTTTGTTGTTGGAGGTTTAGTATCACACCCTTCATTCCCATCTCCCTCGGGTACAAATGCTTCTTTCTTTGGGAAGAGACTATCAAGCATAGTCTCACACTCTTTTACAAGCATGTAGAGCAAGTCTGTAGTGAAGAATGGTTGCTGCAATACCCTCTGGATGAAGGGCAGTCGAATGAGAGCACCAGTTCGTTTGTCATACTTCTTGAGTATCTTCACCAAACCTGTTAATATTATGGTGGAATCAGTAAGCTTGCATGCTTTTAAATCAAATAGGCATGAACAATTCTCTTGACTAGTGGAATTCAAGGCCAATAATTGGTGGCAAGATCAAGCTCTATAAATTCTCTCAAGCCTCTAGCTGACAATTAAGTTCCAAGCACAAATAGGTAGAATTAGTTATACCAGAAAGTGTCAAGAAGGAAAAACAATAAATAAACAGAAAACTACTAAACCAAAAGCAACCCCTTTTCCAAATACACACTGTACTGTGCATATGGATCATGTTAATGATTGGCCCAAGTCCCCAAAATTGAATTTAGGGCCCTAATTAACATATGCAACAGACCCAATGTTTCTCTTGATTTTCAAGTAGTTAAAATTTAGGGTTTTATACACGTACTTCCCCTAAGGTATCGGATATCTATAAAAACACCCGTCAGGTTTGTGAGTATTTACGCATACCATCTTACTTTCCAAAATAATTGACAAATACACCCATGTCGTTAATTTGGTATTAAAAACGTTAGAGTAAACTATATGTTGACCAAATTGCCCTTCCTGCTAAAACTAACATCTTTCTTCCATTACTTGGCCGGTTGAGCCAGAACAAACCGAAGTTAGCAATAAAAGTTTTCTTAGGTGGTGATGGGAGAGGAGGAATGATCTTGCAGATGCCATATTTGGAGGCTTCCTCTTAAGAATGTAAGCGATGGGGTCCTGGAATTCCACCAAGGTTAGGTGGTAATCCGGTGCCAGGGGTAGGGTTATGAGCCATGAAAAGACCTCTAGAGGTGGCTCTGCCCCTACTGCTGCCATTAATGGAATGAGTGACAGAAGATGGAGACTCTCATTTACAGTCTCTCACAGCCATTAAAGAGAAAACGAGCAAAGGCAAAGAGAAAACAACAACTATTATAATAGAATAGATAAATTTTTCCCTCCCCTTTCCTTTATGAGTTGTTCTTTCGCTCTGCCCTGCTTCACTCTTTGAGCAGAGGAGAAACGGTAAAAGAGTTTAATTGTAAGAATTATCTTTTGTTCTAATTCTACTTTACTAAGGTTCAGAATCTGTTAGAAGTCTGAAATCTCTGAAATTGGTCTACTCTTATTGCATGCTAGCCATTTTCTTATCAAATTCTCCATGCTGTTTCTGCTTCACTCTTTGGGATGGAAGGAAATGGAAGGAAGCAGGGTTCGATTGTCAACAGGTGTGTTGTGGATTTTAGGTAACAGAGAACAGAAACGATGGGGAGCAAAAGGGGGTTTTGAGACCGATGATAATGGAATTGTTGATCGGTTTCGGAAATGGCGAGAACAGAAGGGGAAGATGGATGGTGCATTTCAAGGTGGGTAGATTTGATTAGTGGTAAATGGGGAAGAAGGGGAGATGAATGTAGAAGTGGGTTTTTGTTTGAGGTTCTGGAAAAAAAAATAACCAAAAGGAGAAAAGGGGTTCGGTGGTGATTTCAGATATGAAATGTATAAAAAAACTCGTATCGTTCACAACTGCTCGCAACTAACAGAACAATCACTCATTTTATCTTTCCACTTCTACTCCTTAATAAGATGCTCCATGTTCTGACAAATAATTTCCCATAAATTTTAAAATAAAGAAACACAAACTATATTGGTCATAAAATGTATAAAAAACTCCTATTGTTCACAACTGCTCGCAACTAACAGAACAATCACTCATTTTATCTTTCCACCACTACTCCTTAATAAGATGCTCCATGTTCTGACAAATAATTTCCCATAAATTTTAAAATAAAGAAACACAAACTATATTGGTCATAAAATGTATAAAAAACTCCTATCGTTCACAATTGCTCGCAACTAACAGAACAATCACTCATTTTATCTTTCCACCACTACTTTTTAAAAAGATATTCCATGTTCAGACAAATAATTTCCCATAAATTTTAAAATAAAGAAACACAATCTTTTGAAAATGGATGCAATCATTTTTAGAAGTTCTTTTTCTATTCACAATAATCAAAAAGGGGTTTTCAGACCGATGATAGTGGGATTGTTGATCGGTTTCGGAAATGGAGAGAACCGAAGGGGAGGATGGATGGTGCATTTCAAGGTTGGGTAGATTTGATTAGGTAAATGGGGAAGAAAGACAGATGAATGTAGAAATGGGTTTTTGTTTGGGGTTTCGGAAGAAAATAACCAAAAGGAGAAAAGGGTTCGGTGGTGATTTCAGATATAAAAGAAAATAAAGAAGAAATCAGAGGGGAAGAAGAAGAAAGCATACGGTGAGTTTTTTTTTAAGAAAATAAAAGAAGAAATGAAGGAGAAAAAGTTAGAAGAGGAAGAAGACTCAGCTACCCCGATTTAGAGGTAAGTATGAGGACTAGGGTATATTGGTCATAAAATGTATAAAAAACTCCTATCATTCACAACTAACAGAACAATCACTCATTTTATCTTTCCACCACCACTCCTTAAGAAGATGCTCCATGTTCTGACAAATAATTTCCCATAAATTTTATAATAAACAAACACAAACTCTTGAAAAAGAATGTGATCATTTTCAGAAGTTCTTTTTCTATTCACAATAATCCAAACTGTCTTGAATACTTTGAAGTTTTGTTGACTCAAGTTCTGATTATTGGGCATCATGCAAGTCAATTGTGTCATCTTACCAATCTAATTTTCTTGGCCATGATAGATAGGAACTCCATTCACCTTGTTTTCTCTTTAAATTTTGGTAAGACAACTAAAAAACATCCACATAAAGGCACATAATTTGATTATGAAAGAAAACACGAGAATTATTCTAACAATGGAGTCCAATTAAACAGTTCATGTCAAATTTTATTTAGGGTAAAGGCTGGGCACGCCGCCAAGGTGCCCAGCCTGTGTCTACCTCTCTTTCCCATCCTAGTGAAAAGACCCCCTTGCCCTCCCTTGTCACCCCCCTCCTATGTGCCTGTTGCTCGCTAGCTACCTGGAGCGGGCGGTGTGCCTAACCACTTCTCCTTTTATTTATTAAGAAGTCACCCAAACTGGTGAAAGTTTTGTCCTAAATCATTAAATAGTATCTTATCATCTGGAAATAGACCTTCACTAAAAATATGGAATTTGATTCTAAGAGACATGGGAATTTCTTATGACCTTGAGACAATATGCCTCAATCTGAGAGAGAATTTACACCTTATCTTAAATTATTGAGGAGGTGGTTCTAACTTTGGATAGGGATAGCAGACCATTTGAGCCACAAGTAAGAGTGATGTGACCAATCAAAATAAACTTTGCACCATGTAAGCTATGGGAATTAAAATGCAGATTTGGAAAATGACACCAACAAGACATTATGGGCATTACTTAACAAAACAAACTTTGCACTACTTTCAATATGAAGGGGAAAAATATTAAATCAATATTTTATTAAGATATTTTTTTAATATTAAAATATAATATTAGAAAAATAGGAAGAGGATTCTCTGAGCAAGCAGAATAGAGGAGCGCCCTTCCATATGAAGGGGAAATATATTAAATCAATATTTTTTTAAGATATATTTTTCATATTAGTTTGTTGTTCTGAAAACAGTTGTAAGGCAAGGGTGATTGTAAATCACCTCGCCCCTTGTTGGATCGAATCAAGAGCTGCTTTTGAACTAGCAGCTTGAGGCAGCAATATCCAGGGTAAAATGAAGTCCAAAGAGTGATAGAGGCACCTGAATGTTGGCAGCAGCAAGCGGGTTTTGAAGAGCAGATATCACACTAGCCGGAATGGAGGGGGCCCGTCAACACTGCTGGAGACATCAGATGTTGCAATATTAAAAAAATAAGGAAGAGGGTTCCTTGAGCAAGGAGGATAAAGGAGTGCCGCGCCCCAATGAGGTGGGCCGGAATGGTTTTGTATATAGGGGGCAGCAGCAAGATCATTTCATTTAAGAGAGAGAGAGTGAGTGAATGAGGGCTAGCATACCCTCTCCTGAGTGGATGCCTGGGATTTCTCAAATACCAGACCCGAACCTAACATGACAAAGGACATACCATTCACAACCTTCTCAAACAATTGCAGAATGATTATTAATAGTCCCCAGAAACATGCCTGAGGTGTAAGGGCAGGGGAACAAGAGTATCTAAGGTTACTCAAATACCATGTGTGAGGGAAGGGCATCTGGCAGAGTGAGTACCTGAAGTTTCTCAAATACCATACCCGACCCTAACCTGATAACGGTTGTACCATATCCAAACCATTGGCCTATGGGGAAGGGCACCGCTTTAGCTGGTCACATTGCAGTCATAGTTTGCATTGAGCACATGTCAAATTTTGAACTCCACCTTCGTCATCTAATCTAGCCACCATGTATTGGACTCCTTCCATTTGAAATGATCTAAATAATTGACTCTTGTTGTCAAAATAATTAAAATAAAGAAAGCTTTACTTTTGCCACAGGGCAAAGTGGCTATAGACTGAAATTTAACAAAAGAAGTCAAATGCCTGTCTTTTTTGGGTAACTTACCCTCTAAGCTACGTTTCCTCTTTATTCTCCACAAATTCACTGTTTGCTTCACTCTATTTAGTGAGACCGGCTTCACATGGGGATCATCCCGTGAAATAGAACAGGATGAGAATCAATCGGGAGACCCACAACACATAAATTCCAGATTAAAGATTTCATAGTAGAGTTTCACTCTGGACCAGAAAACATAAATAGATAGATTGAAGGCCTTTTATACAGACCTGTGTAGTTAAGAGCACTATAATTCTCCAACAGAACCATCTCCCCATGGAAATCCACAATTTCCTTCCGCACTTTAATCATAACTTCGTTGGAATCTTTTGCTTTTGCCACTCTATCCTGTAATTCCTGCAACCCCACAACCACAGAGCATAAAAAAGGCATTATGTGCCCATTCGCATCCACGCATACTTTTGCCCACACCACACCAAAAATAACATAAACGTGCAAATGTTCCGTATAAAGCACTGGATAATATTACTTTACGCGAACAATGTAACACCGGCGCACGTTAGCTCACTTAGCAGTGAACATTGCAGGACGAGTATTAGTTTCGATATCAAACAGTCGAGTACAATAAACAACGAGAGCTCTAAACACCGCTGGTTCAGAATTCCTCACATCCATAGTTTCATGTAGGCCCTCAGTGCGCCTATTGATCTAACTATACAGAAATAGGTTAAAACCGATTATTTTAAGGTAAGGAGCAAAACAACTCCAGCGTTTTCTCCGGAAATCACAATCACGTTAGCATTAGATTCGTTGACTTTATCTTTCTGTACATGGTGCGTGCCAGCAGAGAAAACCACTTCACGCCCTAAAGGTTGCGCGGAATCGCAACAAGCGATTTTCTTGAGTCGGAATTAGGGAAAGGCCGAGAGAGAGACTCGGCAAGGAAAGAGCGACTTAAATCGAAGAGCCAAATCACTGTCGATTGAAATCTCCGTCAGTTACAAGACTACAGTGACGCCCTAAGCATCATTACGGAACCGAAGACAGGCATATCTGCACCTCGAATCTTCTTAGAAAGAAGTTTTGATCAGAAAGAATTAATTTTCGCGGGCAATCAAAGCTTGTTGTCCATGCAAATTTTTTAAAATAAAATGCATTACAAGATGGACGAAACAGAAACCCCAAATATTATAACCGATTTGCAGAACATCAATGGATGATCGAAACTTTCCCTGATTTAATTTTGTCTCCATGTGAAATTTTTATATATATAAGAGAGAGAGAGAGGGGATAGATACCTTTAATCTGATGATGTATTCTTCTTCTTTCTCGACGAAGAAGGCATTAAATTTTTCGAGCTCTTCTTCTAACAATCGGATGAATTCCTTTTCCTCTCTCGTCAATGAACTCAACTCCATCTCTGCAGCCTCGGCACCATCCCCGGTAGCCAACCTGGGTCTCTTACTGCACCTCTCATCGCTTTTAGGATCGATAAGCTTAAGCTTCTTCTTCAAATCCTTATACGAAAGGAACTTATCTCTCCACTCAGGCAGAGTCTCCTCGATCTGATTACTCAGGCTCTTCCCGAACTTCATCTGACTCTGTTACGAAGGGAAGACAAGGAATATGCCGGCGGAAATCTGACGGAATCGGAAGAAGTAAGAAAAAGAAACGACAAAAAAAAAGGGATTCTGAGGTTGTTATTGGTACTTTCTGAAGGCTGATAATGGAGGAAGGTAAAGGGTTGGGAAGAGGGTTGCAGTTAAGGGCTTTGATATAACGGTTCGATTAGAATATTCGGAACAGATAGCTGCCAATATCCCATTCGTCGTAACTCGTAAGAGGATATCTCGGGTTTTATTCTCTTTTAGCTTCTCTAACAGCTGAGCTATAACACGGATAGAGACATTTATCTTCACTCTCGATCGTTCCCAACTTGCGTAACGTGGCAAATCACCATCTCAGTAGGTAGTTTTTTCTCTTATTTTTTGTTGGAGAAAATTACATGATTAGCTATTTTTGGGTTTTCATTTAGAAAACTGTCCACCCTATGTTTGAGTTAACAAAAATAGTCAAAAACAAGTTTAGTTTTACAAAACTAGACAAAATAGTGACTCTCCTTCCTTCCTCGGCAGTTCCCCTCTGAAAAAATCTCATTTTTTTCCTCTGTTACTTGGGGTAGTAGAGAATGGCAGTGGCTGGGACAAGGGTAGGGTTGCAGGGAACGAAGGATGCCTGGACGAGAAGGCAATGACAGGGGTAAAAATGTCTAAAAAGGTAAGTGTGGGAGGGAGAGATACTATTTTGTCCAGTTTTGTAAACCTTAACTTGTTTTTGTCTATTTTTGTTAACTCAAACATAGGGTGGATAGTTTTGTAAATGAAAACCCAAAAGTAGCTAATCATGTAATTTTCCCTTTTTTTTGTTTCCTTTTTTGGAGTCTTCAGTCGCGTTGCTTAGCTCAGAGTCTCAGACCCATGGTTTTAGTGCACAGTATCGGAACGTGTTGCGTCAGAAACTTCACCGAAGCGTCCTGTGCATGCAAAACGAGGTTAGCAGAGAGGACTAGGCTACGCCGGCAATCTCACTCCGATGCTTAAGTTAGAATCCTTAGCAACAGATAATCAAAGTAGAATTCAGATGATCGTAGAAGGATGTTACCTCCCTTACTTATGGTGGACGATGGGCAGAATCATGCCCTAATAGGAAAGCTGGATTCCCGAAGTGGAGTGAGAGTGTTTAGGAGTGATTTAGGGGATAACGTTTATCCATAACTTCCCTCGCGCCTGATTAGGCGCAACGTGGGCAATAATCTCGGGCCATGCTGGCCCATGGCAAGTCTTGGGTTATTTAGGTGAAGTGTTGAGGTCGCCCCTTTTATTGGCTGGGGCCAGGTAGTTGCAATTTGGATGTTGGCGTAGCGAGTTAGCGCTATGGCACGAGCTGGAATCTTACATCGTGCCTTGCGACGCATGTCGCTCATCTAGCCTCGTTCTAGACGAGCTCATCCGCTTGTGTCTGGCGCACGTGGCCTCAACTCGTCCATCACGTACCCACCAACTCATTCTCGCGGAGAGAGGTCTCTTGATCTATCACGAGCCCCCCACTCCCTTGGGCGTTAACGCCCAGGGGAATTGAATCGGTTTTGAATTCCTTGGCATCTGTTCCCGCACGTGCAAATGTAACGTTTCAATAGCTGGACGTGACTTGACGTTCTAGTTGTCGACTGACACGTGGCTTAGGCCATAATGGCGCCTCGATTCGAACCCTCTCCATTTTGGTTTGGCGACGTTTGATGTCCCACACGCCTCTGGCCACGTGGCAGTAGGCATCATGAGGTCTAGGCTGGATCTACGGCCGCTCGATCTCTATTGCGCGAAGGCACCCATTGATGGGCAGACACGTTGCGCGGGCTTTTATGACGCCTTAGGTACGCCCAACGTCGGTCGTTCTCAGCCCTACGATGGTTTTTGCCCCTGACCGTTGGATCTGGATGCTTCCCCTTCCCTTCTTGGTCTATAAATTGGGGTTTTCTTCTCCAATGCCCTTCTTACTGATACTCTGCGATTTTGAGACCTTCGCCTAATCTTTGCTTCCTGCTACTGTTCCTTGCTCCGGTGCTCTGATATTTTCTCTGACCACTGTCCAGCGTCCTCGTCAGTCTTCGGTGCCCCGAGCTCATGCTGTGTTCTTTCGCTCGAGCCCTACCTTTTACTTCCTATGAACTCCGTTCTTTGCTTTCTGCTAGTTTTCAGCCAGTAAGTTTGTTCACCCATTTCTTCTTCTTCTTCTCAGGCGGAGCCAGACAAGGTCTCCGGTGAGGTTGTTGGTATGAGTGAGGGTTCTGACCCCGAGGTAAGTTCTAAGAGGACCTAAGAGGAGCGTTCTGCACTCTTTAGGTCCAAGAAATTCACTGCCTAGCATGGCCACTTGGCCCATTCTTCTTCTGCTCCCCCCAGTGGGGTCACCCTGACCCTGGACGAGGCCCTAGAGGAACGAACCGCCGAAGGCGGTGGGGGTCAAGATGAGGAAGGAGAGGGGGAGTCTGGAGAGGAACCCACAGGAGTGGAGGCCTGGGAGAGCACTCTGATGGAGCGTTCTTTGGCTGCTCTAAGGGATCAATACGGGTTCCCTGAGGAGGTATGCACCTGGGTGCCAACCCAGGAGGAGAGGGTGAACACCCCATGCCCTGGGACTGTGTGCTTATACGAGGTCGTGTTCCAAAGCGGCCTCCGTTTTCCCGTCCATCGCTTCGTGGTGGAAGTCCTTCGCCACTATACCCTTTCTCCAGGTCAACTGGTGGCGAACTCGTGGAAGCAGCTTTCGGCTTTTACATGTTTTTCGCTCAGCTCAGTCATCGACCATCGTGGGCTCTTTTCGCCCATTTCTTCATGTTGAAGCAGACCACGAATGAGTGGTTCTATTTGGCCTCGCACAGCATGAAGGGGGCTCTGAAGTCTGTCCACTTCATAAGCCATATGCCCCAGTCCGCGAAGAAGTAGAAGGATCGCTTCTTCTATGCAAGCATCCCCGAGGAGCCCTTCAAGGCGGAGTGGGGGAGGCTTCGGTTGAAGACCGTGAACACTGTCCCCTTGCTGAGCCAGTACGACCAGGGTTTTCTCAGCTTATACATTCAGGGCGAGGCCTTCGACGTACGTGAGCTAAAAAATGAGGCTCTATTGGCCAGGCACGAGCTGAGCTCAGCTCGGGGTGAGTGTGCTTGCCCTTTAGTTTTGATTTTTCTTTTCTTCTCTTATATGTATTCACGAACTGAGCTTCTGTCTTGTGTTTTCTTGCCCTTGCAGCGAATTTCAAGGTAGACCACAAGGCGCTCCGCTCCATTACGACAGAAGACAAAAGGAAGGCCGTTGAGAAGCAGACCTGTTCCTCTGCGGGCATTGTCATTGGGGGCTCGTCAAAAGCCCCCCCGAAGGAGAAAGTGGAGCCCTCTCTGAAGAGAAAGGAGGTGCCCTCCAAAACCCTACCACCGAAGGTCCCCCAAGGAGAAGAGGACCAGTGACGATGTGGTAGACCTTGAGGCGCCCGCCAAGAGGATGACCCTAGAGAAGGGCGCTTTGGAGAAAGCTCCACAGGACACTGCTCAGGGGGTGCCGGTAGAGGCGCGACCCAAACTATCGGGAAAGGTAGACGCCGGCTCAACTTCTAGTGGGAGGTTTATAAGGGCAACTTGGGCTTTGCTAACCCGAAGGTGGCCAAGGAGTTGATGGACTACGGCCTTCCTTAGGACTAGGCCGTTGTCCATGGCCTCTCGACGATGAGCTGGCAGACTCGTTTGCCATGGACTTCGCCAGGGAAATCTTTGGTCCTTGCTACTCTATTCTCTCTGTTCTGTGCCTCAGGCATTTTTTGACGTGTTACCCTCTATCCAGGTCACCCACGAGGTGAGTGAGGTCCGCCGGCGGATGGAGGCCCTCGCCGCGACGTGTGAGGACAAGAAGAAGAAGAGAAAAGTCATGGAGGAGCAGGTCCTGAATGCCATGACAAGGATCTCCGAGCTGGAGTCCTGAGCGAGAGCTCGATCTGGAGAAGAGGAAGGTCATGAGCTTCCAGAAGGACCTGGTCGACCAGGAGGCCCGCCAAGCGAGGGCCATCAGCAAGCTACCGCGAAGGCCGTTGAAGAGTTCCAGGTCTCGTAGGAGCTGCACGACTTTATGAAAGACAAGGTGAACGAGGGCTACAAAGTCGACGTGGGCGACACCTTCACTACGTCCTCAGAGAGTCCCCCGGTTTCAACTTCACGAAGTTCAAGTACTATGCTCCCCCCGTGCCTGATTCTCCTGATGTCCCGGGTTCTCCTACGCTCGAGGACCCTGTAGTTTTGATCGAGCTCCTTGCTCCAGCAGATCCTTCTGCTCCCGACCTAGCTGCAATCGACGTAGCCACTGCCTCTGACCCCCCTCCAGCCCAAAACTGAAGAAGATGTACTTTTTTTTTATGTAAATACCAAATTTTCCATTAATGGAAAATACCTTTTCCAATTGCTTGAGCACTGTCTCTTTCCTTACTTCTTCAAACTCCCTTAGGTAGCGAACTTGGTAGCATTGCAAATGCTGCTATTTTGTGCTAACTCTCGAGGTCGTCCCTTGGTGTCGACCTCAGAGGCCGGTCTTATATGCCAGTCCTGTGGACTGGTCTTTTGTGCCAACACTTGAGTTTGGTCTTTCGTGCCGACCTCATAGGTTGATCTTTTATGCCAGTCCTATGGACTGGTCTTTCATGCCAACCCTTGAGGTTGGTCTTTCATGCCAACTCTTGAGGTTGGACTTTCATGCCGACCTTAGAGGTCGGTCTTTATGCCAACCCTTGAAGTTGGTCTTTCATGCCAACTCTTGAGGTTGGTCTTTCGTGCCAACCCATTGGGTCGGTCTTTCAAAATCTAATTTAACCAAACGTAAAATTGTGAACACGAACTGAATTCCATTAATATTAATTGCAAACAACTCTTACAGTGGCCTTACTGGTAAATTTTTTTTAGATTCTCTGAGTTCCAAGGTCACGGTATCTTGTTGCCCCCCGGGGTCTTCAAGCGATATGTGCTTGGCCTTATCTGCTTGGAGACCACATAGGGTCCTCCCCAATTAGTGTCCAACTTTCCTTGATGCTAAGGTTGGGAGGCGCTTACTTTGCGTAGCATCAAGTCTCCTGCCTTGAATACCCTTTCCTTCACCTTAGAATTGTAGTAGCGAGCTGTCCTTTACTGATAGGCTATGTTTCTCATCAGGGCGTCTTCTCTCACCTCATCGAGGAAGTCTAGATTGGCTCTCAGCCCATCCAGGTATGTTCTTTCATTAAAGTGGAGGCTCCTTAGTGAGCCCGTTAGTACTTCCACTGGGGCCAAAGCTTCAGTCCCATAGGCTAGCCGAAACGGGCTCTCCCCTGTGGGCATTTGAACTGTAGTTCGGTACGACCATAATACGCTTGGTAGCTCGTCTACCCACTTTGCCTTTGCCTTGGTCAATTTTCTCTTTATCCCAGCTAGTAGGGTGTGGTTGGTGACCTCTACTTGGCCATTTGCCTAAGGGTAGGATACTGATGTCGTCCTCAACTCTATATCGTACTACGCACAGAATGCCCTGAATTCTGAGTTGTTGAATTGTAGCCCGTTATTTGTCACCAGTATCTTAGGCAGCCCAAACCGATAGATGACTTTATCTCTGAAGAATTTTTCCATTTTTTATCGTGTGATTCTTTCCAGTGGCTCTGCTTCTACCCACTTGGTGAAGTAGTCCACCGCGACGACCAGATACTTCCTTCCTCCTGAGGCTGGGGTAAAGTTGCCCAGTATGTCCATTCCCCAGATAGCGAATGGGATAGGGCTAAGTACTGAGGCCAGCTCAATGACGGGTTGGAGTGGTATGGACGCGAACTTCTGACATTGCTCGCACCTTTTCACATACTGGATGGCATCCCTTTGCATATTTGGCCAGTAAAAGCCCAGTCGGAGCACCTTGTAGGCCAAATGGTGACCTCCCATGTGGTTGCCACATATTCCCCTGTGTACCTCTATTAGGGTGTTCAGGGCACGAGTGGTTGTTAGGCATTTCAGCAACGGGGCGGATACTAATCTCTTACATAGTTTTCCTTCCACCATAGTGTACCTCGTCATGCGACCTCGTACCTTGCGTGCCTCAACCCTATCTTCTGGTAGGACATCGTCCCTTAGGTAGGCGACAATTGGGTCCATCCAACTCAGCTCCATCTCGATCGGCGTAACCTCTTTGACTTGGTGGGAAGGTTCAGATAAATCTTCAATATAAATTGATCTATCCAATTGAGCTAACGCCTCCGTTGAGAGGCGCGAGAGTGCGTCTGCCTTTTCGTTCTCGTTCCTTGGTATTCTCTGCATCCCGAACACCTCGAATGAACTAACCAGCTTTTTGGCCATTGCCAGGTATGCCGCCATATGTTCGTCTTTTGCCTCATAGTCCCCGTTCACTTGATTCACGACCAGCTGTGAATCACCTCGCACCGCCAACCTCTTGACCTCAATGGCCTTTGTTGTTCTAAGGCCTGCTATTAGCGCCTTGTACTTTGCTTTATTATTAGATGTTAAGAACTTGAAGCGCAGTGCGAACTGGATTTTGAAGCCCTCCGGACTTGTCAGAATGAAGCCCACTCCACTTCCTTTTGAGTTACTATAGGTGACGAAAATCCTAAACACTCACACACGGGGGTACGCACGTGGTACGAAATACCGCGGCCGTGCCAGAACCTTTGCGCAGCTTCAAACGAGGACGAAAATAACCTAATCTGACTCCTAACCAGGCAAGTAGGTTTCCCTCCTGCCTGAGTAGCTCTAAGGTCTTTCGGGTTAAGCCAGCAACCATTGATCATAGCCTGAAATGCTATCGGTCTATGAAAAGAAGAGATATTCGAGACACAAACAATAATGAAACTGAAACAATGAATATACTAATCAATCATACCAAATATGGATGTGAGCCTTGTGCATACACCCTCGTCACTCCAAGCATGTGACCATACATTCCTTCAGCTCCAAATAATGACAAAAATAGCAAAGCACGAAATGAAAGACAAAAGTAATAACGCATAGAAGATAAAATGAGTGCTGGTCTTGTCAGATATGTTGTGTGCCCTTCCCAGATCTGTTGCCTCCCTTATATAAGATAAGCACCAGCAGTTATCAGTTCATACGGTTACTCCCTCTAGGGCCACTCTTTTCGGTCCATGCTCTTCAGCCCCAACCAGACACCACCACGTGTGTCACCAACCCTGTTCTGCCTCCAATTGCCAAGGCAGTGGTGGGATCCACCCTTGTCGCATTCGTTCATGTCTCTCAAGTAATACGTTTCTACGTCTGGCACTTCCTGCATTCCTGATATATGGGCCAACCCTTAACTGACAGGGCGCAGCCACGTTCCAGCATCTCCCCATGTTCTCGGCCCCAACAACTACCATCCAACCCTGGCCCCTCTGGCCCAGTCTGACCAGAACCAGCAGGTTTGAGCTGCAAACAATGCCCCTCATAACCTCCCTGAGCAGTGCCACGTGGCCCAAGCTAAAAGGGGGTTGTGCTGGAAAGACCAAAATGGCAGCTGCCTCCGGTTGAACCCTGGCGCCAAATCTCCCTGTCGCTTCATCTTCTCAGGCAGTTAGGGGTTTTGAATTTCAAGCCCCACTGCTATAATGATGGTGCAAGTTCTAGCTTTCATTAAAAGCCCCTGCTAATTACCGAGGGCTCTTCAACGAAGCCCCTCGTCCTCTCTCTTCTCTTCGCCAATCTTCTCTCCCGCTCTCATCTTTCGCCTTCGTCAAACCCTTCCTCCCCGATGCCATGGCCAGGAAGCTTGCAGAACCTGTGGCGATGCAAGAGGTGGAAGATCTGTTGGCGTAGAAATGCGTACTCCTGCCCTCCACAGTCTAGCCCGAGGTATAGATCCCCTACTCTGAGACCTCTGTCTTCAAACTAGGCCCTACCTTTGTCTCTTGCTTTACTGGCTTGTCCAACTTTCCCAAGTATGATCAGGAACAGTTGCTTTTCCAATCATCGACCCCCCTGCAACTCCAGGATAGGGCCTTTGGACGATTATGGCCCCATTACCTCCCAGATTGGAAAACCTGGGTCGATCGGGTGGTCTGCGATCGTTCTGACCTGCTTATCAATCTTGGTGTCCTGCACACCGTCCAACTCTCGACCACCTCCATTACTCTTGACTGCCCTCTGCTCCATGCTGCTCTCTAGTTCTGGTCACGGCCGTCAAACACATTTCATTTTTGTTTAGGGATGGCAGCCTCAACCCTCCTAGATGTCAGACTCTAACCGGCCTGAAGGCCGAAGGGGAAGAATTTAATGGCTCATCCCCTGGCCTGACTGACGACCGCGAGGTTGAGCTGGATCATGGCCTCGAATTCACCAGGTTTGCCAGCTATAGGTTCTATTTATGAGCCTATCGTCAGACTCGTGATTCTGTCTTAACCCGGGAGCTTATGACCTTCTTCCTGTTTTGGATCTACCGCTATGTGGCCTGTGTTCGTTCGAACAAGATCAAAGACCTACCTTCGTCTAGCCAATGCTTTGGCACAGGGCCATGTAATCGACCTAGCTTCCTTTACCCTGGCCGCCCTCCTTCGGGGTTGCAATGACATTACCGAGTCCGATTTTGCTTATGGTGGTGGCCCGTTCTGGCTCCTTCAGATGTGGCTTCACGCTTACCTTACCGACTTGTATGCCATGCCCTCGCCGCTCCTGGTCCAAACTGTGGCCGGTTATTTGTTTGCCTCTTTTCGCCACCATGACCTAAAGACCTTGCAAGAGTACTACCACTTCTTTTCCACCTTTGAGCCCGACCCAAGTGGTGACTTCTTTCTCCCTTTCAAACGTAAGAGGCCGTTCCAGATTGGCTCTCACTAGCCATTGATTGTCCTACGTCCGCCCAGGCCATATGGGCCAAGTTCCTGGTCTGTAGAGACCTTCACATTGAAGTTACCCTAGAGCCGTCGGGGAACAACACCTGTGGCTTTGAGATGTACAACCCTCACTTCTGTGCATGCCAATTCGGCCTCCGCCAAGCGGTCCCCTGCCCCAACTATTATTCCATCACGGATTGTGAGCTAGACCAAATGGAATATTTGAATGTGGCCGATACACTCCATGCTTCGGCCATGAATGCCCTAGTCCTTTCAAAGTTTGAGCTTCAGTTCTTCGTTAGAGAGCCCACCGCAACCGTAGATTTTACGACCAGGTGGGATGCATACTTTTCCTCTCTCCTCCCACTTCGGCCTTACCACAAAAGCAGCAAGTGTCTCCCTACATCCTCAGGCACTGCAAGCCATCAGACCGTTGCCCCAAAGCAAAAGAAAGTATCAGTCCCCAAGCAACTCATTGGTAAGCCCCGTACCTCACCTTCCCTTGTTCTGTTACCTTGCATGTTCTTTACTGACTGACATTCTGACTGACATTCTTGTGACTGCAACCAAATCCTCAACCCTGCACACATCCTCAGTCCAGTCAGCCTAAAGTGATCATGGGTCGTCCCCAAAAGAGAATGAAGACTCTGAAGACAAACCTCCTCCAGTGAGTAAGAGGTTGAAAAGCGTCAGCCCATCAAAGGCTGCTCAACGCCAGGCCTCTCTTCCAAGTGTATTTCAAAGAGGCCAGACCATAAGCAATAGGCCTCATGCCTCTACAGCAGCATCTCCTTTGGTTAAAGACCATACTCGGTCCAGCACACGCGTGAAATCAGCCGTCACTGTGAAGTCCACCCAGGTTGTTCTTACTAGTTCCTCCACATTTGAGTCCTCCTTCCACTCAAACGGTACCTCTGAAAGTGACACCGAAGAAGAAGAAGCTGGCGTTGATGCGCTCGGTAGCCATGATGTGGCCGAACTTAGCGGGTCCAAAACCCCAGTACATGAACCGGATCTTCCTTCCCCTCCGAGCCATGTTGCCCCCGTAGTGACCCCCACGGTGCGTGTGCCTTAGCCCCAGCGTTATCTTCCTTGTCTTGCCAACGCTGACATGTCTTTCCTTTTAGGTTGTTAGTTTGGAAGCACTCGTGGCTGACCTGAGCTCCTCCGAAGACGAGAAAGAGACTGCCGATCCTTCAGGTTCTGGATCCGTTCCAGCCTAGGTGGCCGAGGCAAAAGTACTCCTGCATCTTTCCTACAATCTCCCTTCCGTGAAGCCGTGAGCGCTAGGAACCTAACGTCTATTGTCGAGGCTCTCCGGACATTGCTGTCTTTGCCAGACCTCCCACTCCCAGTCAAAGCATGGTTAGACGGGGCCGTTGCCTTTATCTTTGATGTGACTACCTCGGCCCCCCTCACTCTCAAGAATGTTCAAACCTATGAAGCCCTTCTCAAAGAGAGCGATGCCCTGGACGAGAAATTGCAAAAGTTACAAGACAACCTCAAGACGGTCCTAGATGGAGTACGAGAAGGGCAAGATCGGTTAGCCCGAATGGACCAAGACATCCAAGGTTTGGAAGCCCAACTCGCGCCTTTTCAGTTTGAGAGGGTCGTTTTAGATCAGGAAGTCAAAATGAAGCTTCTCGGTTCTCAGACCATATCTATAGAGGCGCCCTCTGTCAAGGCCCAAGCCAAATAGCAGAAAGCACTGAGGCCAGGCCACCAAGCCAGCCTAATCATAGCCAATGAGCGTCTATCAGTAATGGAGAAGAAGTGGAGTGAAATCCAAGAATCCACCCCCCGACTTTTTTAAGTAGGCCTGCGTGCCTTCTCTCCCCCTTTTAGAAGAACACTGGTACTTCATTTATTTTCTGCTCTTTTATGTTGTTCGGCCCACTCTGGCCGTATTTCCTTTTCCCTGTGAGTAAAGCCTGCTTCCTTTCTTCCAATTCGCAGCCTTACTCTCGAGGCGTTATACCCTTCTTCTATTCACCCCAAGTCCCAGATCTTGGGATGGAAAGGTTTAAGGAACTTGCCATTGATAGGCCTGATCTGGATGCATCCCTCTAGGTCACGAAGCCTGTAAGCCCCGCCACGGAGCACCTGGTAGACCATAAATGGTCCCTCCCACGTGGGGGACCACTTGCCCAATCTGGGGTCCCTTGCTCCAACTGGGAGTATGGCCTTCAGGACGATGTCCCCTTCCTGGAAGTGTTTCGGGCTAATCCTTTTGGTGTAGACCACCGCAACCCTTTTCTTCTAAATTTGCATCCTGTCTAGTGCGGCCAAAAGCTCTTCCTCTAGGTCGTCAAGCTCGGCCAACATGGCCTCATTGTAGGCCATTGGTGTGAGTCCCTGCTGGTATGCCACTTGCGTTGACTTCACACTAACTTCAACTAGCAGCATTGTATCGTTCGTAGGTTAAAGCGAAGGGCGTAGTGGCCATGCTGGTCCACTGTGATGTCCTGAATGCCCAAAGTACTTCAGAGAGCATGTCTGCCCATCTTCGTGGGTTGTCATCCACAACCTTTGCTAAACACCCCTTGAGAACCTTGTTTCTTGCCTCGGCCTACCCATTGCCTTGCGTGTAGTATGGGGTAGAATGGGTGAACGTTATCCCTAGCTTAGCCGCAAATGCAACAACCTCATCTCCAACAAAAATGCTCCCATTGTCACACGTGATAGTCTTTGGAAGCCCAAACCTATGAATGATATGGCCCTTGAGGAATTAGATGACCTCTGCCTGACTAACTCCCTTCATCAGTATGGCCTCGACCCACTTAGAGAAGTAGTCGGTGGCCACAATGATGAAGCAATGACCCCGCATAGCTAGCAGAGTAATTTTCCTTATAAGGTCCATAGCCCATCCTCTGAATGGCCATGGCTTGATCACTGGGTTAAACTCTATTGCTGGCAGGTGCTGCACCAACCTGTGGGTCTGACACGCCCAACATCCTTTAGCATACCAAACGCAATCTGCCACCACCGTTGGCCAGTAGTACCTGTGGCGCTGGATCAACCATCTCATCTTGGGGCCTGCCTGATGTGCTCCACATATGCCCTCATGGACTTTAGCCATGACCAATGTTGCCTCATTCAGACTGATGCATCTGAGCAGCACGTCATCCCTTCCCTTCTTATTGAGATCTTTGCCAATCAGCACATACCCCGTAGCTCTGTCCCTGATCCTTTTGTCAAACTCTGGCCCAGGATTACTAAAATATTGGATGATTGGCGTTAGCCAATCAAATTGTGTGTCTTTGACATGGTTGACCTCCAGTTGACTACCCTCATGGATAGAAGACCGTGTTTGCCTCTTGATGATGATGGTTTTTTTTGAACTGCCTTCTGGCAGACTGATGACAGACACCTCCTGGGCCAACCCGTTAGCGGCCTGATTCTTCGACCGTGAGAAGTGGCAAACCACCACGTCTTGGAACCTCTCGATCATCTTCTTGGCATACACCAGATACTCCACCAAGTGTTCACTCTCACACCGATATTCCCCAGCCAACTGCTTGATTAGCAATTGCGAATCTGTGATGATCTCCATGGCATCAGCCTTAAGGCCGAGGAGCAGGCCCATCCCCAGTATGAGGGCCTCGTATTCGGCCTGGTTGTTAGAACACGGGAAATCCAACCGAAAGGCCACTTGCATCTCCGTCCCCTCTGGTGATCGCAAACCAACTCCTGCCCCGACGGCCTGCTCAGTCTTGAATCCATCGAAGAAGACTTCCATGGCGTCAGGCCGATGAGGGGCACCTCCATCATACCCATTTTTGTCTCGATGGGAGGATGGTTCGCAAGGAAATCTGCTAGCGCCTGTCCCTTGACTGCTTTCTGGGGCATGTATTGGAGAGCAAACTCTGTCAGGGCGAGAGTCCACTTCCCAACCCTTCCCCTAGAAATTGGGCGCGTTAGCATGTTCTTGATGATGTCGGTCTGGTAAACCATATTCACTATAGCCGGCAAGAGATAGTACCTAAGCTTGCTGCTGTAGAAGAACAATGCCAGACAGAGCTTCTCAATGGCAGGGTACTTTTGCTCTACCTCTATCAAGGCCTGACTTAGGTAAAACACTGCCTGTTCTTTCCCGGCCTCATTATCCTGCGCAAGTAGGCTCCCTATTGAGCCTTCCACCGCGGATACATATAATTTTAGAGGCACTCCTTTTCTTGGAGGCATTAGAACTGGAGGCCTCGTTAAGTAAGCCTTTATCTGGTCAAATGCCTCCTGGTGAGCACCATCCCACCTGAAGTCTTCTCCGGTTTTTAACTTTAGTAGCGGGGAAAAAACCTTTGTCCGACCTACAGAGTTTGAGATGAAGCGCCGGAGGAAGCTCACCTATCCCAAAAACTTCTGTAGCTCCTTTTTGTTTCAAGGCAGCCTTGCCTCCTGGATGGCTTTGGCCTTATTTTTGTCAACCTCAATTCCTTTCTAATGGACAAGGAACCCGAGGAAATTACTGGCCGCCACTCCAAAGGTGCACTTCAATGGATTCATCTTCAGGCCTTGAGTCCTCATCCTGGAGAACACCCTGCGCAAGTGCTCAAGGTGTTCGTGCTCGTGCTTCGACTTGACCACTACATCATTGATGTAGACCTGTACGAAGGTGCTGATCATGTCATGGAATACAGTATTCATCCCCCTCTAGTAGGTTGCGCCAGCGTTCTTTAGCCCGAATGGCATGACTAACGATTCATATGTTCCTAGAGCTCCTGGGCACCAGAAGGCTATCTTTGAGACATTCTCCTCTGCAATGAAGATCTGATTGTACCCGGCGTGCCCATCCATGAAAGGCATGATACGATTCTTTACGGCTATATCGACCAGCATATCGGCCATCAGCATTGGGTACTCGTCCTTAGGAGTAGCCTTGTTCAGGTCTTTGAAGTCGATGCACACTCTCAGCTTCCCTTTCTTTTTTATGACTGGCACTATGTTTGACACCCATTCCACGTACCTGGAAGTTCTGATAAAACCCGCCTTAAGCAACCGTTCGATTTCGTCCTTAATTTTTCGAACGACGTCCGGTGCCATCCGTCTGGGCAACTGCTTTACCGGCCTGTAATTATCCTTAATAGGTAATCGGTGTTCAACCAGACTTTGGTCTAGGCCAGGCATCTCAGAATAATCCCAAGCAAGGCAATCCTTAAATTCCATTAATAGTCTTACAATATCCTCCCTTAATTCGGGCAAGAGTAGCCCGCTTACATAGATAGGCTGGTGATCTCTGACCGTCCCTAAATCTACCTCGACCAACAGATCCTAGACCTCTGCCAGCGTTTCTTCCATTTTCCGCAGCGCGGGCAGCAGGTCCTGCAGCCAAACTTCGGGACCAACCATCGCCTGCTCGTTAGCTGAGATCTTGGCCACCACACCTACTTTATGAGACATCCTCTGCTCCAGGCTTAACCGGGCTGATACTGGAACGTCCTTGGCAAGAGGTACACCATCGAGATCTATACCTGGGTTGGTATCGTACTGAACATCATTTCAATCGGACCGCCAAAGTTGATATCCAGTGAATGGATGGGGCCACTGGTGTCTACACTGTCAATCTTCGGGCTGGCACTTGTCACTATGTCTCCAAAAACATCTGGGTCACTGTCTTCGGTCTTGTAGTCCGACATATCTAGCTCCAAAGCTCCCTCTCCCCCAATAGTAGTGCTTGGGTCTTCTGCCCCTGGAGGTTCATTAACTGCCTGGCTTTGTTCCCCAGAGCTCATGTCTCTCCCATCTTGATCCTGGGGGATTGCGTTCCCATAGCCCTCGTTGCCCCGGGCCTGCTGGTTTCATCTTTGGGCCGCCCTCTTTCTCTGTCGCCTTCTTTTCTGTGCTCTGGTCATGCAGCTGGATTAGGGTTGGCCGGGAACTTTGGGTGTCTTGTAACCTTCCACTCTTCTCCATCTGTCTTATTAGGAACAACCATCCTCGGCCTGTGGCCTCCCTGGTGTTGAGGGTCCTCCCATCTGGAGTGCTCTGTATGGGAATAATCTAGCCCATACTATTGTATGTCAAGCGCCTTTTGACTAAGACCCTCCCAAGCTGGTCTTTGGCCGATGGCCTGGAAGTATGGGTTGCCTGATGAGAAACTAGCCTCCTACCGTGCGTGGGCACCAGACTAACTTCCTTTTTAGCTCCTGGGGCAAGCCGTTTGGTTTGATCGAACGACGTTTGGCCTGACGGGGCTATGGTTCCATTCTGATGTCCCGTAATTGGCTGACTTCAACTAGGACAGACTTTTTGAAGTAGCCTTGGCGCTTCACTCAGCCTGGGTGAGCTAGTCCCACACTCTTCCCCTCTCCCCAAAACCTCTGGGGGATTGAATTCATAGTGGGTGCCTGCGACGGGTCGCCTGCTACGCCTCCGTCGCTTCAGGGCCGCTATCTACTTTTCATCCCGGATTGACGTGTTACTAGACTGGCCCATGACAAGTGCATTAGGCCGTTCAGGTGGGGTCAGGAATCCCTGCATCGTTCGGCTTATTGTAACTTCCAAACTATTCGTTGCATGGCCGTCGCTAGCTTGACTCTAGAAAGGAGTTGCCCATGGGTTCAGCTGAGATCCCTGCGGCCGCGTTGGCAGATTCGGCCCAGGTGAGCCACTTGTCTGTCCGAAGCTCCAGCTAGGCGCCGAATTCCCCCTTGGTCTGGCCAGCTTTAAAAAGTCGACGTTGACCATGTTAACTGGGAAGGGATCTTCAGTGACCATCATGACTCCCTTTTCCTTCCCTGGAAACTGAAGGAGTCCAGCGGTAATTGCTTTCTATAAGGCATTCCGTAAAACCACATAGTTAGTAGTAGAATGAGTACGGGTATTGCACCACTTACAGTACTTCTGATCCTTTAACTCGTGACTGGGAGGTATCTGGTGCCCTGGTGGCAACGTAATCTGCTTGTCCTTGAGCAACTGATAAAAAATTAGCTCGGCCTTCGAAATATCAAAGGAATACGTTATCTTGGAGTCGAAGGTCCTTTGAGGTGCTGTCTTGGATTGCTTGGCCTGGTCACTCGCCCTGGCTAAGGCCTTACATACGCAGGGTTTTCCTTCTGCTATTTCTGCAGCATCCACCTCAAATTGTACATAATCAGCTTGCTTTTGGCCGCTATTCCCCAATAGTGGGAAAGCATGACCAGCTGTGTCCTTGTAATATGTCCCGATGGAGGCAGCTTTTCCCTGGCCCTCCTCCTTCAGGAGTTGCTCATAGGGCGCGACCTGTAGTACCAGCTGCCCAAGGTCAGCAAAATACTGGCCAGCAAACCTCTTTTGAAGCTCGAAACTGAGTCCTCCCAAGGCCATCCTTGTGTATTCGGCCTCGGGCAAAGTAGTTGGGCCCATATACTTGGCCATCTTGAACCAAGTGATGAATCCTTTGACGGCTTCACCTGGTTCTTGGGTCATTTTGGCCAAATCTCCTATGGTAACCTCTGGCTCAGTGCGATAGAACTGAGTGTGAAAGAGTTCCTCCATCTCTTGCCAACTCTGGACCAAATTAGTGGGTAGGTTAAAGTACCAGGTGAAGGCCGACCCCATTAGAGAGTTGGGGAACAGACTGAGTTTGGCCGCTTCTAACCCGCCTAGGTTGCTGTCTTGCACGGTGAAGCGGGCTATGTGCTCAATGGTGGACACCTTATCCACACCTGAGAACTTGGTGAACTCTGGGATTTTGGGGTTCCTCCCGAGGTCTACCGCATCAAAATATTTGGGGTAGGGCTTTCTGTAAGCAGGACGTGTGATTGTCCTATAAAAGTGATTAATGCTATCCTGGATGATCCTGGTCAGTTCTCCCCAGTTGATAACCACTGGTGCCCTTGATGCAACAGGGTGCCCGACCGCGTTGGGCGGCCACGGGCTACAGTGATAGGCCGGGCTTGGCTGAACATTCGGGAACGCCTCTGGTCTCTGTTCGAATCCGGGGATACTTTCCCTGATGCTTACCCTTGGAGCTCTATACCCTGGGAAGCCGGTGCCCGTATTACTTCGCCCTGGAGGTGGGTATCCCCCTAAGGGGACAGCATTTGCCCCTATGGCTGCTGAACCTGGGCCTGACTTGGTGCCCCCTGCCTGGGCAGTGCTTGCAGCAGTTGGCCACTGAGCCCCTATAAGGATAACTACTGCGGGCACGTTTCCTGCCCCTAAGGCGGCCATATGACTAGTACCTCCGGGAGTGCTTGTGGGAGGGCCATTGACTACATAACTCCCTATGGGGTTAACGGCGCAAGGTGAGGTAGCCTAATATAGGGGTTTGACGAAGGTCGTCGATGGCAAACTAACCCTAGGCCGGTCCCTAACAACAAGGTTCTGGCTCGAGCTACCGCCATATGCGGCCTGTGCTGGCAAGCACGCTCGGCCTAACTCGGGTCCTCTACCTTTGGCCATTGCGGTAGCCCCATCAGGCGGTGCAACCATTATGATCGGCCTTGCCCTTGATGTGGCGTACTGTCTTAAGGCAACGGAGGTTTCACGGAACTCTTCAAACTGATTCTGCTGGCTGGCCACAGACTTATCAACCACGGCCATCATGTGTCATAGGTCATCGAAAATGGGTCTAAAGACATCTACCAGCTACTGTATACTGCTCGTGAGAGGGTCTACAGGGTCATGCACCATAACTGCCAGCTGATGCATTGAATCATCACTAGCATTACTGCCATGTGAACTGCATGGTTCATTCTCGGCTTGGTCTGCAAATTCAACCGCCGTGGGATTCTCCATCGCTTCATCCACTATGGTTTCCTTCTGAATATGAGGACAACCAGGCCCCTTCTTTTGTTTAACCATAGCAGTCGTTGGGCTTATGAGGGTCCCACCGGGTGTGGCAAAATGTGTTGGTGACAAAAATCCAAAACACTCACACACTGGGGTATGCACATGGTGTGAAACAGTGCGGGCGTGCTAGAATCTTTGCGCAAGTTCAAACGAGGCCAAAAATAGCCTATTCTGACTGCTAACCAAGCAAGTAGGTTTCCATCCTGCCTGAGTAGCTCTAAGGTCTTTTGTGTTAAGCCAACAACTGTTGATCACAGCTTGAAATGCTATCGGTCTATGAAAAGAAGAGATATTTGAGACACAAACAATAATGAAACTAAAACAATGAATATACTAATCAATCATACCAGATATGGATGTGAGCCTTGTGCATACACCCTTGTCACTCTAAGCATGTGACCGTACATTCCTTCAGCCCCAAATAATGATAAAAATAGCAAAGCACGAAATGAAAGACAAAAGTAATAACGCAAAGAAGATAAAATGAGTGCTGGTCTTGTCAGATATGTTGTGTGTCCTTCCCAGATCCGTTGCCTCCCTTATATAAGATAAGCACCAGCAGTTATCACTTCGTACGGTTACTCCCTCCAGGGCCACTCTTTTCGGTCCATGCTCTTCAGCCCCAACCAGACACCGCCACATGTGTCACCAACCCTGTTCTGCCTCCAACTACCAATGCAGTGGTGGGGTCCACCCTTGCTGCATTAGTTCACGTCTCTCGAGCAACGTATTTTTACGTCTGGCACTTCCTGTATTCCTGATATGTGGGCCAGCCCTTAACTGACAGGGCGCAGCCATGTTCTAGCATCTCCCCATGTTTTCGGCCCCAGCGACGACCATCCAACCCTGGCCCTTTTGGCCCAGCTTGACCAAAACCAGCGAGTTTGGGCCGCAAACAGTTACTCAACCCATCCACGAACATTGTCCAGGATGGCTCTGAACCAGTCTCTATTTTTGGTTGGTCCTCTTGCTCTAGCTCGTTCTCGCCCTGGGTGCACTCAACCACGAAGTCAGCCAAGGCTTGGCCCTTTATGGCTGTCCTTGGCTTGTACTAGATCTGGTACTCGCTCAGCTCTACTACCTATGCTATTAGTCTCCCTGACACATCAGGCTTGTGGAGCACCTTCTTCAAGGGCTGGTCAGTCATGACTAATATTGGGTAGGCCTAAAAGTATAGCCTTAACTTTCTTGCCGCTTTGACCAGCGTGAACGCGAGCTTTTTGATCTTTGGGTAGCAACTCTCGGCCTCTAGTAGCACATGGCTAACGTAGTACACTGGCTTCTGTACTCCGTCTTCTTCTTTCACTAAGGTTGCACTTACTACCACTAGGGATGTCGCTAAGTACACCAGCAGCTCTTCTTTGGGGTTGGGCCGCGCTAACAGAGGTGGGTTGGCCAAGTACTTCTTCAGATCTTCGAAGGCCTTTTGACAGTCCTCGGTCCATATGAAGCCCTTTACTTCCTTTAAGCTCTTCAAGGTTTTGAAGAAGGGCAAGCACTTATCCCCAGATCATGACACAAACCTGGCGAGCGCAGCTATTCTTCCATTTAGCCTCTGCACCTCTCAAACAGTCCTGGGCGGGCTCATCTCTTGGATGGCCCGTATCTTTGTTGGGTTGATGTTACGCTCCCATTCCTGAACCACTAGGATTGCAACCAGAGCGTACCAATACACTCCCAAACTGCCAAGATCACAGATGCAGTATACAGGATTAACTCATACACACGACCATAGAAGATCAAAATAGGTTAAAAATAGTAATATCAGAGTTTACAGAGTCTATGTGATAACTTATATAATGTCGTTTCAGTTACCCTCCCAATACAGATCATTCCAATCAGGACCTATGTATTACTTACTGTATAAATAATACATCTATCATGAAAGGAAACAAAAGAATACACCTGTAAATAAAAAAGGAATAATAAAGCGTATCAAAAGATAGCCACCGGCCATAAGTCACTATCCCGCCAAGGAACACACATCACAGCAGCACTCCGATCCATGCTCCACGATCTTCAGAGCCCACCAATCAACGTAACTAGCCTCAAGAGTCTTGTACTCTGTGCCACCCTGCTCAAATGTACCTACATCATCTAAAAATATGTTTCCTCGGGGAGTGAGCTCCAACTGAGTCCAATGAGTGGTTAAACCACACAAGCAAGCACAATAATAATGAATGGGATTGACTGCAAACCATACATGATGGATGGATACCAAGATGTCCCATACCACCAAGGTAGACCGTACATCACATACAATTTACAATCATGCTACATGAATGAATGATGATGTATAGTTTTATTATTATCCACCTAACAACACAACTAAGTCAGGTATAGTACTATAGCAACACCTTAGGTAGCATCCCCGACATCGGTACCATAAACAGATGGTATATCGGTGATGACAAACCCGAGTTACGCTAGAAGCCTATCGTATCGGTCTCCACCAAGAGATATGCGCAAACCCCCAAGTTAAATCCCGTCCTGGCATTCGGCCCAAAATACGGTCAGTGCTCGAACTTCCTAGGTGGGTATACCCGAATAACGGTCAAAACCCACAGATTTGACCGACACCTAACCCCCAGTCGGTAAGGGTCATAGCACTGGGTAAGCATTTATCCTAGCCAGCATTCACCTATTGTATGAGTGAGGTACGCATGTGCATAGGCCAGAGGCCGAGTCCATAGATACCAAAATATGGTCGGCCGGCTATCCTCTCGCCCTTCTAGCCCATACGTACGCATACAAGTACGAGATGTGAATACCAAAAGCAGTCGGTCGGTCACCATTCCGTTTCCACCTAATGCAATGGACAACTTTAATGCAATTACAAGTACGACAATCTCAAGCCCAACACCCATCGGCACTTGGATCCCGGTTCTGAAGCCCTAGATCTACATGCCATGAGTGAAATCCACATTATGGAAACCCCAGGTCCAGCACCAACCGGCACCCGAGTCCCATAACAAAATCCAATACCATTCGCACCATAGTGCAATCGAATAAATAATATCGTAAGACAAGAATGTAAAGTCCTATCAACATCTAAACATGTATATTGTCCTACATCTTAACAATAATTATATAATATAGCACACATGCATGAATGGCATTCGCAAGACATGACACACAAACATTCCATAAATTAAAACGTTTGCTTAACTCACTCACCTTGATTCTCAATCAATCGTCAGTACCGAGTTCTTCAAATTGGCATTCTATGCCAAGCACACCGTCCCACGTACTAATACGCCCTCAAGCTGGGTCAGTCAACCTAAAGAGGGTGTAGAACGTGGGGAGAGGATAGTGTCTTAGGGCTAGAGGAGTTGGGCCCCATAAGTTATCAACAAGGCTGAAAATAGGGGACTGACACATATAGCAAGGCTATGCTATATGCCTGTCCATGTGCCTGTCCCTCTCGGGACTTCCCATCGGCAGATCTATTTTCTCAGGGATCGGTACTTGCATGTGCCTGTTCATGTGCCTGTCCCTCTCGAACTTCCCAGTGGCACTTGCACAGGGACCAGCACTTGCATGTGCCTGTCCATGTGCCTGTCCCTCTCGGACTTCCCACTGGCAGATCTAGTTTCTCAGGGACTGGCACTTGCATGTGCCTGTCCATGTGCTAGTCTTGCTGTTCATGCCATTCAGAGAATGGTTTTGCAGCCCCAAAGTCTTGGGCTAAAATGGGGTATTCTTAGGGGTTTTTAGGGGTCTCTTTGGCCATGAGAACAATTCCAATCAAGGTGCCATAGCACACACCCAACATAGGTTTGTAAACCCAATGATCGATTGGGTTTTCCTCCATTAAATACATATGGGAAGGGAACTCATGGGTTTGGGTATTGGGGTTTGGAAGGGTCTTTAATCAATGTTATTTAACACCCCTCAAACCACATATCTACGATCTTCCATGAGGGTTGGTGAAACCCATAAATGGAGGTGAATCCCCAACTTAGGGTTCATAAATGGAGAAGGGTGAATGGGGTTCATGGTAGGATTAGGTGTCTTTATAACTAAGCTTCAAAGATTAGCCATTAATGGCCTTTCCATTAGGGTAGGTGAAGCATTCATGGCTCATAATTCCAAACCCTAGGTCTATAAATTAGGAAATGAGAGAGAGAGAGAGAGAGAGAGAGAGAGAGAGAGAGAGAGAGAGAGAGAGAGAGAGAGAATGCTCACTAAAATGGGAGAGCAAGCTTGAGTTCCACCTCTCTCCTTTCTTCTTCTTCTTTCTTCTCCTTCTTCCTTCTTCTTCTTCTTCTTTTTCTTCTTCTTCTTTCTTTCCTTCTCTCCTTTCTTCTCCACGATTTAGGTTTTCTATTGTGAGGTAAATAGTGGATTGATCCCTATTTACCTCACTTTAGTCTTAAGTCATGTTTGGTTATCTTAAGTCTTTAGGTCCATTTTAAGTTATTGGGCCCATTATACTACTAGGCCCATAATATGATTAGAGGGGTTATAAAGTCCTAAGCCCATTTTAGTATCTATATTTATGAGTTATTAGGATATTAACTTACTCCCAATCATCTGTAAGTGGGATCGGGTACACAGGGCGCAGGCCGGGCGGGCGGATCCTCGGAATGAGGAAATTCTAGGAATGCACCCTCAAAGATAAACTTTCTCCTATCTCTGTCGATGTACCTATCCTCGATGACTTTTCCCGAGTCACGATCAACAATCTTGTGGGATGGCTTAAGTATCATGGCCCACAGATTACGAGCGTACTCTGCTCCCGGTTCTGCACAAATGGTTCAAACTAGATCGGTGGTTAGACTGGGTTTTAAACTGGGTTTTGGGCACGGATTTAACATCCTCCCCACCTTATAAGAATATTGTCCTCGAAATTAAGACGTACCTATCATGTTGAATAGATGGGGATGCGTTGCTCGAATCTCGCTCTCGCGCTCCCAAGATGCCTCCTCGTCAGAATGGTTCCTCCATCGTACCTTAACAGAAGAGACGACACGATTTTGGAGATTATGCTCATTCCTCTCAAGAATCTTCATAGACTCCTTGACGTAAGTCAGGTCCTCGGAGAACTCAGGTAGTTCTCGGGTCAACACGTGGGCCAGATCCATAATGTACTTCCTCAACATTGATACGTGAAATGCATCATGAACACCGACTAAAGATGGGGGCAATGCCAGCCTGTATGCCACTGGTCCAATCCTTGCTAGGATTTCATATGGTCCAATGTACCTAGGGCTCAGTTTCCCCTTCTTATCGAATCGCAGCACGCCTTTCGTTGGTGATACCGAAGGAACACCTTATCACCTATAGTGAACTCAAGGTCCTTTCTCTTTAAGTCAGCATAGCTTTTCTGCCTTGACTGTGCCACCTTGATTCGGTCTCTAATCAAATCTACCTTTTCACATGTGGCTTGTATCAATTCGGGCCCCAAAATCCTTCGCTCACCAACCTCGTCCCAGTACAGTGGTATCCTACACTTTCTGCCATACTGTACTTCAAACGGTGCCATACCAATGGTAGCTTGGTAACTGTTGTTGTAAGCAAATTCAATAATTGAGATATGTTCATCCCAACTACCTTCAAATCAATGGCACAAGCCCTGAGCATGTCTTCCAGTGTCTGTATGGTCCTCTCTGACTGCCCATCGGTCTGTGGGTGGAAGGCCATGCTAAAGTTCAACAGTGTGCCCATAGCCTTTTGGAAACCATCCCAAAATTTGGATGTGAACCTGGGATCACGATCGAAGATGATGCTTACTGGAACCCCATGCAGGCAAACAACATTGTCCATGTACAGCTTTGCTAGCTTTTCCATTGGGTAAGTTACCTTGATCGGAATGAAGTGTGCGGTCTTGGTGAGCCGATCCACAATCACCCATATGGCATCAACACCCCTAACTGTGTGGGGTAACCCTGTGACAAAGTCCATGGTGATGTGCTCCCACTTCCACTCTGGGATGGGAAGCGACTATAGTAATCAGTAGGGTCGATGTCTCTCCGCCTTTACCTTCTGACAGGTGAGGCATTTCGATTCAAATGTTGCCACATCAGCTTTCATGCCTATCCACCAAAAGTGTAGCTTCAAATCCTTGTACATCTTGGTGCTGCCGGGATGTACTGAGTATGGAGAACAATGGGCTTCACTCATAATTTTTCCCCTCAACTTCTCATCATTGGGTACACATAACCTACCCCTGAATCGAAGGATTTCATTTTCGAATAAAGTAAAATCCGATTCCTCCTGCATCTCTTTTCGAATGCCATCCATCACTTTTTAAAATTCTGCCTCAGTAGGTTGGGCTACTTTGATCTTCTTTATTAATGAGGGTTATACTGTCAAGGCGGCGAATAACATAGTAGCATCACCAACTAACACTTCCAACTCCATTCTTCTAGCCTCCTCTATGAGCTGCCCATTGACTGTTAAGGCTGCCAAGGAAAGGGTTTGTGATTTCCTACTAAGTACATCTGCCACCACATTGGCTTTGCCTTGATGGTATTGGATGGTACAGTCATAATCTTTTATCAGTTCTAACCATCGCCTCTGCCTCATATTTAACTCCTTCTGAGTGAAGAAGTACTTCAGGCTTTTGTGATTGCTGAAGATTTCACTTTTCTCGCTATATAAGTAATGACGCCAAATTTTCAGTGCGAATACTACCGCCGCCAGCTCAAGATCATGAGTGGGGTAGTTCTTTTCATAATCCTTCAACTGTCTAGAAGCTTACGCCACTACCTTGCCATTCTGCATTAAGACATAGCCAAGCCCTAGCCTCGATGCATCACTGTACACTGTCATACCACCAGTTCCTGATGGGAGTGTCAAAACTGGGGCAGTGCCAAGTTTGTGTTTTAGCTCTTGAAAGCTCTTTTCACATTCCTCAGACCATTCATACTTCACCCCCTTTCAGGTCAACTTAGTCATCGGGGCTGATATGTGAGAAAAGTTCTCAATGAACCTTCGATAGTATCCTGCCAACCCTAGGAAGCTTTGAATTTCACCGATATTCTTTGGCGCTTCCCATTCTAATACAACCTTCACCTTACCAAGGTCCACTTCAATACGTTTCTCTGAAACTATATTCCCTAGAAATGCCACCTGTGGGAGCCAAAACTCACACTTACTAAATTTGGCATATAGTTTCTTTTCTCTTAGTCTCTGTAGTACCATCCTCAGGTGTTGAGAGTGTTTCTCTGCATTCTTGGAATAAATCAAAATGTCATCAATGAAGACAATGACAAACTTGTCCAACACGTCTTGAAACACTCGGTTCATTAATTCCATAAAGGCAGCTGGGGCATTGGTCAGTCCGAACGACATTACCAAGAACTCATAATGTCCATATCGGGACCTAAAAGCCGTCTTGCTTATGTCACTTTCCTTGATCTTGAGCTGGTGATAACCCGATCTCAAATCAATCTTGGAAAAGACATTTGCACCTTGCAACTAGTCAAATAGGTCATCTATCCTTGGCAGTGGATACCGATTCTTGATGGTTAGCTTATTAAGCTCTCAGTAGTCTATACACATTCTCATGTTGCCGTCCTTCTTCTTAACAAAAAGGACCGGTGCACTCCAAGGGGACACGTTGGGTCATATAAAACCCTTCTTTAACAAATCCTGCAACTGGGTTTGAAGCTCCTTCAACTCCATAGGGGCCATCCTGTATGGAGCCCTAGACACTGGTGCTGCCCTCGGGGTTAGATCGATCATGAACTCTATTACTCGATCGGGAGGTAGCTCTGTCAGATCCTCTGGGAACACATCCGGATACTCTCTTACCACCACAATCTCGGTCAATGGCCTGATCTTAGCTTTTGTATCCAATACCGAGGCAAGGTAACCCTGACAGCCCGAATTCATCAATTTTCGTGCTTGGAGAGCGGAAATGATTGTTTTCTTATGCCTCCCTTGGTGCTCGACAAATGTGAATTTCTTCTCTCCTTTGGGTTTGAAAACTATATGCTTCTTGGCACACACCACATTTGCTTGGTACTCCGCCAACCAATCCATACCAAGGATAACATCGAAGTCAGTCATGTCAAGTTCGATGAGACGTGCCGTTGTTTTCCAGCCACATACTTCCACCGTACAGGGCTCATAAACTATGTCTAGTTGCACAACACTACCTGTAGGTGTACTGACTGCCAGTCCCTGAGTTAAGTTCTTTGGGGAGATGTGTATCTCTTTTGCAAAAGCAGGGGATATGAATGAGTGGGATGCCCCCGAATCAAACAACACATGTGTGGGTGAATTAGAAATTGTTAAAGTACCTGACACATGATACGATCTACTTCATGGCATGTATGTATGGTTAGAGAAAAGACAAGTAAAAGCTATTATTGACGAGATAGCTGTCATACCTGTTACCACTCCTGGTGTGCTTTCCACATCTTCCTTGGTGACAGCATACACCTGTCCGGGCAACCTATTGCCAGTGTAAGGCTGAATTGCACTGCTGAAATGACGGGGCATAGGTGGTTGAGTTGGAGGATGTGACAACTCCTATTTCTTGCCCGGACAAGACTTAGAGAAATGACCATACTGGTTGCAGTTGTAACAATGAGCACCTGGCATAAATGACTGGGGTGCAGATGAAGCTTGTCTAGATTTGGTGGGTTGAGGTGCCTCTGGCTTCCTATACTGAAATGGTGCAGGGTTCACATAATATGGCCGAGGATATTTTCTAGGCCCTTGAGTGCTCTGCGAAGATGCAGACCGCTTTTCGGTACTGGACTGCAGGTGAGAAGTTTCGTTCTGTTGATCCTCGATGGACTTCGCCATTTGAACCACTGCGGCATATCGCTGGAGGTTATGACTCAGCACTATGGCCCCAATAGTGTTTCTCAGGCCTCTCTCAAATCTGCTCGCCTTCCCTTGGTCATCTCTAAGGTAAGGAGGAGCGAAGTGGTGTGATTCCTCATATTTCTGTTGGTACTCTTGTACCGACTTTGACCCCTGAACAAGTGACATGAACTCAGCTTCCTTCTTTTCCCGGAAGTTCCTAGGGCTTGAATTGGTCCCAAGTGAGGTTGGGATGAAGAGCCAAGAGATTGGGTCGAGTACTTTTCCACCAAGCCTCGGTGTCTCCCTCAAGTTGAAAGCCGGCACAAGCTATTTTTTGCTCGTCCGTGCAGCCCAGGAAATCAAAGATCTTTTCCATTTGTTGAACCCACTTAGAAGGAAGGAGCAAATCATCATTGAGCCCAGAGAAGGTGCGAGGTTTGAGCTTTTGGAATCGCTCAACTATTGGAATCATCGAATTCACAAAAGGTAGAGCCTGCTGCCCAAGGGGAGGTGGTATAGCGACTCCTGCGTGAACCACATGTGATGGAGGAGAGGCTCGGACTTGAGGTGCTTGACCGGCAGCGGCAGTCTGAAACTAATTCCCAATTTGGGCCAAGAGACGCTCTTGACGTTGTTCCGATTGCATCATCATGGTTTCCATTTATTGTCTTTACTCCTCCCGAAAGTCTCTAAGAATGTCACCCACAAGTTTGGTGACTTCGTGAACTGAGACCCCCGGCCATGGAGGAGGAGGAATGGAAGTGCCTGAAGTTCCCGCAGTGGAATGGCTAGCAGCCGGAGGCGGAGGAGGGGGTGGATCACTCAAGTCAGGGGTCACGACGATCTCATTGCCCGTCGCAGCGGGATCCCCGGCTTGTTGTTGCCAAGTTTGAACCATCTCGAATCCCTAAGCATAGTCATAATTTTTCAAATTATTAGAATAATACATGAATAAATAAATAAAAAAATCATCGTGTTACACGCATAAATCACACATGATTAAAATACCGGCATACATACATGTCTTGGTATGGCGGTGGGTCCCACAAGGATATAACTAATCAAAACAAGGCCAAATAAAATTAAATAAAATAAGAACAACAATCAAAATAGTAATAAAATAAAATGAAACCCTCCCTTTTTTTATTTTTTTATTTATTTATTTTTGATCATGGGTTTTAGCCGTGACCGACAGAAGATGTCATGGTGTTGCTGCCGGTCACAAATGCTAGTCACTCTCGGGTTTTCACCGGCATGAATCAGGTTCTCAGGGACAAGCACTTGCATGTGCTAGTCCCACTAAACCTATTCCTGCCGGTCCCATTTTTTTAAATAAAAACCCCATTCGGTCTTAACTTTCCCCTATTTTAAATAAAAAAAAAAAGACCCCACTACTTCAAAATCCTCCACGATTCGTATCCCTTTCCCTATTTTAAATATAAAAACAAAACCCCCCATTACTTCCATTTGTTTCTTTTCAAAAAGAAAAAAGAAACAAACCCATCTTAAGAGAAGTTCTCACTCGCGACTAGAGGTGTTCTGAGTTGGTTCCAAATCATTCCAAGACTCATTCATCCAAGCTCGATCAAGGTGAGTCTTCCCATCCAGTTTTTTTTTATTATTATTTTTTATTTTTTATTTTTTCCTTTTGCAATGGTTGGAAGGTGATCCTGGGCATTCGGTTCTCCACCAAGCATTCTTTCTTTTCCTATGCCATCATCAATTTTTGATAGGGTTTGGGATTCTTGGTATTATGTGTTGAGCATGACCCACCATTGATTGCTGTTTTTGTTTGTTGCATCATAAACCCACCTTAGATAGACAATTTACCTATTTTATTTCTCTATAATTCTAGGTCTTAGAAAATTAGGGTTCTTCTTCCCTTTTTTCCTTTTTTTGAAATGTGAAGGAGGGCTTAGTGGTTGCTTGATGTTTGGTGTAATTTCTCATAGATTTAACTCTAGTTGAACAACATACTTCGATCGTGAGGGTTCTTGTACAATGACCCTCTTATTTGATCTTAAAATGTATGGCCAAAAATTATGCATGTAATATGTTTGTAGAATGCTCCATTTGGGTTATTATACCCTTTTAATGTAATGCATCAGTTCTTGTATGAGTCCCTCTTCAACCTACTTCTACATGCCTTAGCTATTACACCATCACTTCACACAATAGGCAATTTCAACCTATTGCTCATTTTTTTCCTATTTTCCTTCAAGCCCAAGGTTCTTTTAATGGAGGCCTTTATAATGTGCATTGAGCATGCCCTCTAAATGGTTATTGGTTTATAATTTATATGGGTTTACATTGTTTAATCTTTGTGCACTGTTTCTCATGGTTTTTTTTTTTTAATTTAGCTAATCTCTTTATACATAACCTAACTTGTCGTCCATGTTTTCTCTCTTATGGTGTGTAGGTCGTTACCATGCCACCAAGGATAGTAAGGGGCAGGGCTCGAGTCCAACCAGACCAAGAGGGAGACCAAGGTGGGGGCAGCAGAGTTAGAGGCAGAGGTAGGGGTAGAGGTAGAGGTGTACAGCCTGGTGAATTCAACCATGTCATGTTCCGTATGGTAGAGCATGCCGACCGTTGGAGCATCCTCGAGGAAAAGTTGGTCCTTAGTGAGTGAAAAGTTGATGAGAAAGAGCTTTGTTCCTTCAAGATAGCACAATAATTCACAGCTCAGGGTTGGGCCAGCATGCTTCATCCTCCTGACACGGTGTACCCCCACTTTGTTAGGTAGTTCTAGAGTAATCTCACTACCGAGGAGCATGTTAGAAGGGGATTCTGGATATCCAGCCGGGTTAAGGGTCAAGACTTTTCCTTCGGTACGGCTGAGTTGGCAGCCATCATTGGTGTTCCCAACGAAGGGGAGGTCTGGTACTTCCCTGGTAAGACTAATCCGTTAAAACACTTGACTAAGGATGAGAACTCCCATCTTAGGAAGAGTTTGCGAAGTGATGGTAGGGAAAAAGATTTATTGATTTCACAGTTTCGCCCCACCTTCAAGGTATTGGCTCGACTAGCGTAGCAAAATCTCGTTCCTATCGCTGGTCACCTACACCTTGATGCATTCCTACATCGCTCTTTGCTTATACGAGGGGCGACCACTTAACCTGCCCAACATCATCATTCGCAACATGGCCCGTAAGGGATATAAGCCCACGGAGACCAACCTACCGTACGGAAGGCTATTGACAAAAGTTTTTCGTCATTTTGGCATTGAGGTTGACGAGGAAGATTGGAAGGAGACGGGAGAGTCGTGGTTCAACCTTGTTAGCATACGAAAGATGCGCATGAAGGGTGATGAGGGTAGTGGGGATGACCCGGAGCCTAAAGAGAGACAAGCCGGCAGAAATTATGATGACGATGAGAACGAGGAGGAATTAAATGAGAAGGTAGGTGAGGAGCAGGGAGGTGATGTGCAGCCTTAGGAAAGTCAACATAGTCGAGAGCCTTCTCCCCTAGTTAGGCACCGCGGTGGACGTGCCCGACTTGCTGGTAGGCACGATGCTGAGGCCTCATCTTCAGGAGTAGCAGAGCCTAGCTTGGGGTTCATTGCTACCCAGCTGGCTACATTGACTAAGGTCGTACAGAGTAACACTGCCAACATCAGAGAGCTTCAGAGTAGCACCGCTACCATCAGAGAGCTTCAGAGTCTGTACGGAGCTATCCATGATAGGGTGGTTCGTATGGAGCGTAGTTCGAGGCATCCTGGTTCTCCCGATACACCACCACCGCCAGCAGATCAGTGATGACAGTCTAGGAGTTGTTCCCCATTTTGTTGCCTATATGGCTTTTCATCGAGAACACCATTAAGACTTTATGTATTTCCTGGGTTTTTTTTTTTTTTTGGCATGTAATTTGTTCACTTTACTTCGATCAGTTTATGTTCTATGGAAATTCTCCACCCTTTTTTTTTTTGTACATGTCAGTGACGTATCAACACATTAACTAAGTTCAGTCTTTTCATTTGGTTTCTTACATCTTATGTGTTGATAAGGCTTTTATTACACAATCTTAATAAAGAGTAAATCAGGTCGCATGAATCTCGAGTTAATCCCATGGTAGAGCATCACGCTCTAATACCAAGCTGTTACACCCCCATTCCTGAACCACTGGGAATACAACCAGAGCGTACCAATACGCTCCCAAACCGCCAAGATCATAGATGCAGTATACAGGATTAACTCATACACATGATCACAGAAGATCAAAACAGGTTAAAATAATAATATCAGAGTTTACAGAGTCTACGTGATAACTTATATAATGTCGTTTCAGTTACCCTCCTAATACAGATCATTCCAATCAGGACCTATGTATTACTTACTATATAAATAATACATCTACCATGAAAGGAAACAAAAGAATACACCTATACATCAAAAAGGAATAATAAAGTGTATCAAAAGATGGCCACCGGCCATAAGTCACTATCCCACCAAGGAACACACATCACAGCAGCACTCCGGTCCATGCTCCACGATCTTCGGAGCCCACCAATCAACGTAACCAGCCTCAGGAGTCTCGTACTCTGCACCGCCTTGCTCGAATGTACCTGCATCATCTAAAAATATGTTTCCTCGAGGAGTGAGCTCCAACTGAGCCCAATGAGTAGTTAAACCACACAAGCAAGCACAATAATAATGAATGGGGTTGACTGCAAACCGTACATGATGGACGGATACCAAGGTGTCCCATACCACCAAGGTAGACCGTACATCACATACAATTTACAATCATGCTACATGAATGAATGATGATGTATAGTTTTATTTTTATCCACCTAACAACACAACTAAGTCAGGTATAGTACTATAGCAAAACCTTAGGTAGCATCCCCGACATCGGTACCATAAACGGATGGTATACTTGCGATGACAAACCCGAGTTGCACTAGAAGCCTACCGTACCGGTCTCCACCAAGAGATATATACAAATCCCTAAGTCAAATCCCGTCCTGGCGTTCGGCCCAAAATATGGTCAGTGCCCGAACTTCCTGGGTGGGTATAACCGAATAACGGTCGGAACCCACGGATTTGACCGACACCTAACCCCTGTCGATAAGGGTCATAGTACTGGGTAAACATTTATCCTAGCCAGCATTCACCTATTGTATGAGCGAGGTACGCATGTGCATAGGCCAGAGGTCGAGCCCATAGAAATCAAAATATGGTCGGCCGACTATCCTCTCGCCCCACTAGCCCATATGTACGCATACAAGTACGAGATGTGAATACCGAAAGCAGTCGGCCGGTCACCATCCCTTTTCCACCTAATGCAATGGATAACTCTAATGCAATTACAAGTATGGCAATCTCAAGCCTAGTACCCACCGGCACTTGGATCCCGGTTCTGAAGCCCTAGATCTACATGCCATGAGTGAAATCCATATTATGGAAACCCTAGGTCCAGCACCAACCGGCACCCGAGTCCCATAACAAAATCTAATACCATTTGCACCATAGTGCAATAGAATAAATAATATCGCAAGACAAGAATGTAAAGTCCTATCAACATCTAAACATGTATATTGTCCTACATCTTAACAATAATTATATAATATAGCACACATGCATGAATGGCATTCGCAAGACACGACACACAAACATTCCATAAATTAAGACGTTTGCTTAACTCGCTCACCTTGATTCTCAGTCAATCATCAACACCAAGTTCTTCAAATCGAAGTTCGATGCCAAGCACACCGTCCCACGTACAAATACACCCTTGAGCCGGGTCAGTCAACCTAAATAGGGTGTAGAACGTGGGGAGAGATTAGTGTCTTAGGGCTGGAGGAGCTGGGCCCCATAAGTTATCAACAAGGCTGAAAATAGGGGACTGGCACATACAACAAGGCTATGTCATGTGCTTGTCCATGTGCATGTTCCTCTTGGGACTTCCCACCAGAAGATCTATTTTCTCAGGGATCGGCACTTGCATGTGCCTGTCCATGTGCCTGTCCCTCTCGAACTTCCCAGTAGCACTTGCACAGGGACCGACACTTGCATGTGCCTGTCTCTCTCGAACTTCCCA
Source organism: Telopea speciosissima (assembly GCF_018873765.1). Classification (NCBI taxonomy): domain Eukaryota; kingdom Viridiplantae; phylum Streptophyta; class Magnoliopsida; order Proteales; family Proteaceae; genus Telopea; species Telopea speciosissima. The sequence continues at coordinate 38,864,478 of NC_057923.1, forward strand.
CCGGCAGATCTAGTTTCTCAGGGACTGGCACTTGCATGTGCCTGTCCATATGCCAGTCTTGCTGTTCATGCCATTCCAAGAATGGTTTTGCAGCCCCAAAGTCTTGGGCTAAAATGGGGGTATTCTTAGGGGTTTTTAGGGGTCTCTTTGGCCATGAGAACAACTCCAATCAAGGTGCCATAGCACACACCCAACATGGGTTTGTAAACCCAATGATTGATTGGGTTTTCCTCCATTAAATACATATGGGAAGGGAACTCATGGGTTTGGGTATTGGGGTTTGGAAGGGTCTTTAATCAATGTTATTTAACACCCCTCAAACCACACATCTACGGTCTTCCATGAGGGTTGGTGAAACCCATAAATGGAGGTGAATCCCCAACTTAGGGTTCATAAATGGAGAAGGGTGAATGGGGTTCATGGTAGGATTAGGTGTTTTTATAACTAAGCTTCAAAGATTAGTCGTTAATGGCCTTTCCATTAGGGTAGGTGAAGCATTCATGGCTCATAATTCCAAACCCTAGGTCTATAAATTAGGAAATGAGAGAGAAAGAGAGAGAGAATGCTCACCAAGGTAGGAGAGCAAACTTGAGTTCCACCTCTCTCCTTTCTTCTTCTTCTTTCTTCTCCTTTTTCCTTCTTCTTCTTCTTTCTTTTCTTCTCTCCTTTCTTCTCCACGATTTAGGTTTTCTATTGTGAGGTGAATAGTGGATTGACCCCTATTTACCTCACTTTAGTCTTAAGTCATGTTTGGTTGTCTTAGGTCTTTAGGTCCATTTTAGGTTATTGGGCCCATTATACTACTAGGCCCATAATATGATTAGAGGGGTTATAAAGTCCTAAGCCCATTTTAGTATATATATTTATGAGTTATTAGGATATTAACTTACTCCCAATCATCTGTAAGTGGGATCGGGTACACCGGGCGGAGGCCGGGCGGATCCTCAGAATGAGGAAATTCTAGGAATGCACTCGCGAAGATAAACTTTTCCCTATCTCTGTCGATGTACCTATCCTCGATGACTTTTCCCGAGTCACGATGAACAATCTTATGGGATGGCTTGAGTATCATGGCCCACAGATCACGAGCGTACTCCGCTCTTGGTTCTACACAAAAGGTTCAAACCAGACCGGGTTTTAAATCGGGTTTTGGGCATGGATTTAACAGATGGCCTCGATCCCCCTTTGGGACACCATGTACCTAAGGAACTTTCTAAAACATACCCCGAAGGCCGACTTCGATGGATTCAGCTTCATTTGGTGAGCGCGCAACACCTGGAACACCTCGTCTAGGTCGGTCAGATAGTCTTCTGCTCGTATGCTTTTAACAAGCATATCATCCACGTATACCTCCATGTTCCTACCGATCTGGGCCTTGAACATCCTGTTGACCATTCTCTGGTAGGTCACCCCTGCATTCTTCAGGCCAAAAGGCATGATCAAGTAGCAGAAGTTCTACTGGTCTGAGCAAAATGCTGTGTACATCTCGTCTCCTTCTTTCATCAGGATCTGGTTGTATCCTAAGTACATGTCCATGAAACTTAGTCTTTCATGTCCAACAATCGTGTCTATTAGGAGGTTGACTCTAGGGAGAGGGTACTCGTCCTTGGGGCATGCCTTATTGAGGTCTGTGTAATCTACACACATCCTCCACTTCCCATTTGGGTTTGGCACCATCACCATGTTGGCCAACCAGGTAGGGAACTGTTCTTCCCTGATAAAGCCTAAGGCTCTTAATTTCTCTATTTCTTCCTTTGTCACGGCCTATTGCTCTGGGGCGAAGCTCCTTCTCTTTTGTTGGACCGGCTTTCTGGCTGTGTCCACGTGCAAGATGTGTTCCAAGATGTGGCGTGGGATGCCTGGCATATCTATCGTCGTCCAGGCAAACACATCAGCGTTCTTTTAGAGGAACGACGCAAACTCTTTTGCTTCTCCTTCCTTTAGTAGGGCCCTGATCTTCACGGTCTTCACGGGGTCCTGGTCATCAAGCACGATCTCAATGAGTTCCTCAACTGGCTGACCTCACTATAAGTGCTGATCACCCTCATAGTTGTCTGTGACTTCCACTGCGAAGGCCGTTCCCTTGAAGTTGCCTTTGTTCTGCTTTAGGAATGCAGCGTGGCATTCCCGTGCCTTTTTCTGCTCGGTTCGGCATTCCCCTATGTCGTTTGGGGTGAAGAACTTAACCTTCAAGTGCTTCATAGAGACCACGGCTCCCAACTCGTTCAGGCTTGGCCTACCCAGAATGACATTGTAGGCAATCGCAACCCGAATAACCATAAAGTTTACCTTTATGGTTTTTTAACAGGGGTCGGTCCCCACTATCATCAGGAGTTCCACCGACCCCTCAATCGGGGTGGGCGCTCCTGAGAACCCATACAATGGCACGGTCTTGGGCTTCAACGTGCCTGACTCGAACCCAAACTGCAGATAGGCATCATACGATAGCATGTCAACTGACGCTCCTGTGTCCACCAAGATCCTATGCAAGGGCCGATTGGCTAGGACTGCCTGAACCATGACTGCATCATCGTGTGGCCAGCTTAGCCCCTCCATGTCTTCCTTTGAAAATGTGATCATTGGCTCAATTCGTGCTCTCTTCTCGGGCATTGCTGCCACCGCCATGAATCATGCCTTCGCCTTGGCTTTACGAGATGACTCCTGCCCCAGGCCTCCCAAGATGGTGAGGATGGTAGGTGCTGTGGAGGTGTTGGCCTCAGTGTCAGTCCTCCTGACCTCCTTGCGATCATCTTGTCGATCATCTCAGCGATCTTGATCATCTCCTCCACTAGGTCTATCATCCCTCTTAGGTTGCTCCTCGTAGCTTTGCGACCTCTGGAGGTATCTTTTCCATCCTCCTTGATGTAGCATCTCAGATGGCCTTTCTGGATTACTCTATCTCTCTCTTTAACTATCTGCAGTCCTACGTGTCGTGGCTGACGTCTTTGTGGAACTTGCAATGTTTCTTCTTCTACATTCTGTTGGATTATTTGAGAATATATGGAGACATCATTTTCTAGTTCTCTTTACTATAAATTTATTTGTAATCATGTCCAATCATGTACACCCCCATCGATTTGGGCTAGGGTTAGCTAACCCTTGCAAAAACTGAGTTTTCCCCTTTGTTTTGATGGTTTGGTTTCTAAGATATGGGGTTTAACACCTATTCTTCCCACCTCACATAGGTTTAATGTAAAAAAAAAAAAAATTTTGATCCCTCATTTGAGTGTTGCTATTGCTCCTTTGGAAATTGGGAAGATTTTCTATTTTGTCTCTAAAGAGGAAAATATCTAATTTCTTGGATGCATTTGTATACATTGCTTTTAAATCCCTCTATTTCATTAACATTGGCGTGGTCTCTCACTCACATTTGTTCCTTGTATAACTTATACGTAAATTGTGTAGGTGAGAAGGAATGGGTCCCAAGATAAGGAGTAATAGGGCTCCCGCGGTTGCCGCAGCACCAACACCGGTTCCGGCCCCAGTACCATTCGATGCCAATTTATTCGTGTCTGCAGAGGCTGAAATCTTATTTTCCCAAACACTGCAGAAATGACAAATCGAGACAGGAAGGGATGCCATCGTCGAAGAGCTAGCAACCTTTAAGGTAGGGCCAAGGTTTGAGTACCTAGGGTGGTCTAACATGTTGGTTCTACGCGGATACTACTACTCCAGGTTAATTGGGCATTTCTATGCCAACCTAACTGTGGAGCAAGAAAACATGGAAATGCTCAGGATCAATTCCTTTGTGAAGGGGGTCCACATTACCTTCAATGAGGTGGAGTTTGGGGTTATCTTAGGAATCAGTTTTGTGGGTGCTCAAGTGTATCACCCGCCTGCTAGAGATCCCTTGTCCTACATGTCTTTGGCAGAGTATGAACACCTGTATGAGACCATGACCCATAATAGGCACAAAAGTCGGGTGAACATGACCAAGTTTGGCTATTCCCAAAGGATTCTGACTATGATAGTCAAATCAAACCTGATGCCAATGAAAGGACATAACATCGAGCCTTCTCTCATGTCCGCCACCTTGGGGTATTGTCTTTAATGGGGACAGCAAATAAGTCTCCCTTTTGCCATCATCAAGCACATAGAGCAAGTACTCTTCAAATCCAAGATTGAGAAAACCCTTCCTTACGGGAGGCTTCTAACCCGTATCTTCCATCACTTTCAGGTTGATCTGAGTGATGAGCCACCATGTGAAAATTTTACAGAACCATTTGGGAAGAACTCCCTGGCTCGCATGAGGATTGTAGTCACCACTAATAGCGATGGGGAGCAAGTGGTTCCAATAGGTGGTGTAGGTGCAGGTGCAGAGGCCAGTGAGGATGATGAGGAAGAGGGGCCCATACAGTATGCTGCTGATGCCTCCAGTTCGGAACCTCAGAGATGGGTGCAATTCTGAGTACCCTGAATCAGATGAACCTTAACATGACCTGGCTCAATTCAGACATGTTAGAGAGTTTTTTAGGTGTCCATGGGCAATTCACTTCATACAACCATCGCTTGGAGAGGATGGAGAAGGATATCCACGACATTAATGTATACCTCTACTATGAAGGTGGTGATGACGAGGAGGAGGACGATGACGGTAGAATGGGAGATTAGACCCCAAGTCTAATGAAGTTTCTGTTGGCCCTTTCATAAGTTTAGTTCTTTTGTGTTGGAGGAATGTTTGAAGAATATTTTATTTTCACTTGTCTTTTATTTCTCTCCCCCCCCCTTTTTCTCCTTTTTTTTTTTGATCATATATATATAGTTCTACCAGCTAGAATTTTAGAACTTTCTGTTTTGGGTCCTTCGTAGTTTGCTTGCCTCCTCGGGAGGTTAAAGCAAGATAAGCTGGAGTGTAGGGAACTCAATTAACCTATATATATATATATATATATATATATATATATATATATGACTGTTTAAATCTCACGTTGTCCCTATTATTTGCTATGTTTCCATGTTGCTCCCTAACTAGTCCTCTTCCTATGTACTATACACATTCTAATTATGCTTGTTAAAAGTTTTTAATTTAGACCCTATTGTTTAGAGTAAATCAAGAGGCCTTGGTGAATCATGTCTAGTGTAGAGCATCACGCTCTGATACTACGCTGTCATGCCTCTATCTCGAGCTTATATCACAAGCACAGTCAAGAGGGTGATTGGGATGCACATGTCACCCCAATACCTACCAGGATCAACGACACAATGTCCTAGCGCATGATCATCACCTAAGGGCCCACCCAATAAATACATTGAGTAAAGAGGAATGCAATTCCAATATTTGTCAGTCATAATGAGCGGAAGCATTTAATTACATAAGCAGTTACAGTATGTTCAACCATCTAAGTGATAATATAATAGTAGTACTGACTTCAACTGACCATGACATAACTACTTAAAGACTATAATAAGTTATTACAGAAAAGTGTATAATGGGTACCATACCCCAAAAGAATCAAAAGTTAGGGAAGTATCCCTGAAAGTGTCAGTGCCCATACGCACAGTCATCACAGGGGCAACCATCACCGTGTTCCTCCGACACGCACTCAGGTTCCTCTGTCCCAATACCATCATAATCCGTCAACTGTACATTCAGACCGGCCAAGTAACCATCACCTGCATCAAAGTCTAAAAAGTTATGTACACAGGGGGTTAACTCCACTGAGCCAGTGAGGGGAAAGGGGAGTGCACATACATACAATCACACATAGTCCATGATGCATGAAATGTTAAATTCATATTTTTCTCCTAACAAGCAATCTAAGGCATGCCGTATGCTACTGTGATAACTCGGGAGATACTGAGGGTCACTTATCCTATCGCCCCATTGAAACCTCAATTATCACATGGGACCTGCGCCAGTAGAAGCCATCATGATCACCCAGTGACAGACCCCGATAGCCATCACTACCCTGTCTTGGCCTCTCCCACCTCCACAGACCACAGGTGCTCAGACTATCCAACACCTAAACCCCTGTTGGCAAGGGTCATAGCATAGGGTACGGTAGATCCTAACCACAGTTATACTACATGCATTTCTATCGTCCCGAGTGGTATTCCGGGTGCATCAACGTCCCATTCCATCTAGTACCCGGGTACCAGCACGGCACGGCACATACAGATTAGGATGGCAAGCAATATTAATAATAAGAATTTATGGGGCCCCGGCATCGGCATTACCCGGCACCGTAACCTGATATCACAATATAAAACATCATACTTGCATCTCATCAATTCATGTCCACAAGTTTCATATGTAAGATGAAACATAGCAAGAATGAATGCACACACAGAGATCAATATATTGGTCTAGATATTGCATTCCTATAATTATATATATATCAATCCCAAACATCACCCAAAGCCTTCTCACCGATTGTTTGATTGTTGTTTGGTCAAGTGCACGTACTCCCATATAAATTCTAAGGTCTGAGAATACGTGAAAGTAGCGTTAGGAGCATATAGGTGGGTCCCATAAAAGGTCCCAATAATTAAATACGATTTGGGCCGAGACAGTAGGAACAAATGAAGGAACGGAGCCAGACAGGTGAATCCGGTCATGGATCCGCCCAGGTCATGCCCAAAAAGTATATGGAACGGACTCGCGGGTGGATGCGAAACGTGAGTCCGCTCGTAGATCCGTTCCAACCCTGAGACACACCCGAGAGCAACTTAAGGATTCTGGGTTTCGGGCAGATTCATCTTAGGTGGGTCCGCTCGTAACTCTGCTCAGGAGGAAAGCCAAATTAGGCTGAACGGACTAATGAACGGATACACGACAGTGAGTCCGATCGTTCGTCCGCTGCCCTTCCTTTGAACAACTGCAAAGAACATCACCTCCAGCCCTTCATTCATGGATCCATTAGGGTTTAGGGGTTGGGGAGGTGAGCTCAAACCTTCATTGGAGGTCCAATGTATGTGGCCCTACACAAAGATAAGGGGATTTGGGGATTTTAGGTCCATTCCCAAGATTCTTCCCAACCTAAGCTAGGTTTCCAATGATTGAATAGCATAGGGGTCAATCACAGCCATGAATGCATTAAGGTGAATGGGATTTAAGTCTAAAGGAGCATTAACTAGGTATTGTTGAACTCCCACGAGAAAATCCAACATAGAATTCGATCCCAAGGGATTTCCATACCTAGAAACGGAAGAGAGGAAGAGGTAGATGAGGTCATTTACCTCAAAGTTGAACCAATCGATGTCTCCCACCTCCATAGCCTCTCAGGCCCTTCTTCTCCAAGCCTTCAATGATCCCATAGCTCCAACGGTTTGGGTAGGTGAAAGGAGAAGTGTTCTGAGACTTGAGAGTTAAGCCTTGGTTTTAAGACTAATCTCCCTCTTAAGGTTTGTTTGGTCTGGAGCTTAATGAACCAAAACTCATTAAAAAGGCTTATTTAGCCAATGGGTCCACCCAATGGCAACCCTACAAACCAAGGAAAGATAAGGATGAGGCCAACCTTGTCCAAAAGACTAAACTAGGGTGCCCGAGGTACGGGGTGTAGGTCCCACACAAGGAAAATACACAAAACCCAAAGATAGCACAGGCAGACTAACAGATGGATGCTGTACTGATGAGTCAGCTCGTGCGTCTGTTGCTGCTGTATAGGCAGAAACATAAGGGAATAGGGTTGGGCTTTGGCCCACACTTCAAGGTCGACTAGAGTAAAGTATAGTATCATTTACAAGATTAATATCTTACCCCTCGGCCGTCACGATGTGTCCTTCGTGATCCTGAATAACTTCCCGATCGCGATACTAAGTTCATCGCCAAAGGAGGTATCTAACTGTGGGGACACGGGATAAGTTTTTCGATACTCCTCACTTCGTGGACTCGTGCTGGGAGGATGATCGATGAAATCACCATCGATAAATCTTCCCCACTGCCGATTAAGGAACCTCTCCTCCACAGGCAAGCTCATGATATGGTCAACGATCTTGTGACTATGTTTGACCATAAGCAAAAATAGTTCGCCAGCATACACGACAGTAGAATCTACACGTCACACGAGAGAGAAAACATTATTGAATAATAAATCCGGGTGTGGGGGTAACATGTTGTCTTCTTTGGTGGTCTTGTGTGTAGGAAAACAGCCATGGCTCCCAAAAGGAAGAGGGAGCTAGCCATAGTGCCAGCTATTCCCATGGCCTATAATGAGGTGCGGTTTACTTCGGAAAAGACCGAGGGGATATTCGGAGAACATCTCTTCAACAGGAAAATTTTAGTAGAGAGAGATGTGGTGGTGGAAGAGCTTCTGGCTTACAAGGTGGGTGCCAGAATTGACAGGTTGAAGCGGAGCAGCATGCTAACTCAACAAAAACTCTACTACCCCACATTGGTCAGGGAATTCTACTCAAATCTGGTGTTAGTCAAGGAGGACGATGATGGCTTCAAGTTGGCTTCCTTTGTGAAGGGAGTTACTGTCACGCCCCCATCCCGATGTAAGATATTTTATCATATAGGAGTATGACTGGGATAATCACACATCATCCCAACACCTACCAGGATCACAGATATAGTGTCCCAAGCCACAGTCCATCCTATCATCACATTGTGACGACAGAGAGGAACGTATCAAGTGGAATAAATCATTCCAATTACAGAGTTAGTGGAAGCAAAATTTAATTAAATCATGTGAAGTTATAGGGTAATGGTCCTCTAATGATTACACATATTACAATAACAACTTTCGTAACCATTCAATCTCTCCTAACAATTAATCATAAAATTTATACATGAATGTGAAATGAATATAGAAATATAAATAATAAATAATTGCCCCACGGGCACCACTCTTGGGTGTACATCTACATCCAAGTCACGGTCACCGGCTCCACTTGATTTGCATCCAACGGTGCTTATCAAGAGCTTATCTGCATATCAACTAAAAAGGGGTTGTACAACGAGGTTAGCTACACTAGCTAGTGAGGGAGCAAAGGGGAATGCACATACATCATACAATCAATATTAAGCAGAATGATGCATGCTAATGTTAGATTTATTTTTCACTTAGCACACAATTCTATCGGTCAGGTATATGCTACTGTGATAACTCAAGAGACACTAAGGGTCACTTATCCTATCGCCCCAGTAAAACCTCAATTACCATGAGGGGGACCTACGCCGGTAGAAGCCATCATCACCACCTAGTGGCAGACCCCGATAGCCATCACTACCCCTGACCTGACCTCTCCCGCCTCCACAAACATCAGGTGCTCAGACTATCCAACACATAAACCCCTATTGGCAAGGGTCGTAGCATAAGGGAACAAGCATTCTAATCACAGATATACTATATGTAAGTCCTATCGTCCCGAGAGGTATTCCGGGTGCATCAACGTCCCATTCCATCTAGTACCCGGGTACCAGCACGGTATGGCACATACAGATCAGGATGGCATATAATAGTTTTCATAATTAAATAAATTGGGATTCTAGTACCGGCACGCACACCTGGTACCATAGCCCGATACAATGGTGAGCATTCTATCACATTCATAACAGATCACATTGAGATAATTAATGCAAATGCGCACCATGCTTATAAATATACAATAGCATGCTTATTATTGCCAATTATATAATATTCAAACCCAACAAAGTCACCCAAAACCCACTAACCGAACTCGGGCATCACGATACGTGGTTGACATGAATCTCACCGATGCACTAGCCTAAACATACCAAAGAAATCATTGAAGCATGTATAGAAGGGTCCTATGCTAGGCCCCCAAGGTTAAAATCAAGTTTCAACCAAGACAACACGAGCGGACTCATGGACGATTTCAATAGAGGTAAATCCACCCCTGACTTCGTTCCAGCCAAAAGGTAAAGACAGAGCGAGCGGACCCACGAGCAGAACATCTTACTTGGATCCGATCGTGCATCCGTTCGACACTTGAGGCACAGCAGAAAGGGAATGGATCAACTGGCGGATGTGCTTCTCGGATCCGCCCCTACATCCGTTCGATGCTTGAGACATACCCGAGAGCAACTGGCCTTGGGCGGATGCAACAGGCTTGAGTCTGTTTGTTCATCCATTCAGGTCATTTGACAGGGTTTACACTGGGCGGGCTAACGGATGGTACCACAATTGGTGGATCCGGTCATATGTCCACCGGTAATCCAATCGGAGATTTCAAAGAGCTTTTGCTCTAGCTTGAAGCTTAGAGATCCCTTAGCTCTCAAGGTCAGGGGAGGGGTGTCTAAGTCTGCCTAGGGTCACAAGAACCTAGTCTCAACCCCATGGATCCAAGATCACACAAGGATTGGTTTCAATTTGGTCAAAGGGTTGGGTTTCAAAGTTCGAAACCAAAGCTTAGCCGCAATGGCTGCTAATGCAGCTCATGGGAGCTCAACCCAGGTCTAGGTCTACTCCATTAGAGCTCCAACTAGGGACTAAGCTCCACCTTGAGTCCCAAATGGAACCTTAGGTCAGCCCAAGCTCAAGAAATCTACAAAATAGAAATGAAAATGGAGGAGTACCAAGCTTGACCTCCTCCCTTCCTTTCCACCGGTTCTCCTCCTCTTTCTCTTCTCCCTTGGCTGGTCAGCTTGGGGGAGGAGATGTGGGGCATCCAACCATCTTGGCATAGCTTCCATCCTCTTTCCTTCCCCTCTCATTCCTCTTCCACTTCTTCTTCCCTCTCCTTCCTTGTCAAACCCTGCCCCTGACTGACTGGAATCTTGACTGAAAGACATGAACCCCTAGCATGGCATCCAAGCACACTGTGGAGTATCACTCTAGTGATTGAATTTGATGAAGAAACCCTGAGGATGTCTTCCTACATACCTGTCAGAAGATGGACTGCTGATCCCTGCAACTGTATGGCCCACAGCATAATGTACTGCTTAGATTCCAGGTATTCTCTCTCCTCTCCATAAATGTGGGACCCACCTCTAAGAATAGGTATAAAAGACCTTGAATGACATGTGGGTGCAAGGCCCTGACCCTGAGTCAAACCCCTGTGCAAGCCCACAGAGAATTAGCCTTGCTGAAATCTCTGGACGATGCACTGGGCGACGCAGACATCACCCAGAGACATTGCCCAGAGTGGGAAATTATAGTTTTTCTATGATTTGATCTGTGGGGACCACCCATATTGGACATGGGCACGTCCTATAGGTTGAGGGAAGTCTGAGGGACCACCTCATACCCTTAAATCACTGTGGACCCCACCTAAATGCCCAGAATGACTGAGAATGTAGTCAAAAATGCATTTTCAAAAAGGGCCTTAACAGCCAAACAGACCCTAGTCATGGGCTGGGCTATAAATAGGAGTGCCTTAGGCTCATTTAGAGCCCTTAGCACTGTTGAAACCATGGAGGGAAGGAGAAGAAAGAAAAGAGAGAAAGGAGAAGGAGAAGAAGAGAAAGGAAGGGAAGAAGAAGAAAGGAGAAGAAGGAGGAGCAGCCCTGCCTTCAAGGCCTAGATCGAGCAGCCCTCTGAGCATTCAGGTATAAAGTTATAGCCCTGATATGCTGCTCCATTACTACTACTGTTCATCATCATACTTCTCTGTGTTTTTGATAGATTTCTGGCCGTTGACAGCCCAGAATAGCTGGGGGCTGCCATGGACCATCCCAGATCCACCATGCAAATCTGACGCATGAAGGATCTAAGGTTTTTATGATGATTTTTATATCTATTTTTACACCTGGGACTAAAACCTGGACTGTGCCAGGCTGCACTACCCTATTACACCAAGAACAGGTAGTCTGGGGTCCAGATTTTGTGCCCTGGCTACAGGAAACCAAACCCTAGGTTGTAGCAGCCTTGGATCATAGTAATAAACATGAAACCAGCCTTCCATACAGCCAAAATCCTGATTTGTAGCCAAAGATATACTGGGTTACTATTCACTAGGCTATCTGGGCAGCTCATGGCAACCAAGTGGTGGGCCCAAGTGAAAATCCACATGGACCAGTGCAAAGTATACCCCTTGGGGTCCAAGATGACCTAACATGCATGGGGAGAGGATCCATGTACTGCCCATAGCTCAAAACCTTAGAATCTCAGCCTGATTCCGGTTTTGCAATCTCTGGGCGATGCACTTGGTGATGCAGACATCACCCAGAGACATCGCCCAGTGGATGAAATTTCACTGTATTGCTTATCAGACTTGGGGGACTTTACCCATGGGCCATAAAATAGTGTTGGGAGGTGGTAAATGACCAAAATGCCCCTCCCCACATCTGTCCACATGCATGAATGCTTTGGGTACCCAAGTGTGCCCGTACGGCTTGGAAACCCTATCTGTGTTGGTCCTGTAGCACTGTCAAGTTGGGGACTGTATTATGAGACTAATATAACCTAAGAAGATGTACCACTATGGTAAATGACCATTTTAGCCCTAGACCACAAACTCTGGATGATGCACCAGGACATAGGTCTAAGGCCCAATGCAAGGCCCAGAGATTTCCAAGTAATGACCAACTGTACACCGAGTCAACCCAGTGAGCTAGAATCAACCCTAGGACATCCAAAACCAGTTCAAAATATTAAATGACATATTTCTGATTTATATCTAGGGTTTGATCCCACACTCGAGGCCTACAGCCAAACTGCAGCCGGAATTGAAACTACAACTGAATTCTTAGAACCAGACCCAGGTGAGTGAAATATTATGGTGTATGTACGTGTAACAGTATTACTATGCCGACAATTAAATTCTTTAATTATAAATGCTATGTTATTTAATTAAGTTCAATTATTCAAATCTATTACACATCGTATGTCTATTGATCAACTCTGTGATTATATCCGGATGATTATGAATGCTAGACTAGATGCCGTAGTTAGCTTGGAAATGAGGCCGATGGTAGCCCATAGTATGGGATACGGTTGAAACCACCCGACTCATACAATGCCATATAGACATGGGGTTAGAGTTTCATTACCCATTCTATGCACCCTTGCCAATAGGGGTTAAGGTGTTGGATAACTGTGAGGACTACCGTAAAACCTCGAGCATTTACGTCGGGAAGCCTCAGCATAGCTGGGATGCCCCAGGGCAAATATGCCGGGAAGCCTCGAGCTACAAACTTGGGAAGCATCGAAAGGTGAATCATGGCTATATGCCAAATAAAGTTTATGTATCGGTAAGGTGAATTGATATTGAGTTGGTTACCTCACAAGTTCAATCTAGAGGGCCGGTCGAGCTGACCTGGGTAGGGAGATGCTGGAGCTGGCTAGTCCTCTTTGACAACTCAATAGGTGTATCACGGGAAAGCGTAACCAAGTCCACACCAGGGATACATGTATTGGGGATTGTAGTAGCACTAACCTGACTTAGTTGTATTGTTAGGTGCCTAATAAATAATCTAGACTTGCATATCATGTAGGATCATATGGAATGTGGCTGCATGATAATATGTTTTGCTCACGAGCTCGGTGGGGCTCACACTCTGTTATATATATTTTTCTTCTAGATGATTTTGTAGGTGGATGCTGCTGTGGCATGGCGGCTCATTACGAGGAGGAGAGCCCTAGTTATTATGATGATATTGGTGTGGTCCCCGACGGAGATCGTACTAATGGTGCGAGTGTTCTCAGTGGTTATTGATGAAGAACAGTGAGGGGCGCTTCTGATGCTTTTTGTCTTGGGGACTCCTTTTTGCTTTTGTTAGGAGTTTATCCCCGTTTCTGTTTTTGGTGTAGTCTTTTCTTTCCTTTTTGGGGTTGAGTTATCTCGCCATGTATATATATGTGTACTTTTCTTTTGGCTTATGTATATGCCAGTCTTACTTTTCAGATGTGGGTTGTACTGGGGAATGTCTCAAAACGTATGTATATAGATATCACAATCATTCCTGTATCACTACGCTTTCTTTTCCTGAGTTATAATTGTAGATTTTTTGCAATACTCTGATCTTACCTACGGTAATGTTATGAATGTGGTACCATGAATGTATTAACTGCTTCTAGATCCGTGGGGTTTGGCGGATTACCGTTATGTAATTCGGGTCACCTACCTAATCCTCCCAGGGGGTGGTTTGGGGTGTGACAGAGCTTGGTATCAGAGCGTGAGGTTCTTCTTACATTCATGGGATGCAGAATAGGAATAATATGCTACCAACATTAAAGCATGTAATAAAGTAAAAGCTACAGGGGAGGTAGATGTAATTAAAAGGTAAGATGCATAATTACATTAATTTATAGATAACTGTGGCTGAGCTACTACAAGAAGTTTGACTGAAGGTACTACCTTCAAGTTTACATAAGCTAAACATATATATATATACACCACACCCAAAAGAAAATACATAAACTATAAAAAAAAATTGAGATAAAATTCAGAACTACATAATGACAAGTCAGGCTAGAACACATGGAAGCTAGCTGGAGTACTACTCAGTCGGTGGTAAATCACTCGATGGAGGCTGAGACTAGCGTGAGTCAACACGGTAGAAGGTATCCCAGAAGTCTAGATGCTGCTTTATAGCTACCACTCTACTCTCTAGAGATGAGAAGCCCCGACCCATCCTGGTCGCCATATGGGTGAGCTGAGTACTGAGGCCCTGGAACTGTGACATCACCTGTGACCACTCAGATGGCTCTGGCACATCCGAGCTAGTGGCACCTGTCGCCTCATACCGGGGCAAGTCTATAAACTGTGTACCAACCCCCTCTAGATCGCCCTCCTCACCCTGCTCATCTCCCTGAATGTCTCCCTCATCACCCTGCATCTCTCCCTGCTCCTCATCTCCTGGCATCTCCATCTGCTCACCCTCCTCAGGATCACTCCCTGGCTCCCCTAGTACCTTCATCTTCAAGATCGAGGTCTTGTTGATGGGCCTAGACCTGTCTCTCTCCATATACTCACTGCCCAAGGGAACCTCGAAGTATCTAAAAACTAAAGTAAGGAACTTCCCATATGGAAGATTCCCATCTGAAGGGTTCTGGACATGGTATAACATAGCCTAAAACAATAAGTATGGGAGGTTTATAACTGGACCCCCTTGCCCGCTCCCAGTAGGCAATAGGTAATATAGGCTCTCAGTATAGAAATACTGCCTCTGTTTCCGCCCTTCGGGTAGATGTTATATGAGACACATCTACTAATAACTCGAGCACTGGGCTTATAGGAAGCCTCAGATCTAGGAGCACTCTCAGAACCAGTCAATGCTTTGAAGACCCTCCTCCTGGTCTCCAAAGAGAACATATCAGAAATGTCAATCCTAGGCTTGTAGTAATACCTCTCACCAGAATCTGGTAGCCCTAGGATCCCTGCTAAGGTGGCAGTGGTCAATCTAATGTTCAACCCCCTTGACCCTGCTCTCTAATCCAAATTCCCGTGCCCCAGATGGCACTAGGTTACAGTAAAAGTAACGAACCAAGTCAGGATAACATGGTTCTGTAGGTGATAGCATAGAGGCCCAACCTAAGATGTTGAACCTAGTGAACAAATTATACTGATGGAAGTCATCCACCTGTACTACCCTCCCACTTACAATCTTTAGGGACCTAAACTTGTCCCAATCCTTAGCGTGCTCATACCTAGAGAACAGGAACCGATCGAACTCCGGTTCCTCTAATGATGAATCATCCCTGGAAGTAGGTGGCACTGAAGAAGAAGAAGAATGCTCACTTTTGGACCATAGCCTCTTATGAGCTACGGATTTCCTCGCAAATCTGTGGCTAGTAGACATTTAGGCTGCAAAGAGAGAAGAAAATAAATAGTTAGGGCATGAGAAAGTGAGAAAAACCCTAGCTAAAACAAGAAAAACAAATGAAATGACCTAATGTAAGGGAGAAGAGTAAAGAATCTTACCTAAGCTTGCGTAGAATCGTGGGGGACCCATGAAAGTGGAAGGAATTGTGTGCAAAGGGTCACACTAAGCTCCAAAGCCCTGCCCTAGGTGTATAGAAAATTTAGAGAAGAAATGGAGTGAAATGGGGCCCTCTCGGACTGTTATATTTGAGCCCCGATTCTCTGGGCGATGCATCTAACGCCCAAAGATATCGCCCAGAGATTTAATTTTTGCTGTTTTTGCATAACAGCTTATGGGAACTTGAATTTTGCCTAAAAAAACACTTCAACAAACATAAAAACATGATTTTTTTTATAAAATATGCATGTATTAAAAAATTTATTAGTTAAATTAATTAATTAATTAAATAAATCCAAATATTACCTAATAAACTATTTAGGGGAGTATAGCCAATGCTTGGGGATTTAGGAATTTTCTTTTTGTATATAAATAAATATTGATAGACAAATATGCCTATGCCTATATGAAATTAGTGTGTGCATGGATATTTAATATTATGTGCATAATACTGTGCGTGTATGAACCGAGTGGATTGATTTTATGCAAATTTGAACATAGATATTTAGGTATGTTGGAATATGTATCTATGAAGCTCAACACGTAGATCTCATCCTACCTATCAACCTAGGCCAACCAGGAATAGGTTTCAATAGGTTGTATAGTCAAGTTGAAACCCTAGATGCTAAGATGCCTCGAGCCAACCCGTTTGTTCTCCCTACTCATGATTACATAGATTCCTATAAACATGTCCTTAATTCTTTTAATTAAGTATTTATAGTGACTTGATGCTTAGAACCTCTTCATGACAGGACCAGACTACCCTATTCCAGCCTGGAGACTCCGGCCGCATGCGATTAGGCAACTGAAGAGGAGACTGACTAGGACACGAGTGGTACAAGCCCGTGCTGAGAACCAACTAGTAATCTACTTAGCTCTTGCGGACGCCAGCGAACCTGAAAATCGAGCCATTTACTTATCCCTAGCTGAAGAGGTTAGAGGTGATATAGCCTACCTTTACGTGCAGAGCATTGTCTCTAGTTGGCAATTACAAAGACTTGCCTGTTAGACTCAAGTAATATTTAAAAGATTTTTGGTTAAAAATTTAAAATTTATCATATAGTGTCATGCATAGCTCATCATCGCACAAAATACTTAAAGGATAAGAATAAAAAAAAAAAAAAGAAGAGAAACACTTCAAAGAAAAATACAAGCAATAATAAATATAAACATAATAATCCACCTTGCTAGAATGACAACAAAATTTCACTGGAACTGTGGAATAGGTAGGTACATGTTATAACTAGGAATTATTTTGTTGACCTCAAAGGAAGTGTTGGATTATTGAGTGTGTTGCTCTTTTCAGAAAAGCAACCATGGTCAACACAAGAAGTTCTCGAGGTGGTTGTAAAGGAAAACGCCCTCGTGTTATACCGGAAGTCGAACTGCCAAATGGAACTGAGGCTCAAAATTCTAAAGCATCGGCTGCTTCGTCAGGAGCACCAGCGGCTGCTCAAGCCACTGCTGCGGCAACTCAGCAAAGTATGGCATCTGGCGAGGTAACTGCGTTAATGACCACTATGATGCAAACCATGCAGCAACAATAAGAACTGCTAGGCCAGATGTCTACGCAATTTGCAACCATGATGCATGAGTGTACTTTTCCCACCACCTGTGCCTCAACACTTGGCAGAAAACTATACTGCTAAGGTGATGGAGAGATAGAACTCCAACCACCCATGTTTTCCAAATTGAACTTCGAGGCAATGCAGTCAGAGCGGTGGATTAGCGCATTAGAAAAGGCATTTGATGTGCTCGAGTGCACGGACGCGCAAAAGTTGATATGTGCGGGTTATCAACTACAAAATGAGGCTAAAGCTTGGTGGAAGGCCACTAAGCCAAATTTGGAAGCCAGTCATCCGAATCTCATGTGGGAGCAATTTAAAGAGGTCTTCTTCAAGAACTATTTCCCTGAGAGCTTTAGGGACAGGAAGGAAGCTGAATTCTCTGCACTGGTACAAGGGACCAAGTTGGTGCTGGATTATCAACAACGATTTGAAGATCTGTTCAATTTCGCTGCAGAACATTTAAAAGGGGAAGTTATTAAGACAAAGAAGTTTGAGAAGGGACTCAAACCCGAGATTGGGTCAGTATTGTCAATTATGGACATCCGGGATTATGCTCAGATGGTCGATAAGGTGAAGACCATGGAAGACAGATTCAAAGAAAAGGAAAAAGAGATACCACGTCGCCTGGGTTGAACAAAAGGCCAAATAACTTTCAGACTTTTGGTTGGCCAAACAAAGTGTATCGAGGAACAAGTTTAAGTCCTAATCCGACTCCGTACCGTAGGCCACAAGTGGGTCAGAATCCTTTCCGCCCTACTATCAATCGACTTGCTCAACTGGCTACAAGTCAAGCGACAACAGTAGCTTCGCCAGCCCAACCAACTACAAATCAAGTGAGCCAAGCCTCAACACCTGCTATTCCACCTTATAAGTGTTACGTGTGCAACAAAGAAGAGCACATGGCCAAAGAATGCAGATTGTGTGGGTACAACAATAACTCGCCGAACCAGCCCTACGCTAGAACTTTTCAGCCACGGGACAATCAGACATGAGGAAAGGTGTTCGTACTAACTAATGAATAAGTTGAGGCGAATCCCGATGTATTGACAGGTAAGTCTACTAAACGCTGCAAAGTTGTAGGGAATAATCAGTGTGTATTCATAACTCAAGTTGTATACAAACCCTAGGTACCCTGAGTGTCTCAACCATCCCTACATGAGTACTATTCAACTCGGGCGCATCCCTCTCTTTCGTTTCTATCACCTTTGCGAGTAGGATGGAAGATCAATCGAGAGACATCGGGCATGACTTAGTAGTCAGCACACCGACGGGTAGTGTCGTGAGCTTGAAAGAAGTCTCTGACCCCTGTCAGGTAGAAATTTGTGGGAGGAACTTGATTTCAAGGCTGATAAAGCTCGATATGAAGGATTTTGACGTGATATTAGGCATGGATTAGTTGTCCACCTATGGAGCAAACGTCATGTGTGCGAAAAAGAAGATAATATTTAAGTTGGAAGATGGGTCAGTTTTCACCTATCAGAGTGAGCCAGTGAGGAAACCTAAAAGGATAACTTTATTCGGCCTCTAGGCTCGGAAGTTACTGGACGAAGGATGTCAAGGCTTTCTGGCCACAGTAATAGACATCGAGGCAAAGATAAAGCCTTTGGAGGAACATGACGTCGTCAGGGAATTTCTTACTATTTTTCTAGAAGATCTGACTCAACTATCGCCTGATCGCGAGATAGAGTTCACGATTGACCTAATTCCTGGTGCTGCACCGGTATCCAAGGCACCATATCGAATGGCACCTATTGAATTGAAGGAGTTGCAGGTTCAATTGCAAGACCTGCTAAAGAAAGGCTTTATATGACCCAGCGTATCACCCTGGGGAGCACCCGTCCTGTTTGTAAAGAAGAAGGATGGTAGCATGCTGCTGTGTATCGACTATCGCTAGCTGAATAAGCTGACCATCAAGAATGATATCTGTTGCCATGCATTGATGACCTATTTGACCAGCTGCAAGGAGCGAGAGTTTCTCCAAGATTGATCTTAGGTCCGGATACCATCAATTGAAGATTAAGAGTGGTGATATTCACAAAATGGCATTCAAAACTCGATACGGACATTATGAATTCCTAGTTTTATAGTTCGGGTTGACCAACGCCCCGGTAACATTCATGGACATGATGGATAGGGTATTCTATGACGTGTTGGAAAAGTTCGCCATTGTATTTATCGACGACATTCTGGTGTACTCCAAGAGTGAGGAAGAGCATGCTTAGCATCTTACCTTCGTGCTGCAGCGGTTGTGGGAACACCATCTTTATGCCAAGTTCAGCAAATGTGAATTTTGGCTTCACCAGATCGGATTCCTGGGACATATCGTCACCAAGAACGGGATTAAAATGGACCCAAACAAGGTGAAAGCGGTTCTCGAGTGGGAAATGCCAAAGATTGCCACTGAGATCCAAAGTTTCTTAGGTTTGGCCGGGTAGTACCGATGGTTTATAAAAATTTTTTGTAAATCTCGGCACCCATGATAAAGCTAACAAAGAAGGGTGTTAAGTTTGAATGGAATGAAGCATGCGAGAAAAGCTTTCAGGAGTTAAGAAATCTGTTGGTGACAGCTCCAGTTTTAACCATTCTGGATATACATTGACGCATCCAGAACAAGATTGGGTGGCGTCTTAATGCAGAGGGGTAAAGTGGTCGCCTATGCCTCACGAAAACTGAAGGAACATGAAAAGAACTACCCCACTCATGTCTTAGAATTGGCCGCGGTAGTTTTTGCGTTGAAAATATGGCGATACTACCTATACGGTGAAAAGAGTGAAATCTTCAGCGATCACAAGAGTCTGAAGTATTTCTTTACCCAGAAGGAGCTGAATATGAGACAGAGGTGTTGGTTAGAACTGGTAAAGGATTATGACTGTGAAATCTAGTACCGCCCTGGCAAGGCCAACATTGTAGCGAATACACTAAGCAGGAAATCTCAGACTACATCCCTCGCTTCCTTGATCGTAAGCGAGCAGTTGTTAGAAGAAGCTCAAAAATTTGATCTAGAGCTTGTAATCGAAGGAACATCTATACAATTAGCAGCTATGGATCTACAACCGTCGATACGAGAAGAAGGAGTTGTGAAGCAACCATTGGACCCCGAGCTAGCCAAAATAATTTGGGAATTTCAACAAGGAGTCTATAAGGACCCAGATTTTTCATTGGCCCATGATGGTGCATTGAAGTTTTAAGACAGACTATATGTGCCTGATGATTATAATATCCAAGACTGAATCCTTAAAGAGGCATATAACTCACCCTATACAATCCACCTCGGAAGCACGAAGATGTACAAGGACTTGAAGAAGTACTACTGGTCGATTGGAATGAAGGAGACCATAGCGATATACGTGTCTAAGTTCCTCACCTACCAACAAATTAAAGCAGAGAGACACCGATCGTATGGATTGTTGCAACCGCTCCCTATACCTGAATGGAAGTAGGAAAAAATTACTATAGACTTCGTGACAAATTTGCCCAACACCAGAAAGAGCATGAATGCGATATGGGTAATTGTAGACAAACTGACGAAGGCAGCTCACTTCATACCAATCAAAATAAGTTACTCAATGGAGAAGCTTGCCCAGTTGTATATAGAAAACATAGTCCACCCACACGGAGTGCCTATCAGCATAGTATCTGATAGAGATCCTCGATTTACTTCAAGGTTTGGGAGAAGTTTACAAAAGGCGCTGGGATTTCAACTGAATCTTGGTACGACCTTCCATCCGCAGAAGGAGGGACAGTTAGAAAGAATTATCTAGACTCTGGAGGACATGCTTCGAGCCTGTGTCTTGGAAATGAACGACAGTTGGGATGCTCACATACCCTTAGTGGAATTTGCATACAATAATAGTCACCACTCCACCATTGGCATGGCACCGTTTGAAGCTCTTTATGGTCAAAAATGCCAGACCCCGTTATGTTGGGACAAAGTTGGTGAACGAAGATATCTCAGGTCATAAATGATACAAGCAACCTGTGACAAGGTGGATGTCATTAGAGAGAAAATCAAGAAGGCCCAATCAAGGCAGAAAAGTTATGTCGATAACCAAAGGAAGGACATTGAATTCAGTGTCGGAGAAAAAGTATTCCTTCGAGTATCCCCAACAAAGGGATTGCTACGTTTTAATAAGAAGGGTAAACTGAGCCCAAGGTTCATTGGTCCATATAAAATTCTCAATAAAGTGGGACCCGTAGCATACCGATTGGCATTACCACCATCTTTGTTGGGCGTCCACGATGTCTTCCATGCGTCGATGCTAAGAAAATACATCAACAATCCAACACATTCAACTGAACCTGAACAGTTGGATGTGGACATGACTTACGAAGAACAACCTACAGAGATATTGGACAGAAAGGAGCATAATCTTCATGACAGCACGATTGCCTTCATAAAGGTTCGATGGGGAACCAATCCCATAGAAGAAGCTTCCTGGCAACGTGAGGAAGAAATGAATGAAAAATATCCCCAACTCTTTAAATTACAAGGTAAGCAAATTTTGGGGACAAAATTTTTGTAAGGTGGGGAGAAATGTCAAACCCTGCCCCTGACTGACTAGAATCTTGACTGAAGAATAGGAACCCCTGACATGGCATCCAAGCACACTGTGGAGTATCACTCCAGTGATTGAATTTGATGAAGAAACCCTGAGGATGTCTTCCTACATACCTATCAGAAGATGGACTGCTGATCCTTGTAGCTGCATGGCCCACAGCATAATGTACTGCTTAGACTCCAAGTATTCTCTCTCCTCTCCAAAAATGTGGGACCCACCTCTAAGAATAGGTGTAAAAGACCTTGAATGACATGTGGGTGCAAGCCCCTGACCCTGAGTCAAACCCCTGTGCAAGCCCACAGAGAATCAGCCTTGCTGAAATCTCTAGGAGATGCACTAGGCGATGCGAACATCACCCAGAGACATCGCCTAGAGGGGGAAATTGTAGTTTTTCTATGGTTTGATCTGTGGGGACCACCCATTTTGGACATGGGCACCCCCCATAGGTTGAGGGAAGTCTGAGGGACCACTTCATACCCTTGAATCACTATGGACCCCACCTAAATGCCCAGAATGACTAAGAATGCAGTCAAAAATGCATTTTCAAAAAGGGCCTTAACAGCCAAATAGACCGTAGTCATGGTTGGGCTATAAATAGGAGTGCCTTAGGCTCATTTAGAGCCCTTAGCACTGTTGAAACCGTGGAGGGAAGAAGAAGAAAGAAAAGAGAGAAACGAGAAGGAGAAGAAGAGAAAGGAAGGGAAGAAGAAGAAAGGAGAAGAAGGAGGAGCAGCCCTACCTTCAAGGCCTGGATCGAGCAGCCCTCTGAGCATTCAGGTATAAAGTTATAGCCCTGATATGCTGCTCCATTACTACTTCTGTTCATCATCATACTTCTCTGGGTTTTTGATAGATTTCTGGCCGTTGACAGCCCAGAATAGCTGGGGGCTGCCATGGACCATCCCAGATCCACCATGCAAATCTGATGCATGAACGATCTGAGGTTTTTATGATGATTTTTATATCTGTTTTTACACCTGGGACCGAAACCTGGGCTATGCCAGGCTGCACTGCCTTGTTACACCAAGAACAGGCAGTCTGAGGTCCAAATTATGTGCCCTAGCTGCATGAAACCAAACCCTAGGTTGTAGCAGCCTTGGATCATAGTAATAAACATGAAACCAGCCTTCCATGCAGCCAAAACCCTGATTTGTAACCAAAGATATGCTGGGTTACTATTCACTAGACTGTCTGGGCAGCTCCTGGCAGCCAAGTGGTGGGCCGAAGTGAAAATCCACTTGGACCAGTGCAAAGTATACCTCTAGGGGTCCAAGATGACCTACCATGCATGGGGAGAGGATCCATGTACTGACCATAGCTCAAAACCTTGGAATCTCAGCCTGATTCTGGTTTTGCAATCTCTGGGCGATGCAGACATCACCCAGAGACATTGCCCAGTTAATGAAATTTTACTGTATTGCTTATCAGACTTGAGGGACTTTACCCATGGGCCATAAATCAGTGTTGGGAGGTGGTAAATAACCAAAATGCCCCTCCCCACATCTATCCACATGCATGAATGCTTTGGGTACCCAAGTGGGCCCCGTAGGGCTTGGAAACCCTATCTGTGTTGGTCCTGCAGCATTGTCAAGTTGGGGCCTGTACTGTGAGACTAATATAACCTAGGAACATGTACCACTATGGTAAATGACCATTCTGCCCCTAGACCACAAACTCTGGATGATGCACCGGGACATAGGCCTAAGGCCCAGTGCAAGGCCCAGAGATTTCCAAGTAATGACCAATTGTACACCGAGTCAACCCAGTGAGCTGGAATCAACCCTAGGACATCCAAAACTAGTTCAAAATATTAAATGACATATTTTTTATTTATATCTAGGGTTTGATCCCGCATTCGAGGCCTACAGTCAGACTGCAGCTGAAACTAAAACTACAACTGAATTCTTAGAACCAGACCCAGGTGAGTGAAATATTATCGTGTATGTACGTGTAACAGTATTACTATGCCGGCAATTAAATTCTTTAATTATAAATGTTGTGTTATTTAATTCAGTTCAATTATTCAAAACTATTACACATCGTATGTCTGTTGATCAACTCTGTGATTATATCATGATGATTGTGAATGCTAGCCTAGATGTCGTAGTCGGCTTGGAAATGAGGCCGGTGGTAGCCCATAGTATGGGATAGGGTTGACACTACCCGACTCATACGATGCCATATAGACATGGGGCTAGAGTTTCATCACCCGTGCTACGCACCCTTGCCAACAGGGGTTAAGTGTTGGATAACTATGAGGACTACCATAAAACCTTGGGCATTTACGCCGGGAAGCCTCAGCGCAGCTGGGATGCCCCAGGGCAAATATGCCAAGAAGCCTCGGGCTACAAGCTTGGGAAGCAACGAAAGGTGAATCATGGCTATATGCCAAATAAAGTTTATGCACCGGTAAGGTGAATTGATATTGAGTCGGTTACCTCACAAGTTCAATCTAGAGGGCCGGTCGGGCTGACATGGGTAGGGAGATGCTGGAGCCGACTGGTCCTCTCCGATAACTCAATGGGTATATCGCAGGAAAGGGTAACCAAGCCCACACCAGGGATACATGTATTGGGGATTGTAGTAGCACTAACCTGACTTAGTTGTATTGTTAGGTGGCTAATAAATAATCTGGACTTGCATATCATGTAGGATCATGTGGAATGTGGTTGCATGTGCATGCATGATGATATGTTTTGCTCATGAGCTCGATGGGGCTCACACTCTGTTATATATGTTTTTCTTCTAGATGATTCTGTAAGTGGATGCCGCTGTGGCATGGCAGCTCATTACGAGGAGGAGAGCCCTAGTTATTATGATAACATTGGTGTGGATCCCAATGGAAGTCGTACCGATGGTGCAAGCGTTCTCAGTGGTTATTGATGAAGACCAGTGAGGGGCGCTTCTGATGCTTTTTGTCTTGGGGACTCCTTTTTGCTTTTGATAGGAGTTTATCCCTGTTTCTGTTTCTGGTGCAGTCTTTTCTTTCCTTTTTGGGGTTGAGTTATCTCGCCCTGTATATGTATGTGTACTTTTCTTTTGGCTTATGTATATGTCAGCCTTACTTTTCAGATTGGGTTGTACTGGCGAATGTCTCAGAACATATGTATATATATATCACAATCATTCCCGTATCACTACGCTTTCTTTTCCTGAGTTATAATTGTAGATTTTTTGCAGCACTCTGATCTTGCCTACAGTAATGTTATGAATGTGGTACCATGAATGTATTAACTGCTTCTAGATCCGTGGGGTTTGGCGGATTGCCGTTATGCAATTCGGGTCACCTACCTAATCCTCCCAGGGGGTGGTTTGGGGTGTGACATTCCTCCTTCTTCTCTTGTCTCTTCTCCTCCACGATTTTCTTGGGAGGGAGAGAGATAAGTGAATGGGAGGGATTTCCTTATCTTTAAGGGGTAGAAGGGGCCTTAGGTCATGTTTGGTTTAGGTACCCCTAAACACTTAGTGGCCCTAAGATCTTTAAATGGGTTTAATTTGCGTCTTAGTGCATGTTTGGTTTTAGTTATAACCATTAGGCCCATTAGGTCCTGTTTGGGGTGCATCCTAAGTCCATAGGACTTAATTGTCCTCTAAGGTCTGTTTGGTTTAGAGTAGGCTATTAAAACCCATTAATTCTTTAAGTTTGGCCTTATGGGCCCACTTTCATGGCCCACTCAACCAATCAATGGTAAGGGTAGGGGTCCACATGGCCCAAAGGTCCAAATAGAGTGTCCGGGACAAGGTGGTGTGGGTCCCACAGGAGAAATTACCAAAAGGGCAAGTAACAGCACAGGCGGATCCTCGAGCGGATTTAGTACGAGTGAGTCCGTTCATGACTCCGGTGCTGCTGTCAAGGCCCAAACTTCAAGGAAAGTTGCGGGGCTTTGACCCACACTTCTAGGTCTTTAAGGGGTCTCTACAATAATATTTTAAGTCTGAGGTCACAAGTGTTGGCCAATGCCTTTGTGGCATTGCCTTTGGTAAAGGTCTAAACTGCCCCGGGGCATAGGGGTATACTTGGGGTGCGGGTGTAACATCCCTCCAACCTTTATTAAAAATTTCATCCCTGAAATTTAAGGCAACCCGATCTCAAGGTTGAGGGTTTGTTGAACCACAATACCTCTCTTTACCCAGTACATGGGCTGAGTCAAAAGGTTGGGTCAAGATGAGGCAGTGCCTACATGACATCGCAAGTCAGATTTTACCATTCCTTTCTCCTTAAAGGATCACATCACCACAGGGGTGTCATTCACAATAACCCAGGCTCCAATTGGTCCTTAGAGCCAGTGGTCATAACATACCAGTATGTCCGGATGGTTTCTCTTGATCTAGAAAACTTGGGGAATTTTCTATTCCCGGTGGTTTAGTTAGTGTGTAAGACCCATTTTGACCTTCATTACTCTGGTCACACTTGGGTTACAGGACTTAACCTGTCCAGTCCCCGACATAGGGTTCACATTCTAAAGGCTTTCACTTTTGGTTATCCCATTACCTCTCCCAACTTTAGAATAATTTGGAATATTGATGAAATCTCCTATTGTTCACTCCCAGTATGGAGGGAACGCATTTGGTGATCCATTACCCCATTCATATCTGTCGTTGGAGAAGGCCTTGTTACATCCTTCAGTTTCAGCTTTCAAGGTCTTTTAACCTATCACATAGTTACTTCACAGGGAAAAGTCTATTATGATTCTCTTTCGAGAGCCAAACAACCTTCGATGGTTTTGGTCTAAGTCGAATCACTTTAGTAAGTTTTAATAATTAACTTATCCTGTCATTGCTAAATTCATTAACTACTACCTTGTGATCAACATGACTAAGGGTCTGGGCTCAACTAAGTAATCACAGTAAGGCCAAGGTAAGATTATACTTGTAGTACCAGAGAACCACTCTAGTCACACAAGTCCAAGGTCCTAAGGGGTCACACTAAGACATAGGCAAGATTTTAAGAATTACATTCATATTCCTATGGATATATCTGTCATCTATGTCAATCCACAAGAACAAAAGTCCTCGGGTACGGTTTGCTAAGTCTTTTTTTTTTTTGAAAGGTTAATTAACGGTGTAGGACTCCCTTTATGATTCTAAATAAGGTTTGGGTGAACCAAGTAAAGTACATATAGAGTCGTCACTAGCTTGAGGTGTTATGAATGACCTCCATATACATGTGGCCTTTATGGCTCATTCAACTAAACCAGTACGAACCAGCCTAGTGTTCCTTTCTTAATACCTACCCATAGGTTTAGGCTTCTTGTCCATAAGGTTTGGGTCCTTCAAATCATAAGGTCTAAGGATCTCCATCCCCAGGAGCAACTCTCCTCCCTTTTAGATAAGAGGGGAGTCACAATGGTCATCACTGCTTGTCAGTTCTTATTGGTTGGCCCAGTCGGGCAAAAGTCCCAATCCCTTTTAGTTCAAGGTATTGACTAGACTTAGGTGCCCCCCACAAATGGGTCATACAACCAGGGTGTCCAATCTAGGATATAGGCATACAATCAACACATATGAGTGTGGTCAAAAGGTCTCCAAATAATTCTGAGCTTAAATCTTAAATGCAATCGGACGGACTCACGAGCGGTATCAGTGCTCTGGTTCCGTTCGTGGTTACTCTGTGAAGATAGGGAAGGCAGAGTAATGGGCGGATGCGGAATGTGAATCCATTAGTTTGTCCGTTCTCAGAACATCAAATGGCCGAGGGAATTTGAATCAAACGGATCTTCGGACAAACTCGTGGATGTGGATCCGTTTTTTGATCTGGTCAGTTTTAAAATGATAAAATTTTCAAATTTACGCGGGGCGGATTAACGGGTGGAGTCGCTATAAGTGGATCCGTTCGTTCGTCCGTTCGCAGGATTTTAACAATAATAGAGCCGTGAGTTTAAAACTTATTTTTGGCTCCAGGGAAAACATAACGGCAAGGGGGAAAGAAAGGCTCTATAGGGCTTCCTTGGGTGGATCTCTTGCAATTTCAAGCCTCAAGATCACTGCTCACTTAATCAGGGTAAGATTCCTCTTCTCTTTTCTCCTTTCCATTCTCTTTTCTTCTCACTGTAGGATTTTGCTTGTGTCCTTTCATCTTCACTTTCCTTTCTCCTTGGATCTATGATGAATCATTCCAAGTGTGATCATGTCTTGATTTTGTTTGCACTTTCATAGCCATATATACCAAGTTCATGCCAAAATCGATCTAGGCTAAGATTTTTGGATTGGAATCAAGCCCCATTGATCGGTAAAACTATAGGGGTGGCTTCCTACTTGTTCATTGCATCTTTTATAGATTTCAGAAGTCTTTGCAAGAAATCTAGAAATTGTTTATTATTTTTAGTCAATTTACTTAGATTGGTTCCAAGTTTTAATTGGATAAACTCTTCAATCCCTTCATACCTTAAGAAATCTTTCAATATCATGCTTAATCCATTGTACGTGTCTAAGTTCCAAGATGTCACCCCATTGTCTTATCCTCGAGTACAATCTTCTATTCACATTACTGTTAATAAATCCTGAGTATTTAGTATTTATCCCCTTTTTCATCAAGTAACTTAGTTCTTGTCTCTTATTGGGGTACTTTATTCAATCACTTGCTTGTTTGGCATCGGTTGGGATATAAGATAATCAAAAGCACACATTGTTTACACCAACCTCATTTCTTCACATCCACACACTAGGGATTTCACATAAACTTCATGTGCGAACTTATCTTGTCTCTTCCCCTTTATCCCTAACACATCTCCAATGATATCCATGTCATATAATACATACATATTTATTTCTTTTTGACTTTCATCATCTTATATAGTCTTCCCTCCTAACCATTCCCTTATCACTTAAGCATTTCACTTCTCTAATTCTAACTGCCAGTCATATGCTATTTTTCCAGTTTGCCTTACTTTCGCTATTTTCCTTGGTGGTGCCTTGTATGAAGGTAACTAGTCAAGATCTAAGCAAGATTTAAGAGAGATAATTTGCTGCAATTTTACCTGAGAAAAGAGAAGGCAGTCATCAGTGAATAAAAGGTGTGTCACAGGCTGATCTCTATGTCTTACTTTGATCCCCTTGAACTCCCCTTGCTCCTCTGCTTTTTTAATCACTACAGATAATGCCTGTGAACATAGAATGAAAATGGCTGGAGAAATTGGGTCACCTTGCCTGATTCCCCTTGTGGGTGGAATCAAGCCTTGTACTGCCCCATTGACCAGGAGATTGTACAAAACCGTACGTATACAAGCCATTACCCTAACCACCCAAAAATCATTGAAACCCATTCTCCTAAGCATAGCCTCAATAAAATCCCACTCCAATCTATCATAGGCTTTACACATGTCCAACTTTAAGGCAAGAAACATACTCTTTCCCTTCTTTTGCTTTTTTATGTAGTGGAACATCTCATGAGCTACAAGTATATTATCTGAAATAAGTCGAGAAGGGATAAATGCCGATTGAGTTGGAGATATGAGCTGATGGAGAGCACCATGAACTCTATCTGCTATGAGCTTTGTAATGACTTTGAAGACAACATTACACAGACTAATTGGGCAAAATTGGTCAGCCGTTTCTGGTTCCTTGACCTTTGGAATTAAGCAGACTAGGGTCCCGTTTAGTTCAGCAGGTATTATACCAGTGGTAAAAAATTTTGCAACATAAGCAAACATGTCATTCTTTGCCAAATCCCAGAACCGTTGAAAAAATACTGGTGGTATTCCATCCGGTCCTGGAGATTTAGTAGGTGCCATAGCAAATAGTGCTAGGCGGATTTCCTCCAAATCAGGGGGTTTACGTAGGGATTCATTTAATTCAGGTGTGACCATAGGTTGCACTGCCTCAAGCACATAATTTAAGGAGTCATTATCTATTGATTCTAAAGAATACAAATTTTTGAAATGTTCACACAGGGTAGAAGAAACCTCATCCGCAATAGTAGTCCAATCACCTGTTGAGAGCTTTAATTTAAGGTTCTTATTTTGGCTGCGCCTCTGCAGAGTGGTAAGGTGGAAGAATGCTGTATTTTGATCCCCACTTTGAAGCCATTCTATTCTGGATTTTTGGCGCCAATGTTCCTCTTCTTTTTGCAATTCCTCCTCCAGTAGCCGTTGAACTTCTGATTCCTTCTCTTGTGAGAAAAGAGAGGAAGGCAAGCCTTGAATATGAGCCAGTTCAGCCTTAAGATTGTTAATATTGAGATAGATATTCCTAAAGGTCTCCCGATTCCACTTTTGAAAAATCCTGCGACAATTTTGAATCTTCCTTAGGAGCTTTTGGACTGCCGAACCTGTAGGAGAAATCGACCAGCCTCTATTGGCCACATTTTTGCAGTCTGCATGCCTCAGCCACATTGCCTCAAACCTAAATGGTCTTCGGCCATGTGTCAATCACCAAAGGGGAATGATTGGAGCTGATTGCCGGCCTTACTAACACCACAGCATTTTCAAAAGATTGCCTCCATTCAGGGTTACATAAACCTCGGTCCAGTCTGATTCTTATATTTGTGTCCCTCGAACGCTTATTATTCCATGTGAAGATTGGCCCGTGAAAACCCATATCCATAAAATTGCAGGAGTTTAGAAAATCTCTGAATATATCTACATCTCTTGAGCAGCCCGTAGAACCTCTAATCTATCATGCTAGGAAAGATGTGAGTTGAAGTCACCAAAGCACAACCAGTTACCCTGTCTCATGTCGCCCAATGCCAAGATACGATCCCAAACCTGTTTCCTTCAGTGTTTAACTGGGTCACCATATACACAGGTAATAAAGAACGATGGTTCAGCTGATTGTACAATCTCTGCATCAAACATTCTATCATCGGAGTATAACACTCTCAGCTGGATAGTGTCTTTCCACAAAAGAGCTAGACCACCTGAGGATCCCTGCGGTTCAGTAGTAGCACTGTGCGCATAGTTGCCATGTCGACCAAGCCTATCAATAGTTTCCTTCTTGCATTTTGTCTCCATGAGATAAACAACATCCGGTCTCTCACAATTTAGGAGGTGGTGAATGGAACTTTTTGTCTCGGACCTCCCCAACCCGTGACAGTTCCAGCTTAAAAGTTCCATGGCTGCCCGTGGGGCTGCTCCATGTAGGCCTCCACGGGGTTCTCCCCTAAAAAATGAGAGTGAGAGGGGGAAAGTTCAGATAATGCCATCACTGTATCATCAGCCCTGTTCACAGATTTCTCCTCAGTTTTGGGTCGCTTAGGGGGTTGAAGATGTGGCTGATGGGTTAATGGGGTTGGGTCGGGTTTGGGTGATGAGTTGGGTAGTTGATGGGATATGGGTATTGGTTCGATTACAGGTGGAGTGGATAAAGAGACACTCGAAAGATGTGGAAGCAGTGCCGTTAAAGCTTGAACCACTTCTGGTGTTTGGGGGAGGTGATTTAGGTATTGGATGAGGGGGTTCGGTTGTTGGTTTTGAGTGGGAGATTGACCATGGAGAGGAATTATGTGGTTAAGAGATTAAGATGGAATAGATTGTAGTGGGATTGGGTACGCAGCTAGAGGGGTGATAACGTGGGGGGTATTTGGATATGAGTACGCCACAGAAAAGAGGGGGCTTGTTACACATGGAAGTTACTGGTTGGTGGGGCTCTGCTTGGATCGAGGCTGAGGTGGCAATGGAGGAAGTTGATACAGTTACGATGCCCATATTTTGTGTGGATGGGCATGGTGGGCTAGTCACAGTGGGATTGCTTTGGTCCCGAGAGATGCAGGGCTGACGACGGTGAGGCCTCGACGGGCACAATAACAGCATGCTCCATAAGATCTGCATCAGGCCGTTGACAGCAAAGGCTTGTGTCGAAATTCCTCGTGACAAACTAGTGGCATGGCCTATCAAAGCCGCAGCCATGCATGGAAGAGTGGGTAGAGCGCTTCTCATAGAGGTCTTGGCAACGTTGCTCGTCATGTCCTAGCAGACCACAGAAGTAGCAGAAAAGTGGCAATCTCTCATACTTCAGAACCACGTTATATATAACTCCGTTGCGCCGACGAAGTTGCAGGGATGTCTTCAACGGTTTAGTGAGAGAGATAGTGATCCTGGCTCTGTATAAGCTCACTCATTGGCCAAAACGAATCCCTGATATATACAATAATTTTGAACTCTTCCCTAGTTTTTGCACAAAACGTGGTATCATCTGATGCTCATGCAACTCCGTGGGAATATCATGGAATTGGATCCAAAGATCCACTTTATCAAACGCCCATTGTGCTTTTCGGTTTCTGCGTTCCAACACTATCAAATTTTCGGCAACAGCCCAAGGTCCATCTGCGAGAACATTCTGGACATCCATGGGATGTTGGAAACGAAAGGTATACGTATGCTCTCTGAGAAGCGACGCTGTCACCGGGTGGCGGGTGTTCCAGGCTGAGAGTAAAGCTTCGGTCACGGCTTGCTTCCTATATGTCTTTTCGGCGAGAACGTAGCCTGCCAGTGTGAGAGATTCTGAGTGGGAGAGGCGATCCTCAGTTTCATCGTCTATATCAAAGACATCCTCTTCATCAGAACTAGCAATGGACTCTCCATCAGTTTGTTCAAGTGTAGCTCTCGTTGACTGTGGATCCGCCTGTAGAGGGGGTGGTGGAGGTAACGGTAATGGAGGGGGGGTCATGGTTTGAGAATCAGGGAAAACACTCCTTGAGGGATCGGAGGAGGACGGGAAGTGTTGGACAAGTGTGTGTCCATCAAACCCAATTCGATCCGGTTCATCCCGGTTCACCTTTGTATTGAACATTTATACATTTTAGTTTAATATTGCCACATGCGATATAAACTTTTTGAGCATTATGTGTCTGTAAGTTATACTTAAAATGGTAGTCACGACTAGGGTTTGGGCTGGGCACCCTTATCATATGGTCGTCACATTGGGTACGCCTAGACATGTGATGTCAGGGTACGAATGCGAGTGCTCACATGTTTGATGTGTGCATTGGCGAAGAATCTACTTTGTCGATTCCCTCATGTATTACTTGCGGATGTAGGAAGGGATAGACATGTGTCACCGACACTGCACTGAGGGAACCCTATCACTGCAAAGTGTGATCGCATTCTTTGGTTCATCAATGACTGAGACTCAAGCGAGTCAAAGCCGGTGTTCTGGGAATGCGTGAACACTTTGTGAGTGAAGGAGTTATCCAACACGGTCACCACTGCCCGATTGGGGAACACCAAGATAGAGACTGTCTGTGCATTGGTTTCTCTCTCTCCCTCTTGTGATCTCTCTTCTTGTTCTTGCTTCTCTCACCTGTGTTTGAGAGTTAGGGTTTGTGAAACCCTAGATCTATGCTGAGGAGTTTGAGGGCATCTAGGATTGGCGTGTAGAACCTTGGTAGCACCATTGGAGGTTCAGATCTGTTTGCTTGGAGCGCTCATTGGAGGAAGAACCACTATCTATTGGAGGAGCAACACTTGAGGCTCACCTGGTTAGCAGTTCTTTATTAATTCCTTCTGTTCATTGATTATTAATATTTGTGGGATGCGAAAGAAACTCGAATCGATTATTTTCCGCTGCGCATTCGAGTACGGGATGGATCCCTCTTGCCATGTGATGGACTAGAGACGAGTGTCTCCGTCCCTATTGTGATAATTAATTTTATGGAATGCAATAGGGAAGGAGAAACCCTAATAGGGATGCACCAGGGTTCCCATGGGCAACCATGGGAAACCCTAAAATTAAAATGGGGCACCCATGGGACACCATGGGCTAACCCAGGGCGTGCAAAACCCTAAAGATAAATATCTTGGTCTCCCTAGGGAACCATGGTTTGATGCCTGGACCGTTGTTTGACCAACAGTGTGGTATCAGAGCCACTTTTCCCACCCATGAATATTAGATAATTAATGGTTAATATGATTATCATGAGTGGGATGCAAGTTGGCACATGGGTGGTTAGGATATGGTTGTTGTAACAACCTTCCCATGTGCACATGGGTAGTTACAAGGTTGTTAGTGTAACAACCTACCCATGTGATGATGGATTTGGTTTGTTTTGTTTATTCCAATTATTGAAGCATGTATCCAATTAGGTTGTGATTACTAATTTTTATTTTAAAATTTTTTAATCATGTTCTATATGTGGGGGGGGAGCGCACGCTGCCAAGCCTCTACGCACGTCCTTCCCCATGAACCTACCCTTGTGCGCATCCCCTTGTGGGCTGCTGCCTGCGGGCAGCAAGCTTGCGGGCTGCGGGCCTGCAGGCTGCTGTCCGTGGGCTTTAGCCTACGGGCAGCAGGCCTACGGCCTGCAGCCCAAGGCTGCTGTCCGTGGGCCCTGTGCCTATGGGCTGCGCAGGGAGTGCCTGCAGTCTGCGCAAGTGGGCTGCATGCACCCCCTTGTTTTCCCTCCAGTTTAAAAAAAAAAAAAAAAAAACAGAATTTTATTATTTTGTTTTGTTTTTGGAGGATGATGATGGGTGAAGAGATTCCCTCTTTACCCACTTGCAATTAAAATGCGATTTTAATTTTATGGGCTTGGATACATGATATCACATGCGATGTGGTGGTTCAATAATTGAAGGAATCCATGTTTTAATTTTTGGTTCACTTGCTTTAATGCCCATGCATGAAATTATATTATGATGTGATTATGGGAATGGCATTCTAATAAATGGATGGATTGTTTATGTATGTGATACATGGGGTTATGGGTGGATGTGATGCTTCTCTCTCTTTCTCTCTCTCCCCCTTTCTTTTTTATAAACAAATGTACTCCACCCCATGGGCAACCCAAATGGTGGGTTGGTTTCTCCATGCGGGGTTTCTTTATTATTATGGAAAGGAAAGTGTATAGAATTTTTCTAGGTTTCCAGTGTAATTTTAGAGGAGTTGGACTCCCAGGGCATGTAGATGGTGATCCACATGTGGTGCTCAAAGCTTATGGAGATGCAAGTCACCTACTTTGAAGACGTGATCGGGCGGAGGAGATGATCGAGGCGTGGCATCCATGGCATGATAAATGCACCCAAAGTTATTAGTTTTATTTTTATTGGGAGGGTTCTTTAATTGCTTCTGATAAAAATGCCGCCATCCCATAATCACTTTTAATTAATGTTGATTAATTATGTTGTTTAAATCTATCCATGTATGTGAGAGTTAATTAATCCCTCTTTATTCACAATACATGTATGATATGGACTAGTCTTAATCGGTAGACATGTCCATGACCTCCTATTGAAGATAAATGTAGAAAATGTGTGACATGACCCCGCATAAGCCGACAGGACATTGCCAGGACCTCTGTCACGCATTTATCTATATTTACCTCCATCTAGATACGTTAGGGTATGGATAGTGAGAGGGCACTGCGACAGTGGGCCATCTTTCATGATTCAATGATTCTAACTAATGCGATAGGTAAGTACATGACTTGGGTGTATGTCAGCCGACAGGATCTGGACATGACACCCAGGTGGCCGAAAATATTGGAAGGCCATGAGGCGGACAGCTTAGTCCACACTACCATGGTGTGTATAATGACTCCCAACAGGGTAAGTTATGCATGCAAGGATTGTAGGTATCCAATTCATCTTTTGGGTTATGAGGGAAACCCAAATCATAAAAGACCATTGATGTGTGTGTGTGCTCAATTTATTATTTTCAATGGTCATTAATTAGCATGTGGTTATTTACTTGTGCATGTGTAGATTAATATACGATGGCTGCCGTTAATTCCAACCTGTTAACACTCATTAGCGAATACAAACTTAATGGTACAAACTATGTCAATTGGTAGGAGCATTAAGTTGCTCCCGATCTGAAGGATGTACACGATTCTAGATGAACAAGTTCCTCCTCAACCCGATCCGAACGATTTTGAGGCAAATGAAGAGATGCAAGGGTTCCTCATGAGGGATTCCAAGGCATCACTCTATATCCTAGGATCGTTGGAAAAATCAGTTGTAGACTCAGTCAAGGATATACGCACTGCTGGGGGTAAAATGGATAAGCTTGCTGAATTGTTCAACAGATAGTTGACACATGCACATTCTGATGCGGTGAGTCAAATCCATAACTCCAAGATGTCTCAGGGGACTCCAGTGATGGATCATGTAATGAAAATGATCAATCTGTTTGAAAAACTGGAATCCATGGGGACTGATTTCAGCCTACAATACAAGACTGATGTGATCTTAGCGTCACTCACTTCTGCCTACGCACCTTTTAGGATGTCCTACAAGATGTCTGAGAAGGAGATGGAGCTCACCGAGCTTGCTAATGCACTGGTAGAGGCTGAAGCATCCTTGAAAAAGGACAAGGCTGAGGTCAATGCAACTGAGGTAAAGCCTTCTTCAAATGGGAAGAAGAAGAAAAAGGGAAGTAAGGGCAAGACCCTGAAAGCCAAGGGTGGGAAGTCTGGCAATAAAGGCAAAGGCAAGTGCTTCTATTGCAAGAAGGAGGGTCACTGAAAAAGAAACTGTCGTGCTTACCTGGCAACTTTGAAAGACAAGAAGCTGGATGAAACAGAGGCTGCTAAAGAAGGTACATGTGATGTTCACGTTCTTTATGAGTCTAATTTGTCTTTTGAACCGACCAATTCTTGGTTGGTGGATAGTGGATCCACTGTTCACATTTGCAATGATTTGCAGGGGTTCAAGGAGACAAGGAACCTGGAAAGAAATAAAGTGCGTCTTCGGATGGGCACTGGAGCTGAGACCATAGCGTTGGCTGTGGGAACTTTTATTTTAAATTTTAGTTCTGCTAATTTAGTTTTAAAGGATTGCTATTATGTACCCTCTTTCAAGAGGAAGATAATTTCAGTTTCAAAACTTGTTTTGGACGGATATAGTTTTTCCTTTAATTCTAAATTGATTATTCGTTTTAATAATTCCTTTGTGGCATCCGGATATATGCAAAGTGGTTTGTATTTTCTAGATTGCCCTATTAGAACGAATGTTGTTTCAAATGTTGATTTGAAACGGAAAGCAGCTCCAGTGAACTCAACATATCTGTGGCATTTAAGATTGGGTCACATTAATGTGGACCGAATTAGTAGATTGGTGAGGGATGTGCCCTTAGAGAGTCTGAGGGTGGAACCATTCCCCACCTGTGAGTCATGCCTTCAGGGCAAAATGACCAAGAAATCCTTTAGCAATAAAGGTGCTAGAGTCACAGATCTGTTGGAGTTGATACACACTGACGTGTGTGGGCCCATAAACATACAAGCAAGATATGGGTATGAGTACTTTATCACGTTCACCGATGATTACTCTAGATATGGTTACATATACTTGATGTGTAGGAAATCGGAAGCCTTTGATAAATTCAAAGAATTTCAAGCCGAGGTCGAAAGACAGCTCGATAAACGCGTCAAGTCCTTACGATTAGATCGTGGAGGGGAGTATCTATCGGATGAGTTTAAAGAACATCTCATATCCCAAGGGATAGTTAGTCAACTAACTAATCCAGGCACACCACAACAAAATGGTGTATCCGAGCAGCCTTAATCGGACCCTATTGGATATGGTCAGGACGATGCTCACTTATAGTGAGCTGCCTCTTTCTTTCTGGGGGTACGCTTTAGAGACGGCGATATATATCTTGAATAGGGTTCCATCTAAGTCTGTAGCCAAGACACCCTTTGAGTTGTGGAAAGGGTGAAAGCCCAGTATTCAACACCTTAGGGTATGGGGTTG
This sequence comes from Telopea speciosissima, assembly GCF_018873765.1. Lineage (NCBI taxonomy): Eukaryota > Viridiplantae > Streptophyta > Magnoliopsida > Proteales > Proteaceae > Telopea > Telopea speciosissima. The sequence goes on from NC_057923.1 coordinate 38,902,057, forward strand.
CATAGCACATGTGCGAAAGCAATGCATGCAGACAAGTTAGAATCCAGGACTTCGAGATGCTATTTCTTAGGCTACCCCAAAGGCACGATAGGCTATTATTTCTATGACCCAGTTGACCAAAAGGTCATTGTAAGTAAACATGTCACATTTTTTGAGGAAGAAATGATGACCCAGAGGTCCGAACCAGTAGTCATAAAAGAGCTATCAGATGGCTCAGAAACGTCACTTCCAGAAGTGAGACCAACTGACATACCCGCTGAAATACCAACACCTGAGGAACCTCGACGCAGTGGGAGGACTATTAGACCACCCACAAGGCTAACTCTTCTAACCGAAGAGGAAACAGTGGAAAAGTTCCACATGGTATCGGCTGAATCGGATGATGATCCGATGACATACTCTGAGGCTCTAAAGGATGTTGATGCCACTAGGTGGCTAGAAGCAATGCGCTCTGAAATTGATTCGATGCATTCCAACAAGGTCTGGACTCTAGTCGATCCACCACTTGGCGTCAAGCCGATTGGATGTAAATGGATCTTCAAGAGGAAGAAGGGCACAGATGGAAAGGTCGAGAGATTCAAAGCGAGACTGGTGGCAAAGGGTTATACCCAGAAAGAGGGTATAGACTATGAGGAAACCTTTTCACCAGTAGCGATGATGAAATCCATTAGGATTTTATTGGCTATCGCAGCACACTTTGATTATGAGATCTGGCAGATGGATGTGCAGACTGCATTTCTAAATGGGTTCCTTCAAGAGGAAATCTACATGGAACAGCCAGAGGGGTTCTCTTCCTTGGAGGAAGAAAGAAAGGTGTGCAAATTGCAGAGGTCCATTTATGGGCTGAAGCAAGCTTCCAGGAGCTGGAACATCAGGTTTGATCAATCAATCAAATCGTTTGGTTTTAATCAAAACTTGGATGAACCATACGTTTACAAGAAGATCAGTGGGAGGGCAGTATGTTTTCTTGTTTTATACGTAGATGACATATTGCTGATTGGTAACGATGTTGGTTTTCTTTCATCGGTAAAACAGTGGTTATCCACAATGTTTTTTATGAAAGACCTTGGTGAAGCTAGCTATATCCTTAGGATCAAACTCGTAAGAGATCGCCAGAAAAGGATGCTAGGCTTGTCACAGGCTACCTATATAGACAAAGTCCTGGCCAGATTTAGTATGGAGAACTCCAAGAGGGGAAGTGTTTCCTTCAGACATGGAGTCAGTCTTTCCAAATCTCAATGTCCTCAGTCTCAGACAGACATTGAAGAGATGAAGAGGATTCCCTATGCCTCAGCAGTAGATGTACGCCATGTTGTGTACGAGGCTGGATATTTGCTATGCAGTAGGTATTGTGAGTCATTACGAGTCTAATGAGTGGAGGTGCCATTGTATAGAGGAGTACAAAATAGAAATCTACAGCCGATCCCTATTTTTATGAACACCTTGCATCATGTGATGCGGCTAATAAGGTGTTTGGGTTAGGAAGTTCCTAACATTTCTGGAGTAGTCCCTGATCTTGTCAAGGGCCCTATTCCCCTGTTATGTGACAACAGAGGGGCCATTGCACAAGCTAAGGAGCCTAGGGCTCATCAGAGGAACAAGCACGTGCGGTGGAAGTATCACCTCATCAGAGAGATTATCCAGCAGGGTGACATTAGTATCTCCAAAGTGGACACAACTGAAAATGTGTCTGATGCCATGACAAAGGGTTTGTCACCAGGAGTGTTTAAGAAACACATGGAGGGCATGGGTTTAAAATGTATGGGGAATTGGCTTTGATGTACAAGTGGGAGATTGTTGGACAAGTGTGTGTCCATCAAACCCGATTCGATCCGGTTCAACCCGGTTCACCTTTGTATTGAACATTTATACATTTTAGTTTAATATTGCCACATGCGATATAAACTTTTTGAGCATTATGTGTCCGTAAGTTATACTTAAAATGGTAGTCACGACTAGGGTTTGGGCTGGGTACCCTTATCATATGGTCGTCGCATTGGGTATGCCTAGACATGTGATGTCAGGGTACGAATGCGAGTGCTCACATGTTTGATGTGTGCATTGACGAAGAATCTACTTTGTCGATTCCCTCATGTATTCTTGCCGGATGTAGGAAGGGATAGACATGTGTCACCGATACCACTGCACTGAGGGAACCCATCGCGCAAAGTGTGATCGCATTCTTTGTTTCATCAATGACCGAGACTCAAGCGAGTCAAAGCCGGTGTTCGGGAATGCGTGACCACTTTGTGAGTGAAGGAGTTATCCAACACGGTCACCACTTGCCCGATTGGGGAACACCAAGATAGAGACTATCTGTGCATGGTCGGATCGAATCGGATCGATCCGTTTTGGAAATGGTTTTGCAAAATTTATTTTACATAAAATGATACATTATTTATAGTTATTTCAAATAAAGTGTTTTATCAAGTTTTGCGGGACCCGATATGATGCACAGACGCTCTTATATGGACATGTACTATGGATTGGGGTTTGGCAGTACATGTGTACATGCCCTAGATTCCATAATGATGGTGTTGATTAGTGGGGGGGTTGTATATGATAAATTGTTATCATATAGGGAGTTATTTGGAATTTGCTAATTTAATTGGTTCTTTATTTAATTAATGGATTTGGTGCTAATTGTAATTATCCATTAATAATTAAATAAAAAATCTAATTAATATTTTCCCTATTAGATTCTGCTTCTTCACTTGTGTAGCACTTTGAGTTTAAACAGAACTGCCAGACTAAGAGAGAGAGAGTCAGACTCTCACTAGGGCTCTATTAAATGTATCTAGGATTTAATTAAACCCTATTATTATAAATAGGGGACCAAAAATACGCAGAACGGTAGCTCTCCACGTTTTTGGAGCAGACACTCTCTCTCCTACGTTTTTGGTTCTCTCTCTCCCTCTTGTGATCTCTCTTCTTCTTCTTGCTTCTCTCACCTGTGTTTGAGAGTTAGGGTTTGTGAAACCCTAGATCTATGCTGAGGAGTTTGAGGGCATCTGGGATTGGCGTGTAGAACCTTGGTAGCACCATTGGAGGTTCAGATCTGTTTGCTTGGAGCGCTCATTGGAGGAAGAACCACTATCTATTGGAGGAGCAACACTTGAGGCTCACCAGGTTAGCAATTCTTTATTAATTCTTTCTGTTCATTGATTATTAATATTTGTGGGATGCGAAAGAAACTCGAATCGATTATTTTCCGCTGCGCATTCGAGTACGGGATGGATCCCTCTTGCCATGTGATGGACTAGAGACGAGTTTCTCCCTCCCTATTGTGATAATTAATTTTATGGAATGCAATAGGGAAGGAGAAACCCTAATAGGGATGCACCAGGGTTCCCATGGGCGACCATGGGAAACCCTAAAATTAAAATGGGGCACCCATGGGACACCATGGGCTAACCCAGGGCATGCAAAACCCTAAAGATAAATATCTTGGTCTCCCTAGGGAACCATGGTTTGATCCCTGGACCGTTGTTTGACCAACAGGAAGAAGCACACCAGAGCCGATGGAAGCTAAAAAATAGAGAAATCTTTTTTGTGTGTATTTTCAACGAAGACGGAACTTTAGTACAACCCTATCTTGATCCACTCAATGCACAAATCTTCTGTAGGGTTTAAAATTAAACCTGGAAATTGGTTTAGGTTTTGAAAAGTGAAATTTTATTTGATTCGGTTTCCTCCTTAGACAAAAAGTCATCTATTTGAACCAAACCAAATAAAGTTTACCATTATAAATCAAACTTAAACCATACTTTATTTTAAATCCTACAATTCAATTATCTTTGTTGAGTTGCATGAAATTATCTACTATAGATATCTTTGTTGAACTGTGTAAAAAGGATCAAACTTTAGGAAATATGACATCGTAGGATTGTATCATCATGAGATTTAATTTCCTTCTCAATTATGTTTGTTTCGATTCCATTTTGACGCCCTTATCATAGTAAAAGGGTAAAAAATGGATAATAATAAAAAAGACTTAATTATCCTTACCCATTTTGAGGACAAGAAACGATTAAATTGTCCCAAATTAGCCCCACGTAAAAAGAAACTTAAGTGGAAAGCCCCACTATCAATCAGCCCAATGGCTTAAGCGTGGTAGGGCACTTGAAAGTCTTGAACCTTTTTCTCCCTACGGTTTTTACTCTTGATCGACCTCTCAATCTCAATATGTTCTAAGGGAAGTAGTTTTCTACCGTTGAGTGTGTTGTATGTGTCTATCTCTCTCCTCAAAACAAGGTGGAGAGGTGTCTGATTATATGGGGACATGGTTTTAGTGCACGGTATTCAATCGAGTATCGGTCGTCTTCAGAACCGATACGGTATCGCCATGGATCGGTAGTATCGGACAAGTTTACGCTTGAGTTTCCTTAAAAATGGATTTTCTTAACTATTTTACCCTTTGTCCGTAAGGTTCCACTGATATGGTATCGACCAAGCATCGGTATCGATCACCTTCAAAATTGTGCAATATCGGTCGTATTTGGCGATCCAATACCAATACGCCAAACCATATATGGGGGGAATAGTGAGATAGATTCATGGGAGTGCTGGCATAGGCCACACTCCCATACAAAGTTCTTTTTCTCTTGTTTTAAAATATAGAATCTACGCTACAAAGAATATCCGCAAGTCAGCAACCACATCCCTAACTAGGGGTTAATTGATCGATTTGGTAGTCTGAATCGACCAATCCAAAATCGAGTTCGGTTTTCAGTTTGGCCGAATCGGCCAACCAAAATCAAACCGTTAAAAAAGTTTCGATTTTGGTATGATTTCTTATTAGTTGTTCGTTATTGATTTGTAATCGAGTTACTATCGGATTCGGTCTAGTTTGGCATTGAGAATTTTTATTTATTTTTAGGTTTTTATTTTCTATCGATTTCATAACCCCCATCCAAACCAATAAGGATTTCGGTCTAAGTTGAATCGATCATTCTGGTCGGTTCAATCAGTTCGTGCAAAACTTTGGCACCCTTACAGCTAACTAATTAGTCAGGCAAAATTTTTTTTAGAAAAGATCCCACGACACCAGAGCAAGGATTCTAATCACGGATCGATGTATATCAGTCACTGCCGATATCAATAAGTATCGGTTCTACTAGGTTGGATTGGACCATTTTACCCCTCAAATGACCTACAATTAAGGGGTTTTTTTTTTTTTTTTTTTAGCATTTTACCCTCACATGTTCTGATAGATCAATATTGATCAATATCATATTGGTCATGACCGATATCAATATGAATCGAACAAAATGGTTGATCCAATATTTATACATAAAACCATGCACCGGAGTCGTGATTTTTTTCCACGCTTCCCTCACATAATGACTTGTAAGATTTACACATATTCTTTCCCATCAGAAAAATTATGAGAGCCCCAGTGAAAGAATCTCTCTCTCGCGCTCTCTCGTTGGTGCGGTTAAGGGTGTGAAGTTAGAATCAAAACAGAAAATCAGAAGCGGTTGATGCTATATAACAAACTATGTGATTATGGTTGATTTTCCCATGAATTACGTACCCCTAGCGTTGTGGGCCCTGATAACTCGTTGAGTTGTGCACAGAGGTGTGAGGTGTTCGTGATCCCTTGCTCCTCAACTCCCTAAAATCTGGGCCTTGCATTAATGCTCGCAACTTTAAAGGGTGACATGTTAATTAGTTAATCGTTTTGATTTTATTTTATATATATAATATTGATTAAAATCAGGATTTAAAACTCTTTTTCCACCGTATATGCAGTCGTTGAGTCATTGATTTATTGGACACAGTTATCCATATCTCTCTCTCTCTCTCTATATATATATATATGTGTGTGTGCTATGGTTTCATGTACCATGCACGTAGAGCTGTAGTGGTCAGTTATTTAATGGTTATATGTAGTAGTTAGATGGGTATTATTGCTGTGAGTAGTGGAAGGAGTGTTATAATATGTGATGGGTATGTGACGGGTAGTTAAGAAGTAGTGGTAGAAGTTATTTAACTATCTTCGAAGTGTAGGAGACGTGGAGTCATGTACAGCATCTATCTATTTATTCACCTCATCGTATGAATGGAGGATTATGGAATTATCACCTTAGACAATTCTCTTTTGAGAAGGAGGTAACGGCTCCTCTATTAGCCGCTTGTTAATTTTTCTCTTTCTCTCTTTCACTTACCTTGTTACGATAGGGAAGCATAACTCTAGGTACGTACCAGTCTAGTATCAAAGCCGGAACATGGACGCGAGGGTGGAGAAGCTTGAAGAGGATGTGGAATCTCTCTCAGATGGGCAGCGCCTGATCATGAGTAAACTGAACGAGGTATTCGAAAAACTTAGCGCACAAGGAGAGAATTCATTAACTCCACCTCCCAACCATGCAAACCGACCTGGGTTTAGCACTGAAAGCCGACTAGGCGGGTCATTGTCCACTTTCACTCCAAAATTGGTGAAACTTGACTTCCCACGCTTCAATGGTAATGAAGACACTACAAGTTGGGTCTGTCGAGTCGAACAGTTTTTCATTTCCATCAAACCCCAGAAGAGGAGCGCGTAGCGTTAGCCTCCTTCCACTTGGAAGGAGATGCCCAGTTGTGGTTCCAACTGTTCCGTCAAGAAGCCGGTGAGTTGATTTGGCAGAAGTTTTGTGATGGAGTATGGTCCTTCACAATTCCAAGATTTTTTTGTGGAATTGACTAAACTACAACAGGTTGGATCCGTTCAAAATTATCAAACACAGTTTGAGAAGCTGTTATCCAAAGTTGGAAACCTCTCACAACCTCGACAGGTAAGCTGTTTCCTCGGCTGGTTGAAGGAGAATATAAGAGCTGATGTAATGGCGAGTCGCCCCACTTCGCTCACCGATACAATCGGGCTTGCCCGATTGTTCGAGGCTCGCAACATGGCACAAAGAAGGACTGCTCCTACACCAGAAGTTAAGCGAGGAGTCCTTCCTTCGAAGGAATCCAGCCACAACAACTCGTCTTTACCAGTGCGGAGAATGATGCCAGCCGAGCTGCAAGAAAGGCGTTCGAAGGGCCTGTGTTACAATTGTAACGAGAGCTTCGTACCAGGACACCGTTGCAAGAGATTGTTCGTGATTGAAGGATTTCATAAAGAAGAAGACAATGGTGATACGGCTGCTGTCGAAGAAGAGCTGAATGAAGAAAAGTTGGAGACGCCAAAAATTTCACTACACGCCATCTGTGGAACGAGAGTGCCGCAGACGATGCAATTTCATGGTCGGGTTGGACAAATTCCCACTACAATTTTGATAGACTCTAGAAGTACTCACAACTTCATGAGTGAGGCGTTAGCTAAAAAGGTGGGACTCCACCTAGACACAAGCAACCGATTTGAAGTGTTGGTAGCATCTGGAGAGAAGTTGACGAGTCCAGGGAAGTATTCCAACGTTAGCATCACTCTCCAAAGAGTCCCAACAAAGGTGGACTTCTACATCTTATCCTTTGAACGATGTGAGGTCATCTTAGGAGCCCAATGGTTAAAAACGTTGGGACCTATAATTTAGGATTTTACCCACTTGTGGATGAAGTTCAAAATAGATAGAAATGAAGTTAAACTCCAAGGAATCACAACAGCCGAAGATGCAATTGTGGATGGGTCCCAACTCAACACTATGGTGAACAAACATTCTCAAGGGGCATTTTTTGCAATTATACTCCATTAACTCAACCATAGCAGCCAAAAAGGAGGAGTTCCAACCGCCAAAAAAGGAGGAGTTCCAACCGCCAGAAATGCTGAACTTGTTAGAGAAGTAATCGGATATTTTCAAGGAACCCAAGGGACTGCCACCACCAAGGTCACATGACCACAAGAGTCCATTGAAGCACGGAGGTGGACCGGTATACGTTAAACCGTACCAGTATCCGCATTATCAAAAGATGGAGATCGAGAAATTGGTGAAGGAGATGCTGTCCACTGGGGTGATCAGGCCAAGTAATAGTCCTTTCTCTTCTCCAGTTATATTGGTCAAGAAGCACGATGGCAGTTGGAGGATGTGCGTTGATTACCGAGCTCTCAACACTGTCACTATCAAGGACCGATTTCCAATTCCGGTCATTGATGAACTATTGGACGAGTTGCATGGAGCCCCGGTGTTCTCGAAATTGGACTTGCGGTCCGGATATCACCAAATTAGAATGGTGCCAGAAGATATTTTGAAAACGGCATTTCAAACACATCAAGGGCATTATGAATTTTTGGTAATGCCATTCGGCCTTACCAATGCATCTTCCACCTTTCAATCGCTGATGAACCAGGTATTTCGCCCCTACTTGAGGAAGTTCATATTAGTGTTTTTCGATGACATCTTAATATACAGTCAGTCTTGGGAAGAACACTACAAGCATTTGGAGATAGCATTAGCCACATTGAAGGCTAATACCATATTTGTAAAGAAAGGGAAATGCCAGTTCGGACAGCCACAGGTGCATTACCTTGGTCACATCATATCTGCCTCAGGGGTAGCAGTTGATCCAGACAAGATCTCAACCATGGTGAATTGGCCACCGCCCAAGACGCCGAAGGCTATGAGGGGGTTTTTGGGCTTAACAGGCTATTACCGTAAGTTCATTTAGAATTATGGAAAAATAGCAAGGCCTCTCACTAACATGATCAAAAGGAATTCGTTCCAATGGTCTTCTGAAGCTGAAGAGGCGTTCCACAACTTGAAACAAACGATGACTCAGGTACCAGTCTTAGCATTACCTGATTTTTCAAGTAAATTCATCGTAGAGTGTGATGCATGCGAAACGGGGGTTGGTGCGGTTTTGACTCAAGAGAAGCCTATTGCAAGGTAGAAACTAATTCTTATCTACATACGAAAAGGAGCTGCTGGCGCTTGTACTTGCGGTTCAAAAATGGCATTCCTATCTTTTACAGCCCCAATTTGTGGTGAGGACTGATCAACGAAGCCTACAATTTTTGTGGGCCCAAAAGATTGTAACGCCAGCTCAACAAAGATGGTTATACAAGCTAATGGGATACGATTTCGTTATTGAATACAGAAGGGGAAGGGAAAACGTGGTCGCCGATGCATTGTCAAGGAGAGAAGAAATAGGAGAAGATGGGGCTGAAGTAGTGGCGGGTGCAAGTATAGAAAAAATGGGAGAAGAAAATGGAACTGAATTGGAAGGAAAATTAACCGCCTTATCTCATCCCATTCCAAATTGGGTGGATGCGGTTAAAGAAGAAACCCATTCAAACTCAACCTGGCAAGAATTGTGGAAACGTATAAAAGAAGGAGAAGCAGTGGCACCATGGGAAATAAAGGGAGGCCTTATCTTCTTTAAGGGGCGAGTCTATCTATCCAAAGATTCCCCTTTGATTGGAGATATAATAGGGGAATTCCAAGGGAGCACACATGAAGGGTTCCATAAAACCTTCCACCGAATTCGAACTTCTTTCTATTGGCAAGGAATGCGGTCTACCTCCCCTGCCAGTCTTCTTCAGCCCTTGCAATTCCGTCTCGGATTTGAGAGGATATTTCAATGGATTTCGTGGAAGGTTTACCCTTTTCCAAAGGGAAATCGGTGATATACGTGGTGGTTGATAGGCTGACCAAGTATGCTCATTTTACAGCATTATCTCATCCTTACACAGCTACAGGTGTCGCACAAGTCTTCTTCGACCAAGTCTTCAAACTCCATGGAATGCCTTGAACAATCGTCTGCGATTGGGACCCGACATTCACAAGCAAATTCTGGGCAGAATTGTTCAACTTCAATGACACTAAGTTCAACAACAGTTCTGCATACCATCCCCAAACAGACGGCCAAAGTGAGGTCGTGAACCGCACGTTGGAGATGTACCTTCAGTGTTTTTGCAGCTCAAGTCCGAAGGAGTGGGGGAGGTGGCTATCATGAGCAGAATATTGCTACAACACAGGGTGGCACTCCGTAGCAAAGGCGACACCGTTCGAACTGGTCTATGGACGCTCACCACCGACGTTACTTACATATATTCCAAGTACAGCAAGAGTCGAATCGGTGGAGCGACAATTGATGGATCGTGATTGTATGATAAGGCAACTCCAACACAACTTGCAGGAAGCCCAAAACCGCATGAAGCGGGTGTACGATCGACATCACAAAGAAAGAGAATTCCAAATAGGGGATTGGGTTTATCTGCGACTTCAGCCTTATAGACAATCTACGGTGTCCTTCCGATGGAATTTAAAGTTATCACCCAGATTTTACGGGCCATATCAAGTCACAGAACGTATTGGAGAAGTGGCGTACAGATTGGAGTTACCCAAGGCATCACGCATTCATCCAGTCTTTCATGTGTCCCAACTCAAGAGGAAGGTAGGAGAAAGCACGGCCGTTCAATCCGAGCTGCCAGTTACTTGAGAAGATGACGACTCTTTGTACCCACGACCCCAAGCAATTCTGTAGCACAGGCATCACAAGGGCAAGGCTCCAAGTACTGATTCATTGGCATGGCACATCTCCAACAAATGCCACTTGGGAAGACTGTCATGCCATGGCGATCCAGTTTCCCGAGCTTGGTCTTGCGGACAAGCCCACTCCTTTGGGGGATGGGATGTTATGGTTTCATGGACCATGCACGTAGAGCTGTAGTGGTCAGTTATTTAATGGTTATTTGTAGTAGTTAGATGGGTATTATTACTGTGAGTACTGGAAGGAGTGTTATAATATGTGATGGGTATGTGATGGGTAGTTAAGAAGTAGTGCAGGGTAGAAGTTATTTAACTATCTTAGAAGTGTAGGAGACGTGGAGTCATGTACAACATCTATCTATTTATTCACCTCATCGTATGAATGGAGGATTATGGAATTATCACCTTAGACAATTCTCTTTTGAGAAGGAGGTAACGGCTCCTCTATTAGCCGCTTGTTAATTTATCTCTTTCTCTCTTTCTCTCTTTCTCTCTCTCTCTTTCACTTACCTTGTTACGATAGGGAAGCATAACTCTAGGTACGTACCAGTGTGAACCCTAAACCTTCTACTTATTCTCCTCTTTTTCCTCTTCATCATCAGAAGGTGGAGTTTCTCTTTCAAAGTCCAACAGCAAGTCAGGATCAATATCAAAGTACGTTCCAGTTAATGTCGTGAATGTGGATACTTACTTGCAAGTTGCAACCATTCTTCTTGCACCCATAATAATCTCTTTGGTACGTAGTTATATCCTTCAATTCAAACCTTGATGTCTTATATATACCTTGTTAATTATAAATGAGTTTAATAATAATACATTTAATATCCTTGGCTTGAATTTAAGGGTTTTTTAGATCGATTTCAGCCGTTTCAGATCGGAATCATGGCTAATGTGGGCGAATCTGATGCATCACTGAGGGGCTAATGGTTTTGTAAATACATACATACGTATATATTTATATATATGTGTTTGTATTTATTCACAAAGCCATTAGCTCCCTATGTCCTTTGCAAAAGATTCTTAATTTGGTCGACAAATCAGGTAAAGCTGTCTCTGGTTTGGCCGGACACCTAATTAATCTCTGTCTCTCTCTCTTCTAATGTTTGATTTTTTTTTTTTTTTTTTTTTTTATGAGAATAAAAAAACACACAAACTAATGTTTGATTTTCAGTTGCTCATCCTATGTGTATTAGTATCAATTTGATTTGCACATTGTTGCTCATTATTTCTATGTACATATATAGGTTGCAATTTTTCTATTTTGCATCCAGAGTTGGAAAGTTTATCAGAGTAAACCCATATTTATGCAATATGTTCTACCCTGATTGTATTACATCTTAATACTAAGATTTTGAACTACAACTGCTCCCATGATTCAATAACCAAGTTCTTTGCTTATTTCATGACACTCTTACATACATCAAGTCCCTAGCTAGTCTCTTGAGCCCAATATAGTATTGTTACTTTATTTACTAGCTGATTTTGGTAAGTGAGATGTTGTATAGCATTGGTACATGGATCCAAGTTCTAACTCATTTCCTAGCGCCTTTAATCATGTCAAATCATAAATTGGTATGTGTTGGCGAAAAAATCGCAACACTCACACACAGGGGCACACGCAAGTGGTGAAAATAGCGCGGGCATGCCAGAACCTTTGCGTAGTTTCAAACGAGGCTGGTACGGCCTATTCTAACTTCTAACCAGGAGGTCGGTCTCCCTCTTGCCTGAGTATCTTTAAGGTCTTTTGGGTTAAGCCAACAACGTAGGTTGCAAAATAGGAAAACTAAACGGATTGTAGATGAAAGAGAGTAAACTAATTAACACTAAAATGTCAAACTAGACTGAAAGTAAGTTTAATTCGATCATACCAGCTGTGGGCATGGGCCCCAAAAGTACATCTGCGCCACTCCTAGTACATGATCGTACATTCTTTCAGTCCAGAGAAACAAAAGAAAACAAAAAAGGATAAAATAAATCTTCTGATTTTTTGTCAGGTGTGTGATAGATTACTTTTCGATATCAGTCGTCTTCCTTATATAGGAGAGACTCTCCTGCTTACCAGTTTGTACGGTTGCTCCCCAAAAAACCCCTCTCTCAGTTCCATACTTCCCAGCCTCAATCAGCTTTTGCCATATGTCCCATCCAAGCCTGCATTACTTCCAACCGCCTGTAGCTATGGTGGGGCCCATCTCAAGCTGCGTCCTCATGTCTCTTGAGCGATATCCCTCTTCCTCCAGTATTCTCTTAACACCTGCCACGAGGCTCTACCTCTACCTAGGTGGATTTTCACCCAGATTTTCTCCCAAGAGAATTCACCCGAGAATCCACCCCTATCCTTAAGGCCTAACCTTAGGGGCAGCATATGGGGGACTTACCGTCTTGATTTTGACACTTTTTCCTCGCGTCCCTAGGCTTCTAATCAACTTCGAGGATACCTATTAAACGGCTTTCGGCGACAAACCTTATAATCGAATCACGAACTAATAGGTGAGTGGGTGTGGATTTGATTTATGTTGGGAGTATTTTGCATTATATTATTCTTGTATGTCATTTCTCATGCATACTCATTCTTACATTATTATAACCATATTTGTGAAAATTACGAACGTATGCGTTGTGAATGTGACTTGTTAATGCCTTCATCATGTTTATAATTGATCTGTCATGCACTGTTTCGTGCTGGTACCCGGGTGATGGATGATATGGGACGTTGATGCACCCGGAATATCTCTCAATACGATAGTATTATATAGCATCATATGGTTAGTACTATCATGTGGCCTATCATGCGTCGTGTCGTGCTGGTACCCGGGTATTAGATGGTATGGGATGTTGATGCACACGAAATTCCTCTGGACACGATAGTTCATATAGTATCACGGCTAGGGTTATGTTCCCCTTACCACAACCCTTACCAATAGGGGTTTAGGTGTTGGGTAATCATGGCTCCTTGTATGCCTGAGGAGGATACAAGACCAGGTCAGGGATGATCATTGGTTATCGGGTCTGCCTCTGGGTGGCAAGTGGCTTCGACCGGCGCAGACCCCACGGTAACAATTGAGGTTGCATCGCAGTGATAAGATAAGTGACCCATGATGCTTCCCGAGTGGTTGCAGTAGCAAGAACTTAGTGACTTAGACATGTTTGCTAGGTGGCTAATATTGTTAATTAATTCATGCATCATGAACTATGTGTTATTGTTTGTGTGTTTCCCATCCCCTCACTGGGCTCAGTGGAGCTTACCCCTCTTTGTACAACCTTTTTAGATGTATTTACAGGTGATGTTTTGATGGTGCTCCTTCTTTAGTATGTTTTGTGTGGTGTCGCTGATTCGTAGCCAATGACTATGGGCTATGATGCTAAGTAGTTATTGATAACTGTGCCAGTGGGGCATCTGGATCGAGGGAACTTATCTTTTATTTTCCTTGAATGTTATCATTTACATTGTGTAAACTTGTATAATTTTATTTACTTTAGTTTTAGGCTTTAGTTGACCCTTTTGAGATAAAATGTAATATATGGAATTACTTATCACCTAGATATTCAAATCCCCTTTAAGGATAATATACGCTTTCGCTCTCTTGTTTACACTTTTGCTTCTAAGGTAAAAGTGTTTCTTTTCGCACTCTAATGTACATGTGATATTTGTACTTTGAGTTGATTGTGATTCGAGAACTGCATCGAGATCCTGGTGGTGGTTTTGTAACATGACATGTGTCATCCTAGTCATACCCTAGATATTGTATTATTTAATCCTTGGTAGATGGGGGTGTGATACTTGGAGCATCTTATGACACAGAATTTGAACATCAGTATCAGTGGTTAATCGACAAACTTATTAAAATAGCCTGTCCCCCAAATATTGAATTTTGATGACTAACAGGTGATTGACGGGTTTGTTTTGACAGAATACGGTTCAAGTTAGCTCAACAGATAGTATTGATAGTACAGGTGAATATTTATTTTCATTATTTACAAGCATTGAGTAGGATAGAATGACCCCAAGTATAGTGTGGACCCTCGGTGTTCCACAGTAAAGAGAAAAGATTGTCAATAACATGGTTAAGGTGAAAAGTCATCTTCATGCGAGTTTAAGAGGATCGTCGAGTCAGAATTTAGGAAGGCCCAAAACACAAAACGAAGGTAATTGAGTTACATTGATCGTAGAAAAAGAATTGGGTCAAACGGAATCAAGACGAGAAAATTATGAGCGATTTAGTGGCTACTGGTCAATCATACCTTTGCCACTCTATAGATTCCAGCAGCTTGCTGGTCGATACCGGTAGAGGATCCGATCAATCGGATCGTATCAGTCGAAACCCTGGTTGATCGATATGAGACCTTCAGGATTTGTGAAGTGGGTTAGTAGCCTACCAGTCAACCAGAAGACCATGACGGTCGACCATCAGGACGTGAAAATGACCATTTAAGTTCGGTTTTGGCTCATTTGGGTCATTCCAAAAGTTAGAGAAAAAAAAGAGGGAAAAGAGAGGAAAGAAAGAGAAGAAGAAGGAAAATGAAGAGGATTGAAGTTTGAGGCTTGTGATTTGAGTTGCAAGCAAGGGGGAACACATCTTGGGTCAAAGAGGATCAAGAGTTGGAGCTTGGGTTAGGGTTTTGAGCTTCGAAAAGGTAAACAACACTATGCCCCTTTTCGATTTCTTTGGATGTTTTGAGTTATTTGATCCGTTAGAAAGTTCCCTAATAGCATTGTTAAGACTTTAAAGTGATTATATAGAAAGCGGATGAAATCCCATAAAGTTATTGAAGAAAAAGTAGTAAAGAAGAAACCCTATTTAAGGTTTGACCACAAAGCCTGCACTTCCCATTGTTGTATAAGCAATTCCTACCCAAATCAGTACCTTTCAGATCCCTACCCTTGCATCTGGCGTTAACATCCAGTTGGATATTGATGAGCACATTTATGTGTGAAATCTTAGGGCATATAGCATACATTTTACCACATTGGATAGAGTTACTTTGGTGCTTTCTTGTGCTTTTCAGGTTTTGGGCTATTTTGGGCTATTCTAGACTATCGGGAGCTGCATGTCCCAATTTACACGTAAAGATATCATTTTTCTTTCCATGGCTGTGAAGAGGACTAAATGTGGAGCAAGATGGACGTACCAGAATTTAGTTTCGCATCCGTTTAGGCCTTCATATAGTTGATTATTCTTTTCAGCCGAAGAAAGGGTAATGGGTCAGAAAGGAGCTGTAGTGCAAGCCCATAGTCATTCTACCACTGCCCAAGGACATTTTTGACATTATAGAAGATATTTTTAAGCAATGGTGGAGATCTACTGCAAGTACAAGGCCATTTTGGTAATTTTGCATTCTTGAAGAGAGAGAAAGACTGCTACCCACATGGAGGGACCCACACTGCCACAAGATTCCATAGTTTTGAAGGCCCACAAGGTGTCCACGATTTTTATGGGTTGCATTTAATGCCCCATGATTTTTAGAGGACACATTGAAGATTTTGTTATTTGGTTGAGTGGAATCCTAGTCATCACTCTCTCTCTCTCTCCTCCAACTTTTCAAGGGCACTTTTGGAAGTCTACTTGGGATAGATTTATTCTGAAAGATATTTTCTCATCTATGGAAGGTTGAAAAAAATTTTATTGCTTGGAGAAGATATCTACAAAAAAAAGGAAGCACAAGTTCGAATTAGAAATTTACTTTTCTAGAAATAAAAGGTTTATGTAAACAATATTCTCTTCTCTCCTTCTTTCATTTTTTTATTTTTCTTGGGGATCAAACATTGTAAAGGAGGAAAGAGAAGAGAATATTCTTTTTTCTTAGGGAATATTTCTCCTACCACTTCCCTCTTCTCTTCTTCTCCCCTTTCCCCTATAAATACCCCCTACCTCTCTTGTAAAGCTGGTTCATTCACTTAGTGAAATTTCTTCTCTTCTTCTCCTTCTAATTTGTGATTTTTGGCTTTTCTAAGTTCTAGTTTACTTTTATGATTTTTATTTAATGGTTGTAATAGGTTTTATTTATGCTTTAATTTCAATTTAAGTCTTCAATTGGGTTGTAATTTCTTAATTCTAGTTTAAGTTTTAAGCCTTCTAGTCTAAGTTCTTAAGTTGATGACAAGACTTGAAGATTCAGAAGAGGAGGCCATGGTAAGTTTATTCAAGTGTTCAAGTTCTCCAATTACATTCATGCAAGCACATCCCGGTTTTACTATCTAAACTCTTAAACTCATTGTCCCTCTCCTCTATCTCATTCTCTCTCTCTTCTTCTTCTTCTCCCTCTATTTCTGTTATTTTTTTCCTTTTTGTGGTTATTTTGTTTATGTAGTTGTGAAGTGTGGCTGCATTATATTTTTATTCCTTCCAATTCATTCCAATTTTCGTTAGTTTGATAGGTTAGATGCTCATGTGTTAGGACGTTAATTTAATCCCTTAATTTTGTTAGATGCTTATGAGTTAGGATGCATTAATTTTCATTAGTTTAATTAGTTTAATTTAACACTTTAATTTTGTTGACTTTGCATTACTTTTAAGTTAGTTAAATAGAGCGGCGTATATCTCCTCGTGTGCGACCCTTAGCTACGATTGACCCGTACACTTGCGGTAATTTTTAAACTCAAATAAATTTTTGCCTCCGTTGCCGGGGAGATTATTGTCTATTTTATTTATCTGATTTTTAAGTAGTTCAAAGTGTTTTAGTTTATTATTTTCTTTTCTTATGCTGAAAAAAAAAAATCCATTTTTGAAAACCTCTTCTTGTTTCTCTTCTGTTTCAAACAGTGTGCTCCCAATCTAAAGTCCTTCATATGCTTCAACCCTCCATCTTTTGGTGTCCCTCATAGGATTAAGTTACCTATGACACTACATCTTGACTTGGTTGGGTGGATTGGCATGTGACTTATCTTTGGAGGTGACCACTCTTGATAACAGGAAAGTGACATAGTGAGAGTGTTGGAAACGTAAACGTATAGTAGACCTCCACTCTACATCAGAATCCATTCGGAGTCGCTCGCAGGTGGCTATAGAAGACTATACGGGTTCCCTTGCTATCAACCTATATGGCATCCTTACAGCTTTTGAACCATTGTTTCGATTTTTTAGGGATAGATGCACTATTTACCTTGGGCTCCCTCTTATTTTTAGTCCTTTTTCTTAAGTCTTTTATTTTTCTTTAAGTTTTCTAAAGGAGACCTCATTTCTGTTTAGGTGGCTAAAGTGTGGACTCATGATTCATCTAACCGTCTTATTAGAATACCACATCCTCCACCACCTTTGACCCCACCTTTGACCATAGGTGACCAACAACCCAAGACTCTTAAGGATAGGTTCTACCCTACCAGGGCTGCACAGCCCTCATGCATTAGTCTGCCTGTTGTTACAGGGAACAACTATGAACTCAAGACCCACTTCATTAGCATGCTACCCCACTTCCATGGGCTGACCAATGAAGATGCCTATCTTTTCCTTAGAGAATTTAAGGAGGTCTGTGTTCTAATTAAGGTCCAGAATTTGACTGATGATGCAGTTAGGCTTAGGTTTATACCCTTTGCCCTGAAAGACCAGGCTAGGCCAAGAAGTGGCTCTATGGACTGCCTACTAATTTCATTACCACATGGGATCAGTTTACCATTGTCTTCTTGAAAATTTTTTTCCCTCTTTACAAGACTAATAAACTCAAGAGTGACATACTCCAATTCAGGCAGAAACCATATGAGTCATTTTCTAAATTCATGGAAAGATTCAAGGACCTCCTCTTAGAATGCCCTCACCATGGTTTCGACTTGTGACAGCTATGCCAAATTATTTATGAGGGTATTGATTATCAGACCAAACAACTTGTAGAGTCCATGTGTTTAGCAGGCTTTACTTCTTTTTCTGAGGAGAATGATGCATGGACATTCTTAACCAACTTGGCTCATAAGACTAGGGAGTAGGAATCCTCCCAAGAGGTTGAAAGAACCACTAAGGGGTATCTTATCGAGGGTATGATAGCCAAAGAGGCCAAACTTGATAGTCTAATAAAAATGTTGGAGTCCATAGTTCTTAAAGAGTCTATACCGGTTAACTAGGTCAACCAGGTGACAATATGCAGTTGGTGCCAAACACCTGGACATATTTTGGAGGAATGCCCCAACACCTTGGTGGGAAATTCCAACACTGAGAATGTAAGTGGTCTCTACCAAAATAACCCATATAGCAATACTTACAATCCAAGATGGAGAAATCACCCCAATTTCTCCTGGAATCAAGGAAACCAAGCAGGCCCATCCAACTTTAACCATCAAGGCCAGCTTGGTGTCCAAAGGCCCAACTTTGCATCACAAAACCAAGGGATGTCTCCTAATCCCTTTTCCCCTCGTCCTCATCTAGGACCTTCTGTGAATTCTGCTAGGCCTCCTCTCCTTACACCTTATCAGCAGCCCCCAGGGTTTACCAATATAGGAGAAGCACCAAGAAATGGTGAGATAGAGAAAAGGATTGCCCTTATAGAGAAGCAACTCACCCAGATTGTCACAATCTTGCATGAGAGGGAAACAGGGAAGTTACCTAGCCAACCTAAGCCAAATCCTAGGCATTAGGTTCATATTCAGCAAGATACCCAAACTCCCCCACTCAACCCGGTGCAAGGCCCACAGCTTCAAGGGCCCTCCAGCCAGGTTAATGCTGTCTATGCTTTAAGAAGTGGCCGTGAGTATCAACAGGCTAGTATACCTCAGTCTTTACCATATCATACTCCTGTTGACTCTCCCCCTTCTGAAGAGGCTTTTGAAGTGCCTACTGTTCCTGGTTCGTCTGATGAACTTGAAGAGATTCTAGATGATTTGGTTAAGGAAATCAAAGATGATTCTGTTAAAAAGACCACCCCTGAGAGAATTTATACCCCACCTGCCCCTTTCCCAAATAGGTTGGCTAGCAAGAAGTCTTCTTCTGTGGAGAAAATTTTGGATGTTTTTAAACAAGTTCAGGTGAATATCCCTTTGTTGGATGCCATTGCCCAGATCCTCGCCTATCCTAAAGTCCTCAAAGACTTATGCACCTAGAAGCGGACCACTAATGTGCCCAAAAAGGCATTCTTGGCTGCTAACATAAGTTCTCTCATCTCACAGCCAATGGCAGCCAAGCATAAGGATCCTGAAAGCCCCGCTATCTCTTGCACTATAGGCAACACCACTATTAATCATACCTTATTGGACCTTGGTGCAAGTGTGAACTTCTTACCCTTTCATGTCTACCAACAACTAGGATTAGGAGAGTTGAAACCGACCAAAATTACTCTTCAACTTGCAGATCGATCGGTTAAAGTTCCTAAGGGAATGATTGAGGATGTCCTATTGAAGGTTGGAGAATTTATTTTTCCTGTGGTTTTATTGTTTTAGATACCCAACCTACTACCAACTTCAAGGATCAAATCCCTATCATCTTGGGTAGGCCATTCCTAGCTACCAGTAATGCTTTAATCAATTGTAGGAATGGTCTCATGAAGTTATCTTTTAGCAATACTTCTGTTGACTTTAATGTGTTTAGGTTGGGCAAGCAGCCTGATATGGAAGAAGAGGTACATATGCTTCAAGGATTTTCTGATGATGTTGATACTTTCTTTAAGATTGATTTTGATTCGGGATTTTAGGAATGTATGCTGAAATTGGAGAGTGTTGATGATACCCCTTATCTGAGGTCTGGAGCATCCAACCACCATTGGAGCCCCTTGGACTCCTATCCACCTCCATTCCTAAACCCTCTATTATTGAGCCCCCCCACATTAGAGTTGAAGGCATTGCCCTCCAACCTCAAGTATGCCTTCCTAGGGTAAGATCACACTCTCCCTGTTATTATTTCTTTTAATTTGACTTCTATTCAGGAACAAGAATTGATCAAGCTTCTAAAGGACCATAAGGAAGCCCTAAGTTGGACCATGTCTGACATCAAAGGTATTAGCCCCTCTATTGTTTAACATCATATTCATCTAATGGAAAGTTTCAAACTTTCTAGGGAACCCCAAAGGAGGGCTAATCCTGTGATGAAAGAGACAATTAAGAAAGAGATCCTAAAGTGCTTGGATCATGGCATCATTTATCTTATTTCTGATAGCCAATGGGTGAGTCCTATGTAGGTTGTGCCTAAGAAAGGAGGAGTCACTGCAGTTGAGAATGCCAATAATGAATTGATTCCAACCCATATCCAAATGGGATGGAGAGTGTGCATTGACTATAGGAAATTGAATGCGGCAACTTGGAAGGACCACTTCCCCTTGCCTTTTATTGATCAGATGTTAGAGAGACTAGCTGGCCATGAATATTATTGCTTTCTTGATGGTTATGCAGGCTATAATCAAATCCCTATTGATTTAGAGGACCAACACAAGACCACATTCATATGCCCTTATGAAACCTTTGTTTACCGGCGTATGCCTTTTCGGCTTTGCAATGCCCCTGCTACGTTCCAAAAGTGCATGATGCGTATCTTTTCTGATATGGTAGAGTACTTTCTAGAGGTGTTTATGGATGATTTTTCTATTTATGGCTCTATCTTTTCTAATTGCTTGCACCATCTATCTTTGGTTCTTAAAAGATGCATAAAAAAGAACTTGATCCTGAATTGGGAGAAGTGCCACTTCATGGTGAAGCAAGGCATAGTTCTTGGTCACATTGTATCCAAAGAGGGGATCAAGATTGATAGATCTAAGGTGGACCTTATTGTCAATTTACCACCACCCAAGAGTGTGAAAGATATTAGATACTTTCTTGGCCATGCAGGTTTTTATAGAAGATTCATCAAGGATTTTAGCCAGATAGCTAGACCTCTCACTTCCCTTTTGGCAAAGGATTGTCCATTTGATTTTTCTCCTGAGTGTCATGAGAGTTTTGAGCAATTGAAAAGAGCATTGACTTCAGCCCCCATTATTCAAGCTCCAAATTGGACAGTTCCATTTGAGCTTATATGTGATGCCTCTGATTTTGCTATAGGGGTTGTTCTTGGGCAAAGAATCAATAAATTGCTCCATATGATTTATTATGCAAGTAGGACTCTTAATGATGCACAGCTTAATTATACCACTATTGAGAAAGAATTTTTACCTGTTGTGTTTGCTTTAGAGAAGTTTAGGCCCTACTTGGTTGGATCACATGTGATTATTTATACTGACCATGCAACTATCAAATATCTTGTGCAGAAGGAAGATGCCAAGGCTCGCCTCATTAGGTGGGTCCTTTTGTTGCAAGAATTTGATCTAGAAATTAGGAATAAGAAAGGGTGTGAAAATTTGGTTGCAGACCATCTATCCCAGCTGCCTAATTCATTGACTGTTGATTCTCTAGTCAACGAGAATTTTCCTGATGAGTATCTGATGGCAGTGTCTAGTGAACCTTGGTTTTGCTGACATCATCAATTATCTAGTTACGGGTGTGACACCTGCACATTGGTCCACCTAAGATAAGAATCGTTTCTTTTCACAAGTTAAATATTTCTTTTGGGATGATCCTTATCTTTTTAAGACTTGTCTGGATCAAGTAATCCGGAGATGTGTTCCTGATCATGAGCAACAATCTGTCTTATCTTTTTACCATAATCAGGCTTGTGGAGGTCACTTTGGGCCTAAAAAGACTGCAACCAAGGTTTTATACTGTGGATTTTATTGGCCTAGTCTGTTTAAAGATGCTTTTACTTATTGCAAGGCGTGTCCTTCATGCCAATCTTTAGGATGCCTTTCTAGGAGGAATATGATGCCCCTCAACCCAATTCTGGTGGTTGAGGTATTTGATGTATGGGGTATTGATTTCATGGGGCCTTTCCCTAACTCTTTTGGTAACCTATATATATTACTTGTTGTGGACTATGTGTCCAAATGGATCGAGGCAGTTGCTTGTAAGACCAATGACCACAAGGTGGTTATGAAATTTCTGAAGGAGAACATCTTCTCCCGTTTTGGTACTCCCCGTGCTATCATTAGTGATCGGGGCAAGCATTTTTGTAAGCGTCCTTTTGTGGCCCTCATGAGAAAATATGGTGTCATTCACAAGTTGGCCACACTCTACCATCTCCAGACTAGTGGCCGGGTTGAGGTTTCAAATCGATAGATAAAGCAAATTCTTGAGAAAACCATCAATCCGAACCGTAAGGATTGGTGTAATTGGTTGATAGATGCTTTGTGGGCCCATAGGATAACCTTTAAGATCGATCTTGGTCAATCTTCGTATCTTCTGGTGTATGGAAAGGCATGTCACTTACCTGTTGAGCTCGAGCACAAGGCCTTTTGGGCTATCAAGAAGCTTAACTTTGACCTACCCACCGCAGGTGCCCATAGGAAACTCCAACTATCTGAGTTGAAAGAGCTTAGTAATGAGGCATATGAGAATACCCGAATTTACAAGGCAAAAACCAAGGCTTTCCATGATAGGTACCTTTTGAGAAAATCTTTTAAAGTAGGCCAAAAAGTTTTATTGTACAATTCTCGTTTGCACATCTTTCCAGGTAAGCTGCGTTCTAGATGGGATGGCCCCTATATTGTTCAAAAAGTTTATCCTCATGGGGCTGAGGTTGCCAATCCTAGTACAGGTGCTACTTTCAAGGTCAATGGCCAAAGATTGAAGCCATACATTGAGATGCCCACTCCACTGGTAGAAGAGGTCATGGATCTCCATGAGCATCTTTACCTTGAAGAATGACCTCCTGGTATATTTACCCTCCCTTGTCTTTACTCTTTCTTTTCTGCATGCATTGAGGATATTGCATAAATTAAGTGTGTGGGGGGGGGGGTTCTTGCTTGATTGCTAAATTTTATGAATTTTGATTGTGGCGATATTTTGGTTATGTGCATAAGTCTCTTTGATTGCGAAGTGAGAGAAAGAGGGAATTAAGTGCCCTAGCATGCGAAATAATAAAAAATCCCTTTTCAATGACGGTAGTTGGTTTGTATCCGGTGATGGGGATTGAGTTTGAAAATTTGAGTGCTACCTCATTGGATGGTTAGATTTCCTCTATGTGTTTATGGACCCTTTGATCTTTTGGCTAGTAGTTGAGACCAATTTGTTTATGGCAAGGCAAGGCACGAAAGTGAATGGAAACAAAAAAAAAAAAGAGAGAAAAAGAAAGGAAAGTGGAATTCCTTGGGACTAGACAGGGCACTGTGCCTCATGAAGCAAGGTGACTTGATCGAAATTCCTTAGTAGAAAACTTAAAAAAAAAACTCTTGTATCAAGGTCTCAAAGTCTTATTAGATACATGCAAAAAGTGAAACTACCAAGTAATTGGGTGTCTGGTGTATGCTCCACCATGTCATTCAGAGAATGGTAGTGGAGTAGAAATAGAGTTTATCGTTGAAAAAAAACAAACTTCTGCCTTAATGCCTGAAAAGAAAGTATGGTAAAAAAATACTCAAGGCCTAAGTCTTTGGTTTCATCGATGCTATGAGTGGTTTACTTGAAGGTGAGTAGTGTTCAGAAGATAAGAGGAGATCCCTTAATCTTGATATATGCTAGTTGCTTGAATTGATGTGGGGTGATAAAATTCAAGTGTGGGGGAATCTTTGGCTCCTTAATCTTTAGTTGAGTATTTCTTTGAGACTGTGTGCACTATCTTACTTATGCCATGAGAAAAAATTTACATCATTTTTGATTTATTGAATTTTGGGTGTATATTCACTGCAAGCACCCACGAGACACAACTCGTCCACTAGGGGTTTAAAGGCTTGTTGCACATGCTAAGTGCAACCGTGATTCCTACGAAAGTGAGTTAGGATTTTTTGCATTTTAGGTTAGTTTTTCTTTTGTTTTACTTGAGGACAAGTAACGTTCAAGTGTGGGGGAATCTGATGAGCAAATTTATGTGTGAAATCTTAGGGCATATAGCATACATTTTACCACATGGGACAGAGTTACTTTGGTGCTTTCTTGTGTTTTTCAGGTTTTGGGCTGTTTTGGGCTATTTTGGACTATCGGGAGCTGCATGTCCCAATTTACACGTAAAGATATCATTTTTCTTTCAATGGCTGTGCAGAGGACTAAATGTGGAGCAAGATGGTCATGCCAGAATTCAGTTTTGCATCCGTTTAGGCCTCCATACAGCTAATTATTCTTTTCAGCCCAATAAAGGGTAATGGGTTAGAAAGGAGCTGTAGTGTAAGCCCATAGTCATTCTACCACTGCCCAAGGACATTTTTGACATTATAGAAGATATTTCTAAGCAATGGTGGAGATCTACTGCAAGTATAAGGCCGTTTCGATAATTTTGCATTCTTGAAGAGAGAGAGAAGGACCGCTACCTACATGGAGGGACCCACACTGCCACTAGATTCCATAGTTTTGAAGGCCCACAAGGTGTTCACGATTTTTATGGGCTGCATTTAATGCCCCATGATTTTTAAAGAATACATTGGGGATTTTGTTATTTGGTTGAGTGGAATCCTAATCATCACTATCCTAGTCATCACTCTCTCTCTCTCTCCTCCAACTTTTCAAGGGCACTTTTGGAAGTCTACTTGGGATAGATTTATTTTGAAAGATATTTTCTCATCTATGGAAGGTTGAAAAATCAAAGAAGCTTTGATTTTATTGCTTGGAGAAGATATCTACAAAAAAAAGGAAGCATAAGTTCGAATTAGAAATTTACTTTTCTAGAAATAGAAGGTTTAAATAAACAATATTCTCTTCTCTCCCTCTTTCTATTTTTTTCTTTTTCTTGGGGATCAAGCATTGTAAAGGAGGAAGGAGAAGAGAATATTTTTTTTTCTTAGGGAATATTTCTCCTACCACTTCCCTCTTCTCTTCTTCTCCCCTTTCCCATATAAATACCCCCTACCTCTTTTGTAAAGCTGGCTCATTCGCTTAGGAAAATTTCTTCTCTTCTTCTCCTTCTAATTTGTGATTTTTGGCTTTTCTAAGTTCTAGTTTACTTTTATGATTTTTATTTAATGGTTGTAATAGGTTTTATTTATGCTTTAATTTCAATTTCAGTCTTCAATTGGGTTGTAATTTCTTAATTCTAGTTTAGGTTTTAAGCCTTCTAGTCTAAGTTTTTAAGTTGATGACAAGACTTGAAGATTTAGAAGATGAGCCCATGGTAAGTTTATTCAAGTGTTCAAGCTCTTCAATTACATCCATGCAAGTACATCCAAGTTTTACTATCTAAACTCTTAAACTCATTCTCCCTCTCCTCTATGTCATTCTCTCTCTCTTCTTCTTCTTCTCCCTCTATTTTTGTTATTTTTTTCCTTTATGTGGTTATTTTGTTTATGTGGTTGTGAAGTGTGGCTGCATTCTATTTTTATTCCTTCCAATTCGTTCCAATTTGCTTTAGTTTGATAGGTTAGATGCTCATGTGTTAGGATGTCAATTTAATCTCTAAATTTTGTTAGATGCTTATGAGTTAGGATGCATTAATTTTTATTAGTTTAATTAGTTTAATTTAACACTTTAATTTGTTTCACTTTGCATTACTTTTAAGTTAGTTAAATAAAATGGTGTATACCTCCTCATGTTCGACCCGTAGCTACGATTGACCTGTACGCTTGCGGTAATTTTTAAACTCAAACAGATATCCACGATCAAATGGAGTTTGGGTCTTGTCTCTAAAAATTCTGCTGGTTCCTCTCATACCAAATATGGGAAATGGTGGCACAAAAAGCAACGTGTGCAATTTCACCGATTTAATCTCCTCTGAATTCCTTTGCCACCCATTCAGCCTCAAGATTGACATGTGAGTCAACACGCCTGCTAGAAGATTGTTGTCCAGCTTGGTTGCTTCCCAATGCATTCCTCTTGTACTTTGTTCGCATGCCTCTTTCCTTCACAAGGAAGTTAACTGCTAAACCATAGCAGCTTTTGATCAATTGATTTTTGTTGTTATATATGCATTTTACATGACAAGTCAGAGAAATACTAGTAACATACCGTTATTGGCATTTTTAACCAAATTTTACAATAAGATCATAAACAGTGGAAAGAAATTGAGTTTTGGATGCAAAATTAAGTAACAAAGAGTTTCACAAACAAGAGTCAAATAATAACACATTTTACAGCACAAAATACATATTCTACATAACGTAGTAACTAGTGATACAGAACAACAGATAGAGTTTATCATAAATTAAACTGAAGGAAAATCAATAGTACCCAACGGAGTGACCCTTCCATTGACCAACAGAAACAAAACCATTTTGTAAGGATGGCTTATGTTGTTCCATAGCAAGACTCTCAAAAACAGAGTGACCCTTCCATTGATCAACAGAAACAAAACCATTTTGTAAGGATAGCTTATGCTGTTCCATAACAAGACTCTCAAAGTGCATCTGTAGTGATGTTTTAGGATGAGCAGATAGATTGGAATGGCCCATTGAACCATGTTTCTGCTTGTAATATAGAACCTTCAATATATTAGATGTATTGATGAAATTGTGCCTAGAAAGGCGGTAAAAAGAATTAACACTTTGCTAAAGAAACAACATAGAAAATGGTATAGCTCCATAGGAAAATGTAGGAAATTTAAATTAGAAGAAAATAGTAATGGCCGATTACAGAAAACTAAGACTTCATGTTCTACAAAACCAAAATTTTTTAACTTGTATTAGGTGCTAAACGAGTAGTTTGTAAAATGCAACTACTCAAGTTTTACTTTTTGGATTAAATATTTAATCTCTCAGTAATTCTGTTTTATGCCACATGTAGTTAATAGAGGCCATTTGCATCTTACTCCTCCTCCCTTCCCCCCCCCACAAGCAACAAACAAAGATCCTAATTTCCAATGGCATACACGAAGTAAATTATGTACAGCGAGAAACCAAAAGAGGGTGTACAGGTGCATCACAGGGTACTCAAACTCCCATTTCAAACTTTATTAAAAAGAAAAAAATTCAACTTCTCAATCATAGAGGTTCTTTTATTTGGGGGGGGGGGATTGGGGAAGAGAAAGATTTGAGCTGAGGACTTTATGTACATTACATGTACAGGTAATACTCATATTATGACGAGATATTTATTCTTAGGCAGAAGAAAATTTTATAGCAGTAAAGGCTATTCATTCAAATCTAGGCTTTGAGAAGCTGTGGAAGCAAGGCTGACCTATTTCTGGTTCAACATATCTTGTCTAGTTCTGATTATCAAATTCCATGAGAAAATTTCTGAAAATTCACATATCCCTCAATGGCAAATTACAATGAAACTCGATTCAGACCTATTAGGATCCTAATCTGGCATGATTAAACTTGGCAGAGAACCTCATATAACCTGGTCTTTTAACAAAAATCAGAACCTAACTTGCATACTAGATGAGGGAAGAGTTGAAAGCTCAAGGAATATGAAACATATACTAACAAAAGCTGGGTTTTTTTAAATCCTCTTCATGGCTCTCGATCAGCATTATGTTGGGACCTATTACTTCAATGCTCAAGCAAATCACTCTCGTTGGAGCACTATGATCCCTAAAAAATAACAAAGGCTTTTGACTGGTCAAGGGAATGATACCCTCTCTAGTTACAGTTTGCCAGGGACCCTTCGGCCTTCGTGTGCTCATATATATCAATGATAAGTTTAACATTAAACTTCTTCCCTTTATGGTAAAGTTTGATTAGGGAAAACAAGTAGTACAGGCTGAGGAGGTATATATTGGAATAGGAAGAGGGATGTGAGAGGAGATACTAAGCCTATATTACTGGTTCATTTCCCACTTGAACCTACCATCAGAAGACAATCATGATCACAAACCAACTTTCAAGCCCCAAATAGGAAGACTAGAGGGCACTAAAACAGAAGATAATCCAGCTACCTCCAAAGTAAAGAAAAGTAACTCTAAAACAACTTACTATTATTGGGAAGGGGTCTACTGCCAGGCTGTGTGACCCCTGTGCCAACACAGGGGGCCAATAGGGGTAAGCGCACGGGCATCCAAGGGGAGGGACGGGGTGTTCATTTCACTGCCCCATGTGAGAGGGCACAAGGCTCTGACAGTAGTAAATTTACAGAAAACAGAAACTGAGCATAAAAAAAAATTCACAAACACACTCACAGATTCACAAGCCTTTTCTTAAGAGGAAACTAAGTGTGATAAAAAAGCTGATCAGATTCCAGGATCTAAAACTTTAGTTAGCTTAACCTAGCCATTCACAAAAATAGCAAAAACCAGAATAGTGTCAAGATACCAAATGGCAAAGGACACAACAAAGATGGGTAAATCAGGAATATGAATAAAATACAGTAAAGGGCTATGCGATAGGATTACCACATGCATCAAGAATTAAAAATAGCAAAGTTGATCCTTCTAGAGCTATGAAGGTAAGCTGGATGTGATACATGAATTTGTGTAGGCCAAACTACGGTCCAGGGATAAAACCATGGTTCCTAGGGAAACCAATTATAAACCAATCAGGGTATTGCACACCCTGGGTTAGCCCATGGTGTCCCATGGGCGCCCCATTTTAATTTCTAGGGTTTCCCATGGTTGCCCATGGGAACCCTGGTGCAACCCTGTTAGGGTTTTTCCTTCCCTCATGTGTCCCATGCAATTATAGAGCACATTAGGGACAGAGAAACAACATCTCTAATCCATCACATGGCAAGAGGGATCTATCCCATACTCGAATGCGCAGCAAAAATAAACCGATTCGAGTTTCTTTCGCATCCCATAAATATTAATAATCAATAAACTGAAGGAATTAATAAAGAACGGCTAACCTGGTGAGCCTCAAGTGTTGCTCCTCCAATAGATAGTGGTTCTTCCTCCAATGAGCGCTCCAAGCAAACAGATCTGAACCTCCAATGGTGCTACCAAGGTTCTTCAAGCCAATCCTAGATGCTCTCAAATTCTAATACAGATCTAGGGTTTCACAAACCCTAACTTTCAAACGTAGATGAGAGAATCAAGAAGAAGAAGAGAGATCACAAGAGGGAGAGAGAGAGACCAAAAACGTAGGAGAGAGAGTGTTTGCCAAAAACGTGGAGAGCTTGCTCTCCCTTCTGCGTTTTGGTCCCCTATATATAAGCCTAGGGTTTAATTAAAAAACCCTGATGGAATAATTAATCCCAGTGAGAGTCATACTCTCTCTCTCTCAGTCTGGCAGTTCTGTTTAAACTCAAAGTGCTACACAGGTGAAGAAGTAGAATCTAATAGGAAAAGTATTAATTAATTACTTTATTTAATATTTAATGGATAATTACAATTAGCACCATATCCATTAATTAAATAAAGTACTAATTAAATTAGCAAATTCCAAATAACTCCCTATATGATAACTATTTATTATATACAACCCCCCCACTAATCAACACCATCATTATGGAATCTAGGGCATGTACACATGTATTGCCAAACCCCAATCCATAGTACATGTCCATATACTAGCGTCTGTGCACCTGATCGGGTCCCGCAAAAATCGATAAAATACTTTGTTCAAATAACTATAAATAATGTATCATTTTACGTAAAATAGATTTTTGCAAAATCATTTCCAAAATGGCACTGGATCAAGATTCTGATCCGACCATGCACAGACAGTCTCTATCTTGGTGTTCCCCAATCGGGCAGTGGTGACCGTGTTGGATAACTCCTTCACTCACAAAGTGTTCACGTATTCCCAGAGCACTAGCTTTGACTCGCTTGAGTCTCAGTCATTGATGAACCAAAGAATGCGATCACACTTTGCAATGACAGGGTTCCCTCAGGTACAAGGTGTCGGTGACACATGTCTATCCCTTCCTACATCTGGCAGTAATACATGAGGGAATCGACAAAGTAGATTCTTTGCCAATGCACACATCAAACATGTGAGCACTCGCATTCGTACCCTGACATCACATGTCTAGCTATACCCAATGCGACGAACATATGATAAGGGTGCCTAGCCCAAACCCTAGTCGCGACTACCATTTTAAGTATAACTTACAGACACATAATGCTCAAAAACTTTATATCGCATGTGACAATATTAAACAAGAATGTATAAATGCTCAATACAAAGGTGAACCAGGTTGAACCGGACCGAACCGGGTTTGATGGACACACACTTGTCCAACAATCTCCCACTTGTACATCAAAGCCAATTCCCCATACATTTTAAACCCATGCCCTCCATGTGTTTCCCAAACACTCCTGGTGACAAACCCTTTGTCATGGCATCAGACACATTTTTAGTTGTGCCACTTTGGAGATACTCACGTCGCCTTACTGGATAATCTCTCTGATGAGGTGATACTTCCGCTGCACGTGCTTGTTCATCTGATGAGCCCTAGGCTCCTTAGCTTGTGCAATGGTCCCTCTGTTGTCACATAACAGGGGAATGGGGCCCTTGACAAGATCAGGGACTACTCTAGAAATGTTAGGTGATGAGTACATTTATGTGTGAAATCTTAGGATATAAAGCATTCATTTTACCACATTGAACAGTGCTACTCGGGTACTTTTTGTCATTTTTCAGGTTTAGGGGCATTTTGGTCAAAGTGGAGAATACATGTCTAATTGGACCGCCAAACGCTAGATTACGAGGTTGAAGACTTCAGTCGGGTTAGCTTTTCAATGCGCAACATCGGAAGTCACTTGATTAGAGCCGATTCGAGTTTAGAAGAAGAAGAAGAGAGAAAAATCAAGCATAGGGGCATAACGGTAATTTTAAAGAATCAAGAATCTTTCAAAAGATATCGGATATTGGGCTCATATTGTCTGGAATTTAAAATGGTGTAACTTTAATTCTCGGGTTAGTTCCATCTGGACCTAGGATAAAAGATATAGCCCAAAAACGATTCTTAGTGAAGTTGGAATTTAGGATAAAAAAATATAATAAAAAAAATGAGAAAAATATCTTTTCTCTCTAATCTCTCTCCTAACTCTCTCGGATTCTCTCTCGGATTGTATTTCTTTTATTTTGGTAAATTCGATTTCTATATCTTCTCTCTCCCACTTCCTCTTAAATTCCCTCATCTCTCCTATCTCCTTCCCATCTCCCTTTCACGAGCTCTCTCCCGCTCTCTCCCGCTCTCTCCCCCATATAAAACCCATCTTGACCGCACTCCAGCCGCTCTCTCCCTTCAGTCCTTCGTTTTTTCTTTTTCAGTTTTAATTTTCTATTCTAGAATGATAATAGCAGCAGTAGTGCCGTTCCTCTTTGTTATACCCGATCTTTCATCCTCTTCTTTTTATTTTTAGTTTTTAGATCTTATGTAATTAGGTTATCATATGTAATTTTATTTTTTTTTAGAATCATTGTTAGGATAAATTTTATTTCCCCATCCCTTCGATCATATGTGTAATCTTCATTATACACTTTGGTAATTTGTTCTTCAATATTGGATGCGGCTTCAAGTGATGGGATTCAAGTGACGGAATCATCTTCATTGGAGTTATTCGAATCAGCTAAGTTCTTCTTCTTATAAATTTTAGTTTTAATAATTTCTATGTCTTTTTCTCCATCAATCCTTCCTTCCCTCTTCATTGCTTTCATGGCTAGCTAAATCTCTCCTTTTGGGAGTGGGTGAAACCATGAGAGAAGGAAGAATTGATGGCTAGCATTGTCTATGTGATTAATGGACATGATCAATATTGGACTTACGATGGATGACCGCCCACAGCTTGTATGTTATTCCAAGGGGAACTATATACATGTTCGTTAGCCGTATCCATTGTGACACCATTATGTTCATGTATTTTTTTTTTTGTTTACATTGTATGTTGTATGAGCACTGTTTTCATAGGATATGTTAGCCGTATATGAGCCGTGCCGCATATCTTATAGACTTAGGCCGTATGCATGCTTTGCCCTAATATGCTAGTCATTAATCTGCCCTAATTCTCATGGTGGAACTCATTCCCAAGTGACTTTCTTATTTTTAATTCATCCATTAACTTAGTGGTTGCCCTAGTTTCTATTTTTAATTTGTTATCTTTGGTAATTTAGTTGCTTCTATATTTGCTAGTTTCCATAATTGGTAGTTTCTATATATAGGTTGTTTCCATATTTGGTAAGTTGTACACTTCGCGTTAATTAAAAGTGAAAATTTATTCAAGGTTGACCTCCTCGTGTTCGACCCGTAGGTGACGCTTGTTTAGTTTCCAATTTTAATTGATTCGTAGTGTTTTCAATAAATTAAAAAAAAAATCCAAAAGAAAAAAAAAAAAGAGCTTTGTGCTTTAAATTTCGGATTGTGGCTTTTGTATGCTTGTTTGGGAGAGGAATTTTAAGAACCGGATAGAACGAGTTGAGATTCCAACTATGGGTGAGGAAGGAGAGAGGCAACCTATGACCCTTAGGGACCGCTTTTATCCCGCACGGGCTGCACAACCCTCATGCATTCGCTTACCCGCCGCCCAAGGAAACAATTATGAGCTTAAATCTAATTTCATTAGTATGTTGCCCCACTTTCATGGGGTAGCTAACGAAGATGCATATTTGTTTCTTAGGGAGTTTGAGGAGGTATGTGTGCTCATTAAGATGCAACAATTGACTGATGATGCGGTTAAGTTGAGATTCATCCCCTTTGCACTTAAGGATCAAGCTAAAGAGTGGCTCTATGGTTTGCCTAGAGACTCAATAACTACATGGGATCAATTTATAGTTGTCTTCCTAAAGAAGTTCTTTCCCTTGCATAAGACCAATAGGATTAGGAATGATATTCTACAGTTCAGACACAGGCCAAACGAATCCTTCTCTAAATTCATGGAGAGATTCAACAACCTTCTTCAAGAGTGTCCTCACCATGGCCTAGATACTTGGCATCTGTGCCAAATCATCTATGAGGGTATAGATTATCAAACCAAGCAGTTGGTGGAATCCATGTGCCCAACTGGATTCACATCATTCATCGATGAAAATCAAGCTTAGGAGTTTTTGGTTGACTTAGCGGACAAGACCAGAGAGTGGGAATCCACTCAAGAAAATGAAAACTCTGGTGAGGGATTTTTGGTAGAGGGAACTGTAGCCAAAGAGGCTCAGTTGGACAGTCTTATTAGAAGACTGGAAGCCATAGTGACCAAGGGACCTTCCCCGATAAATCAAGTTTGTCAGACCACCCCTTTGTGTAGTGGATACCAATCCTCATCACATGTGATGGATGAGTGCCATAATAGGTGTAGTGGGCATGGAAGCTATGAGAGTGTGCATGTAATGAACAATACTTATAGTGGAACCTATAATCCTAGGTGGAGAAATCACCCTAACTTCTCATGGAACCAAGATCCCAATCAAGTTGGTTCATCTACATTCCAGCCTCCAATCCAAGGTCAGTTTGCTCCCCAGCAGACTAACCCTAGATTTGTCTCCCCTCCCAATAATCTAACCCCAATGATGAATCAGCAACCACCTGAATTTTTGAAAAATAGTGATGGGTCTACCAGGTTAAATTCCCTTGAGAAGAGTATGGAGCTCCTCATGAGCACATTCCTGACCAGCCAACATAACATGGAGAGGCAAATATCTCAACTGGCCAATACTCTCCATGAAAGGGAAAAGGGTAAGGTGGCGAGTCAACCAGATCTGAACCCTGGGACCTCTATGCCCTATCCACCTCACACTCAGTTGAACTCTATCCATCAGAGTCCACACCACTCAGAACCCTCTAGTCAATGTAATGCCATATATGCTCTGAGGAGTGGACGTGAGAACCAACAAGAGGCTCCAATTCAACCAACTCCTTTAACTTCTGAGCCTCCTATTGATGCTGTGAATGTTCTCCATCCATCACCCATTGTAAGTGCCCCACATGACCCCCCCATAGTTGTGAATGACCAGCCTCCTGTCCAAGGTTCATTTGGTGAACCTACAGTGGTTAATGAAGAGAAACATGAAGAGCCACCTGACAAGACTTATGTCCCTAAGGTTCCATTTCTCAATAAGCTTAAAAGCAATAAGAAAGATGCAATAACTGAAAAAGTTTTCAATGTTTTAAGAAATGTGTAAGTTAACATCCCTCTTTTAGATGATATTTCCCAGGTACCTACCTATGCAAAAGTCCCCAAGGACTTGTGGACTCAAAAAAGGAAAACTAATGTACCCAAGAAAGCCTTCCTAATAGCCAATGTGAGCTCAATTCTGTCACAACAGATAGTGGCTAAGTATAAGGATCCTGGTTGCCCAACTATCTCATGTATGATTGGTAACACTAGAATTGACCATGCCCTTCTTGATCTAGGAGCTAGTGTCAATTTATTGCCATATTCAGTGTACCAACAATTAGGGTTAAGAGACCTTAAGTCATCGTCTATCACATTACAAGTGGCAGATAGATCAGTCAAGACTCCCAAGGGAGTAATTGAGGATGTGTTATTAAAGGTTGGAGAATTTCTTTTTCCCGTGGATTTCATAGTCCTAGATACCCAACCGGTAACCAATATCAAAGGTCAAATCCCAATTATCCTTGGTAGACCTTTCTTAGCTACTAGCAATGCTATGATAAATTGTAGGAATGGTCTGATGAGGCTATCTTTTGGGAATGCATCTCATGATTTTAATGTCTTTAGATTGGGAAAACAACCATGCTTTGATGAAGACATGCATCTAATTTTTGAACCACCTGATTTGGTTGTAACTGCTCTTAACACAGGTATCAATCAATGTCTAGAGGACTTGCCTCAATCTAAGTATGGGGGAGAGCCTTCTAAATTGTGGACCAAGCCACCACCACTTGTTGAGCCAGATGGTAATCTGTCTACTTCTCTTCCCAAGTCACCACCAGTGGAACCGCCTGAAAAGGAACAAGAGGTGTTGTCCCAACAACACAATGGAGGCTCTATAATATTTGATCCAGGTAAGGGTACACACTCTACAATCTCTAGCACATCTTTTAATTCCTCACTCATACCACATTCTTACGAGGTCATGGATTTCCATGCACCTCCTTATTTTGAGCCACCATGATCATATCCGGTACGCCCCCTCTTCTTTGTCCTTATTTTTATTTTTTTTTCATGCATTGAGGACACTGCATCATTTAAGTATGGGGGGGATTTCATTGAATTGTAGTCTTTACTTTGGTTTGAGTGCGAGTGTGTAGGCTCTTTAGTCTACTTTTCTGAAAGACTTTGAGAGTATCCAAAATACCCTACACTTTGAAGTAATAAAAAATTCCGCACTGAGGAGGGAATTGAAATATACTGATCAAAGGGATTTTAAATTCTTTGAAAGTACGTTGTCTACTGAGAGAGCCGATTTTGTTAGTCATCCTGTTTACACGAGTTTTGGCTAGGTGCTAAGGTTGAACGATGATATACTTGCATGATATAGCTGATTGCCAAGAAAAAAAAAATTATTTACTCTTTGATCCAGTCTTGGCTTGTAGCCTATTTGGTTTGAGTAAGTAAGCCCGAGGGGTGTTTTACACCTTCCTTAAAGCCGTCTGGTTTGAGAGTAATTGGCCTAAAGCTCGCTACAAGAGCCACCTAGAAAGCTTAAGAAGTCAAGACATTGCACGGATTGGAGTAATGTGTGTTGAAAAAAAAAAAAAAAAAGAAGTTTGAACTCATACTGCATCAATGTCTAAAGCCACAATGTGGCAATCAAATGATATATGCACTGAGAATCTACTCCAACACTACTTAGTAACTTGGGTGTCTGGTGCAAGCCCTGCATGTCATTCAAGCCAATTGTAGTGGAGGGAAACTTAAGT
Source organism: Telopea speciosissima (assembly GCF_018873765.1). Lineage (NCBI taxonomy): Eukaryota > Viridiplantae > Streptophyta > Magnoliopsida > Proteales > Proteaceae > Telopea > Telopea speciosissima. The sequence continues at coordinate 38,938,021 of NC_057923.1, forward strand.
TCAATACTTGAAAATGTATGGCAAAGTGAAATCGAAGTGAAATTGAAAGTGTGCATATGTTTAAAGGTTCTACCAAGGTTCCGAGCTGAAATCTTTTGTAGCCTTGATGACCTACTTGATCTAATCTCAAGGAAAAACAGTGTGACTCACCCGACCCCAAACCTCCCTAAGTTAGATGTATGATAATTCTCCAACTCAGAGTGGGATAATAAAGTTCAAGTGTGGGGGAATATCTAGAAAATCTCAAAGTAAATTATCTTGTGGTTGCATTCCTTATCTTGGCTATAGTATGGATTTACAAATTGAATTTTGTGTGTATATTCACTGCAAACACTCACGAGACACAACTCGTCCACTAGGGGTAACCTAGGGGTTTAAAGGCTTGTTGCACATGCTAAGTGCAACCATGATTCCTACGAAAGTGAGTTAGGATTTTTGCATTCTAGATTAGTTTTTGTTTTGTTTACTTGAGGACAAGTAACATTCAAGTGTGGGGGAATCTGATGAGCACATTTATGTGTGAAATCTTAGGATATAAAGCATTCATTTTACCACATTGAACAGTGCTATTCGGGTACTTTTTGTCATTTTTCAGGTTTAGGGGCATTTTGGTCAAAGTGGAGAATACATGTCTAATTGGACCGCCAAACGCCAGATTACGAGGTTGAAGACTTCAGTCGGGTTAGCTTTTCAATGCGCAACATCGGAAGTCACTTGATTAGAGCCGATTCAAGTTTAGAAGAAGAAGAAAAGAGAAAAATCAAGCATAGGGGCATAACGGTAATTTTGAAGAATCAAGAATCTTTCAAAAGATATCGGATATTGGGCTCATATTGTCTGGAATTTAAAATGGTGTAACTTTAATTCTCGGGTTAGTTCCATCTGGACCTAGGATAAAAAGATATAGCCCAAAAATGATTCTTAGTGAAGTTGGAATTTAGGATAAAAAAATATAATAAAAAAAATGAGAAAAATATCTTTTCTCTCTAATCTCTCTCCTAACCCTCTCGGATTCTCTCTCGGATTGTATTTCTTTTATTTTGGTAAATTCGATTTCTATATCTTCTCTCTTCCACTTCCTCTTAAATTCCCTCATCTCTCCTATCTCCTTCCCATCTCCCTTTCACGAGCTCTCTCCCCCATATAAAACCCATCTTGACCGCACTCCAGCCGCTCTCTCCCTTCAGTCCTTCGTTTTTTCTTTTTCAGTTTTAATTTTCTATTCTAGAATGATAATAGCAGCAGTAGTGCCGTTCCTCTTCGTTATACCCGATCTTTCATCCTCTTCTTTTTATTTTTAGTTTTTAGATCTTATGTAATTAGGTTATCATATGTAATTTTATTTTTTTTTAGAATCATTGTTAGGATAAATTTTATTTCCCCATCCCTTCGATCATATGTGTAATCTTCATTATACACTTTGGTAATTTGTTCTTCAATATTGGATGCGGCTTCAAGTGATGGGATTCAAGTGATGGAATCATCTTCATTGGAGTTATTCGAATCAGCTAAGTTCTTCTTCTTATAAATTTTAGTTTTAATAATTTCTATGTCTTTTTCTCCATCAATCCTTCCTTCCCTCTTCATTGCTTTCATGGCTAGCTAAACCTCTCCTTTTGGGAGTGGGTGAAACCATGAGAGAAGGAAGAATTGATGGCTAGCATTGTCTATGTGATTAATGGACATGATCAATATTGGACTTACGATGGATGACCGCCCACAACTTGTATGTCATTCCAAGGGGAACTATATACTTGTTCGTTAGCCGTAACCATTGTGACACCATTATGTTCATGTATTTTTTTTTTGTTTACATTGTATGTTGTATGAGCACTGTTTTCATAGGATATGTTAGCCGTATATGAGCCGTGCCGCATATCTTATAGACTTAGGCCGTATGCATGCTTTGCCCTAATATGCTAGTCATTGATCTGCCCTAATATGCTAGTCATTGATCTGCCCTAATTCTCATGGTGGAACTCATTCCCAAGTGACTTTCTTATTTTTAATTCATCCATTAACTTAGTGGTTGCCCTAGTTTCTATTTTTAATTTGTTATCTTTGGTAATTTAATTGCTTTTATATTTGCTAGTTTCCATAATTGGTAGTTTCTATATATAGGTTGTTTCCATATTTGGTAAGTTGTACACTTCGCGTTAATTAAAAGTGAAAATTTATTCAAGGTTGACCTCCTCGTGTTCGACCCGTAGCTACGATTGACCCGTACGCTTGCGATTATTATTTTAAACTCAAACATTAGGAACTTCCTAACCCAAACACCTTATTAGCCGCATCACATGATGCAAGGTGTTCATAAAAATAGGGATCGGCTGTAGATTTCTATTTTGTACTCTATACAATGGCACCTCCACTCATTAGACTCGTAACGACTCACAATACCTACTGCATAGCAAACGTCTGGCCTCGTACGCAACATAGCGTACATTAGACTTCCTACTGCAGAGGCATAGGGAATCCTCTTCATCTCTTCAATGTCCGTCTAAGACTGAGGACATTGAGATCTGGAAAGACTAACTCCATGCCTAAAGGGAACACTTCCCCTCTTGGAGTTCTCCATACTAAATCTGGCCAGGACTTTGTCTATATAGGTAGCCTGTGACAAGCCTAGCATCCTTTTCTGGCGATCTCTTATAAGTTTGATCCCAAGGATATAGCTAGCTTCACCAAGGTCTTTCATCGAAAACGTTGTGGATAACCACTGTTTTACTGATGAAAGGATTCCTACATCGTTACCAATCAGCAATATGTCATCTACGTATAAAACAAGAAAACATACTGCCCTCCCACTGATCTTCTTGTAAACACATGGTTCATCCATGTTTTGATCAAAGCCAAACGATTTGATTGATTGATCAAACTTGATGTTCCAGCTCCTGGAAGCCTACTTCAGCCCATAAATGGACCACTGCAATTTGCACACCTTTCTTTCTTCCTCCAAGGAAGAGAATCCCTCTGGCTGTTCCATGTAGATTTTCTCTTGAAGGAATCCATTCAGAAATGTAGTTAGCATATCCATTTGATGGATTTCATAATCGAAGTGTGCAGCGATAGCCAATAAAATCCTGATGGATTTCATCATCGCCACTGGTGAAAAGGTTTTCTCATAGTCTATATCTTCTTTCTGGGTATAGCCCTTTGCCATCAGTCTCGCTTTGAATCTTTTGACCTTTCCATCTGTGCCCTTCTTCCTCTTGGAGATCCATTTACATCCAATCGGCTTAACGCCAAGTGGTGGATCGACTAGAGTCCAGACCTTGTTGGAATGCATCGAATCGATTTCAGAGTGCATTACCTCTAGCCACCTAGTGGCATCAACATCATTTAGAGCCTCAGAGTATGTCATCGGATCAGCATCCGATTAAATCGATACCATGTGTAACTCTTCCACAGTTTCCTCTTCGGTTAGAAGAGTAAGCCTGGTGGGTGGTCTAATAGTCCTCCCACTGCGTCAAGGATCTTCAGGTGTTGGTATTTCAGCGGGTATGCCAATTGGTCTCACTTCAGGAAGTGACGTTTCTGAGCTATCTGATAGCTCTTTAATGACTACTGGTTCGGACCTCTGGGTCATCATTTCTTCCTCCAGAAATGTGACGTGTTTACTTACAATGACCTTCTGGTCAACTGGGTCATAGAAATAATAGCCTATCGTGTCTTTGGGGTAGCCTATGAAATGGCATCTTGAAGTCCTGGATTTCAACTTGTCTGTCTGTTGCTTTCGCACATGTGCTATGCAACCCTATACCCTAAGGTGTTGAATACTGGGCTTACGCCCTTTCCGCAACTCAAAGGGTGTCTTGGATATAGACTTGGATGGAACCCTATTCAATATGTAAATTGTTGTTTCTAAAGCATACCCTCAGAAAGAGAGAGGCAGATCACTATAAGTGAGCATCGTCCGGACCATATCCAATAGGGTCCTATTGCGTAGTTCGGATACACCATTTTGTTGTGGTGTGCCTGGATTAGTTAGCTGACTAACTATCCCTTGGGATATGAGATGATCTTTAAACTCATCCGATAGATACTCCCCTCCACGAACTGATCGTAAGGACTTGACGCGTTTATCGAGCTATCTTTTGACCTCGGCTTGGAATTCTTTGAATTTATCAAAGGCTTCCGATTTTCTACGCATCAAGTATATGTAGCCATATCTAGAGTAATCATCGGTGAATGTGATAAAGTACTCATACCCATATCTCGCTTGTATGTTTATGGGTCCACGCACATCAGTGTGTATTAACTCTAACAGATCTTTGGCTCTAGTACCTTTATTGCTAAAGGATTTCTTGGTCATTTTGCCTTGAAGGCATGACTCACATGTTGGGAATGGTTCTACCCTCAGACTCTCTAAGGGTCCATCCCTCACCAATCTACTGATTCGGTCCATATTAATATGACCTAATCTTAGATGTCATAGATATGTTGAGTTCACTGGAGCTGCTTTCCGTTTCAAATCAACATTTGAAACAACATTCGTTCTAATAGGGCAATCTAGAAAATACAAACTACTTTGCATATATCCGGATGCCACAAAGGAATTATTAAAACGAATAATTAACTTAGAATTAAAGGAAAAACTATATCTGTCCAAAACAAGTTTTGAAACTGAAATTATCTTCCTTTTGAAAGAGGGTACATAATAGCAATCCTTTAAAACTAAACAAGTAGAACTAAAATTTAAAATAAAAGTTCCCACAGCCATCGCCATGGTCTCAACCCCAGTGCCCATCTGAAGACGCACCTCATTTCTTTCCAGGTTCTTTGTCTCCTTGAACCCCTGTAAATCATTGCAAATGTGAACAGTGGAACCACTATCCACCAACCAACAATTGGTCGGTTCAAAAGACAAATTAGACTCATAAAGAACGTGAATATCACATGTACCTTCTTTAGCAGCCTCTGTTTCATCCGGCTTCTTGTCTTTCACAGTAGCCAGGTAAGCACGACAATTTCTTTTCCAGTGACCCTCCTTCTTGCAATAGAAGCACTTGCCTTTACCTTTATTGCCAGACTTCCCACCCTTGGGTTTCAGGGTCTTACCCTTAATTCCCTTTTTCTTCTTCTTCCCACTTGAAGAAGGCTTTGCCTCAGTTGCATTGACCTCAGCCTTATCCTTTTTCAAGGACGCTTTAGCCTCTACCAGTGCATTAGCAAGCTTGGTGAGCACCATCTCCTTATCAGACATCTTGTAGGACATCTTAAAGGGTGCATAGGCAGAAGTGAGTGACGCTAAGATCACATCGGTCTTGTATCGCAGTCTGAAATCAGTCCCCATGGATTCCAATTTTTCAAACAGATTGATCATTTTCATTATATGATCCATCATTGGAGTCCCCTGGGACATCTTAGTGTTGTGGATTTGACTCACCACATCAGAATGGGCGAGTGTCAAGTGCCTATTGAACAATTCAGCAAGCTTATCCATCTTACCCCCAGCAGTGCATATATCCTTGACCGAGTCCAGAACTGACTTTTCCAACTATCCTAGGATATAAAGTGATGCCTTGGAATCCCTCATGAGGAACTCCTGCATCTCTTCATTTGCCTCAAAATCGTTCGGATCGGGTTGAGGAGGAATTTGTTCATCTAGAACTGTGTACAGTCATTCAGCAGTTAGGAGCAACTTAATGCTCCGGTACCAATCGACATAGTTTGTACCATTAAGTTTGTATTCGCTAATGAGTGTCAAAAGGTTGGCATTAACGGCGGTCATTGTATAATTATCTATACATGTACAAGTGAATAACCACATGCTAATTAATAACCATTGAAAATAATAAATTGAGCACACGCACATCAATGGTCTTTCATTATTTGGGTTTCCCTCATAACCCAAAAGATGAATTGGATACCTACAACCCTTGCATGCATAACTTATCCTGTCGGGAGTCATTATACACACCGTGGTAGTGTGGACTAGGTTGTCCGCCTCATGGGCTTCCAATATTTTCGGCCACCTTGGTGCCATGTCCAGATCCTGTCGGCTGACATACACCCAAGTCATGTACTTACCTATTGCATTAGTTAGAATCATGGAATCATGAAAAATGGCCCACTGTCGCAGTGCCCTCTCACTATCCATACCCTAACGTATCTAGATAGAGGTAAATATAGATAAGTATGTGATAGTGGTCCTGGCAATGTCCTGTCGACGTATGCAGGGCATATCACACAATCTCTATATTTATCTTCAATAGGAGGCCATGGTCATGTCTACCGATTAAGACTAGTCCATATCATACATTTATTATGATTAAAGAGGGATTAAACAACTCTCACATACATGGATAGATTTAAACAACATAATTAATCAACATTAATTAAAAGTGATTATGGGATGGCGACATTTTTATCAGAAGCAATTAAAGAACCCTCCCAATAAAAATAAAACTAATAACTTTGGGTGCATTTATCATGCCATGGATGCCACGCCTCGATCATCTCCTCCGCCCGATCACGTCTTCAAAGTAGGTGACTTGCATTTCCATAAGCTTTGAGCGCCATATGTGGATCACCATCTACATGCCCTGGGAGTCCTAACTCCTCTAAAATTATAATGGAAACCTAGAAAAAATTCTATACACTTTCCTTTCCATAATAATAAAGAAATCTCGCATGGAGAAACCAACCCACCATTTGGGTTGCCCATGGGGTGGAGTACATTTGTTTATAAAAAAAGATAGGGGGAGAGAGAGAAAGAGAGAGAATCATCACATCCACCTATAACCCCATGTAGCACATACATAAACAATCCATCCATTTATTAGAATGTCATTCCCATAATCACATCATAATATAATTTCATGCATGGGCATTAAAGCAAGTAAACCAATAAAAATTACATGGATTCCTTCAATTATTGAACCACCACATCACATGTGATAACATGTATCCAAGCTCAAAACTTAAAATCATATTTTAATTGCAAGTGAGTGGAGGGAGGGATCCCTTCACCCATTTTCTTCCTTTCAAACCAAAAATTTTGTTTTTCCCGCAGGCAGTAGCCATTGACACCGTAGGCAGAAGCGACTGGCGCTGTAGGCAACAGCCCATTAAAAAAGAAAATACACAAATGGACAGGGAAAAAGGGGAAGGGGAGTGCGCAGAGACTTGGCACCGTGCGCTCCCCCTTTCCCCACACATGCTTAAAATTAAAAAAAAAATAATAATCATCTATTTGGTTACATGCTTCAATAATTGGAATAAATAAATCAATAATCAAATCCATCATACATGGGTAGGTTGTTACACCAACAACCTTGTAACTACCCATGTGCACATGGGAAGGTTGTTACAACAACCATATTCTAACCACCAATGTGCCAACTTGCACCCCACTCATGATAATCATATTAACCATTAATTACTCAATATTCATAGGTGGGAAAGGTGGCTCTGATACCACACTGTAGGCCAAACTACAGTCCAGGGATAAAATCATGGTTCCCTAGGAAAACCAATTATAAACCAATTAGGGTATTGCACACCCTGGGTTAGCCCATGGTGTCCCATGGTCGCCCCATTTTAATTTTTAGGGTTTTCCATGGTTGCCCATGGGAACCCTGGTGCAACCCTGTTAGGGTTTCTCCTTCCCTCATGTGTCCCACGCAATTATAGAGCACATTAGGGACAGAGAAACAACATCTCTAATCCATCACATAGCAAGAGGGATCCATCCCATACTCGAATGCGCAGCAGAAATAAATCGATTTGAGTTTCTTTCGCATCCCATAAATATTAATAATCAATAAACTGAAGGAATTAATAAAGAACTGCTAACCGGTGAGCCTCAAGTGTTGCTCCTCCGATAGACAGTGGTTCTTCCTCCAGTGCGCGCTTCAAGCAAACAGATCTGAACCTCCAATGGTGCTACCAAGGTTCTTCAAGCCAATCCCAGATGCTCTCAAATTCTTCAGCACATGCAGATCTAGGGTTTCACAAACCCTAACTCTCAAACACAGATGAGAGAAGCAAGAAGAAGAAGAAGAGAGATCACAAGAGGGAGAGAGAGAGACCAAAAACGTAGGAGAGAGAGTGTTTGCCAAAAATGTGGAGAGCTTGCTCTCCCTTCTGCGTTTTGGTCCCCTATATATAAGCCTAGGGTTTAATTAAAAAACCCTGATGGATTAATTAATCCCAGTGAGAGTCATACTCTCTCTCTCTCAGTCTGGTAGTTCTGTTTAAACTCAAAGTGCTACACAGGTGAAGAAGCAGAATCTAATAGGGAAAGTATTAATTAATTACTTTTTTTAATATTTACTGGATAATTACAATTAGGATCATATCCATTAATTAAATAAAGTACTAATTAAATTAGCAAATTCCAAATAACTCCTTATATGATAACTATTTATCATATACAACCCCCCCACTAATCAACACCATCATTATGGAATCTAGGGCATGTACACATGTACTGCCAAACCCCAATCCATAGTACATGTCCATATACGAGCGTCTGTGCACCTGATCGGGTCCCGTAAAACTCGGTAAAATACTTTGTTCAAATAATTATAAATAGTGTATCATTTTATGTAAAATAGATTTTTGCAAAACCATTTCCAAAATGACACTGGATCCAGATTCTGATCCGACCATGCACAGACAGTCTCTATCTTGGGTTCCCCAATCGGGCAGTGGTGACCGTGTTGGATAACTCCTTCACTCACAAAGTGTTCACGCATTCCCAGAACACCAGCTTTGACTCGCTTGAGTCTCAATCATTGATGAACCAAAGAATGCGATTACACTTTGCAGTGACAGGGTTCCCTCAGGTACAGGGTGTTGGTGACACATGTCTATCCCTTCCTACATCTGACAGTAATACATGAGGGAATCGACAAAGTAGATTCTTCGCCAATGCACACATCAAACATGTGAGCACTCGCATTCGTACCCTGACATCACATGTCTAGGCATACCCAATGCGACGACCATATGATAAGGGTGCCCAGCCCAAACCCTAGTTGCGACTACCATTTTAAGTATAACTTATGGACACATAATGCTCAAAAAGTTTATATCGCATGTGACAATATTAAACAAGAATGTATAAATGTTCAATACAAAGGTGAACCGGGTTGAACCGGACCGAACCGGGTTTGATGGACACACACTTGTCCAACAGCTTGTTGTAGATGTGCATGGTAGAAGAATGCTATGGGACAGGAGTAACATGGTTATGGAGAAATGGTAGAGGTTGCAAATGCTGATATGTAAATAAGGCCTACATTACAAGATTTACGGATCGATCCCATGTAGAAAGAGTCGGATAAGAAATTTGAAGACACCTAAACAAATATAACCACTCATCTAAAAGTCCAATAACACAACAAAACAAAAGTAAATTTAGGAACAAAGTCCAAGAGTTGCTTGCTGATTATGATATGAACATATGAGCATCCATTGACCCCTTTATTGGCCAACCCATCTGCCAATTGCTTTTACCATTTGTGTTTGGTAAGATGCCTTCATCTAATTTTAGTAGACAATAGTCCAATTATATAATTTATTTAGTGTACTATAGCTTTAAGCTATGTTCTGGTAAGATTTCCCCTTCAAATCCTACCCAATTTCCATTAACACGAGGATCAAGTGATAGCCACTTCCTTCAAAAAATACAGACACTTCATCCTTATTTAATTGTTTAATTGAAAAGCCTTCTAGCCACCAAATCTATGTGTTACACATAAAAAATTACAAGCTATTTAAGGATATTAAACAATTAAATGAGGATGAGAAACAATAGTATTGACTCAAGCCATAGCATATATATATAGCCACTCCAAAGTCAAGACACAACAAGATAGGAATAGAAGGGTGGCTAAAAATTCCTAACTAAAAAGAGCGAGAGAGCATAAATCATACCTTGTGGTAGAGATCGAGAATGCATACCAAACACAGCCTTAGTGTACATCTAGAGAGACCTTTTGCCTAAAAACTACAACAAAAGTTTGTAAGTTCAGAAATTCTACAAGAAAGGGGTTTTCTCATTTCATTAATTCATGTGATTATGAACACCTTGACTATAAATTGCTCAAGCACTTGACAATCCCCATGTGTCTTTATATGCACATAATGTTGAGCTGTATGCATTATTGGAATAAATTCTAGTTCGATATAACACACTCTAAAGCGAGAAAATAGCGAAAAAAAAATCAGGTTTCAGAATGCGCTCTAGACCTATAATCTATTCCAAAAATGCATACTAAAATACAGCCAAAATGTTTTGGTTTGCTAGGAAGGTTAGATGTTGCAGTCATATGTATGACAAATAAAAAAACCTCCAAGAGGGAGAGAGAGAAAGGACGATATCAAGACCATTCACTACATTCACTAACAGGCCATAATTGGTGTGCAATAGCCCATTATTCCAGAGCAAGCCCTAAGTTGGGTTTAAATCTAAGCGCTCACAAATAGCTCAAATGACGGAGAGAGAGAGGTGGAACACAGTGAACAGTGAGTGGTGTCTATCACATCACATCATCCAAATTTTCAAATAATGAATGCATCCATTGTGAAGACTAGGAAGTAAAGGACTAACAAGGAAGAGAAGAGTGAGGAGAGAGGGGAAGAATGTGTTGTTCTTCTTAGCCATTGCAATTGTAAAGGGAAAGAAGATGGTGTTGGACAAGTGTGTGTCCATTAAACCTGGTTCAGTCCGATTCAACCCGATTCACCTTTGTATTGAACATTTATACATTTTAGTTTAATATTCTCACATGCGATATAAACTTTTTGAGCATTATGTGTCCGTAAGTTATACTTAAAATGGTAGTCGCGACTAGGGTTTGGGCTGGGCACCCTTATCATATGGTCATCGCATTGGGTATGCCTAGAGATGTGATGTCAGGGTATGACTGCGAGTGCTCACATGTTTGATGTGTGCATTGGCGAAGAATCTACTTTGTTGATTCTCTCATGTATTATTGCCAGATGTAGGAAGGGATAGACATGTGTCACCGACACCCTGTACCTGAGGGAACCCTGTCACTGCAAAGTGTGATCGCGTTCTTTGGTTCATCAATGACTGAGACTCAAGCGAGTCAAAGCCGGTGTTCTGGGAATGCGTGAACACTTTGTGAGTGAAGGAGTTATCCAACATGGTCACCATTGCCCGATTGGGGAACACCAAGATAGAGACTATCTGTGCATGGTCGGATCAGAATCTGGATCCAGTGCCGTTTTGGAAATGGTTTTGCAAAATCTATTTTACATAAAATGATACATTATTTATAATTATTTGAACAAAGTATTTTATCGAGTTTTGCGGGACCCGATCAGATGCACAGATGCTCGTATATGGACTTGTACTATGGATTGGGGTTTGGCAGTACATGTGTATGTGCCCTAGATTCCATAATGATGGTGTTGATTAGTGGGGGGGGGTCGTATATGATAAATAGTTATCATATAGGGAGTTATTTGGAATTCGCTAATTTAATTGGCTCTTTATTTAATTAATGGATTTGGTGCTAATTATAATTATCAATTAATAATTAAATAAAGAGGCTAATTAATACTTTCCCTGTTAGATTCTGCTTCTTCCCCTTTTAGGAGCACTTTGAGTTTAAATAGAATTGCCAAACAAAGACAGAGAGAGTCAGACTCTCAAAGGGATTAAATCTTATCCATTCAGGGTTTTTAATTAAACCCTGGCATTATATAAAGGGGACCAAAAATGCAGAGGGGGTAGTGCTCCACGTTTTTGCCTGGCCCCCTCTTCTGCATTTTGGTCTCTCTCTCCCTCTTTGAGATCTCTTCTTCTTCTTCTAGTTTCTCTCATTTGTGTTTGAGAGTTAGGGTTTGTGAAACCCTAGATCTGTGCTGAAGAATTTGAGAGCATCTGAGATTGGCTTGAAGAACCTTGGTAGCACCATTGGAGGTTTAGATCTGTTTGCTTGGAGCGCTCACTGGAGGAAGAACCATTATCTATTGGAGGAGCAACACTTGAGGCTCACCAGGTTAGCAATTCTTGTTTAATTCCTTAAGTTATTAATTATTAATATTTATGAGATGCGAAAGAAACTCGAATCGATTTATTTCCGATGTGCATTCGAGTATGGGATCGATCCCTCTTGCCATGTGATGGATTAGAGATGCTGTTTCTCTGTCCCTAATGTGCTCTATAATTGCGTGGGACACATGAGGGAAGGAGAAACCCTAACAGGGTTGCACCAGGGTTCCCATGGGCAACCATGGGAAATCCTAAAAATTAAAATGGGGCGCCCATAGGACACCATGGGCTAACCTAGGGTGTGCAATAGCCTAATTGGTTTATAATTGGTTTCCCTAGGGAACCATGGTTTTATCCCTGGACCGTAGTTTGGCCTACAGAGGGGGCCCATACACATGTTGTAGTACATTGGCAATGGTAGATGGCAGGCGAGTTGTCAAGCATCACAAGCTGTCTTCCCCTCCCCCATCATCCCAACAGCCTCCTCTTTCATGAACCCAACCTATTCTCTCTTCAGTCTTCCCTTATCCATTATGTTTTCTCCGTTAGACACCTGATAGACAACTCCATTGCAAACTGGTATTAGCCTCTTGTTACTACCTCAAAAGTCCAATAACAATAGTGGAAAAAAAAGATGAAGAGAAGACCACAAGCTAAATTAATTTGTGTAACATTTCATCAATCAAGACCAAGAATGCAATTTAGAGAAAAAAAACATATGGCTTGTTTTTGTTGTTTACATCCACCCGCACCTTTCAATGTCGGACGGTAACTAGACTCAAGAAATCTGGCTACATACACAAAATTGAAATAATAAGATAGATATCATCTTATCCCAATTCCATTGTGAGCTGAATTGCACATTTGAGTGGGTATTTAACTCATTTACATAGCAAAAATCAAATAAGATAGGTAGAACAAGGTCATTCATTACTAAGAAATAGGACTCTCTCAACTCCAAAGATTGACTGCTTCCCTGGATCCACGATGACTAATTGGCCTGCAAGAATGGATTGAGTCCACCATTGTGAAGCCAAAGGTGTTTTATCCACCAGGCACTCATAAGAGAAAACTATACTCTTTCTACCTCGACCATTCTTCCAGCCATGATCTGTTTGGTAGTCATCTCCTTGAAAACTTGATGTCTTATATCTTATAATGTATCAACTAGAACCATCTGTCTTCCTGTGATTCTCATTCCATGTTCCCAGACTTCTGTTGTTGCAGGGATCTAGATGCTCCAAGAACCCAGGAACAATGGACTTCCACTATTGCAGGGACCAATTGACAGCCTTAGTTATGGGAAAAATATGTGTTTTTTTTGTAAGTTTCAGGTTAATATCAGTTTCTTATCAGGTTATTTTGGGTTGGTTTTGGTTTTCGGTTTGGTTTTAGGTTTGCAACACCTGAATCTGAATCCAACACAATAAGGATCGATTTGATTCAGACCTATTTCACCATCTTGGTTTGCCTTTTGACACCCTTAAAGCAGCATAGATGAGAACACCAATGACAATACTGTTGTGGGGGGGGGGGGGAAAGAGAGAGAGAGAGAGAGAGAGAGAGAGAAGACGGAGAGAAGAATAAACTAATTTAACTTGTGCATATTCCAATAACATTTCCTCAATCAAGACCAAGAATGCAATTTATAGAAGAAAAAAAATGGTCTGTTTTCGTTGTTTTATGTATACACCCACACCTTTCACTGTTGGATGGGGACTGGAGACCCAAGAAATCTGACTACATACACACACTAAGAAACAGAATTCTCCCAACTCCAGTAACATTTCCTCAATCAAGACCAAGAATGTAATTTACAGAAGAAAAAATGGCTTGCTTTCGTGGTTTACGTATACACCCACACCTTATGTATGCACCCATACCTTTCAATGTCGGATGGGGATTAGATGTAGGCATAACTACGGTCTAGGGATCAAATCATGGCTCCCTAGGGAAACCAATTATAAATCAATTAGGGTAATGCATGCCCTGGGTTATCCCATGGTGTCCCATGGGTGCCCCATTTAATTTTTATTGTTTCCCATGGTAGCCCATGGGAACCCTGGTGCATCCCTGTTAGGGTTTCTCCTTCCCTATTGCGTCCTATAAAGTTTTATACCACAATAGGGATGGAGAAATTCTTCTTTAGTCCATCACATGGCAAGAAAGATCCATCCCACACTCGAATGCACAACAAAAATTAATCGATTCGAGTTTCTTTTGCATCCCATAAATATTAAATAATTAAAACTGAAGGAATTAATAAAGAACTGCTAACCTGGTGAGCCTTCAGTGTTGCTCCTCCAATAGATAGTGGTTCTTCCTCTAGTGAGCGCTCCAAGTAAACAGATCTGAACCTCCAATGGTGCTACCAAGGTTCTTTAAGCCAATCCTAGATGCTCTCAAATTCTTCAGCACAGATCTGGGTTTCTAAAACCCTGACTCTCAAACACAGATGAGAGAAACTAGAAGAAGAAGGAGAGTGATCACAAGAGGGAGAGAGAGTGACCAAAAAAGCAGGAGAGAGGGGGCCAAACTGAAAACGCAGAGCAGTGCCCCCTCTGCGTTTTTGGTCCACTATTTATAGAGCCTGGGTTTTCTAAAAACCCTTAATGGATTAGAATTAATCCCAGTGAGAGTTTGTCTCTCTCTCTCAGTTTGACAGTTCTGTTTAAACTCAGAGTCCTACACAGGTGAAGAAGCAGAATCTAATAGGGAAAGTATTAATTAATTACTTTATTTAATTATTAATGGATAATTACAATTAGCACCATATCCATTAATTAAATAAAGTACTAATTAAAATAGTAAATTCCAAATAACTCCCTATATGATAACTACTTATCATATACAACCCCCCCACTAATCAACACCATCATTATGGAATCTAGGGCATGTACACATGTACTGCCAAACCCCAATCCATAGTACATGTCCATATAAGAGAGTCTGTACATCTGATCGGCTCTCGCAAAACTTGATTAAACACTTTGTTCAAAATAACTATATATAATGTATCATTTTATGTAAAATAGATTTTTGCAAAAACATTTCCAAAACGGCACTGGATCCAGATTCTGATCCGACCATACACAGATAGTCTCAATGTTGGGGTTCCCCAATAGGGCAGTGGTGAGCATGTTAGATAACTCCTTCACTCACAAAGTGTTCACGCATTCCCAGAACATCGGCTTTGACTCGCTTGAGTCTCAGTCATTGATGAACCAAAGAATGTGATCACACTTTGCAGTGACAGGGTTCCCTCAGGCATAGGGTGTCGGTGACACATGTCTATCCCTTCCTACATCTGGCAGTAATACATGAGGGAGTCGACAAAGTAGATTCTTTGTCAATGCACACGTCAAACATGTGAGCACTCGCATTCGTACCCTGACATCACATGTCTAGGCATACCCAATGTGACGACCATATGATAAGGGTGCCCAGCCTAAACCCTAGTCGTGACTACCATTTTAAGTAAAACTTAGGGACACATAATGGTCAAAAAGTTTATATCGCATGTGACAATATCAAACTAAAATGTATAAATGTTCAATACAAAGGTGAATCGGGTTGAACAGGACCGAACCGGGTTTGATGGACACACACTTATCCAACAATCTCCCACTTGTACATTAAAGCCAATTCCCCATACATTTTAGACCCATGCCCTCCATGTGTTTCTCAAACACTCTTGGTGACAAACCCTTTGTCATGGCATCAGACACCTTTTTAGTTGTGTCCACTTTGGAGATGCTCACATCGCCCTGCTGGATAATCTCTCTAATGAGGTGATACTTCCGCTGCGTGTGCTTGTTCCTCTGATGAGCCCTAGGCTCCTTATCTTGTGCAATGGCCCCTCTGTTGTCACATAATAGGGAAATGGGGCCCTTGACAAAGTCAAGGACTACCTCCAAATCTGATAGGATTTTCCTCAGCCAAACACCTTCTTTTGCTGCATCACAAGCTGCAAGGTATTCTGCTTCGGTAGTAGAATCGACTGTAGACTTTTGTTTCACACTCCGCCACACAATGACACCTCCACCCATTAGATATACCATCCTGAACGTGGATTTTCTATCATCCTTGTCAGTTTGGAAATCTGAATCTGTATATCCCAATACTGACAACTGATCAGATCCAAAAACCAAGAAATATTCCTTAGTCCTTCTCAGGTACTTGAGGATATTCTTGACAGCACTCCAATGCTCGCATCCAGGGTTAGATTGATAACAACTTACCATACCTACTACATAGCAAATGTCCGGCCTCGTACACAACATAGCATACATAAGACTCCCTACTGCTGAGGCATAGAAAATCCTCTTTATCTGTTCAATGTCTGTCTGAGACTGAGGACATTGAGATCTGGAAAGATTGACTCCATGTCTGAAGGGAACACTTCCCCTCTTGGAGTTCTCTATGCTAAATCTGATCAGGACTTTGTCTATATAGGTAGCCTATGGCAAACCTAGCATCCTTTTCTGGTGATCTCTTACGAGTTTGATCCCAAGGATATAGCTAGCTTCACCAAGGTCTTTCATCGAAAACGTTGTGGATAACCACTGTTTTACTGATGAAAGAAAACCTACATCATTACCAATCAGCATCATCCATGTTTTAATCAAAACCAAATGATTTGATTGATTGATCAAACCTGATGTTTCAGCTCCTAGAAGCCTACTTCAGCCCATAAATGGACCTCTACAATTTGCACACCTTTCTTTCTTCCTCCAAGGAAGAGAACCCCTCTGGCTGTCAAATGTAGATTTTCTCCTGTAGGAATCCATTTAGAAATATAGTCTGCACATCCATTTGCCAGATCTCATAATCAAACTGTGCAGCGATAGCCAATAAAATCCTAATGGATTTCATCATCACCACTGATGAAAAGGTTTCCTTATAGTCTATACCATCTTTCTGGGTATAGCCCTTTGTCACCAGTCTCGCTTTGAATCTTTTGACCTTTCCATCTGCGCCCTTCTTCCTCTTGAAGATCCATTTACATCTAATTGGCTTGACGCCAAGTGGTGGATCGACTAGAGTCCAGACCTTGTTGGAATGCATCGAATCGATTTCAGAGCGCATTGCCTCCAGCCACCTAGTGGCATCAACATCCTTTAGAGCCTTAGAGTATGTCATCGGATCATCATCCAATTTAACCAATACCATGTGGAACTCTTCCACTGTTTCCTCTTCGGTTAGAAGAGTAAGCCTGGCGGGTGGTCTGATAGTCCTCCCACTGCATCGAGGTTCTTTAGGTGTTGGTATTTCAGTGGGTATGTCAATTGGTCTCACTTCTGGAAGTGATGTTTCTGAGCTATCTGATAGCTCTTTAATGACTACGGGTTCGGACCTCTGGGTTATCATTTCTTCCATCAAAAATATGACATGTTTACTTACAATGACCTTTTAGTCAACTAGGTCATAGAAATAATATCCAATCTAGCCTAAGAAATAGCATCTCGAAGTCCAAGATTCCAACTTGTCTGTCCGTTGCTTTTGCACATGTGCAATGCAACCCCATACCCTAAGGTGTTGAATACTAGGTTTTCACCCTTTCCACAACTCAAAGGATGTCTTGGCTACAGACTTAGATGGAACCCTATTCAAAATATATATTGTCATTTCTAAAGTATACCCCCAGAAAAAAAGAGGCAGCTCACTATAATTGAGCATCGTCCGGACCATATCCAATAGGGTCCGATTACATCTTTCGGATACACCATTTTGTTGTAGTGTGCTTGGATTAGTTAGTTGACTAACTATCCCTTGTGATATGAGATAATCTTTAAATTCATCCGATAGATACTCCCCTCCATGATCTGATCGTAAGGACTTAACACGTTTATCGAGCTATCTTTCGACCTCAGCTTAGAATTCTTTGAATTTATCAAAGGCTTCCAATTTCCTACGCATCAAGTATATGTAACCATATCTAGAGTAATCATCGATGAATGTGATAAAGTACTCATACCCATACCTCGCTTGTATGTTTATGGGTCCACACACGTCAGTGTGTATCAACTCCAACAGATCTGTGGCTCTAGTACCTTTGTTGCTAAAGGATTTCTTGGACATTTTGCCTTGAAGGCATGACTCACAGGTGGGGAATGGTTCCACCCTCAGGCACTCTAAGGGACCATCCCTCACCAATCTACTGATTCGGTCCAAGTTAATGTGACCTAATCTTAGATGCCATAGGTATGTTGAGTTCACTGGAGTTGCTTTTCGTTTCAAATCAACATTTAAAACAACATTCGTTCTAATAGGACAATCTAGAAAATACAAACCACTTTGCATATAACTGGATGCCACAAAGGAATTATTAAAATGAATAATTAACTTAGAATTAAAAGAAAAACTATATCCATCCAAAATAAGTTTTGAAACTGAAATTATCTTCCTCTTGGAAGAGGGTACATAATAGCAATCCTTTAAAACTAAACTAGCAGAACTAAAATTCAAAATAAAAGTTCCCACAGCCATTGCCATGGTCTCAGTTCTAGTATCCATCCGAAGATGCACCTTATTTCTTTCCAGGTTCCTTATCTCCTTGAACCCTTACAAATTATTGTAAATGTGAACAGTGGATCCACTATCCACCAACCAAGAATTGGCCGATTCAAAAGATAAATTAGACTCATAAAGAACGTAAACATCACATGTACCTTCTTTAGCAACCTCTGTTTCATCCGGCTTCTTGTCTTTCACAGTAGCCAGGTAAGCACGATAATTTCTTTTTCCAGTGACCTTCCTTCTTGCAATAGAAGCACTTTCCTTTGCCATTATTGTCAGACTTCCCACCCTTGGTTTTCAGGATCTTACCCTTACTTCCCTTTTTCTTTTTCTTCCAACCTGAAGAAGGCTTTGCCTCAGTTGCATTGACCTCAGCCTTGTCCTTTTTTAAGGACGCTTCAACCTCTACCAGTGCATTAGCAAGCTCGGTGAGCTTCATCTCCTTGTCAGACATCTTGTAGGATATCTTAAAGGTTTCCTAGGCAGGGGTGAGTGACACTAAGATCACATCGGTCTTGTATCGCAGGCTGAAATTAGTCCCCATGGATTCCAGTTTTTCAAATATATTGGTCATTTTCATTACATGATCCATCACTAGAGTCCCTTGGGACATCTTGGTATTATGGATTTTACTCACCACATCAGAATGGGCGTGTATCAACTGCCTGTTGAACAATTCAACAAGCTTATCCATCTTATCACCAGCAGTGCGTATATCCTTGACCGAGTCCAGTACTGACTTTTCCAACGATCCTAGGATATAAAGTGATGCCTTGAAATCCCTCATGAGGAAGTCCTGCATCTCTTCATTTGCCTCAAAATCGTTTGGGTCGGGTTGAGGAGGAACTTGTTCATCTAGAACTGTGTACAGTCCTTCAGTAGTCAAGAACAATTTAATGCTCCGTTACCAATCAACATAGTTCGTACCATTAAGTTTGTATTCGCTAATAAGTGTTAACAGGTTGGATTAACGGCAGCCATTGTTAAGTAATCTACACATGTACAAGTAAAAACCACATACTAATTAACAACCATTGAAAAATAATTAGAATATTGAAAGATGGCCCACTGTTGCAGTGCCCTCTCACTATCCATACCCTAACGTATCTAGATAGAGGTAAATATAGATAAATGTGTGACAGAGGTCTTGGCAATGTCCTGTCGGCTTATGCGGGGTCATGTCACACACTCTCTACATTTATCTTCAATAGGAGGCCATGGACATGTCCACCGATTAAGACTAGTCCATATCATACATGTATTATGACTAAAGAGGGATTAATCAACTCTCACATATCATGGACAGATTTAAACATTCATAATTAATCAACATTAATTAAAGGTGATTATAGGATGGCGGCATTTTTATTAGAAGCAATTAAATAACCCTCCTAATAAAAATAAACTAATAACTTGGGTGCATCAACCATGCCATGGATGCCATGCCTCGATCATCTCCTCCGCCCGATCACGTCTTTAAAGTAGGTGATTTGCATCTTCATAAGCTTTGAGCGTCGCATGTGGATCACCATCAATATGTCCTGGGAGTCCTAACTCCTCTAAAATTGCAATGAAAACCTAGGAAAAATTCTATACACTTTCCTTCCATAACAATAAAGAAACCCCGCATGGAGAAACCAACCCACCATTTGGGCTGCCCATGGGGTGGAGTACATTTGTTTATAAAAAAGATAGGGGGAGAGAGAGAAAGAAAGAGAAACATCACATCCACCCATAACTCCATGTATCACATACATAAACAATCCATCCGTTTTATTAGAATGCCATTCCCATAATCACATCATAATATAATTTCATGCAGGGGCATTAAAACAAGTAAACCAATAAAAACAACATGGATTCCTTCAATTATTGAACCACCACATCATATGTGATAACATGTATCTAAGCCCATAAAACTAAAATCATAATTTTAATTACTAGTGGGTGGAGGGATCATCTTCTTCCTCCAAAAAACAAAACAAATTAATTAAAAAAAATCCTATTTTGAAAAATCCTTTTTTTTATTTTATTAAACCAGAGGGGAAACAAAGCAGGTGCATGCAGCCCGCTAGTGCAGGCCACGTGCACCTATGCGTGCAGCCCACAGGCCACACACACCCATGGGCAGCAGCCATAGGCCACCACCCGCGAGCCTGCAGCCCGCAGGCAGCACCCAATACATAGGCCACGCGCGTGCAGCCCGTGCGCTCGCTGCTGCCAGGGCTGCACATGGGCAGTGCTCCTATGGGCGGGATGTGCGTAGAGGCTTAGCAGTGTGCGCCCCCCCCCCCCCCACATAAAATCATGATAAAAAATATTTTGAATAAAAAATTATTGATCACAACATTCATGGATACATGTTTCAATAATTGGAAATAACAAATAGCAATCAAATCCATCATCACATGGGTAGATTGTTACACTAACAACTTTGTAACTACCCATGTGCACATGGGAAGGTTGTTACAACAACCGTAATTTTAACCTCTCACGTGCAACTTGCATCTCATGAAAATCATATTAATCCATTAATTATTCAATATTCATGGGTGGGAAAGGTGGCTCTGATACCACACTGTAGACATAACTACGATCCAGGGATCAAATCATGGCTCCCTAGGGAAACCAATTATAAATCAATTAGGGTATTGCACGCCCTGGGTTATCCCATGGTGTCTCATGGGTGCCCCATTTAATTTTTAGGGTTTCCCATGGTTGCCCATGGGAACCCTGGTGCATCCCTGTTAGGGTTTTTCCTTCCCTATTGCATCCTATAAAATTTTATATCACAATAGGGACGGAGAAATTCATCTCTAGTCCATCACATGGCAAGAGGGATCCATCCCATACTCGAATGTACAACGGAAATTAATCGATTCGAGTTTCTTTCGCATCCCATAAATATTAAATAATTAAAACTGAAGGAATTAATTAAGAACTGCTAACCTAGTGAGCCTCAAGTGTTGCTCCTCCAATAGACAGTGGTTCTTCCTCCAGTGAGCGCTCCAAGTAAACAGTTCTGAACCTCCAATGGTGCTACCAAGGTTCTTCAAGCTAATCCTAGATGCTCTCAATTTCTTCAGCACAGATCTGGTTTTCTAAAACCCTGACTCTCAAACACATATGAGAGAAACTAGAAGAAGAAGGAGAGAGATCACAAGAGGGAGAGAGAGTGACCAAAGCGCAGGGGAGAGGGGACCAGACTGATAACGCAGAGTAGTGCCCCCTCTGCATTTTTGGTCCCTTATTTATAGAGCCTGGGTTTTCTAAAAACCCTGAATGGATTAGAATTAATCCCAATGAGAGTTTGTCTCTCTCTCTCTCTCTCAGTTTGGCAGTTCTGTTTAAACTCAGAGTCCTACACAGTTGAAGAAGTAGAATCTAATAGGGAAAGTATTAATTAATTACTTTATTTAATTATTAATGGATAGTTACAAATAGCACCATATCCATTAATTAAATAAAGTACTAATTAAAATAGCAAATTCCAAATAACTCCCTATATGATAACTACTTATCATATACAATCCCCCCACTAATCAACACCATCATTATGGAATCTAGGGCATGTACACATGTACTACCAAACCCCAATCCATAGTACATGCCCATATAAGAGAGTCTGTGCATCTGATCGGCTCCCGCAAAACTCGATTAAACACTTTGTTCAAAATAACTATATATAATGTATCATTTTATATAAAATAGATTTTTGCAAAAATATTTCCAAAATGGCACTAGATCCAGATTCCGATCCAACCATACACAGACAGTCTCAATCTTGGTTTTCCCCAATCGGGCAGTGATAACCATGTTAGATAACTCCTTCACTCACAAAGTGTTCACGCATTCCCAGAACACCAGCTTTGACTCAGTTGAGTCTCAGTCATTGATGAACTAAAGAATGTGATCACACTTTGCAGTGACAGGGTTCCCTCAAGCATAGGGTGTCGGTGACACATGTCTATTCCTTCCTACAACTGGCAGTGATACATGAGGGAATCGACAAAGTGGATTCTTTGCCAATGCACACATCAAACATGTGAGCATTCACATTCGTACCCTGACATCACATGTCTTGGCATACCCAATGCGACGACCATATGATAAGGGTGCCCAGCCTAAACTCTAGTTGTGACTACCATTTTAAGTAAAACTTAGGGACACATAATGCTCAAAAAGTTTATATCGCATGTGACAATATCAAACTAAAATGCATAAATGTTCAATACAAAGGTGAACCGGGTTGAACAGGACCAAACCGGGTTTGATGGACACACACTTGTCCAACACTAGAGACCCAAGTTTTTTGACTGCAGACATACACTAAGAAACAGAATTCTCCCAACTCCACAGATTCCCTGCTTCACTGGATCCATGATGATTAATTGGCCCGCATGAATACCTCGAAATGTTTCCCCAACTTGCATTAATCCTGCTGGGTTTTAGATTCTCCCAGTTGTTGTTGTTGTTGTTTTTCTTCTTCAATAATAAGCTACCTCTGGTGTCTGCTTGTGTTGTATTATTATCTAACAAATTCCCTGAAGCAGCACATTCATGCTCCCAAGGTGTCAGCAGTATTGTCCTCAATTTTGGCTAGATCTTCCTCTGCATCATCCCCCCATTCGGAGCATGGAACTGGTTGATTTAAGAATAAGACAGAATCACCAATAAGCACAGACTCCTCCTCTTTCTCATTGTCCTCATCAGAATGTAGTAGTGCTCAATCTAAATCCACAAGCAGCTCTGGATCAACAGTACAGTTCCAGTCTATGTCATCAATATACAGATCCGAGTTAGGGAGACTGGTTTTAAAAGGGAGGCCATTGATAGTTGCCCAAAACCGGTGCTTGGCATTGTTAAAGGCCTCTTGGCCAACTGAATCATTCCACTTAATCACATTTGGGTATAATGACATAACCTTCTTCGCTTCAATGACTTTATTCCAAGGAAGTAAACAAACTGAAGTGCAAAATTTCTTTTCCCAAGCAGCTACAGTACTAGGCTGCCAAGACCCTAAAGTTACAAGAGTAATGTTAGAAACCTCAAGCAATCCCACTTTGCCTTGCTCAAAACATAAAAACAGAATTAATCCATAACAAAAACACCACAGTCTTAAGAGCAAAGACTCTTTAAGAAAAAGAATACCTCTTACTTTAGAAAACTTAAGAGGAAGAAAAAAATTAAAAAAAAAAGAAGTAAAGTGTTGGGGAATTCTAACCCACCTCCATTAGTGTTTTGATGATAACAAACATGTAGACAAGGTTGTGTGTGTGGTCTTGTGTGTGTCTCTATGTCGACAGAAAAATAAGATGTGAAACTTGAAGACACAAAGTAAGAGAAGACAATAAAGAGAAGTTCAAGAACTAACCATTGAAGACCATGAAGGCATGACAAAGCTTGACAAGCATAGAAGACATCAAAAGAGTTATTAAAGAGTGAAGAGTGACGAAGATGCTCGTGTGCACTCTTAGAACACTAATTGCATGACTATAATTGCACTTGCATAAAATAAATGAATGAGCATGTGCATCTTTTAGGAACCTTAGGAGGATACAAATGAATCCCCTATGACCTTAGAATAAGCTAAAATTGGTTGGAAAAAGTCCTGGACTGAACCCATCAGTCATACAGTCAGAATCAAATCCTGACTGTGATCCGATCTGTTGATCCGATTGATCGGATCTCAGGTTGTGCATAGACCGGATAAGGCAGTAGCCTTACAGGTACGTTCTTATAGATGATCCGGTCGATCGGATCATATGGGATGATGATTCAGTCGACCGGATGCCCTTGCTGCCTCTGAATAAATGGTTTCCAACTGCTAGTTTTTGTAACAGCTAGGATCCGGTCGACCGGATCAGTTTTCAGGTCAATCGGATTGGTAAAAATAGAGCCGTTAGAGCACTTTTTGCACATGTTTCTTAGGCCATTAATGAGCCTATAAATAGAGAACATGTCAGACCTTTTCACCCATCCATTACAGTCCAAAATTCTACTTTTGTGAAAGATGAAAAGTGATTATAGCTCTCATAATTGA
Source organism: Telopea speciosissima (assembly GCF_018873765.1). Classification (NCBI taxonomy): domain Eukaryota; kingdom Viridiplantae; phylum Streptophyta; class Magnoliopsida; order Proteales; family Proteaceae; genus Telopea; species Telopea speciosissima. The sequence continues at coordinate 38,962,560 of NC_057923.1, forward strand.
AGTCTTGTCCGCATTGATCAAGAGTTGACTTCAAAGCTTAAAGGACCTTCCCAAGTTCACTCAAGGCTTAATTCTAAGAGAAGGTCTTCATTGTGTAAGCATACATTCGCATCATTTGGTACTTGCAAGGAGTACACATCACACTCCTTGCTTAGGTATTTCTACCTTATTTCTTTTTGTATTTAGTTTATGCTTTTAAGTTTACAAAGCATTGTTTGCATTGGCCTAGACTGTACTTAGGCATTGTAAGGATCCTCTTATCCTTAAAAGATTTTGGATTTTCTTATCCTTAAAAGATTGGGATCCTCTTATCCCATGTAAAAAGATTGTAAAGGTGTTCTTCCCACCTACTGTACTGAAAGAAAGAAACTAGTGAATTCTCTCAAGGTTGAGAGAGTGGACGTTCCCCCTTGTAATTTTTTTGCATTTCTATCCATAGTAGAGCCTAAGAACATAAAAGAAGCCTTGATGGATAATGATTGGATTTTGGCCATGCAAGAAGAACTTCATCAATTCGAAAGAAATGATGTTTGGGAGCTTGTGCCCAAACCCAGGAATAAATCCATAATTGGAATAAAATGGGTATTCAGAAATAAATTGGATGAAAATGGTATTGTGGTAAGAAATAAAGCTAGACTAGTGGCTCAAGGATATAATCAGCAGGAGGAAATTGATTTTGATGAGACATATGCCCCTGTTGCTAGATTAGAAGCCATTAGAATGCTCCTAGCTTTTGCTTGTCATAAAAATTTTAAACTTTTTCAAATGGATGTGAAAAGTGCTTTCTTGAATGGGTTCATTGAAGAAGAAGTGTATGTATCTCAACCTCCTGGTTTTAAAAGTTCTTCTCACCCTGATCATGTTTTTAGATTAAAGAAGGTTTTATATGGACTTAAATAGGCACCAAGAGCATAGTATGACAGATTGAAGACATTTTTGATAGAAAATGCTTATACCATTGGTAAGATAGATACTACATTATTTATTAAACGTAAGGGCTCTAATTTGATTATAGTGCAAATATATGTAGACGATATTATATTTAGAGCTACTGATGATTCACTATGTATTGAATTAGTAATTGTATGAAAAGTGAGTTTGAAATGAGTTTAATGGGTGAACTCAATTTCTTTTTAGGCCTTCAGATCAAACAAACTGAAAATGGGATTTTTATCAATCAATCTAAATATATCAAAGAGTTGCTAAAGAAATTTAATATTAACTCCCAAAAGGCCTCTAACACTTCAATGAGTATCTCTATAACTCTCTCAAAAGATGAGAGTGGAACCCCTGTTGATCCTACTCGTTATCGAGGTATGATTGGAAGTTTGTTATATTTAACTGCTAGTAGACCTGACATCATGTTTAGTGTTTGTGCATGTGCTAGATTTCAGGCTAGTCCAATGCAATCACACATTAGTGCAGTTAAAAGAATCTTTAAATATTTAAAAGGGACAATTAATATAGGATTATGGTATCCAATGCATAATAATTTTGAATTACTTAGCTTCTCTGATGCTGATTTTACTGGTTGTCATGTTGATTACAAGAGCACGAGTGGTACTTGCCACTTTCTTGGATCTTGTTTGGTTTCTTGGTTCAGCAAGAAGCAAAACTGTGGGGCACTCTCAACCACCAAAGCTGAATATATTACAACTGGCAGGTGTTGTGCCCAAATTCTTTGGATGCATCAGACTCTTCAAGATTATGGACTCCAATTCAATCCTTTCAAAATATTTTACGACAGCACTAGCGCCATCAATTTGAACAAAAACCCAATTCTTCACTCAAGAGCAAAACATATAGATGTTCGCCATCACTTTCTTCGAGACACTATCCAAAAGGGAGAAGTAGTACTCGAACACATTGAGACTGAAAAACAAGTTGCGGATATCTTCATCAAACCTCTGTCCGAAGAACGTTTCTACAATCTTCGTCGAGAGTTAGGTATGTGTAACCCTTTCGATTGAGAAAAATCCTCTGTGCCTGTCCCAATTGACCTTACGATCCAAATCTAGGGAAGACCGACTTAAGACGCCCATGTAGGGGCATCCGATCGACCGGATGGTCGAATCTGGTCGATCGGATGGCGAAAATCGTATTTTAAACCCAAATCCGTGGGTTCTCAAACCCATTTCTAATTTTTCAAAATCTGTCTCTCTTCTCTCCAAACCCCTCTTTTGAGTTTCTAGGGCAAAATCTTGCCAAATCCTTGAAGATTTTTGCTTTTTTAATGATTCAAACTCATTCTCACCATCAAATCTCTAGTCTCACCATCAAATCTCTAGTTTTTCACACATTTTCTTCTCAAAATCCTTTCCAATCCCTCTTTCTCAAAACCCTTGCTCTCAATGGCTCCAAAAGGAGAATCCTCAATGAAGAGAAAGACTGTGACTTCAAAGAAGGATCAATATAATGGAACTTTGCTCATCTCGAAGGAGGTATCGATTTGGTGGAAGGAATTTCAACTAAAGAAACTCATTCGAGAAAGGCTAGTAAGTGTTATCGAACTCAATGCCGTTCTTCCTTGTGAGATAAACACTTTCTTTGAGATGTTGGGTTGGGATGCTATTCTCTATCCCCAAGAGAAAACCTATACTAGGCTTGTTCAACTATTTTATTGCAATCTCAAAGTAGTTGGTGTTGAAGGTGACTACACCATCACCTCCCTAGTTAAGGGCAAATATATTTCCTTTGACACTGTGGAACTTGTCCAAATAATTGGGGTTGATGACTCTGGAGAACAAAAGTATCTCCGTACCAAGACTTCCCCTACAGGATTTATGGATGTTGATGCAGTGTATGGTTCAATTTTCAAGAATTATTTGGGGGAAACCAAGGGTCTTACTGCTATTCATCTTGGAGACATTCCTAGGGTAGTCAATTTGATTTTGACCTATAATATCCTCCCACTTGGTGGGCATAGAGATGCAATTACCCGTTTCCAGGCATATCTGATTTGGTGCATTGCCAATACTCACCAAATTTGTCTTCCCTATGTGATTATGAAAATTATGGAATTGGCTACTGAAAGGGACTCCAAGGCAAGCCTCCCCTATAGTCGGTTCCTAATAGTTATCTTCAAGCATTTTGAAGTTGATCTATCTGATGAAATTCCAACTTCAAATCCTTCTGCAATTAATTCTTCCACTTTGAAGAAGATGGCTATCCCTACTAGTGGAGCTGATCCTCCTCCTCCTCCTCCTCCTCTGGGTCGTCAGGCTAGGCGTAAGCAAGCCTCTTCATCCATCATTGACAGTGATGCTTCTGATGAGGATGATAGCAAAGATGAAGAATATGTGACAAGGGCCGAATTTGCTGCATACCAAGAGAAGCTTGATTCTCGCCTACAGGGCTTTGATGATCAGTTCACAGCATTTCGTGGAGACAACAAGGAGATCATGGCTCAGCTTAGGGCGATTACTTAGCATTTCCACATCTCTACCCCTCCTGCAGATGATTAGTTTTATTTACTTATGTTTTCTTTTAAAGACAATTTGGGTTGTAATACTTTAAACCTACTGCTTTACTTTTGCTATGACTTTTCAGTAGTGCACCTCTCTAGGGGGAGAGTGTTTTGATCTTTAATATGATAGACCTGCTTTAGACTCTTACAACTATGTGATGGATGTTATTGCCTTTGGTTGCAATTATTCTACTTATTGCTCATGGATGTCTATTGCAGGGGGCACCTTCTCTACCCCTTTTGGTAATGACAAAGGGGGAGAAGCTATAATGATTTGCATGTTATATTTGGATTTTATGCTATGATATGCCTGCATATACTTGGTGGATATGATTTTGATGCATAGTTTGATAACTTTGATCTTTTGATAATGAATGCTATGTTATATTTATTATTGTCAAATCATATGTTTGTCATCATCAAAAAGGGAGAGATTGTTTGGGAATTCTAACCTACCTCCATTAGTGTTTTGATGATAATAAACATGTAGACAAGGTTGTGTGTGTGGTCTTGTGTGTGTCTCTATGTCGACAGGAAAATAAGATGTGAAACTTGAAGACACAAAGTAAGAGAAGATAATAAAGAGAAGTTCAAGAACTAATCATTGAAGACCATGAAGGCATAACAAAGCTTAATAAGCATAGAAGACATCAAAACAGTTATTGAAGAGTGAAGAGTAACGAAGATGCTCGTGTGCACTCTTAGAACACTAATTGTATGACTGTAATTGCACTTGTATAAAATAAATGAATGAGCATGTGCATCTTTTAGGGACCTTAGGAGGATATAAATGAATCCTCTATGACCTTAGATAAGCCAAAATTTGTTGAAAAAAGTCCTGGACCGAACCCATCAATCATACAATCGGAATCAAATCTTGACTGTGATCTGATCTGTTGATCCGGTCGACCGGATCTCAACGTGTGCATAGACCGGATTAGGGAGTAGCCTCATGAGTACGTTCCCATAGATGATCCGGTCGATCGGACATCGACCGGATGCCCCTTCTACCTTTGAATAAATGGTTTTCAATGGCTAGTTTTTGTAATGGCTAGGATCCGGTCGACCAGATCAGTTTTCAGGTCGACTGGATTGGTAAAAATAGAGCCGTTAGAGCACTTTTTGCACATGTTTCTTAGGCCATTAATGAGCCTATAAATAGAGAACATGTCAGACCTTTTCACCAATCCATTACAGTCCAAAATTCTACTTTTGTGAAAGGTGAAAAGTGATTATAGCTCTCATAATTGAAGTCTTGTCCGCATTGATCAAGAGTTGACTTCAAAGGTTAAAGGACCTTCCCAAGTTCACTCAAGGCTTAATTCTAAGAGAAGGTCTTCATTGTGCAAGCATACATTCGCATCATTTGGCACTTGCAAGGAGTACACATCACACTCCTTGCTTAGGTATTTCTACCTTATTTCTTTTTGTATTTAGTTTATGCTTTTAAGTTTACAAAGCATTATTTGCATTGGCCTAGACTATACTTAGGCATTGCAAAGATCCTCTTATCCTTAAAAGATTTCGGATTCTCTTATCCTTAAAAGATTGGGATCCTTTTATCCCGTGTAAAAAGATTGTAAATGTGTTCTTCCCACCTACTATACTGAAAAGAAGAAACTAGTGAATTCTCTCAAGGTTGAAGGAGTGGACGTAGGCTAAGTTTAACCGAACCACTATAAATTCTTTGTGTCTTGTATTTGCGCACTCTCTTTTTCTCTATCTTATTTAATTTCTTTAAAAATATAAAAAGGACATAAATTCACTAGTGATAATCTATTCACCCCCCCTCTAGGTTATCCAACATAAAGTAAAACCCCAACATGAAACAAGAAGTAGAAATACACATGGGCCTACGGACCCAGGAAATTTTGAAACCCTAATAAACCTCCTTAAACCCAGTTTCAGAAATTTCCTGAAAAATTAAATTCCACATTTTTCAATGAAGAAACCTAAACATAAAACACCCCTATATTTCAAACACAATCGTTATCTTTCCCTATTAAAAACTATTAACCCCATTACCACTGAACTCCATAATACTCATCAAAAAATGGAAAATAAAATTATAAAATAAAAACATAGAAAACACCCACAAAATGTATATATTTCTGCAATACAGAAAGCCATCTACAAGAACCCATCATTCAGTGAAGTAATTGAACAATCAATCAAGCAATAAGCAAACGTACCAGAAGAAGATGGTTTTCTATACGATCTTGGCGGTATCCTCGGTGCCTCTTTAAAACTTTGATAGTCTCCATGGCGTCTAATCCTATCATCCATTGATTCAATTTTAGAAAGAACCAAAACAAACAGTACTGCCGCCTCACTGATGAACAAGAAAAACGAACGGAAAGGCTGAATAGAAGATCAAACTTATTTTGGATCGAACAAATATAGATATAAGTATAGGAATTTGAGAGAAAATCAGAAAAGAGGGAAGTAGGAGGAGTAATGGCGATCTTATTTAAAATCAGAAAACAAGGAAAGAGAAGTAAATGGCGATCTTGGAAGGAAACATGAAAAAATGGAAGTATTGAATTCGGATCGACAGTTACAGTGACAGTGTTTTTTGTAGGTTTTCTCGTTTTCGTTTATGGTCACCGGAGAAATGTCACCGGTGAACCACATCGCTGGATCTCCCACTATTGCCCTTGATGGTAATGGGCGGGACGGAACTGGACAGCCCGTGGGCAAGTCTTTTCCCAGGTGGGAAAGTGAAGGTTGGTGGGGGTGACCTCACATTTGTGGAACCGGAAGTGGTTAATGGAAGGAAAGTCGCTAAGTGCACAGTGGATGATTTGGTTGATGAAAGGGATCGATGGGAGTCTGCATTGATTGGATACGTATTCAGTCCCAAGCCTACTTTCACGTCCATGAAGAGGTTTGTTGCTGAGAAATGGAGTCACGTTGGAGCAATGGAGGTCTTTGGTTTAGAGAGTGGGATCTTCATTTTTGATTTCCAAGCCGTCTATCTTAGTTGACAAATCTTAGATGAGGGTCCTTGGAGTCTTGGCTCCAGACCATTAGTCTTAAGGCCATGGTCGCCTGAAGTTTCACTGTTGAAAAGGGAGGAAACGGAGTTACCTTTTATGGGTGCGATTATATGGTCTTAACCTTCATTATTGAGGATCTAAGTCGCTGGGGAGGATTGCAAGCATCCTAGGACAACCAATTTGTGTGGATAGCAGGACCTTGCTGCGTGAACGTCTATCCTTTGCGCGGTTTTGTGTCTCCATCAAATCAGTTGATGGCCTTCCTACTGTTATTCCTATTGCGCAGGAGGATGGTACCATTATAGAACAATCAGTTTACTTCGACTGGTTACCCCCATTGTGTTCAATTTGTAAGGTCTTTGGACATGTCGACAAGGCTTGCCCGATTGCAGCAATTAATAGTGCATCAAATGGAGGTAACATGAGTCATGAACTTATGCAAGTTGAGCAAGGTTGGGAGACTCCAAAGAGGAGGAAGAATCGTGGTAAGCGCCCTCTGCCTTCGATTTCTGGTATGAGTGCTGAAGCGAATCGGACTCCGGCAAGCCACTCCAGCCACGGTGAGGCTTCAGTAACCGCTGCGATGGATGTGGAGGTGAGTCCTACGTCGATGAATGAGAATGGTGCAACTGTGCCACGTGTTGGGAAGGGGAGTGGCTCTTCTTTGCCAGGTGTTGGGAAGGGGAAGGCGGTTAATTCTATCCCCAATACAGTTGCAAAATCGGAGACTACGCAAAAGATGCGTGGAGAGACTGTGGTGCATGCGAATGGGGCAGTTGAAAGTGCCACGTCAGGGGCATTGGTTAGTAATGGTAGAGTTACTAACGATAAAAACTCAACCACTAACCAGGTGGGGATGATTAACTCAATAGCCTTGAAGTCAAGTTCGGTTTTGGGTTTTAAAAATGGTGGTGAGAGTTCTAAATGTGCAAAGTCAGAGGTGTTAGGGTTAGGGTTTTAAGCACAAGGTTGCTTAAAGCATTACACCCTGAGTATCTAGTTTGGAATACCCAGACTGCTGTCTCCAGCTAGTATATATAGGGAAACTAGGGTTTAGGTCAGATGGGCTAATTACTAGATTACCCCTCACAGCCTGGGCATTAACACAAGTAGGATTATATTAGAACATATGAAGGGATATTACATAAATACCCTTACAATCTCCTCCTATGTTCTACATATATCCATTACACATGTATAGGAACCATTGTTCAATCAGTAATTGAATCAATATAAATTGAATATCAATAATCCAATAAATCAAATAAGGAATAAGTAAACTTCAAGAAATAAAACTAGGGTTTTAGATCAAAACTAAACCTAACAATAAATCCGAAGTTCCACATGCAAGTGGCTAAACCAAAAGAAATAATCAAAAGGAAAAGTCCTTGCAATCCATATGACTTTACTCATCAAGTAAGTCATCCTCATCGAGATCCAGATTCAACCGTTCTCCTCCATCTTCGCCATTCTCTGTAATTTGTCAAATATGAATTTTATAAGATATTATGAATTCAATCATTTGCAGAATAGTATCTAGTTCAACAATAAGAACTTAGTGCATTTCATATATGGCTGAAGGTAAATCAAAAAACAATAAGCATCATCATCAAGTTTCTTTACAAGAACTCGATCCTATATAGTCTCTATCATAAGGACCATACCATGTTTCCATTTGGAATACTGTATTCGTCATATCAGTCATAGATTTATGTTGTATCATCAAATTTGGAATGGTATATCATACTATGAAAGACATGTCATCAAATTTGGAATGACATAAAGACTAGCACAATATCATTGAAACATATCAGACATTTTCTATATTCCTTTGTGGAATAACAAAGTAAGGAGACTTCACATGAAAATTTGCTACACCATCAAGTTTGGAATGGTTTCACAAACCCCCATACTTAGTAACCTAACTAAGTTATCTGAAACATATAAACTGTCCCGAATGCTTACCAAGGCTAGATGAGATTCGAATAATTCAAAATAATATTGGATTAGGTTAAGACCTGACTAAATGGTCTTTAACCGCATCTCCCCTGTAGTTTTGAATGTTCGATCTTTGTTCAATCCCTTTGTAAGGGCATCTGCCGTATTATCCTTCGATCTCACATCAATCAAAGTGATAATCCCTTGTTCTATTTTATAATTTAGCATGGCCTGTTTCAGCCTGATGTGTCTCCTCTTACCATTAAAGAGTGAGTTATTCACAATCGTCTTTGTTGCTTGATTATCACAGAATATAGATATAGAGTTTAACTTAAAACTCCTCAATGGAATATCCATGATTAGATCCTTTATCCACTCTGCTTCATCTCCTGCAGAAGCTAGAGCATAAAGTTTCGATTCTATAGATGACAGAGCAATACTAGTCTGTCTTTTGGATTTCCATGCTACAGCTGCTCCTCCTAGTGTAAATACATAACCACTGGTGGATCTACTGTCTCCCAAATCTGAGCACCAAGATGCATCAGAATATTCTTCCAAAGTTGGAGGATGTCTAGTATAACATAAAGCATAACCTTGAGTATCCTTAAGGTATCTCATCAGCCTCGATAGGGCATCCCAATGCTCTTTTCCAGGATTACTAGTGAAACAACTCAGCATGCCTACCGTAAAGGCTATGTCTGGCCTAGTGCAACTCATTTCATACATGAGACTACCAATCAGTTTAGAATAATCTAACTGATTCACGGTGTCACATATATTAGGTTTCAACCGTTTGTTATAGTCATAGGGTGTCTCAATCGATTTACAATCACTGTATCCCCAACTAGAAAGTAGCTTCTCAATGTAATGAGTCTGATTAAGGGTGATCCCTTGCTCACTGAAGCTTACTCTTATTCCAAGAATGGTGTCTACCACACCAAGATCTTTTATGTCGAATTCTTTGGACAAGGTTTCTTTAATGTCACTCACTACAGAGAGATCAGAACCTAGAATCAACATGTCGTCTACATACAAGCAAATAATTGCGACCTTGTTTGACTCAGACAAAAAATAAAGGCACTTATCTGAGTTACTGGTTTGAAAACCAAGGCTCTTTACTGTCTTGTTAAACTTCTCATGCCACAATTTAGGTGCTTGTTTAAGACCATAGAGAGATTTGTTTAATTTGTAAACTCTTTTTTCAGAACCTTCCATGACAAACCCTTCAGGTTGGTTCATGTAGATTTTTTCTGTTAGGTCTCCATTAAGGAAAGCCGTTTTTACATCCATTTGATGCACAACATAGTGCTCAATAGATGCTATGGCAAGAAGAATCCTTATTGTTGCCAAATGACAGACCGGGGAGTAGATGTCAAAATAATATATCCCTCTCACCTATTTATAGCCCTTAGCTACTAATCATGCTTTATACCTGGCTATAGACCCATCCGGATTAAGTTTCTTCTTCAGTACCCACTTACACCCTATTGTCTTGGCCCCTCTAGGCAGATCAACAAGGTGCCAGGTCTCATTCTGCATTAAAGAGCTCATTTTCTCATCAATGGCTTCTTTCCATAACAGTGAGTCCCTAGATCTCATCGCTTCCTTATAGGTGGATGGATCAGCCTCTAAATGGTAGGTCACAAAATCCTCACCAAAATTCTTAGGTACTCGATCTCTAGTAGATATTCTTCTAGATTCTGATTCAAGGAGCATTGTGGGAGTAGTGTCAGAAACAATTGGTTCAGATTCCAAAGGTGATTCTGTAACTACTTCAGTCAGACCAGGCAAGGTCAGGCCTTTATCTCGAAGGAATTTATCCTCAAAGAATATAGCATCCCTAGATTCTATCACCACATTGGTTGATAGATCCAAAAACTGTCCGCAAGACTTGTCTTACGCACAACCTAGATATACACAAGTGTTTGTTCTAGTTCCCACCTTAGGTCTCCTAGGGTCTTGTATCCTAACATAAGCTACACAGCCCCAAACCTTAAGAGTGTCATATCTACAGGGATGATTATGTCATAGTTCATAAGGTATAGAAGTCAGTTTTGAATGTGGTAGTCTATTTAGAATGTGATTTGCAGTCAACACTGCTTCTCCCCAATAGCAAGAGGGCATGCCAGCTGTCAATAACATGGAGTTTAACATCTCTGTTAACGTCCTGTTCTTTCTTTTAGCTATGCCATTTGATTGAGTTGAGTAAGGAGCAGTAGTTTCAAGGATTATGCCTGCAGAGGCACAGAATTCCTTGAACTCTGTCAATTTGTATTCTCCTTCCCTATCACTTCTAAATCTTTTAATTTTCAAGTTCAATTGATTTTTTACCCTATTCTTGAAAATTTTAAATTTTTCAAAAGCTTCATCTTTAGATTTTAACAGGTATAAATGACAATATCTAGAAAAATTATCTATAAATGTTATCAAATACTTTCGACCTCCTCTAGTTGTGTAGCTTTCAAAGTCATAAATGTCAGAATGTATAAGTTCAAGAAGTTGAGTGCTCCTAGAAACCGGTCTGAACGGTTTTCTAGTTATTTTAGTTTGAGCACACACTTCACATCTGTTAAATCTAATTAAAGTGTCTAATGGTAAATTATGAGTTTTAGCTAGTTTGAGCATTTTCCTATAGTTCACATGTCCTAACCTACAATGTAATATTTTGGGATCAAATGAATTATGGTTAACCTGGTTTATTGTCTCATTAGCTAAACTCAACCTAAACATACCATTCAAATTATAAGCACATCCAAAATAAAAGGAGTTAACAGACAATGTTACTCTACCACTACTAAAAGTAATAGACATGCCAGCATCAAGTAAAATTTCAATGGAAATTAAATTCTTTTCAAAACCAGGAAAGATTTTAACATTTTTCAAAGTTAATATTTTACCTGATGATAGAACCAGGTTCGCTGTCCCTTGTTGAGCCACTTCCACGACGTCTTCATTTGCAACAGTGACAGTCTCTGCTACTTGAACAACATCAGTGAGCAGGTCCTTGTTATTGCAAACATGACAAGTCGCTCCAGAGTCTAACCACCAATCTGAAGATGTACTGGCCAACCCCTTACCCTTGCCAATCATGGCAACAAAGTTAGTAGGCTCAGTCTTGTCCACCAGCATGTGAACTTTCTTCTGTGGTGTGTCAGTGTTCCCTTTCTTAGGACCCCTACACTCAGATGCATAGTGACCCCACTTTCCACAGTTGCGACACTTGCCCCTCTTTTTAAAATTAGTCTTTTTGGCCTCCAACTGTTGGGGTTCTTTCTTAGGTGGCTTGGACTGCCTAGGATATTTCTTGGGTTGTGAAACCAAATTGGCAGATGCCTGTTGTTGTTTCACCATCTCCAAGTTATTCCTAGCTCTGTTCTCATCTTTGATTCTAATGAACCGTTTGAGATCATCCAGCCCCACTTGTGTTTTCTTTCTGTGCATCTCAGTTTTAAAGGAATGCCAGGTAGAGGGTAACTTAAAGATAATTGCACCCACTAAGAATGCATCAACAACGGGGATGTTTTCTTGGTTCAATTTTGTTCTCAAGTTCTCAAAGTCTGTTACTTGTGGAAGTATCTCCTTATCTTCTTGAAACTTGAAGTCCATAAACTTGTCAACCAAATGAGTTTTTGATAGGTCCTCCTCCTTTTTGAATTGGGCTTCTAGGTTTTCCCAAATCTCTTTTGCAGTCTCATATTTACTATAGGTCTCTGCCAGCCTATCTGACAGGCAGTTCAATAGGTAGTCTTTGCAAAAGTCTTCATCACTTATCCATTGGGCTTCAGTTAGGTCCGTACAATCAGAAAATTTATTTACTACAGTGTAGAAAATATTGAGGTACTTCAGTCCAAACTGAGTCCTCCTTTTCCAAGAACTGAACTCAGAGCCACTAAAGCTTTCCAATTTGATCATCTCAATTGGAACAGCATGTTTCTCCATTGTTAAGTGATTTGTTTATATGTCCAAGTAAAAATTTAAATAAAAAATAAATACTTCAAAGAACGATCACACCTGAGATGGAGAACCTTGGATTCAGATGATGGAGGAAAAGATTACAGCGATGCAACGGCGTCACTAAATAAAATAGTCCCACTCCAATGAGAACTCAGCAAATTCTTGAACTTGAGTGCTTCTGAGAAACCAGCAGCGGAACAGAAGGAGTGATTGGCTTCAAATTCTGAATCTCTGAATTTCTCCAGAACTTGAATGAAGACCAAACCGTCAGATGCTTTAGCTTTTGTCAGAAAAACTTTGAGAAACCGATTTGCTTTTGTACCTTTGTCCTTTCTTCCTTTTTTTTTTTTTTTTTTTTTTTTTAATGCCAACGAATATTGGTTTGGCATTGAATCAAAAAGCAAAGATTCCAAAAGCAAACGTACTTTCTGACAAAGTTAATGCCTTCTTCTTTTCTTTTCTTTTCTTTTAAATAATCAAATCAAAGAAAATAAAGAAAAACTTTGAAAATAGCGTTCTGCAAACCTTCCTTTTTGTTTTCCTTTCGATCAAATCAAAGTTTGATTAAAGCTTTGTCACAAGAAAAGACAAAAGTTGCTCTTTTTCTTCTTAGTTTAATCAATCAAGGGACTGCGTGCACTCTGTTTCACACTTTCCTTTATTTAATCAATGAAGGAAAAACAAACCGAAAACGAACTTCAAGAGCAGAACCGTGATTGAAGAACAACGAACCATAAATCGATCAACACACACGAAGCCGATCTTGGAATCGTGAATGACGAACACCAAGGCCGATCTCTCAAAAACAAATTGTGAATCCAAAAAATCCAAAGCTGATCTTGATCGCAGGGAAACAAATATCCTAATGCTTTAAGATTGTTAGGGTTAGGGTTTTAAGCACAAGGTTGCTTAAAGCATTACACCCTGAGTATCTAGTTTGGAATACCCAGACTGCTGCCTCCAGCTAGTATATATAGGGAAACTAGGGTTTAGGTCATATGGGCTAATTACTAGATTGCCCCTCACAGCCTGGGCATTAACACAAGTAGGATTATATTAGAACATATGAAGGGATATTACATGCGAGTTCTGTGGCTCATGGATCGACTGATTTAAAGCCTGCAGGTGCAATGGTTGATGCTGCAAAGCCCTTGCCAGTTGGCGCAGCAGTCTCTATGTCTGTTGATTAAAATGCTGCGAATCCAACTAGTTCCCACACGCCAAAGGAAGCATGTTATGAAGAGTTGAAGATCGATGGAGTGGTTACTGAGGTTTTTGTAACTAATACTATGGGTAGTGTGATGGTCAACCAAGAAGGAAATTGTTGCCCACAAGAGAATTCTTTAGTTGGTAATAGTCAGTTTGCAGCACTGCTGTGTATGGGTTATGATGAAGATTCTCACCCTGAGGTTGATGTGAGCTCTCCACTCCGAGAGAGTGATCGAAGTCAGGGCAGGAGAGGCCCCGTACGACGCTCCTCCTCACCACAGGTTTCCCAATGAATTTTGGTGTGTGGAATATCAGGGGGATGAATGACCCTGGTAAGAGGAGGGCAGTCACGGATTGGGCTGCTAGTAATAAGTTGGTTTTTTTTGGTTTATTGGAGACACGAGTACGGAATTGTAATTTTGGATGGCTTGTAGAGGAAATTTGGGAGTTGCGTGATTCGTTCAGGAGTTGTGTTTTTGCCCACCATGTTGAAGAAATCAATAGTTGTGCAGATATCTTGGCCAATTTCTTGCAAACCTCTCAAGAGGTTTCCTTTTGTATTGATTCCTTCCCTGCATCTCTCTCACGTTTAGTGCAGAATGATGTTTTAAATTCCATCGTGACAGACTCTTGAAAAGTGGCAATTTACAAGAAAATGACGGATTTTTTCAAAGATTCAAAATTTTTTACGCGCGAAATGTGGCTTGAAGTAACGGTAAGTCGGAAACTTGCGGATATTAAAAATCAAGGAAAACGTTTGGAGGTTTGGTGATCCGGATCGGCCTAATACCGATATCTTAAATTATTTTTGGGTTTTTGTCAAATGCTCCCCTGAAAATGCCCATTTGTCCAAATGCCCCCTTACAACTTTTCTAATTGTAAACTCCCCCTACTTTCAAAACATGTTAACAATTTAATCCCTATCGTTAGTCTTGAATGTTATGTGCAAATGGATTGACTTTTTTGACCAGTGTTAGACCATTCTACCCTTAAAAGGGTAGAATAACCAAAATGACCCTCTGATAAAACCCATCTAAACTAAAGAATAAAATGACCAAAATGCCCCACTGATAAAAACCCATCTAAGTTAAAGAATAAAATGACCAAAATGCCCTCATCTTCCCCAAATTGTGTAGGGTTTGAAACCGAAATCAAACCCTAAACCATTTGGGGAAGATGAACCCTAAAATCGAAACCCTATAATCACCCATCTATCCAATCGTAATTTCTTCTGCAAATTGAAAATTTGATGAGAGATGGTATCGAATCCAAACTCTACATCTATTTTTTTATCTTAAATTCATCAGTTGTTTCTATTTATTTTTATTTAGGTCTAAAATGTTTGGCTTTGGCGATCAATGGATCTGATTCGTATGACCTTGTTTAATCTCTCGAAGTGTTTGAGTAATTTAGTCTGCCTTCTAGAGTGGTTTCTCAAATAAATATGGTCATGTGAGGAGAACACTAGAACAGTTTTTGATTCAGCTTTATATCTATAAAGCTTTATAAAACATACTCAGAAGTCCACCTCGTCTTAGGATTCCAAACGCCATACATGAACGATACCATGACTGGGGAAATGGAAACCTGTAAATCTGTGGCTGAGTGTCTCGGTTACTGGGAGCACAATTAAAATCGACACTGTGGGATGAAGAATGAACAGAGTACATACCTTTTAAAACTGGAAAAGATAACTGGGATTGGAATCCGCAGAGCAGAGGTAGCAAAGGTTTAAAAACCTGGAATAATAGTAGAATAAATACACACTGATTGAGAGAGTTGGGGGAAGAATTGAATGCAATTGGGATAAATCGGATCTAGTGGGAGTAAAATGGGGAATAGTTCGCTGCTTCCCACCTTTCGATTCACAAACTACTCATATTAAGCCAATATAAAAGGCAGAAGTCAAGAAAAGAAGAATGATAAAAAGACAAATTGAAGGTGTAACCTTCTGTCGGCCTGCAAAATCCCCAATCCAAGTAGAAATTTCTTCAATGTGATGAACCATAAATCATCCCCACCAATCGGAAGATGCCACGTGTCCCTAAGAAAGAAGATCCACCTGGATGTCCTCTCCTCCAAGGCAACGTACTCCAACGAGATATAAGTACGAGGTAGATTACACTACTTCAACAACAACATGAACACCTCTACAGGACTCCAGAGCCTGGCTTACTACTCACGTAACCCACATGGACTCAAGAAGGACTTAGTCATCCGGAAGGATCTATCCATCTAGAAGGACAACCCTACTGGGACTCTAAATCTCGCCGAAAGATGACCAACCAGAGAGGAGCCCTGTTACTCAAGGAAACCTCCACCTACGAAGAAGACTCCACATCAACTAGGGACTCTCCACTCCGCCATGTACTACTATAAAAGAGAAGGTATCTCACACCCTCAACTCATCTTGAATAATCTCTATTCATCTGTTTGCTCAGGAGATCTCACTTTGGCATCGGAGAGCCCTAGGCCGGAACCACATCGGTTCTCTCTGGTGACTTACCTGGTCCTCTTGCAAGTGACGACACTCGTAGGACCGCTGGACGATTTCTTGAGGCAACAGATTGGCACCGTCTGTGGGAATGACGCCAGCCATTACACCTACTAGCTCGCTTCCATACTCATACAATGCCACCACGAAGGAAGACCGCTGCCTCCACTAACAATGTTCCGAGGAACGGATCACCACCCCCGGAGAGCTCTCATCGCCGCAGAACCAATGGCCAGGACCATGTCTCTCTGGAGGCGGAGGTCCCAAAAGATGATCGGGTCATTGTAGCCAAACCTAACAACGAGGCGGTGGTGGAGGTGGTACCCGACCCCAATGCAGCGGCAACTGTAGGTCAGGTCCATGACCTGCAGCGATAGATACTGGATGATCGCCGACTCTTTCGAGACTATCTGACATAGCGTTAGACGTCCCACCGCCATAGGGTGTCCACAGCCGCAAGGGTAGAGCCTGTACCTCGATAAGAGCCTTATCCTAGGGGACCACCACTCCAGGAGGAAAGGTCAGAGAGACTCGCCAGGCGATCAGCATCCATTCCCCCACCAAGGGAGCAACAACTCGCCAGGTGAACACCCGTTCCCCCGTCGGGGGAGCCTTCTCAGCACCCTAGAAGGATGAGAAACCTCTCGGGGTGGTCAGACCGTGGAAGGACACCGACGCCTGGGGCACGGGTGCCAAACCCAGAGAGATCCACCAGGAGGTCGGTGGTCCAAGGTCGACTAGGGGAGAGTTATAGGCCAGGATAAAATCGGATCCAGCGGGAGGAGAGCCCCTCCCTATCGCGTCAGGGTTCATTGCGACATAACCATTCACCATCCCGCTAACACTCAAGGCGAGAGGGGACATCAAGGAGAAGTCGTGAATGAGGTCGTAGTGAGCATCCTGCCGGACATGAAGGACAGGCACGAGAGGAAGAGTTGGACCAAAGGCTCTGAGACCTGGACGGGAAGCTAGAAGGGTTGAAGAAACAGACCAAAGGAGAGACACATTCCGTACCTGGACAACACCCGTTCTCCATAGAGATCATGTCAACCACACTCCCCTCCGAGTTCCGACTGCCTACCTTTGAACTATACAGTGGTACCACAGACCCTAATGACCACATCAACTATTTTAATGGCATGATGACACTGTATGGTAGGTCGGACGTGGTCTTCTGCCGGGCATTCCCTAAATCCCTCAAGGGTGCAGCTACATCATGGTTCTCCAGGCTACGACCAAGGTCGATAGGCTCATTCGCAGAGCTATGCGAACAGCTCGTCACCCGCTTCTAGAGCAGCCTCAAGCAGAAGAAGATCACCATCAACCTATTGAACATGGTACAGAACCCTGGGGAATCTCTCAGGGAGTATGTCAGCAGGTTCACCAAGGAGTCCTTGGAGGTTCGAGATTTGGACGACCAGACCCAGCATGCAGCCTTGGGAGGAGGCATCAGAGACTTGGACCTGATCAAGGACCTGGCATGTCATGAGACCAGGACCATGAAGGAGCTCCTGGAGCGGTGCAACGAGTTTGCCAATATGGCGGAGGTATTACAGGCCAGGAAGAAAGTGATAGAGGCCAAGCCCCAAGACAACAAGAGGTCAGCACCGGATGACCGTAAGGAAGGTAAGCGGACATGGACTGAGCGCCGGCAGGAGAAGAATGATCTTCCCTCCGGAAGAACTGATCGTCGTCCTGAGAGAAGTGAAAGAGCCAACAGCCCTGAGTTCACACCGTTAAACACTACCCGGTCACAAATCCTCATGCAGATCCAGGACCGTGACCTGATCCGGTGGCCATGACCCATGCTAGCAGGACCTGAGAAGAGAAACCCTAACAAGTACTGCCTCTTCCACAAAGAGAATGGGCATGACACAGAGGACTGCTTCCAGTTGAAGAGAGAGATAGAAAGCCTTATAAGGGTAGGGAGCTTAAATAGGTACGTGAAAGGAAGGTGCGATGGCCGTTCGGGTCAGGCAGACAGAGGTTGTGACCGAGAAAGAGAAGAACCAAGGAGAGAGGAAAGAAGAACGGATCGAGAGAGAGACCGCCCAAAAGGGCGGAGAGATGCAGCAGAACCGAGTGGCACTAAGGGAGCCCCCATCCTCACCATACTAGGGGGACCGGGGCAGAAGTCCACCCGGAAGGCCAAAGCCCATGCCAGGTTTGTGGGAGTTGCAAAGAAGCCAAGCAAGATAGCCAAGACCGAAACAATGATCTCCTTCTCGTAGGAAGACCTAGAAGGACTGAGCTTCCCATATGAGGATGCACTGGTGGTACAGGTGGAGGTAGCCAACCGACTCGTACACAGGGTACTGATAGACATAGGGGCATCAGTAGACGTGCTCTCCCTGGATGCCTACAGACAGTTTGGGTTCGGAGACGATCAGCTCAAACCGGAGCCTACCTACCTCCATGGATTCTTTGGTGCAATCGCCTCCATTAGAGGTACCATAGAACTACCCGCCACGTTCGGAGTGCACCCTCAGCAAGTGACGATCATGGTGAACTTTATGGTTGTCAAGTCCGTGGTGTCATTCAATGTCCTCCTAGGGCGACCCTCCCTGATAGCCCTTAGAGGAGTCGTGTCACCACTCCACCTGAAGGTGAAGTTCCCCACTGAGAACGGGGTAGGCAAAGTTCGGGGAGATCAAAAGAAGGTAAGGGAGTGTTACGCGACCTTCATGAAGAAAAATAATGGTAACACCCGTGGAATGGCACTCTGCATAGAGAACCTGGTCAACGACCAGAGAGATGAATTGATAGAAAGAAGGGGTAGGCCAGTGGAGGATCTCGTCCCATGGCCACTCAGCAAGGATGACCCCTCCAGGGTTGTACAGATAGGCTCACTATTGACCGATGAGCAGAAGAACGAGTTGGGGCATCTCCTCCAAGCGAACGTGGATGTCTTTGCATGGTCGACCTCCGACATGCCTGGCATACCACATTCCATAGCAAAACACTACCTACATGTAGACCCGACCCGGAAGCCCATCCAGCAGAAGAGGTAAAATTTTACCCTGGATCGACAAGCAGCCATCAAGGAAGAGGTGGAGAAACTCAGCCAATCTGGGTTCATCAGGAAGGAGAAATTCCCCACCTGGCTGGCAAACGTAGTCATGGTGCCGAAGCCCAACAGGAAGTGGAGGATGTGTGTTGATTACACCGATTTGGATAAGGCATGCCCAAAGGACGAGTACCCACTACCCCGGATCGACTTGTTGATCGATGCTACTGTTGGCCATGAGATGCTGAGTTTCATGGACGCCTACTTCGGATACAACTAGATCTTCATGCATGAGGATGATGAGTCTTACACCGCCTTCCGGAAGGACACGGAGAACTACTGCTATCGCGTCATGCCGTTCGGGCTGAAGAATGTAGGGGCCACCTACAAGAGGATGGTCAACAAGATGTTCGAGGAGCAGATCGGGCGTAACATGGAAGTGTACGTGGACGACATGCTTGTGAAAAGCACCCAGGCCCAACAGTACCTAGCTGACTTGGAGGAAGCCTTCACAGTACTGAGAAGGAACCAGATGAAGCTAAACCCTGCCAAGTGCACCTTCGGTGTAACATCAGGAAAATTCTTGGGGTTCATGGTCTCAGTACGGGGAATAGAAGCTAACCCATCTAAGATCAAAGCCATCCAGGAGATGTCACCCCCTCAAATAGTCAAAGAAGTACAAAGGTTGAATGGAAGGGTGGCAACCTTTTCAAGGTTCGTGTCGCGGTCAGGAGACAAATGCTTGCCGTTCTTCAAGACATTGAAGAACCTCCTGAGCCCAAAGGACTTTACGTGGACAGAGGAGTGCTAGAAGGCGTTCGAGGAGTTGAAGGGGTACCTGGAAAGCCCACCACTACTCTAACAGCCAGAGCCCAATGAAGATCTGTAGGTCTACTTGGCGGCCAACCCGGTCGTCGTAAGCGCAGTACTCCTTAAGGAAGAGGGCAGGGTCCAAAGGCCCATCTACTATGTCAGTCACGTCTTGATCGATGCAGAGATCAGGTACACGAGGATCGAGAAGGTAGCCTATGCACTAGTGGTCGTAGCTAGGAAGCTACGACCATACTTCCAAGCCCACACCGTCACAGTCCTTACCGACCTGCCCCTGAAGAAGGTACTCCACAAGCCAGATGTATCCGGAAGACTCATATCCTGGACGGTGGAACTAAGTGAGCATGACATCAGATTCCAACCACGGACTGCCGTCAAGGGCCAAGCCCTGGCAGACTTCATCGCCGAGTGCACCCTACCTGAGACAGACCCAGAGGCAGATGAACCAGAGGAATAGGACTACGGATTGTGGGAGATGTTCATGGGTGGCTCGAGTAACGCGGCAGGAAGTGGGGCTGGCCTTATTCTTACCAGCCCCAAGGGATTCCGGATCCAGTATGAACTCCGATTCACCTTCTCGGCATCCAACAACGAAGCACAGTATGAGGCACTACTAGCTGGACTCCGGGTGGCCAAGGCCATCCAAGTAACACACCTATCCATCCAGAGCGATTCTCAGCTCGTCGTGAACCAAGTGAATGGAGAATATGAGGCAAAGGATGAGCGAATGGCAATGTACCTAGCACGTGCCTGATCACTGATCGAGGGATTCATGAAGTTTGAGATGGTTCGTGTACCCAGGATCGAGAACACTACTACTGATGCTCTGTCCAGGCTAGCCAATGATGAGTTCTGAGACTTGGTAGGAGCAGTGTACATTGAGGTCCTGCATGAACCAACATACCAAGAAAAGCAGGTCAATACCATAGAGGAAGGGCCCAGCTAGATGGACCCCATACTTGACTACATACAGAACGACACCCTACCGAAAGATAAGGTTGAGGTAAGAAAGGTCAGGATGAGAGCTGCAAAGTACACCGTCCTGGACGGAGTATTATATAAGAGGGGGGCCACGACACCACTACTCCGGTGCCTGGGACCCAAAGGAGCCAATTATGCCCTGGCGAAGGTCCACGAGGGGATATACGGAAGCCACATAGGAGGACGAGCCCTAGCGTACAAGGTCCTCCGTCAGGGACTCTACTGGCCATGAATGTAGGAGGAGGCGATACAGTACGTGAGAAAGTACAAGCAGTGTAAGTTGTTCGCCCCTGTACCCCATCTACCCGCCACCAAATTGACATCGATCCTTAACCCCATACCCTTCGCCATGTGGGGGATGGACATCTTGGGCAACTTCACTGCGGCCTTCGAAAATAGAAAGTACCTAGTCGTCGCTATTGACTACTTCATTAAGTGGGTCAAGGCCAAGCCATTGGCAAAAATAACTGAGAACGAGATGGAGAAGTTTGTCCGCGATGACGTTATCTACAGGTTCGGGGTGCCAAAGATTCTAGTCTCAGACAACGACAAGCAGTTCAACAATCCCAAGTTCAGAGAATTCTATCAAAGCTACAACATTGACTATCGGCCTATCTCGGTAGCATACCCGTAGGCCAATGGTCAGGTGGAGGTGACTAACAAAACCCTATTGGAAGGGGTCAAGAAAAGGTTAGAAGGAGCCAAGGGGAAGTGGGTCAAGGAGCTACCAAGTGTTCTGTGGGCATACCGAACCACAACACGGACACCCACAGGAGAAAGCCCCTTCCACCTGGCATATGGCACAGAGGCACTAGCACCGGTAGAGGTGCTCGCCATGACCAACAGGGTACTGTACTTCAACGAGAGAACCTATGTCGACGGGCTTCGGGCAAACTTAGACTTCATCGATGAAATCCGGGAGAAAGCACTACTAAGAAACGTGGCCTACCAGCAATGAACTGCCAAGTACTACAACGCCAGGGTCAAGAAAAGGCTAGAAGGAGCCAAGGGGAAGTGGGTCAAGGAGCTACCAAGTGTTCTGTGGGCATACCGAACCACGATACGGACACCCACAGGAGAAAGCCCCTTTTGCCTGGCATATGGCACAGAGGTACTGGCACCGGTAGAGGTGCTCGCCATGACCCACATGGTACTGCACTTCAATGAGAGAACCTATGTCGACAGGCTCCGGGAAAACTTGGACTTCATAGATGAAATTCTGGAGAAGACACTACTAAGAAACGTGCCCTACCAGCAACTAACTGCCAAGTACTACAACGCCAGGGTCAAGGAAAGGCTATTTCACCAGGGTAACCTGGTACTGAGACGGGCAAGTGCATCAGAGCCAAGGAAGGAAGGAAAGTTGTTAGCCAACTGAGAAGGACCTTACGTAGTCTTCAAGCAGATATGTCCAGGGACCTACCGCTTGAAGACTCCGGGGGGCAAGAAGATAGACTGCACCTGGAACTCAGAACACCTGAAGAAGTACTACCAGTAAGGAGAACCCCAGCAATAGCAGTAAAGCAACACCGAAAGCATCACCGAAAAAGCTAGCAATAGAGTCAGCAGTCAGCCAGGTAGCAATAGCAGAGTCGGCAGTCAACCAAGTAGCAGTAACAGAGTCGGCAGTCAGCCACAGTTTGGATTTTCAATGGCAATTTGGAATTTTTTATTTATGAAAGAAGTCTAGTGATTTGATTGCAATACGATTGTCTACTCATGCTCATTGGCTGACTACCACCAAGGCTAAGGTCCGACGACCACCGAGGCCCGGAGGCCACCAAGGCGTAATGCCACCAGGGTCTGTTGACCACCAAGGCATAACGCCACCAAGGCCTATAGGCCAACCGGTGCGAGGTCCGATGACCAAAGATCCGCTGACCACTAAAGCGCAAGGTCCGCTGACCACCGAGGCGTAACGCCACCAAGGCCTATAGGCCACCCAGCGCAAGGTCCGATGACCAAAGGTCTGCTGACCACCAAAGCACAAGGTCTACTAACCACCGAGGTGCAATGCCACCAAGGTCAGTTGACCGCCAAGGCCCGTAGGCCACTAAGGCGCAAGGTCCGATGACCAAAGTTCCGCTGACCGCCAAAGCGCAATGTCCGTTGACCACTAAGGCCCGAAGGCCACCAAGGCATAATGCTACACAGGTCCAGTGACCACCGGGGCCCATAGGCCACCAAGGAACAAGGCCACTCAGGTTCCCAGACTGTCGAAACACCAAGGTCCTACGTAGCAAGTAATAATAGAAGGAAAACACATTAACTACAAATTACTGAGTTCATGATATGTATAGCTCAAAATTCAAAACACAAAAGTCAAACAAGTCTACGCATCCGGTACAACCATAAAACTAAGAAGCCTAAGGAAGAAGGGTCACGTCCGACTTAGCACACGATATCATGTCAACCTGAGGAATACAAGTAGCACCCTCCTCAGGCAAAGCAGCATCCACCTCCGGTGCTGGGATGCTAGCCACCACTGCAACATCAGAAAGCGCAGCCGCAAACTCGAAGAACCCTGGGTCAGAGAAGTTATAGCCAGGGGTTACCTCTTGGACGTAAGCCGCCAGGTCCTGGATCCCCACTTCGTACGCTAGCTAAAGCTGTGCCTGGTACAACGCCGAAAACGTCGGAGACGTCTGGAACTCAGCTACAGCTCGCTCACACGCTGACTTTAGCTCAGCCTCATGCCTCTCCCTCAACGCAAGTAGCTCCTCCTCCAAAGTAAGAACCCTAACCGAACTCTCGGCCCCGGCAGCAGAGGTCACTCGAAGCTCCTCAGACACCTCCAAGAGCGTCCCTGACGCCACCACAAGCTCCTCCGACGCCCTCTGCGCACGGGCCTCAGCCCTCTCACATGCATCACGATACCCCTGTAGCTCCTTCTCCACCTCGCACAAAATGCGCTATATTTGTACCTCAAGGGAAGCGTGACCTTCCAGTCGAAGCACCGCCTCAGCAAAATGGTGATGGATCTACAATCAGCATAGCAAGCAGTAAATACTTTAAACATAGGAGGAACGACGAACATAATGAAACCAAAAGGAATAACTCACCGAAACCATATCGTGGTAGAGAGTCTAGACCAGACATGTGTCGCTGAGCCTCTGCAAGGCTACTCTCATGGTAGGAAGCCTCCCCTTGTCCA